>NC_132846.1:38731700-39372331 GCF_048164855.1 Canis lupus baileyi
CAGTGCAATTGCCTAAATTTGCTGATGGATTAGAAGTGTAAAAAAAAGTGGTCAAAGACGATGGCAAGGCTTTGGCCTAAGCAATCAGAAGAACAAAGTTGCTATTTACCAGGAATATGGATCTAAAAATATACACAGAAAGTTAGCTGTCCCCAGGAAAAGAAAGATGAGACATAGCTTTTGTGATACAAAAGAAATCATTTTATTTTCTGAGATCTATTTGCCCTAGCACACTTCTTCTCCTCCTCCTCCTCCTCCTTCTTCTTCTTCTTCTTCTTCTTCTTCTTCTTCTTCTTCTTCTTCTTCTTCTTCTTCTTCTTCTTCTTCTTCTTCAGACTTGTTTATTCATTTTAGAGAATGAGAGAGAGAGTGCAAGAGGGAGGAGTGGCAGAGGGTGAGGGAGAGAGTATCTCAAGGACAACTCACAGAGCATGGAGTCAGATCCAGGGCTCAATCCCATGATCCTGAGATCAGGACCTGAGCCAAAACCAAAAGTCAGAAGGACAACCAACTGAGCCTCCTAGGTGCCCCTGCCCAAGTACACTTCTTGCAAAACTTTCTAGGAGGTGTCAGAATTGCAAAGAAATGCAAAAACTTCAGTAGTTAAGGGTTTTAAGGGGACAAATGGTATCCAAAAACTAAGTACCAGGTCCGGAAATAACCTAACCATATCAGAGGCAATAACTCAGTGGCTAAAACTCCTAGTGCTATTTCAAAAACAAGCAAGGCCTGCATGCCTTATCTGAGATAACAAGCCCTAGACTCCATCCAGTTTATATTGCCTCTGGGTACATGACCATAGCCCCTGCCCCTTGTCTCATTATAATGTTAAAGCCTCCACCCAAGTAGGAGGTTTTAAATAAAAAAATTTAAAAATGAGTAATCAACTGTTAAGTACAGCTGATTAGTCAAGTAAAATGAAACCTGAGAAGTGATCATTGGATTTTTGCAGCTACAGCCCCTTGGAAACTTTGATTAGAACACTTTTGGGGGAAGACATAGGGAAGGAAAACTGACAGAGTGAAATCAAGAGAGAATGAATATCACTTCTAGCCAAAATGGAAAATTTACTATTCTGCTTGAAACGATCAAAGGAAATAAAAACAGGGAAATATGAAATAATGTTTTTTAAACTTTTATTTAAATTCAATTTAGTGAACATAAAGTGTATTATTAGTTTCAGGGGTAGAATTTAGTGATTCATCCGTTACATATAACACCCAATGCTCATTATATCAAGTGCCCTCCTTAATGCCCATCACCCAATTAATTACCCCATCTCCCTACTCACCTCCCTTCCAGCAACCCTTACTTCATTTCCTTTAGTTATGAGACTCATGATTTGCCTCCCTCTCTGTTTTTACCTTAATTTTTCCTTACCTTCCTATATGGTCATCTGTTTTGTTTCTTAAATTTCACATATGAGTGAAATCATATAGTATTTGTCTTTCTCTGACTTATTTCGCTTAATACACTCTAGTTCCACCCACATTATTGCAAATGGCAAGATTTCGTTCCTTTTGAAATAATGGTTTTTAAGACACTGGATACCAGGCAATGCAGAGCAGTGATCCCTAAGACACTGGGAACAAATAAGTTAGCTGTATAGATGCTCCTGTTTACTGTCTTGAAACAGTTTCTAGGCTGTAGCACCACAAGAAGGAAAACAAGACAGAGCCTGGTGGAATTGAAATGAGGCTGGGAGTCCAGGAAACTAAAAAAGCTACAGTTCACAGGAACAAACAACACAAAGAACTCCAAAAATCTTCATAATATTGCCTTCAGTTTTTCAGCTGAGTCTTGATGAGACTATGCATATAAGGAAGTTCCTGAAACTGGAGAAAGAGCTAACAGAAAGAATTGCAGGGAACAGTATGTGACACTCACAGAGGTCCAGAAATAGAGAACATTGCCAGACTGGAAAATCTCACACTTCACAGGGCTTTGAATAAAGTAAAAGTGTCTTGCCTCAGCACTGTGGTTCCAACCTAACAAGTTTTAAAAGAAGAATCTGAAAGATCAAAGGATTCCTAATAGCTGCATTTCAGAACAAAGCTCAAGATTTGTAGGAACTGAAAAATATTCAGTACCCATGGAGGTAAAATTGACAATAAATGTCATGCAATGAAAAATTAGCAGGAATGGAAAAAAGCTTATCAATATAACCACAATGAAGAGAAAAATTAAATAACAGATTAGATTCTGAACTGGTACAATTACTGAAGTAGCAGATAAAGACATTAAAACAGGTATTATAATTACTCCATATATTCAAGCATGGACGATTTTTAAAAATGCTGCAAATCAGAACTCTATGGATGAAAACTATAATGCATGTGATCAAAAATAATATGGAGTGAATTAAAAAGCTAATTAGACATTCTAGAAAAGATCAGTGAACTTATAGAAAGAAAAGCACTATCCAAAAGAAAACACAGAAAGAAAAAAAATAACTTAAAATCTTGTAAAGGATTATTCTATCAGTATCAGAGAAACAGGATAAAAAGTTGTAACAGGGAAAAGGATATAAAAAACATTTGCCAAAAACAAAAAAACAAACATTTGCCTTAGAGAGTACAGGTTGATGGGGTCAAACTCTGGGTGGAAGTTTAAAATAAAATTCTTGAATAAACTTGGGTGCTTCATTGTAGGAAGTGCAAAGATTAGCTCTATCTGAATTTTATTTGTATTTTGCATTTTATTATTTATTTAGATGTTTAAGCTCTTGCACTAGGATTTTACAAATTGGCAAACACTGGCGAATTACATCTTCCACAGAACTATAACCATATTTTCATATACAGTATAAATACGTGGTTGGACAAATATTAACATACATCACCATTTTATCAATTACATAGTAAAACTAATGACCAAGTATCCACATATTAAATTGCACAACATAAAAGACATATAAAATATTAGGTGTTTGCTCAACTTGTTAGCAGAAACCCACTTTTTTTTTTTCAAAAGTGGTTGGGAAAATAAGGGGGAAAAAGATTATACTTCAAACAAAAATAATAATTGATGAACAGCTTTTAGTATGTACAGAACAATTCAAAGAATTTCAGAAATTTGATGATTGAAGATTATTTTAAGCATGATTACAATGCATCTCTACCTTTTAGAAAATATTCAGTAAATTAAAGGACATATCCTTCATGTTCTGCACAAGACTAAAGCAACATTTTATGAAAAATATTTAATAAGGCCCTATTTTTTTCAGATTCCCCCTATTAAGTTGTACCCCAAAGTGTAAACATTAAATTATAGGCTAAGGTTAAGGCTTTTTTTGCCTGAAGTCATTAAAGACACGTGCTTCTGTACAATGTAGATTTTCAAAATGGAGGTTTTTTCATAACACAAAAGGAAATTTATATAAAGGCTTTAAGTAATCAATGTAAGATTTGATTAAAAATCCAACAAAAATCAATGGTATAAACCTGTTATGAGTTGGTACATATATGAGAGATGTAAACAAACAGTGAGTAGAAAAATAACTATATAACCATGTACTTTCAGTGTTCGAAATGACTGAAGAAATAAAGTACCTAAGGTCTAGAGTATTCATAGTTCCTGGGATTTTAGTTCCGTGTGATAACTGAAAATATGTCAGTATCATGTTGGATATTTTGGCAGCTAATATCCCCACATTTTTAATATTTTGATAAGATTCTAGCATGAGAAGAGATAAGAGTTATAAGTCAATTATGTATGATTTTAGGAAAGGCACATTCAATTGATACAAAGGAAAAGTACATTTTAAATGCTACACAGTATCCAAATAGGTGGACTGTGACTGAAACATAGAGATAATTATGTCAAATTTGTGACCTGATAAAACTGCTTTTCAAAAAGCCAATGGAAGCTTCCTTATACTTAGTCACCACACCACCATGTTGGCTAATACAAATGACAAATTAAGTCCTGTCTGAAATTCCAATACCATCAGGAATGCCAGTTTTATTGAATACAACATGTGTTTCCATGGCCAATTGGAATTTGGAAGCACATTCACATTTTAAGACAATACTACTCAAAACACAAAAGTTGCTTGCTGTTTTATTCAAAGAAGGAAAACCCAGAAAATAAAGGAATTAAAAGCCACATTAATGAAGAAAAAATTTTATGAATTGAACCTACTTACCCAAGAGAAAAGACTTGATGCATAGAGACAGAATGTGTGTGTGTGTGTGTGTGTGTTGCAGGGAGGAGTATATAGATGTATAACCAGTGGGGTAGGTGTGTCTGTTCTCTACTTTTCAGGATTACTATAGTCTCTGTTTTCTAAGAGGTAAATCAGAACTTCCTGGCATAACCTCTTCACTAACTTGCTTTACTTTCAGAATAAGATTCAAAATTTTCACCATGTGTTACATCGTCTTAGCCCCTGCTTGCTTTTTCATATTTAGTGCCTTTCATCCTCTGCATATTTACTCTGTGCTCTACCAACTGAAAGATGCATGCTTTCCTACTTCTGTCCGTTTAAAAAAAAAAAAAAAGGCTGGTTAAGAGTTAATTCGAGAATGAGAATCCAAGCTCTTTCCTACTTATCTAGCTTCTTTCTTGCTCGTTGGAATCTGATTACAGTATATGGCTGGCTTTAGAGGCCAGCCTAAAAGTGATATACACACTTCTTGGTACCGTCAGTACAGAAAAAGAGCGTAGAATATGCCTTTAACTTTGGAGCCATCTGCCTCACGTACTGACTCCCAAGGGAGAATGTCAGTTCCCATGCCACTGTGTGGCCTTTCCAATTCAGGGATTATCGAGTTCCCGCTGATGACTTCTGCTCCAAAGGCTGCTTTTAGCAACACAGAGGGCGCTTGTCGATGGAAGCTGTATTTTTAAAAATGCTGCATTCCCTCTATTCTAAAAATAGTTCCTGATAGTCCTCATCATCTAAAAGCCCCTTGGATAAATTAACCCAGATGTACATCTTTAAATTTATAGGATCTGTCTGACTAGGAAATTTTCACATGGGTATAAAATTCCAAAGATTGAAAATAAATGAGAGGACTTGTATAATATTTTGAGCTCTGTGGACATAAACTGCTGAGGCACAGTAGAATGACAGTAGAAAAAAAAATGGGGGGGGGGGTACTTAGGAGAACTACTCAATCAAACAGGAAAGCAAGGCTCCGCAGTAGTTTGTAGTGGGTTGGTAAGAGACAGCTCTGCATTCAAGGACCCATGATCTGGGTGAATGTTCCCCAAACTTTTCCCTTTGTTTTTTCCATGGACTGTCTATCTAATCTGCAAGTTCAACGAAGAAAAGAAGGAAAAACACTATTTTTTCTTTACGTGCTGGTGTCATAAAGTTTCCTAAACTAGCAAGAAATTATCCCTTCTTTAACACTTGTTTTCCCTTTTTTTTAAAGATTTTATTTATTTATTCATGACAGACCCAGATTGAGAGAGAGGCAGAGACCCAGGCAGAGGGAGAAGCAGGCTCCGTGCAGGAGCCTGATGTGGGTGATCCCGGGACTCCAAGATCATGCCCCGGCCGAAGGCAGACACTCAATCGCTGAGCCACTTGTTTTCTTTCTCCTTCTTCCCCTCATCCTCCTCCTTTTCAAGTAACATTTAGATTCCCTGGTAGAACTTAAGAGCACTGCCTCACTTTCTTCCCACTCCAGATACCCTTTCTGCCCAAGGGCAGACAACTAAGGTAGGAAGGGTTCCAGAAATCCTCCTCCTTCCCACTGTAACCTCACAGATGCCGACCTTACCCTAGTTCTGTGAACTGCACCCTGACCTGCTTTTCTGTTACGTTCAGTATACTGACTCTCTAGAGATCTTGCTAAAGTAAGGCCATCAGGAATGTTTTTCTCTTGCCTCTTCCCATTTGTCCCTCAGGGAGACAGACCAACATCACTGCTGCTGTCACACTATTGCAAAGTGGGGCAGATATGTTTTAGGAAATATGGTAACTGTATCATACTAGCCTAAAAGCATATATACCCCACTTCCCCAGGGAGAGTGCGGCCATCCCACAACCTCTCCAGAGCTGCCTCTCCTTTTATCTCTACAGGCCTCTGAGATACCCATCTGGTATCTGTTCCCTCTTTTGTTCTGGGAAAGTGGGTGGAGAGATAGGGGCCATTTGAAGCTATTGAGGTTTGGGGAGCCTAGTTTTCACAATTTATAAATTTAGGAAATTCTGTTATTAGTCATGATTCATCAATCCTTTTCTAATCTTAGATCTTTATTTTCCACAAGTCTAGACTATACAGAAAATCCCCCAAAGCAACAACAACAAAAAAATCCGTGTGACTGTTTTTCACTCTTTAGGACTTCAGTTCTAGTATACTTAGAATTCAGGACACTTCTGTTGGGATACTACTTGTAAAAACCTCTAAATTACTATCTCTGAGACCTGGAAACCGAGTCAGAATCAACATAATCAAATGAGGAAGTCAGAAAGAAATGCACAATTTGCATGAAGAACTACATGCATTAAAAATGTATATGGTTTGCATATTTCTATAAATATACAAAAAAGACTTACAGCACCACATTGAAAGCACAGTAGGGGGGAAATGCCATAAAGTTTCAGTGAGCAATGTATGAGAACTAAAAAATAATTGGATGAAGTTAGCTTTTCTAATTTAAAGCATGTATTATGCAATTGATAGTCACTTAATAGGGTATTATTCAGCAGTTAAGTGGGCAACAAATAAAAGTGCCTTATCTGGCCTATCTGTGACTGTGTTTATTGCCAAGTAACAAATCATACTAAGACTCTGTGGTCTAAAACATCAACAGTCATGTTATAATCATCTCTCACAGACTCTGGGTTTACAACTTTGGGAGAGCCTGGACTGGACCCCAGTTCAAGGTCTCTCATGTAGTAGCTGTCAGACCAAGGTTGGAGATGGAACAGCAGAGAACATTAAGGGATTGGCAAGGTATCTCTCCATCACTTTGCGACCCCAGACCTTCTCCATATTGTTTGGTTGTATGAGTTAACTGAGACTTCCTCACAACTCTGGTGAGCTCAAGGCAGTTGGACTGCTTACATGGTAGTTCCAGGCTCCAGTGTAAAAGTACTGGGGAACAAGCAGAAGCTTTTTATGAACTAGCCTCCATGGTTACATAACATTACTTCTGTCCCAATAACACCACTTCCAAGATTTACAGGGAGTGAGTATAGACCCTTATTTCTCAGTGGGAGCAAGTGTCAAATAATGTGGGGCCATATTTTAAAATCTCCACATTCTGTACTTTGGCCAAAAATTATTTTCATTATTCCCACACTCAAAATACAGTCACTTTCTCCTAAGAGTTCCCACAAATCTGATCTCATGATAGCATCAGGCTCAGGCTTGGTGTCCAGCAACTCATTACAAACGGGCATGAGATTCCTTGGGCTAGTTTACTTAGACACATCTCCTGAAGTGTCATTCCTCTCAATTTTAAGATGTGCAAATTAAGATTAAAAGATATTTGCCTTCCATACATCCTATATACAATGATAGGGTAGGTATAGGATAAACTTACATGTATTCAAAAAGAAAAGTGGCACAACTATTCAGAAGGGATGGTAGTGAAAATGGAAGGCACAAAGGCCACTGACATAGAGCAGTTTTTGTTTTTTGTTTTTGTAATTGAAGTATAGTTGACACACAGTGTTGCATACAATAGTTTCAGGCCTACAACAAAGTAATTTGCCAAGTCTCGTTGTTGTGCTATGCTCACCATGAGTGTAGCTATCATCTGAGACACAGCAATTTTGAAACCTAGAGAGGCACATTTTTCCAGTTGATTAGGAGCCAGTTCTCCCTGGGATTGATTCTCCAGAGTTCTTAGTTCCATCTTGTGTGATCATGGTTCTGTCACTGAGTTATCCTTCCTCAGTGGATAAAGAAAGAGACCGTGTATACAACTAAGTCATTTTCTCAGACTCTCTCCTGCCTGTAGGGATTCAGAGATCCAAACGCTATTTTGTGTTTTGTGTTGTCTTTGTCCTGTTCTGTTCACACTGATACAATTACTTTAAAAATGATATGGGCTTTCTGTGTACTAATTTATAATCGGCCTCATTAGAGATCAAGCCCACAAATCTTTTTGAGATAACCTCTTTTTTACCTTGTGTTCCCTGTGGGTGTTTTGTGGGAAAATTCTCCTAAGATTCATGGGGACCTATTATTTAACGGGGGGAGGGAGAATGTTTGCCAGTGTTTGCCAGGCATGCTCTTAAAATCTTTACGAGCCTTTTTTTTTTTTTTTTTTTTTTTGGTCGTTTGAAAGATCCGTGTAGCACAAAGTTAAAATTTTTTTCAGGTCTTAACAAGGAATCTTTTAGGTCCACTCTGGATTCGGTGTTTGCCCTGATGCCACTTCTTAATTTGAACATTGTATTTTATTTTATTTTTGTTATTTGGAGAAACTGGAAATAAGAAATACTTATTTTAAAACCTAGCAAGCCCTTGATCCTTTATATTTTCTCCAAATTTTACAAGAAAATTAAGAAATTCCTTTCTGTAGTTCATCTGTCTATGCCTCTAACCTATTGTACATGGTTAAAGAGCTTCCACTTCCACTACTTTGCCCCCAAACCTTAGCCAGATCCATCAGCTCATGAGGTACATTTTCTATTTTCAGTATTACTCTAATTAAGGGTTTTTGTTAAGCATTCTGCTACTCTGTGAAATGAATCTCTTTTCCCCCAGCTTTGAATAACATTTTTCTCAATTTCCTTTCAGCCCTTATGAACAACCTCCTTGAGGGCTGTCCAGGTTTTGTTTGCAATCTCCTCAGGTCTGCTCAGCTTCATCTTCCACTTACCCAAAGCCAGTGTCAGCTATTTTATTTTCATTTTTTTTGTGTGTGTTTTGGGATTATCTCCTTAATATTAAGGAAAATCATTTTTAAGATTTTTTTGAGGATAGCTGATGCACAATGTCATGTTAATTTCAGATTCAACTTTTCTATGTGTTATGCTGTGCTCACCACAGGTATAGCCACCATCTGTCACTATTGAACACTTAAAATACCATTGACTATATGTCCATACTGTACTTTTTATCCCTGTGGCTTATTCATTCCATAACTGGAATTCATTTTAGGTTTGTGTTACAGAGACAGTCCTGTTTGAGATACCAGTTTTGTTCTGATTCTCTGTTAGTGCGTGAAAAATTAATTCAAAATTTAATGGCTTAATACAGCAATCATTTTGTCATGTCTCACCTTTTCTCTGGGTGAGGAATTCTCAAAGGACACACAGTACACTTCTGCCCTAGTGTCTTCTTGAAGTTGCACTTGGTTGGTGGCTGGAGCTGGAAAAGCAGGAAGCTGGGGCAGTGGGCAGCCTGCTAGGCTTACATAAATTCTCTCATGCAGTCTCAGGGCTTTTCGCTCTGATTTCTGCATATGGACAATTAGTTCTTCCTCAAAGCATGGCATCCTCAGGGCTCTTGTACAAGCACTCCAGTGAGCAAGACAATAGCTCTGTTTCCTTTTGTGACTTTACTTCAGAAGTCACTTACCCTCATTTCCTTGTAGTTACAAATTCTCCCAAAGTAAGGGGGGAGGACATAGATAGACACCATCTCTCAATGAATTTGTGACTCTTTTAAAACTGCCATGTTGACTTTGGTTTATTTTATTCATACTTTTAAAATAGGGTCATAAGTTTCTTAACTATGAAATCTAAGTCTCCTACAAAAATATTCTGAGAATTGGGGCAGCTCGGTGGCTCAGCGGTTTAGCGCCACCTTCAGCCCAGGGCCTGATCCTGGAGACCAGGGATGGAGTCTCATATCCGGCTCCCTGCATGGAGCCTCTGTCTCTGTCTCTGTCTCTGTCTCTGTCTCTCTCTCTCTTTCTCTCTGTCACAGAGAATAAATATATAAAATCTTAAAAAAAAAAATTCCGAGAATCCAATTCTCACCTTGGGATGGAAGTACTGTGATACTAATATGAGTAACTGTATTGTGGACTTTTAAGTGCCAGATAACACGGTAGAAGGGTATCTTAACCACCTCCTCTTTGGCCTTCCTGCTCTCCTAAAACAACAGCTTGGACCAGACTCCAGAGATCCAACTTCCCTGTATGTGAAATATTTCTGCTTTGTTCAGTTAGTCCCCATTTCTGAACATTGCCTCTTAAAATAAGGGATATTTTAAAACAATTACACTAAATGGCATGATCTTTGAGCAACCTGACCTTCAGCTCTGAAGAGTGTTTCCATTGCACAATTGACTTCCTTGCCCTTATGAAGGACCTGAAATTGAAGTCATTTCATTATATCTATCTCTTAGCATAAATATCTATCTCATTGGAGTAGTGTGTTCATTATAACAGGTGAAAGGGGACATTATGGCTGCTTCATAATAACAGGCTATAAAGCAATCCTGATGGCCATGAAATTCCCATAATCTTGATCTAATTTCTGCTAAGGGAAACATGCAAATGAAAAGGTTTATCATAACACTTGGTCGTCAAGAAAAAATTTTGGTTTTTTTTCTTCTATCATTTTCATTTGAAAAGCTGACCAGGGTTTCAGGCTTTCATATTAAAATAAAGCACTTAAATAATTGAAGTACTGCTTGGTTTTTAAAAACAGTTTTTAAATGACATGTCATTACATAAAACTCTTGGGTTAAATGTACATTTCAACTTAATTTCACTGCCTATCATCCATCACAATAATTTTGGTATCATAACAGGTGTACAGATGATGAATTTAAAGTGAAGACTCTTGCCTTGAATTTTACTCTTTTAATGAGACACACTTTAATTTTCAGTTGATAGCCTAATAAGATTGGCCAGACCCAGATCTACCTACAGGTTTAATTAGGGAGTTCTCTGTATTAAATACAGAAAAAATATACTGTATAAAATAAGAAAGATCTAGGTAGCTGGAGTCAGAGGAATTGACATTTTAGAAGATTTTTATCTTTCTTATTCAAAAAATTACTTAACTATAAAGTACTCTTAGTTCATACCCATTGCATTCTTCAACTCATCAGATGCACAAGTTTGTATAGTCTGACCTCCTATCTCTATTTTGTATTAGCAAATAGGAGCCACTGATAAATCTTAGTAGGTATAATTAATCACATAAAGGATAAAACATAAAAAAAAATACATTGCTATTACCAGCTTCTCTTAGCCTTATGGCCTATTTTGTTAACCAGAGCCCCACTTGGCACAATTGTCTTGGCAAGTCTATGAAAAGAGGTAGTTTCTTCCTAGAAAATGAGGTAGGAACTTAATAGAAGTTAGGTGCTGCTGCTTCTACAATATGAGAAGGAACCAATATGTACAGACTATGATCTGATTGATTGGTTGATTCATTCATTGATTAATTAATTCATTCAACGAATATCACATATTATAAATCATGTGCCATTCAGAGAGGACCTTCTATATGTGCTTATCCTGACTTTTAACAAGCACACAGATCTTATTTCCTTTATTTAGGACAAATGAGAGAGTAGACAAGCTATGGATTTTAATTGACTTCCAGAAAATCCTGAAAGAAAAGCTCAAGAGGAGTGACTATGTTTTTTGTTTGTTTCAAGTTTTTATTTAAATTCTAGTTAGTTAACATATAGTGTAATATTGGTTTCAGGAGTAGAATTTAGTGATTCATCACTTAAGAATGGCTGTCTTTTGGGGCATGTGGGTATCTCAATCGGCTAAGCATCCAAATCCTTGATTTCAGCTCAGGTCATGATCTCAGAGTAATGAGATCAAGCCCTGCATCAAGTATGCCTAAAATTCTCTCTTTCTTACTCTCTCTCTTTCTCTTCAAAAACGAACAGTTGTCTTTTAACATCAGAAATCAAAACCTGAATGTAATTGGTTTCAAGAGTCAAATTTGATATAATAAGAAAAAAATCCTTCAACTGAATAATCTTTTGCATTTCCATACATCTCCATAACTTTTCACTTTCTTCTTAAATTGTCTTCAATATTATTTTGCATGTGTCTTGGAAATTGTTCACAGAATTTGTTTGGAAGTCTTAAAATTAATTGGAGCTTTGAAAGTAATAATTATTTTATTCCTAGAAAAAACTCACTGACAATACACCAATTAGCATGTTGTAGGGGGTGCACATGTGTCTATATATTCACACACATAGTAACTTTCATCTTTATGCTATATACTCTAAAAAAACTTTTTCATATGAGATTTCTGTATTGTTACAAAGGAATTGGGATGAATAAAAATCAGATATGTATCCTTATTTTAAAAATTAAACCATACCTAAGTTTACCTTAGTAGAAACTCTACAAATCAGGGTTGTATTATAGGAGCAAACTTCTATGAATGACTTAGAATGAAGAATTTATTTTAGGGATTGGATGTTACACAATTTTGGAGTAGGCTGTGTAAGCCACTGTTTCTATGTCTTAGGCTTCAAGTCATTACAGGTCATCCAGGTGGACAGTCAGAAAACAGCAAACTGAAAGGATGGAAGAAGACATGGAACGGCAAATGGAACCTAAGAAGACAAATGGGAACTCATGTCTGTCTCTTACCATATCCAACCTCAATGCCAATGGTATGTGGGAGACTGGTGGTCATCACACGGTAGCACATGCACCTGTGCGTGAGCCAAAGTGCCTGGTGCCCTGCACGAGTCTTCAGAACTGCCTTATTTCCATCTTCCAAATCTTGTGTGTAATATCTCCTGAAAGCCATGCAAAACCAGAATCATGTGGAAGAGTTCTAAAAACATGGTTTAGCTTCACTAAGTTGACCCAGTACTGAGCCACTAAAGAGAGACATGTGGCAGAGTCCAAGTCTTCTGAATTAAGTCTTTTCCCACTATATTTTCCAAGACTAATATCTGGCAATAAGCTGATGTCCAGCATCCGCCATCGAGGAAGCAGAGCCCAGAAGACAAACCACCAACCCCCCAAAAAAAATCCAGTACACATGATTTGTGATGACTTCTATAGTGCTGTGATAAAATCAACCACCTTGCTCAACAAAGAGGAAAAAGAATCTTGTATTTTGGCTTGCGTACCAGGCACATTTCAATAGAAAATTAACCTTTGCTTTGATCCTACCTACCTTTCATCGTTTATGCTCCTGTCTCAATAAAATACTCTGTTTAGGCAGTTCTTTTTTTTTTTTTTTTTTTTAAGATTGTATTTATCTATTCATGAGAGACATAGAGACAGAGGCCCAGAGACATAGGCAGAGGGAGAAGCGGGCTCCATGCAGGGAGCCTGATGTGGGACTCGATCCTGGCACTCCAGGATCAGGCCCTGAGCCAAAGGCAGACATTCAACCGCCAAGCCATCCAGGCGTCCCAAGACAGTTCTTATAGATAAATATAATCATGAAAATAGTTGTGACGATTAGATTAACCATATAATTGTCATAATTTACTTTGCTTCAGTGAAAGTAATTATGTCCTTGTGTTGAGGCATCAGATTGCCAATCATATGAAAAGCCAGTGCTTGGCCAGGACTATCAGGTATAATTAAATATGCAGAGACTTTTATCCCCTACATTTATGTTTGTCTAGCCAATAAGCAAGACTTACTAAATGGCAAATCTAAATCTATAGGAAAAAATAAATTATAAAAATGTCCTCTTCTCATTTCCAAGGCACCACTTCTCCTGGTCTTTCTCCATCTCCCTGTTAAGGGGAAACCGGGCCTTAGGAACCATGGGTAAGCCTAAAGGTTGTGTATTCCATTGTCTCTTAGCTGCAGTATGTAGAGCCAGTGGAACTATGCAAGACCCAGGGGAAAAGAAAACCAGTTGGGCATTTCTTCTAGATGAGCACAAGGGGCTAGAGAGAAAATAAGAATTCAGGCATACAGAAATAGGGAAAAAACAAGATGAAGAATAGGGGTAAAGGTAGAAATAAAAGGTATGTGCCAAAACTCTTCAGGTAAACTTTGTTTATAAGTGTGGGCAAGGAGAGCCCTTATGCCATTAACTTTTAGAAGAACTCTGTAGGCCTATTAGAAATGAAACTCAAACCATGCAAAGAACTAACCAAATACAAAAGTGGTCATTACTATACAGAGCCTAGAGTCTGGAGTTAAGAAGAGAGAGGGCTGGAATCAAATACTGTAGGGATTGAAAAGAAGGATCAAAGCCTTAGAGTTTCCTCCAGAGTACACTTAAGCTTTGAGGCCTACCCCAGAGTTGCCCACCATGACTATATATAGTCCATTCTTCCCAACTGTTCTAATGCTAAGATGGATTTGTTAAAATTATGAAGTACTTGATAAAAACATATCTGTGATCTGTTTAACATCTTTTCCACTATATCTAGTACCACCTAGTAAGAGAACAAATCAGCAAGGTCTATTATTACACAAGAAATGTTTCCTGGTCAGTAACAATAGTTCTCATGCTTGCTGTGGAGATCCAGAGGAGCAGCTGATGTGAGCAAGTGTCAGCACCTGGGTTTGTGGCTGGGGTAATATTTGATTTCTTAATAATAGTTGCTACTCTTTTTTCCCCCTATTTACTCAGCTTTTTATTTTTTAGAAGGGAGGGAAGGGCAGGTACAAAAAACTGCCATAATATTATATCAGAACCTTTACAGAAGCTCATGAGAAGAGAAAACATGAAAATAATAGAGTTCCAAGAAACATTTGCTTTTGAGGAAAGGGACAGTTAAATTTACTCTAGAATCACCCAAACATGAAGTGAGGGTTTCATCTCCTCCATCTACCTTCAGAATTTGGAAAGGCCTGAGTTGGCAGATGGACTGACCCAGGTCCATTTGCTAGGAGATTGAAAACCTAAGGGTGCTCATCCCAAGAGAAAAATGGTGCGCTAATGCAGGTTCAGTTCCTTAACTGATGGATAGGCAGTGATAGTTTCAGTATAATAGATATTACTTGAATTTCCTCATTTTCTTCATAGATCTTGCCTAGATTCTAGGGATATAGAAAGGCATAATTAAAATTTTAGAAAGCTGTTTTACTAAACTCTAATATTTTAGGATCCCTTTATCTCAGTATAACACAAGTTTTAAAAGGCTCACTTCCCTCCTGTGTAACAGATCCCCTGAGGATCTGGCATCTTGTGTTCTTCAGTTTTTCAGTGACAGTCCCAGGCAGAGGGTGATATCCAGAGGAGCCATGGAAAGATCTACTAGGAACAGACTTATTTGTACATAACTGAAAAACTCTCCCTGGAGATATCCAGAACTATAGGAGGCTGGTTTAAAAAAAAATTAAAGATTGTATTTATTTATTTGATGGGGGTAGGGGGAGGAACCGACTGCACATGTGCATAAGCAAGGGGAGGGGCACAGTGAGAGCAGGAAGCCTGATGCAAGGCTCAATCCCAGGACCCCAGGATCATGACCTGAGCCAAAGACAGACACTTAACCCACTGAGCTGCCCAGGCACCCCAGAGTTTTGATTTTGAGAAGGGAAAAATATTTTCAAAGGACCTGGGTATCTTGCTTCAGAAAGTGTGAGCAAATCCCAATTAAATATGGGTTGTTACTACATGTGTGACACTTTACCTACCTAGATGTTAATGACACTTGAGGGATATTAGTTATAAAAATAATTGGGAACTGTATTAGTTTTATAGGGCTGGTATAACAAAATACTATAAATTGAATGGCTTAAACAACAGAAATTTATTTTCTCACAGCTCTGGAAGCTAGAAGTCTAAAATAAAGGTGTCAGTAGGATTGGTTCTTTCTGAAGGCTCTGAAGGAGAATCTGTTGCAGGCCTCTCTCCCAGCTTCTGGTGGTTGCTGGTAATCCTCAGCATTTGTTCTGGCTTGTAGAGGTATCCCTCCAATCTCTGCTTCAGTCTCCACATGCTGTTCTCTCTCTGTGTATATCTCTGTGATCTCTCCTGCTAGTATAAGGACACTAGTCATTGGATTTAGGGTCCACTCTAATCCAGGACAACCTCATCTTATCTGATTGCATCTGCAAAAATTCTGTTTCCGAATAAGGTTGAATTTGGAGTCTGTCATCTGAGTAACATGGACAGTGACTTTTATCTTCTGTCAGAATGTTTATACATTTAAACTCCTAACTTTATCTGCAATCCTGAGTCCTCAAAGGGACTAGTGTGTGCATCAAGTCATAATTGAAACAAAAAACAGCAAAAGGCATCTTCATACTCTGATCTACAAGAGAGGTTTGCTGTAGGAAATTTTACTTTTAATTATTTGAAGTGGCACTCTCCTTCGTGCCCATTCAGAAATCCAGAGTGATTTTTATGTGGAATTCTCTTCTTGGTATGCTTAATTTAGGAAGACTTCTGATAATCAATTTATTGAAAAATGAAAAATAAAGGTTACATCAGATTTCAGAACGAGGGTCCAGAAAAACTGCCTGAATCAAGGGTTTGAAAGAAGAGTGGTTAGTGAAAGTCACACATGACAAGATCAGATAAAAGGTAACAGGAAGTCTGAGATTCTAAAACCTTTTAGTTGGCAATAGTTTTCCTTTCATCCAATCTGAGGAGGAAAAGGAAAAATCTATATAAAAGCAGTTTATTCTTCCAATACTTAAAACCATCATGTTCTTTCTAGCTTTAAAGGAAATGGCAAGAGACCAGAGTCATCTTTGCTAGCAGTTCCATTTGAAGTCTGAATAATCCCCATTTCCATCTTCTGGTGTTACTTTATATTATTCACATCTATGCTTCGTACTGTTTTCTATCAATTTCCTTTTGCATAATTGATCAGGAACTAAAATTACCTACATTTGTTATTGGCAAAGGAGATGTTACTAGCCTCATATAAGTATACCTTTAACATTTTTTTTCTAATACAGCCTCATAAATCCTTCATTAGCATAAAAGCAATATAACAAAGGAAAAAGTCTTTAAATGAATGATGGCTGATGAGGTCATTTGGGGTACCATAAATATGCATTTTTGCTTTTTTCAAACATGGTCATCACTTTATAGTTAGTGCTAAAGGTTTTGTCTACCATAATGACTGAATTCTTTAAGCCCAAGAATTATGCCATATTCATATTTGGGACCCAGATTTGGGCATTGTGCCTGACAGAGAATAGTATTCAATGAGTGTTGAATGGAGTTGGAAATCCTGTTAAAACCCTACACTAGGAATACCTGGGTGGCTGCCTTTGCCTCCATCTTTGTCTCAGGGTCCTGGGATGGGGTCCCACATCTGGCTCTCTGCTTCTCTCTCTCCCTCTGCCGCTCCCCTAGCTTGTGCTGTACCTTTCTTTCTTTCTCTCTTCCTTTCTCTCAAATAAATAAGTAAAATCTTAAAAAAAAAAAAAAAAAAAAAAAAAAGAGCATACACTGTTTTCCCAAACACAATATGCCTTGTTTTTGTTTCAAAGGAAAAAGTTTGGACTATTTTCCAGGCCTCTTCAGAAGAACAATGGTGGAATGGTGGAAGATAAGCTCTAAGGGAGGTTTTTCTCTTTTTTTCAGATGTCCTCTTTGGTAGTGATGTGTTCTGCAGCTAGATCTAATTAAAAGCACCTCACATCAGGTGGGTTTACTCTTTGGGTGAGAGCTCAGAGTTCTCTTCTACAAAGTAAAAGATAGCTGCAAGAGTGAATTTAGGTTTTATATTACATCATTCTCATTTTAGTTTGAGCTTTGAAGTGATTATAAATATAGTTTGTTATTTTATTTCTACTGTATTTGCCTTGTATCATTGCCATAAGTATCATACATTTATATGCATTTCAGCTTGAAAAAATCCAGCTGCTGGCAATCATTTAAAGAATTATCATCAGTTATGCCACTAATTTAAATATAGATTGATAGACTTCTGGATTTGCTACATCAGAAAGAAACTTTATGCTCATAGTTTCCTTCAGTAGATATTTTCATGCCTAAAACCTAGAATACACAACTTAACTCATCTTTGGCATTCAAAACAAAATAAATAAGAAATGGAAGAAATCCTGTAAACAGTGTTCTTCTATTACTGACAAGAAACACTCTGCCTTTATTCATGTTGAAAAGCAAAGTCACCCCAGGGAGAAATTGAAGCTCCTAGCAGGTGAAGGGAATGTCAGTTTTAGGACTTAGTGAAGGCTGGTTTTCACATCTTCTTTTCACTCCCTCCAGCACTTTCTGAAGCAAAGTCTTAGGCAGTGGGCCAGACTAAAAGCTTGACATGAAATCTGCTATAATTTAGAACTTTCTAAGCAACAATGCTCTATCATAAAAAATCTGCTTTCATATATTTAAAAAGTAAAATATTTAAGAATGTTCTAGAATTTACATTTCTGAAGGTCCTTGAGATGATATAGTTTTAAGCCCATAGCATAGTACATTGCCACTGCAAGCTCACATTCTAATAAACTTTGTATATTGCAAAATAGATTCTCCCAAAAGCAAAATAATAATAATAATAACAATAATAATAATAGCTCTACCTATCATCTGATTTTTATTATTCATGATCTATCAGATGATTGTGGTTCAGCATGTTAGCTATAATGTAACAATTACAAGAGGTTATGGCAGTTTCCATTATGATTATTAGCAGTGTTATAATGACTCCAGTTAAGTTCATCCTTATAAAAACTGCATGTTTCATTAAAAACAAAGAATTGATTAGAACTGTCACTTTTAATGGGAATATGATAGAAAGTTGAATTTCAATATCCTCTAATGCAGTATTATTATCATTAATGAGCTCTAGTTCTATGTAAGAACAAAAAAGTGTAAAACATAACAAACAAAAAACCTTCAGGAACAGCCCACACTTGTCTTCAACTTTCTAGTAGCACATTCAGAGGGATAAAATTCACTAGTAGTACATTTAAAGTATAAAATTGCTCCATGTACCACATTTTGGTAGTTATTTCAAATATTTACTTAAGATTCAGGGTTTTTTTTTAAGATTTTATTTATTTATTCATAAAAGACACAAAGAGAGTGGCAGAGACACAGACAGGGAGAGGCAGGCTCCCCACAGGGAGCCCAATGCAAGACTCTATCTGAGGACTCCAGGATCCTGCCCTGAGCTGAAAGCAGATTCTCAACTGCTGAGCCACCAAGGCGTCCCAAGATTCAGTTTTTGATTTGGACTAGAGGGAAATGTATACAACCAGAACAGCTAAAGGTAATGTCACAAAATCAACTAGTCCTTGAAATATCATGCCATGGCCTTCACAGTGTTCTATTTGTTCTTAAGTGACACTCTGACAATGAATCTGCGTTTATGCTTCAAAGTATCAAACTAACAAACAAATCTCTGCTGAATTTTATCTTGGGAGAAGTTGAAATTCTGGGTATCATAACAAATATTTATGAGCATTGGAAACATTAAAAAAAAAAAACAATGCTTGAGAATTTCAGTACTAAAATGACCTTTAGGAGATTATCTAGGCCATCCCAAAGCATGAAGTAGTATCACAACCAGATAATTATTCTATATGAGACAATGGAGATTCCAATGAATTTTTTGTCACCCCAAAAAAGTATTCAATAGCTTTTTTATAAAATTTATTTTTATTTTTTTTATTTTTTAATAGCTTTTAGATGTAGGAGATTCTTTTATCTAATGAAAAAATTGTGGCCTAAGTAAAAGTCCCTTTGTTTTTGCAATTGTTATTGAGTGTAACAAAGAGAGAATATTGATACAGACCATGAGCAGCATATGGCCTCTATATGCCCAAATGAAAATGAACACATGAGGTATATTTGAAAGTGGTTCTGGAAGAAATGGGCCAGCCCTCTTCATTCTTTTTTTGGACCACCTGCCACATCTAATCAATGATTATCTTCCAAGCTTTGACAGCACTTTGATCTCATTGGCAACAGAATTGCTGGACTAGGGGATCCTATTCAGGATAGAAGGACCATCTTCACACAAATCTGAGAAGTAAATGCTTACACCTCTTAGCATATATCATTTTTAATCTATTCAAGTTTTTTTTCCCACCACTTTTTGAAGGAACGAGATTAATAGATATTTTCCCCATTATCAAAATAGTGTTATGTTCTTCTTCTGCCCTAAACTTACCTCAAGGAATTTGAATAGGAACTTCCAACCCATTGTCCTAGCAGTTTTAAATTTTCTATTTCAAAATTTAATTACAAAATTTATTTCTTTGGAAATAAAATTTATATACGACAAAATGTCCATGTCTTAAGTGTACAAATTTTGGAATTTTGAAGAAGGCAGACACCTGGGTAACTCATACTCATGTCAAAATATAGAACATTTCATTACCTCGGAAATTTTTTTTGTGCTTTCCCTTCTGATTTATCTTCACCCAAAGCAGCTACTTTTCTGATTTTTTTTTTTTTGCCTGTCCTAGGGTTTCATATAAATGGAATCACATAATATATAGTCTTACTTCCTTTGGCATAAAGCTTATGAGATTCTTGTATGTTGTGTGTGCTTGTGTTGTTGTTATTGAGAAGTCTATTGTTTGTACAACAGTCTACTGCTGATGAATATTTACATGGTTTCCAGTATTATTGCTACTATGAATAAAGTTGACAGAACATTCTTGTACCAGTACCCATCCCAACATTTACTTTCCTAAATAAATACATAGAAGTGTAATTGTTGGATCATAGGATAGATATATATTTAACTTTGTAAAGAACGTCCAAATTGTCAAATTGTTTTAACTTTTGACTTTCCCACTAATAACATATAACAATTTCAGTAGTTGTCCAATCTTACCAAAGTTTGGTAGTGACAGTCTTTTTAATTTTAGCCATTCCAGTAATTTAAAATGGCATTGCATAATTGTTTTGAGATCTGATTTCCTGAAAACTAATGGTATAAGTATGCTTGAATCTATGTATTGGGCATTCATGTATTACATTTTGCAATGTGTCTATTATTCAAGTCCTTTATATGTTTTTAAAACTAGATTGTTGTTTATTCTTGAGTTGTAGGAGTATTTTGTATATTCTGAATATAAATCTTCTTTCAGATGTTTTATGAATATTTGGCTGTTCATTTCCTTAAAGTTGCATTTAGATGAGACGTTTAATTGTATCTTATGATTTTTTTCTTTTATGGTTATTCCTTTCTGAATCTGCTTATTTTTTTAAGATTCTATTTATTTATTCAGGAGAGACAGAGATAGAGACAGAGACAGAGACACAGGCAGAGGGAGAAGCAGGCTCCACGCAGGGAGCCCGATGCAGGACCGATCTTGGGACTCCAGGATCACGCCCTGGGCCGAAGACAGGGGTCAAACCACTGAACCACCCAGGGATCCCCCTGTATCTGCTTTAGATATGTTTGCCTAACCCCAAGTCACAAAGATATTCTCATGTTTTTATCAAGAAGCTATATAATTTTAACTTTAATTTTATTTTTAACTTAATTTTAATTTATTTTTACTCTTTCCCAAAAAAATTTTATAAGTGAGACATAGGAGATGAAGTTTACTTTGTTTTTGAATGTATATTTTTTCAAAACCCAATTGTTGAAAAACGTTGAATTTTTAGTGCATTGGTCCATTGAATTGCTTTGATCACTGTATCAAACATCAGTTGGGACAACTAAAAAATAGGAAGATATAACAAGCCAAGGAAGACTGAAGGGTGGAAACAAGAAGGTGAACAGCTTAGCCATCTGGGCACTTGAGGAACAACACAGTGGTGGGTTCAGCCTCCAACTCTGAAGCCAAAGCACAGCAAAAACCACTTTAATTAAAGCCTTCCCTCTAGGCTAAGGGCCAGCAAAAGGGTGGCCCAAGAGAAAATGTATTTGTAGTACCCACTATATTCCAATCAAACACTAGTGGAAAAACTTGACCCCTGTCCCCTGTGATTTCAAGAAAGCCAAGCGAGAAATTGATCTTCCACCATAGCCTCCTGCCCAGCAGAAGCAGACAGCACTTTGACTCCCCTGTCAGGTTGTGGTGGTGAACCAACAGAAACAGATATTCAATTCCTACTAAAGAGTCTGTGTTCCAACTCCCTAACCAAGACTAGTGTCAGGGAGGAAGACCTTCCTCTGCCTTTCAAGGTCCTTCTAGCTGGATTTATTTATTATTATTTTTTTAATAATAAATTTATTTTTTATCGGTGTTCAATTGTTCTGTCTCCCTTTCTGATATTTCCCACTCATTTTTTCTCCTTTCCCCTTTATTCCCTTTCACTATTTTCTATATTCCCCAAATGAATGGGACCATATAATGTTTGTCCTTCTCCGATTGACTTACTTCACTCAGTATAATACCCTCCAGTTCCATCCACGTTGAAGCAAATGGTGGGTATTTGTCGTTTCTAATGGCTGAGTAATATTCCATTGTATACATAAAACACATCTTCTTTATCCATTCGTCTTTCGATGGACACCGAGGCTCCTTCCACAGTTTGGCTATTGTGGACATTGCTGCTAGAAACATCGGGGTGCAGGTGTCCTGGCGTTTCATTGCATCTCTATCTTTGGGGTAAATCCCCAGCAGTACAATTACTGGGTCGCAGGGAAGATCTATTTTTAACTCTTTGAGGAACCTCCACACAGTTTTCCAGAGTGGCTGAGCCAGTTCACATTCCCACCAACAGTGCAGGAGGGTTCCCTTTTCTCTGCATCCTCTCCAACATTTGTGGTTTCTTGTCTTGTTAATTTTCCCCATTCTCACTGGTGTGAGGTGGTATCTCATTGGGGTTTTGATTTGTATTTCCCTGATGGCAAGTGATGTGGAGCATTTCCTCATGTGCTTGTTGGCCATGTCTATGTCTTCCTCTGTGAGATTTCTCTTCATGTCTTTGCCCATTTCATGATTGGATTGTTTGTTTCTTTGGTGTTGAGTTTAATAAGTTCTTTATAGATCTTGGAAACTAGCCCTTTATCTGATAGGTCATTTGCAAATATCATCTCCCATCCTGTAGGTTGTCTTTTAGTTTTGTTGACTGTATCCTTTGCTGTGCAAAAGCTTCTTACCTTGATGAAGTCCCAATAGTTCATTTTTGCTTTTGTTTCTTTTGCCTTCGTGGATGTATCTTGAAAGAGGTTACTGCGGCCGTGTTCAAAAAGGGTGTTGTCTGTGTTCTCCTCTAGGATTTTGATGGAATCTTGTCTCACATTTAGATCTTTCATCCATTTTGAGTTTATCTTTGTGTATGGTGCAAGAGAGTGGTCTAGTTTCATTCTTCTGCATGTGGATGTCCAATTTTCTCAGCACCACTTATTGAAGAGACTTTCTTTTTTTCCAGTGGATAGTCTTTCCTCCTTTGTCGAATATTAGTTGGCCATAAAGTTGAGGGTCCACTTCTGAATTCTCTATTCTGTTGCATTGATCTATGTGTCTGTTTTTATGCCAGTACTACACTTTCTTGATGACCACAGCTTTGTAGTACAACCTGAAATCTGGCATTGTGATGCCCCTAGCTATGGTTTTCTTTTTTAAAATTCCCCTGGCTATTCGGGGTCTTTTCTGATTCCATACAAATCTTAAAATGATTTGTTCTAACTCTCTGAAGAAAGTCCATGGTATTTTGATAGGGATTGCATTAAACGTGTAAATTGCCCTGGGTAACACTGACATTTTCACAATATTAATTCTGCCAATCCATGAGCATGGAATATTTTTCCATCTCTTGGTGTCTTCCTCAATTTCTTTCAGAAGTGTTCTATAGTTTTTAGGGTGTAGATCCTTTACCTCTTTGGTTAGGTTTATTCCTAGGTATCTCATGCTTTTGGGTGCAATTGTAAATGGGATTGACTCCTCCTTAATTTCTCTTTCTTCAGTCTCATTCTTAGTGTATAGAAATGCCACTGATTTCTGGGCATTGATTTTGTATCCTGGCACACTCAAATCGCTGTATGAGTTCTAGCAGTCTTGGGGTGGAGTCTTTTGGGTTTTCTATGTAGAGTATCATGTCATTGGCGATGAGGGAGAGTTTGACTTCTTCTCTGCCAATTTGAATGCCTTTTATGTCTTTTTGTTGTCTGATTGCTGAGGCTAGGACTTCCAGTACTATGTTGAATAGCAGTGGTGAGAGTGGACATCCCTGTCTTGTTCCTGATCTTAGGGGAAAGGCTCCCAGTGCTTCCCCACTGAGAATGATATTTGCTGTCGGCTTTTCGTAGATGGCTTTTAAGATGTCGAGGAATGTTCCCTCTATCCCTACACTCTGAAGAGTTTTGATTAGGAATGGATGCTGTATTTTGTCAAATGCTTTCTCTGCATCTATTGAGAGGATCATATGGTTCTTGTTTTTTCTCTTGCTGATATGATGAATCACATTGATTGTTTTACGAGTTGAACCAACCTTCATCCCAGGGATAAATCCCACTTGGTCATGGTGAATAATCTTCTTAATAATCTTCTTAATCTTCTTAGGATCCTGTTGGATCCTATTGGATAGTATCTTGTTGAGAATTTTTGCATCCATGTTCATCAGGGATATTGGTCTATAATTCTCCTTTTTGGTGGGGTCTTTGTCTGGTTTTGGAATTAAGGTGATGCTGGCCTCATAGAACAAGTTTGGAAGTACTCCATCTCTTTCTGTCTTTCCAAACAGCTTTAGTAGAATAGGTATGGTTTCTTTTTTAAACGTTTTATAGAATTCTCCAGGGAAGCCATCTGGCCCTGGACTTTTGTGTCTTGGGAGGTTTTTGATGACTGCTTCAATTTTCTCCCTGGGTATTGATTGGCCTGTTCAGGTTTTCTATTTCTTCCAGTTTCAGTTTTGGTAGTTTGTGGCTTTCCAGGAATGCGTCCATTTCTTCTAGATTGCCTAATTTATTGGCGTATAGCTGTTCATAATATGTTTTTAAAATCGTTTGTATTTCCTTGGTGTTGGTAGTGATATCTCCTTTCTCATTCATGATTTTATTAATTTGAGTCTTCTCTCTCTTCTTTTTAATAAGGCTGGCTAATGGTTTATCTATCTTATGAATTCGTTCAAAGAACCAAGTCCTGGTTTTGTTGATCTGTTCCACAGTTCTTCTGGTCTCGATTTCGTTGAATTCTGCTCGAATCTTTATTAACTCTCTTCTTCTGCTGGGTGTAGGATCTATTTGCTGTTTTTTCTCTAGCTCCTTTAGGTGTAAGGTCAGCTTTTGTATTTGAGTTCTTTCCAGTTTTTGGATGGATGCTTGTATTGCGACGTATTTCCCCCTCAGGACTGCTTTTGCTGTATCCCAAAGATTTTGAATGGTTGTATCTTCATTCTCATTAGTTTCCATGAATCTTTTTAATTTTTCCTTAATTTCCTGGTTGACTCTTTTATCTTTTAGCAGGATGGTCCTTAACCTCCACGTGTTTGAAGTCCTTCCAAACTTCTTGTTGTGATTTAGTTGTAATTTCAAGGCATTGTGGTCTGAGAATATGCAGGGGACGATCCCAATCTTTTGGTATCAGTTCAGACCTGATTTGTGACCCAGTATGTGGTCTATTCTGGAGAAAGTTCCATGTGCACTTGAGAAGAATGTGTATTCAGTTGAGTTTGGATGTAAAGTTCTGTAGATATCTGTGAAATCCATCTGGTCCAGTGTATCACTTAAAGCTCTTCTTTCTTTGGATATGTTGTGCTTAGAAAACCTATCGAGTGTAGAAAGCGCTAGATTGAAGTCACCAAGTATAAGTGTATTATTATCTAAGTATGTCTTAACTTTGGTTATTAATTGATTGATATATTTGGCAGCTCTCACATTCGGGGCATATATATTGAGGATTGTTAAGTCCTCTTGTTGGATAGATCCTTTAAGTATGATATAGTGTCCCTCTTCATCTCTCACTACAGTCTTTGGGGTAAATTTTAGTTTATCTGATATAAGGATGGCTACCTCTGCTTTCTTTTGAGGACCATTTGAATGGTAAATGGTTCTCCAACCTTTTATTTTCAGGCTGTAGGTGTCCTTCTGTCTAAAATGAGTGTCTTGTAGACAGCAAATACATGGGTCCTGCTTTTTATCCAGTCTGACCCCCTGTGCCTTTTGATGGGGTCATTGAGCCCATTCACATTCAGAGTTACTATTGACAGATATGAGTTTAGTGTCATCATGATACCTATTCAGTCCCTGTTTTTGTGGATTGTTCTATTGGACTTCTTCTTAACGGGGAATTTTAAGAGTCCTCCTTAAAATTTCTTACAGAGCTGGTTTGGAGGTCACATATTCTTTTAGTTGCTGCCTGTCTTGGAAGCTCTTTATCTCTCCTTCCATTTTGAATGAGAGCCTTGCTGGATAAAGTATTCTTGGTTGCATGTTCTTCTCATTTAGGACCCTGAATATATCCTGCCAGCCCTTTCTGGCCTGCCAGGTCTCTGTGGAGAGGTCTGCTGTTAATCTGATATTTCTTCCCATATAAGTTAGGGATTTCTTGTCTCTCGCTGCTTTAAGGATCTTCTCTTTATCTTTGGAATTTACAAGCTTCACTATTAAGTGTCGAGGTGTTGAATGGTTTTTATTGATTTTAGGGGTGATCTCTCTATTTCCTGGATCTGAATGCCTGTTTCCCTTCCCAGATTAGGAATGTTTTCAGCTATGATTTGTTCAAATACATATTCTGGACCTCTGTCCCTTTCAGCGCCCTCAGGAACTCCAATTAAACATAGATTTCTCTTCCTCAGGCTGTCACTTATTTCCCTTAATCTATCCTCATGGTCTTTTAATTGTTTGTGTCTTTTTTCCTCAGTTTCCCTCTTTGACATCAACTTGTCTTCTATGTCACTCACTCGTTCTTCCACCTCGTTAACCCTCGTCATTAGGACTTCTAGTTTGGATTGCATCTCCTTCAATTTATTTTTAATCTCTGCCTGATTAGATCTAAATTCTGCAGTCATGAAGTCTCTTGAGTCCTTTATGCTTTTTTCTAGAGCCACCAGTAGCTGTATAATAGTGCTTCTGAATTGGCTTTCTGACATGGAATTGTAATCCAGATTTTGTAACTCTGTGGGAGAGAGGACTATTTCTGATTCTTTCTTTTGAGGTGAGGTTTTCCTTCTAGTCATTTTGCTCAGTGCAGAGTGGCCAAAAGCAAGTTGTATTGGGAAAAGGAGAAAAAGAGAGAAGAGAAAGAAGGAAAGGAAAAGAAAAAAAGAAAAAAGAAAAAAGGAAGAAAAAATAGAGAAGAAAAGAAAAAGAAGAAGAAGGGGGGGAAGCAAACAGAAATCAACAAACAAACAAACAAACAAAAACAAAAACAAGGGGAGTATCCTCTGATTCTGTATACTGTAAATCTGTCGACTTCCCCTGGAACTTTCCAGTGCTGCTTGGTCAATAATTTGTTTTTCCCCTGTCCGTCTAGCTGGTCTTCTGGGGGAGGGGCCTGCTGTGCTGATTTTCAGGTGTCAGTACTTGGGGGAGCTGCTCAGCCCCCTGCCTCGTGCAGGGCTCAGTGAAAGTTGTTTATCCTGTTTATCTGGTGAGGCACTGTGAGGCTCAGTGGGGGTTGTTTACCCCGTGAGGCCCCAGGAGGAACAACCGCAGTGGCTGTGGCCAGCTCTGGAGCCCTGGATTCAGCCCCCGCAGGAACTCCGGAGCTCTCCGTCTGCAGGGCCTGGAGGCTCCGGGGCGGGGCCGCTGATCTGCTCAGCTCCGGGCAGGAGCGTCCTTGCTGTCCTGTGTCCTCCTGGCCTCTGCCTGTCCCGGGGGGAGGCCGGATCTTGGGCTGTGTCCCGGCGCCCAGTGCTCCCGGGCCTGTGCTGTTGGATTCGCGCTCCTGGCACCGCAGCCCCTTCCGCGCAGAGCCTCCGCCCGAGCCCCTCCAAGCTGCTCCGGGTCCAGCCGTACGCGCTGCAGCCCTTTAGGGAGCTCGGGGCACTCTCCCGGGGCGCCGGTGTCTGTTAGTGTCCCTGGGAGCCTGAGGGCATCCCCGCCCTCCTGGGGTCCTGCTCTAACTCCCTGCGAGCACCTTCCGCCAGGGAAGCTGACTTCACCTTTTGATTGTATGCAATTTTCCTTTTTTTCCCTCATACTTTTATTTGATCTGATACAATTTTTTTTTCCTCAGAACATATCCACTTCAGTTTTATTGATTAGTGTATATATGAGATATATATCTTTTTGTATCTTTTTACTTAAAAAAACTTTATTGTGATAAAATATACATAACATTTACCATTTTAAACAATTTTAAGTATACAATTTACTAGCATTGAGTACTTTCACAATGTTGTGCAGCAATCACCATCATCCATCTCGAAAACTTTTTCATCATTCCAAACAGGGTCTCTGTACTCGTGAGACATTAACTCCCCATTCTCCCATCCCATAGCACCTGGTAACATCCATTTTACTTTCTGTTTCTAAGAGTTTGCTTATTCTAGGTATCTCATATACATGGGATTATACAATATTTGTCTTTTCATGTCTGTCTTATTTCACTTAGAAAAATATGTTCAAGTTGCAGCATGTATCCACATTTCATTCCTTTTAGGGTTGAATTACATTCCATTATATGTATGTACCAATTTTGTTTATTCATCTGTTGTGGACATTTAGGTTGTTTCTAATCTGTTGACTATTGTGAATAATGCTATGTACTTTGGCATACAAGTATTTATTGAACTGCTTGTAGGTATATAATGAGAAGTAGAATTGCTGTATCATATAGTAATTGTTCAAATTGTTTTACATAATGGCCATACCATCTTACATTCCGACCAACAATGCACAAGGGTTCTAATTTTTCCAACATGCTTACCAACACTTGTTATTTTCCTATTTTTATTTATTTATTTTTTTATTTATGATAGTCACAGAGAGAGAGAGAGAGAGAGAGAGAGAGAGAGGCAGAGACACAGGCAGAGGGAGAAGCAGGCTTCATGCACCGGGAGCCCAACATGGGATTCGATCCCGGGTCTCCAGGATCGCGCCCTGGGCCAAAGGCAGGCGCTAAACCCCTACGCCACCCAGGGATCCCCTATTTTCCTATTTTTATAATATTCTAATGAGTGTGAAGAAGTGGTATCTCATTGTGATTTTAATTTTAATTTACCTAATGGTTCTGATGTTGAGCTATTTCCCTGTGTTCATTGGTCATTTGTATATATTCTTTGGAGAAATGTCTATTCAAGTCCTTTATGCATTTTAAAAATTGTCTTTTAGTGGTTGCTGAGTTATAATATTTTTTTTTTATAAATTCTGGATATTAATCCCTTACCAGATATATGTTTTACGAATATTTTCTCCCATTCTGAGGGTTGCCTTTTTACTCTCTTGATAGTGTTCTCTACTGGGAAAAAGTCTAAAATTTTTATTAAGCCTAATGTATTTATTTTTCCTTTTGTTGCCTGTACTTTGGTGTCATATTCAAACCACTGACAAATCACTGTCATGAATATTTTTCTCTAAAACTGTTATAATTTTAGTTCTCACACTGAGATCTGTTAGTTGGTTTGAGTTAATTTTTGTATATGGTGTAAGGACCCAGTTTCATTCTTTTGCATATGGATATCCAATTTTCCCAGCACCATTTATTGAAAAGACTGTCCTTTTCTTAGTAATAATCTTGGCACTCTCATAAAAAATAATTAACCATATATGTAATAATTTATTTGTGGGCTCTATTTGATTCCATTTGTCTGTATATCTTTTCCATGTTAGTACTACACTGTTTTAATTATTGTAGTTTTGTAATAAGATCTGAAGTCAAGAGGTGTGACTCTTCCAACTTTATTCTCTTTTTCAAAATTATTTTGACTATTTGGGATCTGTTGAAATTTCATATGAATTTAAGGATAGATTTTTCTGTTTATGCAAAATCATTGTTGAGATTTTGATAGATTACATTGAATTTGTAGATGTCTTTGGGTAGTTTTGTCATCTCAACAATATAAAGTCTTCTAGTCCATGAATGTGGGATGTCTTTTCACTTATTTATGTCTTTTTGATGTATTATGGGAATGTTTTATATTTTGCACTGTATAAGTCTTCTCTGTCCTAGTGAAATGTATTCCTAAGTATTTTATTCTTTTTAATACTCTTTTAAATGGAATTATTTTCTTAATTTCCTCTTCAGATTTTTCATCATTAATGTGTAGAAATGTAACTGATTTTTACATGTTGACTTTATATCTTACAGTTTTTCTGAATGTGTTTAATAGTGCTAACATTTTTTGTAGAATGTTTAGGGTTTCTATATACAAAATCGTGTCATCTATGAACAAAAATCATTTTACTTCTTCCTTTCCAATTTGTATATTTTTTGTTTGTTTACTTGACTAAATGCTCTGGCTAGAGCTTCCAATGGAAGTTGAATTGCAGAAAAACCATTTTGACACTAATGATAATGATAAAATTATATACGGCATGTAGTAAGCTAATTATTTCATATTCATATTCATATTTGCAGTGCTAAAAATAGATATCATCCCCATTTTAGAGACAAGGAGAATGAAGCAGAGACTAAATACGTTGCATGAAATCACACATCTAGAAAATGACAGACCTGGAGTTTGAATCAGATATGTGTGACTTCAAAAACTATATACTGTCTTACATAGTTTGCCTTTATGTCAATTACACAAGCAATGCCCTAACTCACTTTCCAAATTTATGTATTTTTCAGTTACTATGTAATACTTATTTAGGTATCTTTTTCCTTCACTGATTTATTTCAAAAGGAAAGAGACTTATCTAATCCAAATTTACATTTTGTGGCTATTTTAAATTTTAAATATTTTCTGTGTGGAAAAAGGTTGAGTGTAAAATCTTTAATTAGAGCAGATGAATGCTCTATTCTTCCAAAATTGTGATAAAATCAATCAGGAGAAGTCATGGGTGACTTTTGGAGTTTGCATCATAAATGACAAATCAGCTACACAGAAAATCCAAAAGATTCTTTAGGCTCAACTTGTATTTTATCTGAATTACTAATTAAAACCAGACAGAGTGCTTATATTTGTGTGATGATGCATGAAAAATGAAGATAAGTAATTTTGTATTTGTCTTTTAAGAGCAAATACACCATTATAAGAAAAAAGCATAGATTAGCATCCTTCTTGGCATATACCAAAAATGATCCTATTTATATGAAAGAACTGTAATTGCACAAGATGTACAGAGCATTAGTTTGGCAAGAAGATCAATCCTGTACTGTGGTGTATGACTGTGACTCAAATTTCCTTATTCTTTCCATAGTTTTATAGTCACTCTATCAGCTAACATTCTTTTCTAAAATATTTGCTTATTTGTTCAATACTTTTTCAATACTCCCAAGAAATTAGCAGCAGCCGCAGCAAAAAGCTCACTTCTGGAAGAATTATTAACTAGTTAAGAGTTAGCTGATGAAAAAAATGACAGCAGGAGTGATAGTCTTGCTTATAGTGAAGCTTTAAAAAAAAGAATTTATTTATTCATTTGACAGGGAGAGAGCAAGAGAGAGCACACACAGGCAGAGTGGCAGGCAGAGGGAGAGGGAGAAGCAGGCTCCCTGCCAAGCAGAGAGCCCAACATGGAGCTTAGCTCCAGGACCCTGGGATCATGACCTAAGCCAAAGGCAGATGCTTAACTGACTGAGCCACCAGGTGCCATAGTGAGGCTTTTAAAGGTTCAAGAAAATAAACAGTCCTAATCTGTTAGATTTAGTGTAAATTTCTGATTATCATATACACGTATTTCTGACTGTTAAAGAGATAGTACACTTTCCTACATACCCTGTGTGGAGACAGACTTTATAGTTAGAAGACTCAGGTGATATAAATTGGTATAAGACTTGGAACTCTCCAACCACATTTTAAGAGTAGATGAAGAATAATAGAACTAGCTTTGTAACATAAGGGCTTACTGAATAATTCAGAATTCTATAGAAAGAAAAAATTAAAATAAAGTACTTTTGCCCTGTATTGTGATATAGGTACACAATAACAGAATAAAGACTGTTCAAACTAAAGTCATCAAGGAGAGTTAAAAAATGGCACTAAGACAAATAAATAACATAGAGAATTAAGAAAGTCAACTTTTAGAAGGAAGAGACTTCCCTCAGCTGTTGCTAAGGTACTTGGACCTTCTAAGGAAGCTAAGGCCATGGTGTAGTGAGGCCCTCACTTCATCCTATACCAGCATCCATTGCCAGCATCACCCGCCTAGCACTTGCTTGCACAATGGCCTCCATCTCATTGCTCACCTGCATCTATTTGGCCCTCACCCTGCATGATGATGAGGTGATGGTCAGGAGGGATAAAGTGAATGCCTTCATTAAATCACCTGGTGTAAATGTTGACCCTTTCTGGCTGGGCTTGTTGGGAAAGTCCCTGGCCAATGTCAACATTGGGAGCCTCATCTGCAGTGTTAGGGCTGGTTGATCTGCCTCAGTAGCTGGCACTACAACCAGCAGAAAATCCTGTTCCCTCCACCTCTGCTGCCCCAGCTGAGGAGAAGACAGTGGAAGCAAAGAAAGAAGAATATCAGAAATCTGACGATGACATGGACTTTGGTCTTTTTGACCACAGTTCTTTTGTAACCTGTTCAATTAAAAGCTGAACTCTTAAAAAAAAAAAAAAAAGTAGGAATGGTAGAAACAGAATTTACTAGAGACAAAATAAAAATAAGTTCTTCATATAAGAAGTAAATTACGTGGTAACAAATGAATAGGAAATATTAAAATAGCACGTAACATTGAAAATATGGGGGTTCAAATACTACATTAGGGCCACAGGTAGAAATTTTGATCTTTTGAGCAAAAATAAATAATATGAAACTTTTAGAAGGAACATCGTGTATCTGCATCCTCATCACAGATCCATATTGGGAAGGGATTTGCAAATGTAGACTATGAGTTGGAAAGAAGGCAAGATTATAAAGCAAAAAATTTTGTCATAACCTAAGAAATGACTGGTAATAGATAATGCTAGAATAAGTTATAACAATAGAAATAATAGTGAATGCTGTGTTACAGAAAGGATTCAAGCAGCACTTAAATGACTATGTATCAGGGTATCATAGAAAGTGAAAAATTAGAATAAGTAAATTACTTAGGCTTCATTTTAAATCCAAGTATTATTTTTCTCATGTTAATTTCCTTTGTTTATATTGCTTTTCCTGACCCTATTCCTCTTAGTTATAAAAATTTCATTTATTTCTCTTTGTTGTAAATATCAATTGCAAAATCTATCACTACACCTGTTTACTACTGCATGTTATTTACTGCGGTAAAAATTATGACTAAGGAAATACAAAGAGTGAAAAACATCCTTTCAGGAGATAATATCTCATTAAATATGCAACTTGTGTCAAAAATTTCATACTATTATAATTTTTCATATTACAGAATTAAAATACATTCTCTGTAGAAAAGTTTATTTTTTTTATTTTTTTATTTTTTCTGTAGAAAAGTTTAGAATTCAAACAAAATATAAATCATCCTGTGGGCTAAGAAAGAAAAACTTTTTTAAAAACTCTTCTCCCTTCTTCCCCTTTCACTTTTTGGAACAGAGCATTAATATTATAAACTATATAGTCTGGAATGCTGTTAGTGCATATTTTTAGTGGTCAGAATCACTGTATTTTTAGAAAGTTAAACACATCTTCCATCATGTGAGGACACAGTGAGAGGATAGGTGTGAGCAAGGAAATAGTCCCTCACCAGATACCAAATCTGCCAGCACTTTGATCTTAGACTTCCCAGCCACCAGAATTGTGAGAAAATGACAAAATGGAAAAACTCATGGAAAAGAGAACAAGAGGCAGTACTGACTATCAGGGACCTAATCAGTATGGATGTAAATAAGATGTTGGAACTAGAGTTTAGAATAATGATTATAAAGATACTAGTTAGACTTGAAAAAAGTAAGAAGACAATAGAGAATCCTTTTATCGAGAAACAAAAGAACTAAAATCTAATCAAGTCAAAGTAAAAAAAAATATTAATGAGTTGTAATAAAAAAAAAAAAATGGAGCTCTAACAGCTAGGATAAATGAACCAGAAGAGAAAATTAGTGATATAGAAGACAAAATGATGGAGAACAAAGAAGCTAATGAAAAAAGAGATAAACAACTACTAGATCATGAGGGGAGAATTTGAGAGGTAAATGATACCATAATGCAAAACAATATTAAAAATAATAGGGATCCCAGAAGAAGAGGAAAGGGGGGGGCAGGAGGTATACTGGAGCAAATTATAGCTGAGAACTTCCCTAATCTGGACAAGAAAACAAGTATTCATGTCCAGGAGGAACAGAAACCCCTCTCAAAATCAATAAAAATAGGTCAACAACCTGACATATAATAGTGAAGCTTGCAAATTTCAGAGACAAAGAGAAAAATCCTGAAAGCAGCTCAGAACAAGCAGTCCTTAACCTACAAGGGTAAGAACATTAGACTGGCAGCACACCTATCTACAGAGACCTAGCAGGCTAAAAAGGAGTGGCATGAAATATTCAGGGTGCTAAATGAGAAGAATATGCAGCCAAGAATACTTTATCCAGCAAGGCTGTCATTCAGAATTAAAGGAGAGATAAAGAGCTTCCAGGACAAAAAGAAACCAAAAGAATTTGGGATCACTAAATCAGCACTGCAAGAAAAATTAAAGGGGATCCTTTAAGAAAAGAGAGAGCCCAAAAGAAACATAGACAAGAAAGGAACAGAGACAATATATAGAAACAGTGAGTTTACAGATTGTTTTTTTTTTTTTTTGAGTTTACAGGTTATACAATAGTACTAAATTCATATCTTTCAATAGTTATTCTGAATCTAAATGGACTAAAGGTCCCAAATCAAAAGGTATAGGGTATCAGATTGGATAAGAAAGAGAGACCTATTGATATGCTGTTTGCAAGAGACTCATTTTAGACTCAAAGACAACTCTAGATTGAAAATGAGGGGGTGGAAAGCTATGTCATGCTAATGGACATCAAAAGAAAGCTGAGATAGCAATCCTTATGTCAGACAAATTATATTTTAAACCAATGACTGTAATAAGAGATGAGGAAGGGCACCGTATCATAATTAAAGAGTCTATGCAACAAAAAGATATAACAATTGTAAATATTTATGCTTCTAACATGGGACCAGCCAATTATATAAACTAATAACAAAATTAAAGAAACACATTGATAATAATGCAATAATCATGGGGGACTTGAATACCCCACTCACAGCAATATACAGATGATCTAAGCAGAATATCAATAAGGAAACAGAGATTTTGAATGACATACTGGGCCAGATGGACTTCACAGATATATTGAAAGCATTGCATTCTAAAGCAACAGAATACACATTCTTTTTGAGTGCACATGGAACATGCTCCAGAACAGATCACATACTGGTTCACAAATCAGGTCTCAACTGGTACCAAAAGATTGAGATTATTCCCTGCTTTGAATAATTTTCAGACCACAGTACTTTGAACTTGAACTCAATCACAAGAGAAAATTTGGAAAGAATGCAAATATATAGAGGCTAAAGAACATCCTACTAAAGAACGAATGGATCAGCAAGGAAATTAAAGAATAATTTTAAAAATTCATGGAAACGAATATGAAAACACAACTTTTCAAAACTTTTGGGATGTAGCAAAGGCAGTCCTAAGAGGGAGGCATATAGCAATATAAGCCTTTCTCAAGAAACAAGAAAGATCTCAAATACACAAACTAACCTTATACCTGAAGGAACTAGAGGAGGAACAATAAACAAAGCCTAAACCCAGCAGGAAAAAAGAATTAATAAAGACTGGAGCAGAAATCAATGAAATAGAAACAAAAAAACAGTAGAACAAATCAACAAGACTAGGAGCTGGTTCATTGAAAGAATAGTATTAATAAGCCCCTGGCCAGACTTGTCAAAAAGAAAATATAAAGGGCCTAACTAAGTAAAATCATGAATAAAAGAGGAGAGAACACAACCAACACCCAAGAAATATAATTATAAGAATATATTATAAGCAACTATGTGACAACAAATTAGGCAGTCTGGAAGAAATGGATGCATTTCTAGAACCGTGTAAACTACCCAAACTGAACAGGAAGAGATAGACCTGAACTGACCCATAACCAGCAAGGAAATTGGAGCAGTCATCAAAAATCTCTCAACAAACGAGAGTCCAGGGCTGGATAGCTTCCCAGGTGAATCCTACCCAACACTTAAATAATTAATACCTATTCTTCTGAAGCTGTTTCAAAAAAAATAGAAATGGAAGGGAAAGTTCCAAACTCTTTCTTTTTTTATTTAAGTTCAATTAGCCAACATATAGTACATCATTAGTGTCAGATGTAGAGTTCAATAATTCATCAGTTTTATAACATCCAGTGTTCTTCACATCCCATGCCCTCCTTAATGCCCATCACCCAATTACCCCTTCGCTCCACCCACCACCCCTCCAGCAAACCTCAGTTTGTTTCTTATAGTTAAGACTCTTTCATAGTTTGTCTATGAGACCAGCATTACCTTGATACCAAAACCAGACAAATACCCTACCAAAGAGGAGAATTACAGACCAATATCCCGGATGAACATGGATGCCAAAATTCTCACCAGGACAACAGTCAATAGGATCCAACAGTACATTAAAAGGATTACTTACCACAACCAAGTGGGATTTATTCTGGGCTGCTAGGCTGGTTCAACATCCACAAATCAGTGTGATCACTGCATTAATAAAAGAAAGGACAACCATATGATCCTCTCAACAGATGCAGAAAAAGCATTTGACAAAGTATAGCATCTTTTCTTGGTTAAAACTCTTCACAGTGTAGGGATAGAAGGAACATACCTCAATATCATAAAAGCCATCTACAAAAAGCCCATAGCAAGTATCATTCTCATTGGGGGAAAAACTGAGAGCTTTTCCCCTAAGGTAAGGAATACAACAGGGATATCTACTCTCACCACTGCTGTTTAACATAGTACTAGAAGTCTAAGCCTCAGCAATCAGACAACAAAAAGAAATAGAAAGCATCTGAATCTGCAAAGAAGACATCAAACTTTCACTCGTCATAGATGACATGATAATCTATGTGAAAAATCCTAAGACTCCACTCCAAAATTGCTAGAACTCATACAAGAATTCAGCAAAGTGGCAGGATATAAAATTAATGCACAGAAATCAGTTGCATTTCTATAGACAGAAATGAGACAGAAAAAAGAGAAATCAAGGAATTGATTCCATTTACATTTGCACCAAAACCATAAGGTACCTAGGAATAAACCTAACCGAAGAGGTAAAGGATCTGTACTCTAAAAATGACAGAACACTTAATGAGAGAAATTGAGGAAAACACAAAGAAGTGGAAAAACATTCCATGCTCATGCGTGGGAATAATAAATATTGTTAAAACATGTATGCTACCCAGAGCAATCTACACATGCAATGCATTCCCTATCAAAATACCATCGACATTTTTCACAGAGCTGGAATAATCCTAAAATTTGTATGGAACCAGAAAAGACCTTAAATAACCAGAGAAATATTGAGAAAGAAAAACCAAAGCTGGTGGCATCACAATGCGAGACGTTAGGCCCTATTACAAAGCTATAATCATCAAGACAGTACAGTACTGGCACAAAAAGAGACACATAGATCAACTCAATGGTTAACTAATCTTCAGCAAAGCAGGAAAGAATATCCAATGGAAAAAGGACAGTCTCTTCAATAAATGGTGCTGGGAAAATTGGGCAGCAAATATGTAGAAGAATGAAACTGGACCATTTTCTTACACCATACACAAAGATAAACTCAAAATGGATGAAAGACCTAGACGTGAGACAGGAATCCATCAAAATTCTAGAGGAGAATATAGGCAGCAACCTCTTCAACCTTGGCCACAGCAACTTCTTGCTAGATACATCTCCAAAGACAAGGGAAACAAAGGTAAAAATGAACTATTGGGATTTCATCAAGATAAAACTCTTTTGCACAGCAAAGGAAACAGACGACAAAACCAAAAGACAATCAACAGAATGAGAAAAGATATTCGCAAATGTCTTATCAGATAAAGGGCTAGTATCCTAAATCTATAAAAAGCTTTTCAAACTCAACACCCAAAGAATAAATAATCCAATCAAGAAATGGGCAGAAGTCATGAATGGACATTTCTCCAAAGAAGACATATAAATGGCCAACTTGGCACATGAAAAAATGCTCCACATCACTCAGCATCAGGGAAATACAAATCAAAACCAAAATGAAATACCACCTCATACCAGTCAGAATGGTTAAAATTAACAAGTCAGGAAATGACAGATTTTTGCAAGGATACAGAGAAAGGGAAACCCTTTTACACTATTGGTGGGAATGCATGCTGGTACAACCACTCTGAAACAGTATGGAGGTTCCTCAAAAAGTTGAAAATAGAGCTGCCCCATGACCCAGCAATTGCACTACTAGGGATTTATCTCAAAGATACAAGTGAGATCTGAAGGGCACCTGTACCACAGTATTTATTAGAGCAGCAATGTCCACGATGGTCAAACTATGGAATGAGTCCAGATGTCCATCAACAGATGAATGGATAAAGAAGAGGGGTGTACATACACAATGAAATACTACTCAGCCATCAAAAAATGAAATATTGCCATTTTGAACAACATGGATGGAACTAGAAGGTATTATACTAAGCAAAATAGTCAATAAAAGAAAGACAATTATCATATGACTTCACTAATACGTGGAATTTAAACAAAACAGGATCATAGGGGAAGGGAGGGAAAAATTGAACCTAGGCCTTTTATAAAACCAGCCTGTTCCCCTTTCTCTTTTGTTCTGCCACTAGTACCTAGAAGGTCCCAAGATGCTGGTTGGGCTTGGGAGTAGAAAGAAATGGGGGTTTGGTGGGCATTGGGTGTAGAAGGATATTTTAGATTTCAGTCCTGGGGCACCAGTCCATTGGGATTTCAGATATACTGCCAGATAACAAATTTGTTCCTTGTAAGACTTGTGTAGAAGAATGGCTGAAATAAAAGTGGAAGTCCAGTTTTACTTGATTACCTGGTCACATATTTTCCACTAGCACCACACTTTCACTCTGACTCCTTGTAATTCCCTCGACCCAGAGATAATCACTAGAGCACCATAAACTTTCTGTCTTCCTTCTATGATTTGAGTCCAGGAAATTATATTTTTAATGTAATATTCCAAAGTGTATATTTTCCATATTGTTAAGTATATTTTATAACATAATTTTAAAAGTTTCTTTGTATCTATATCTAATTATTGGACACATGATGAGTGAACATTGTTAGTATCCACCCAAAGGCTACTCGCTCTTCTTTTCCTGACAATTTAACCTTGATTTTGTTTGGGTTTGTGTGTTTAGCTAGGAAATGATTAGATTATTCCAAATTAATAATGAAAATTCTGTCTCTTTTTCTACGTACCCACTTTCCCAGCATCATTGCATCTAGAATTTGCCATGTGACCTACTTCTGGCAAACAAGTCAGTGCAAGTAGGCTGAGATAAGGAGACTTCTGGGAATATCGTCCCCTCCTCATGATAAATGGAAAGCTCCATTTACCATTTACTTCTTTTTCTCCAGGCATGTTGCTTGGATCTGTGGTCCTAACCTTATGGCCAAAAGTGAAAATAAGACTGGGATAATGCTATCAAATGAGGATGGCAGACAAGGATAGAAAGAGCCTTGTTCCTCAATAAGATCACAGAAACAAACTAGAAATAGACCATCTCCAGACTATGAATATGGTTTTCTGTATCTTGCAGCTAAATATAACTTATGATGTTTCAAATATTTCCCTTTTATAAGCAGAGAGCTTTGATGAACATTTACATACGTAATCTCCGATTATGTCTTCATGATGACTTCCTAAAGATAGAATTACTAATTCATAGAAGATGCAAAACACTAAAGCTTTTGATATATATTACCAATTGCTCTCAAGAAAGACCGTACAAACTGAGGATTCAATAAACATTATAGAAACTCTTTTAAAAATGAGATTGTACCCCCCTGCAAATGTCAAACTTCCTGAAAAAGAACATATATCTCTAAACTTCCTGGAAAGCCCAGAAGAATTCCAAAAGAAAACAGAGGGTCCATAAAGTCTGGGAAACATAATCAAATATGTATAATGCCATGAAGGATGCCTTTAATCTGTAAATGCATATATACATAAAGAAGTCATCTAAGCCTCTAGACTTATGGACACCAAATAGAACTGACAATGCTGTTGAGTTTTTTTTTTTAATTCCAGTATAATTAATATACAGTGTTATATGAGTTTTAGTGCTCATCATTAAGTGTATTCTTAATCCTCTTCATCTATTCATCTATTTCTCCTCTTTCCCCACTGGTCTCCCCTCTAGTAACCATTAGTTTGTTCTCTGTAATTAAGAGTCTGTTTTCTGGTTTGTCTTTTCTTTTCATTGTTCATTTGTTTTGTTTCTCAAATTCCACATATGAATGAAATCGTGTGGTTATTGTCTTTCTCTGACTTTCACTTAGCATTATACCCAGCAGATATATCATGTTGTTGTGATAATGCTTCATTCTTTTTATGGATAAGTAATATTCCATTATATATACTTACCACATCTTCTTTATCCATTATTCAGTTAATGGACACATGAATTGCTTCCATAATTTGGCTACGATAAATAATGCTGCTATAAATATAAGGATGCATATATCTTTTCAAATTAGTGTTTTTATTTCTGGGGGTAAATACCCAATAGTGAAATTACTGGATCATATGGTAATTCTATTTTTAATTTTTAAGAAGCCTCCATACTGATTTCCACAGTGGCTGCAACAGTTTTCATTCCCACCAACAGTGCAAAAGGGTTCCTTTTTTTCCTTTTTTTCCCACTTCTTTGCCAACACCTGTTGTTTCCTGTGTTGTTAATTTAGCCATTCTGACAAGTGTGAGGTGATATCCCATTGTAGGTCTGGTTTCCATTTGTTTGATGATTTTGAGCATCTTTGCATGTATCTGTTGGCCATTTATACATCTTCTTTGGAGAAATGTCTGTTCATGTCTTCCTCCCATTTTTGATCAGATTACTTGATTTTTAGTGTTGAGTTGTATAAGTTATTTACATATTTTGGGTATTAACCCTTTACAGGATATCTGTCATTCGCAAATATCTACTCTCAGTAAGTTGTCCTTTACTGTTGTTGAAATAACCAACAATTATTGAAAAAAATCAATAATTTCCTCTGCTGTGCAGAAGCTTTTAAATTTGATGTAGTCCCAATAGTTTATTTTTGTTTTTGTTTCCCTTCCCTCAGGAGACATCTAGAAAAAAGTTGCTAATGGTGATGTCAGAGAAATTACTGCCTGTGTTCTCTTCTAGGATTTTTATGGTTTCAGGTCTCACATTTAGGGGTTTTATGTGTGTATGAAATAAGAAATGGTCCAGTTTTATTATTTTTTGATGCATTCATATGTGGGACTTCTTTAAAATTTGTCATTCTGGTACTTCATCTATACTGTATAGTAATGCAGTGGATTTTTGTATATTGATTTTATATCATGTGACCTTACTGAATTCATTTATCAGTACTAGTAGCTTTGGGTGAAGTCTTTAGGGTTTCCTATATATATATCGTATCATGTCATCTGCAAATAATGGAAGTTTTACTTCTTCCTTACCAATTTAGATGCCCTTTGTATCTTTTTGTTGTCTCATTGCTTTGGCTAGGACTTTCAGTACTATGTTGAATAAAGTGGTGAAAGTGGACATCTTATCTTGTTCTTGATCTTAAGGAAAAGGCTCTCAGCTTTTCACCATTGACTATGATGTTAACTGTGGGTTTTTCATATAAGGCCTTTATTATACCAAAGTATGTTCCTTCTAAACCTCCTTTGTTGAGGGTTTTTATCATGAATGGATGTTGCACTTTGTCGAATGAATTTTCTGTATCTTTTGAAATGATCATATTCTCTTATTGATGTAATGTATTATGTTGTTTGATTTGCAAATACTGAACTACCCTTGAATCCCAGAAATAAATTCCATTTGATTGAAGTGAATGATTCTTTAATGTATTGTTGGGTTCTCTTTGATAATATTTTGTTGAAGATTTTTACATCTATGTTCATCAGAGATATTCACCTGTAGTTCTCTTTTTTTGGTAGTATCTTTATCTAGTTTTGGTATCAGGGTGATGCTGGCTTCTTAGAATAAATATGGAGGCTTTCTTTCATCTTCTTTTTTTGGGGGGGAAATAGTTTAAGAATAGATATTAACTCTTCTTTAAATATTGGTGGAATTCACCTGTGAAACCATCCTCTCTTGGACTTTACTGGTAATTGGTCTGTTCAGTTATTTTCTATTTCTTCCTTATTCAGTTTTGGGAAATTATATGTTTCTAGGAATTTATCCATTTTATCTTTTCTAGTCTGATTAGTTGGCATATAACTTTTCATGATATTTTCTTATAATTGTATTTCTGTGGTTTTGGTTGTTATTTCTCCTCTTTCACTTTGATTTTGTATGAGTTCTCTCTCTCTCTCTCTCTTTTGATAAGTCTGGCTAAAGGTTTATTAATTTTGTTGATTTCTCAAGAAACAGCTTCTGGTTTTATTGAACTGTTCTTTTGGGGTTTTTGTTGTTGATTTCTGTTTCATTTATTTCTGCTCTAATCTTTATTATTTCTTTTTTTTTTTCTACTGGTTTTCGTTTTTGTTTGTTCTTTTTCTAGCTCCTTTAGATATAAGGTTAGGTTGTTTATTTGATATTTTTCTTGCTTCTTGAGGTAGGAGTGTATTGCTGTAAACCTTCTTCTTAGAACAGCTTTTGGTGCATCCCAAGATTTTCGGTCATTGTGTTTTCATTTGTCTATGTATTTTATTTCTTTGATTTCTTGGTTGACCCATTCATTGTGTAGTAGAATGCTACTTAACCTCCATGTATTTGTGTTCTTTACAGAGTTTTTCTTGTCATTGCTGCGATTAAAAAGAGACATGGTATGATTTCAATCTCTTTGTATTTGTTGAATCTTTTTTTGGTGGCCTAATGTGATCTATTCTGGAGTGTTCCATTCGCACTTGAAAAGAATGTATATTCTGCTGTTTTAGGATGGAATGTTCTGAATATATCCATTAGATCCATTACATCAATGTATCATTCAAAGCCACTGTTTCCTTGTTCATTTTCATTTGAATGCTCTATCCATTGATGTAAGCATGCTGTTAAAGTCTCCTACTATTATTTAGTTATTATCAATGACTTCTTCCATGTTTCTTACTAGCAGCTTATACGTTTAGATGCTACCATCTTGGGTGCATAAATATTTACAATTGTTATATCCTCTTGTTGGACTGTTCTTTTAAATGATCATATATGATCATATACTGTCTTTCTTTGTTCTTGTTAGGGTCTCTCTTTTAAAGTCCATTTTGTTTGATGTAAATATTACTAACCTGGCTTTCTTTTCACTTCCATTTGCATGATAAATGTGTCTTTGGGTCTGAAATGAGCCTCTTGTAGGAAGCATATACCTGAGTCTTGCTTCAGTCTTGCTTTTTTATCCATTCCATCACCTTCTGTCTTTTGGTTAGAGCATATAGTACACTTACATTCAAAGTAATTATTGGTAGGTATATACTTATTGCCATTTAATTTGTTTTATAGTTGTTTTTCTAGTTATTCTCTGTTTCTTGCTCTCTTCTCTCATTGTTTGTTGGCTTTCTTTAGCCAGATGTTAGATGTTAGATCTTAGATGTTTATATAACATCTTATGCATATAACAGTCTATGTTAAGTTGATGGTTGCTTAAATTTAAACCTATTTTAAAAACACTAAATTTTTATTCTCCCATATGTTTTAAGTATTATGGAGTTACACCTTATATCATTTTATTTTGTCAATCCCTTGACTGATTTTTATAAATATACTTAATTTTACTGCTTTTGTACTCCCTACCTTTCTTATTTATACTTATGGTCTTTTCTTTCTTCTCAGAAAAAGGCCTTTAACATTTTTTACAAGGCTGGTGTAGTGGTGATGAGTTCCTTTAACTTTTGTTTCTGGGAAACTCTTTATTTCTCCTTCCATTCTGAATGATAGCCTTGCTGGATAGAGTATTCTTGGATGCAGGTTTTTTTTTTTTTTTCTTTCAGCACTTTGAATATATCATGCCACTCTCTTTTGGCCTGCAAAGTTTCTGCTAAAAAAAATCAGCTGATGGCCTGTTGGCGGCGGGGGGGGGGGGGGGGGGGGGGGTTCCCTTGTATCCCTTGTATGTGACTGTTTTCTTTTCTCTTGCTGCCTTCAAAATTCTGTCACTACTTTTTGCCTGTTTAGTTACTATGTGTCTTGTTGTGGACCTGCTTTGGTTGATTTTGCCAGAGGTGGGAGGGAATCTCTGTGCTTCCTGCATCTGGATTACTGTTTCCTACCCAGACTTGGGAATTTTTCAGCTATTATTTCTTCAAGTAAATTGTCTGCCACCTTCCCTTTCTCTCCTCCTTCTAGAATCCTTATAATGCAAATGTCATTCTACTTAATGTTGTTGCTGAATTCCCTAAGTCTATTTTTATTTTTTATTATTTTTTCTCTCTATTGTTCAGCTTTATTGGTCTCCATTACTCTGTTCTCCAGGTCACTGATGCATTCTTCTGCTTCCTTTAGTCTACTATTTATCCCATCTAGTGTATTTTTAACTTCAGTTATTGAGTCTTCATCGCTGGTTGGTTCTTTTTTATGTTTTCTATCTCTTTGTTGAGGGTCTTACTGGGGTCTTTCACTCTTCCAGTCCAATGAGTATCTTTATGACCATTACTTTTAAATTCCCTACCAGACATGTTACTTCTCTTTGTTTCATTTAGCTTTCTGCTGTGATTATTCTTTCATTTGGGACATATTCCTCTGTCTTCCTATTTTGCCTAATTCTCTGTGTCTATTCCTATGTGTTAAGAAAGTTAGCTATGTCTCCTACGCTTGAAAGTGGTGGCCCTGTGAAGAAGAAACCTTGTAGTGCCTGGCAGTGCAATGTCCACTGTATAACACAACGTGGCACTTTGGGGATATGTCCAACGTGTGTTGCATGTGCCCTACTATTGTGGCTGAGCTGCATTTGCTTTCACTCCAATTGTATGCAATGTATGTCTTTGCCTGTTGTGGACAGGCTTTTGTCTCTTTATTGTTAGTGGGCCAGTCTGGTGCCATTTTGGGCTTGAGTTGAGTCAGATCAGGCATTCTCCAGAGATGAAATAGTACCAAACTGTAGGGTGCTTTCCCTGTGTTATTTTCTGAGAAGCTTTCATTAGTAGGTGGAGTCTATCGTCTGACTTGATGTCTGCTACTAGCCTACTGCTGGGACTCCAGTGCGGCTGGTACATGTGGTTATCTTCCCATCTCTGTGGGGCAGGAGTCACTTTGGAAGGGGGCTGGCCCTTGTCAGGGCTGTTTGCACACTGCCAGGCTTGAGGCACTGCTCTGGATGGGCTCTGGCCAAGGGCATATTTGAAGGAACAGGTCCATAAGAGAATGTGTGTGTGTGTGTGGGGGGGTACACACTGTCAGCAAGGTCCATGCTGGTCTACTGTGATAAGGGACTTGCAGTAGCCCAGGAAAACTCCTGTTGAGGAAGGCTAGGTTGGAAAGGGACAGATTTGTAGAAGGAGGTCGGGGTATAGTCTGTTGTTAGCAAGCTAAGTGAAGAGTGTTGGCACTGTGTTAGTTCCCACAGGTGTCCATGTATGGGGTATCAGGGGAACAAAATGGAACCTGCCAGCTTTTCTGTTCTTGGGAGAAGTTTCCCAAAGATCCCTGCTCCTCCAACACAAGTTGTGAGATTATTAAATAAATTTCTTTTCCACAAGCCCCTGGCATTTTTTAAATTGCTGCTTCTATGCTGTATCTCTGCAGGGCTCTTCGTTGTGCTTTCTCTTCAAGGGCCTTTAAGGGCAAGGGCTCAGTTTTCTATTGCCCTCCTGTCTTTCCCAGAGCCAAGCCTGCTGATTTTTAAAGTTCCAGGTGTTAAGTTCCATTGATTCTAAGAACTTATGAAGTTAGGCTCCTCTGATTTTCAAAGCCAAATGTTATGAGGATTGGTTTTCCTACTGTGAGTCCTTCATGCCTGGGATATCTGGTATGGGAGTCTCCTCCTTTCCCTTCTCTGCACCAGTAGCATCCCTCCCTCCTGTAGGCAGTCCCATGGGTCCCTTTGGCTTCCAACCTGTCTTTGCCCTTCCTACCCACTTTTATGTGCCCTCTTCTCTACATTTAGCTGTGGAAAGTCTGATATGCAAATCTTTGGGTTGTTTTCTGTGTTATTTACGCAGATGTGGATTTCATCTCATTGTATCTGTGGAGTGAGGTGAGCTTAGGATCTTTCTATTCTGCCATCTTCCCCAGAACTTCAACTGACAATGTTGTTTGAGTTCACCGTTCAAGTATTTCAATTAGCATGTACAAGAACAGTTTGCTCCATAGCACAGCATAGCTCTGCAGCTAATGTGCTTGTCCCCTGAAGACTGTCACAGGAGACCCTGCAAAAATAAAACTGTCCCTGAAATTCTATTCTCACACATTAGGGCTGAGTTTCTGAACTTAAAATCCCCACTGCTCTCTCCTCTCAGTCTGTCTCCTCTCGTAAGGGTCATTTCAAAGAGTTATAAAACCAGACATCAGCAGTAACATACTAAGTCCAATGAAATGGTGGGAAAACATACGGCAGGCCAATTACTCCAATACAGCTCAAATTAATGACACAGCAGAACCCCCATCAGGTTAGTTAATTGAGAGGTGAAAGAAAGGAGGAAGGTACAGAATGTCCTTTTGACAAGTTTTTATTTGTTAATCTCTGTACTATAGCTCTTTGGCTAGTCTAGTCTTCCCTGTACTCCACTGTGACTATTACTAAATCTAAACTTGTGTGCTATGTTTAAAGCAAATTTCCAGGTAATAAAATGTCATTTTCCCTGAAAAAACAATTTATTTCCAGCTTCCTCTAGAGTCAGTTAGTCATAAGAACAAATGGTATTTCCAGATACCTATCCACTTAATAAGAATAATAAGTTCATTCCTACTATTCCTGACTGCTCTTTTTAATAAAATGGGTCTGTTTACTTCTACCTATATATTTATTCACATTATGGGATATGAAATTAAAGAAACATGGAGCATGGTGAGACCAGGAATGTAGAACAAACTCTACAAAGAACACATTGCTATATTAACATAGGTGTGAAAGACAACCACATGAGATTATTATAGTATGGTAAAGTCAAGAGAAGAAAAAAATATGTCCATTATTCTAAAATGCTTAAACTCAACTCTAAAAGCATGGTTGCTGTTGTTGTTGTTGTTGTTGTTGTTAAAAGAAATGTAACAAGGGCCCACTGCATGAACTGAGAGGTATCAATGTGGTCTTTGACCTTGAAATATTTACAATTGAGAAGAGAGTGCAAGTACATCAGGAGAGTTAACTGTGATGTATATACATGGAGAACACCATGTAAAGCCTGAAGTTATGCTGCCATAGCCAAGGAACTACAGAAGATAGAAGAGAGAGCTGAAATGGATCTTCCAGAGGGAGCATGGCCCTGTCCACAACTTCACTTGAGCCTCTGGCCTCCAAAACTGTGAGGCAGTGAATTTCTGTGCCACCACTTTTTCTTTGCAACCCAGTTTTTAGTACTTGTTACAGCAGCCCTGGAAAACTACTAAAACTATGTTCTCCATAGTACTTCTCCTGATCTGAAAGTTACCTTATTTGTTTATCCATTTACATTCTTCTCCACAGAAAATTTCATGAGAATGGGAATCACAGCACTGTTCTGGGTGCTAGAGATTCATAGATGGATGAAATATAGTATTTATTCTTGAAGGACTTAAAGTATTTAATTCCTAATTAAAATGTAAAGCATTTATATATTCATTAATTGAACAAATATTTAAATAGTGTATGTTCCAGGTACTGCTACAAATGCTGATGTCACAGTGGGGAATGAGAGTTTACATTCTGCAAGGGACAAAGATAAATAAAAAGGTATAAATAGGAAAAGAATATAAAACAAAGTAATAAGATAAAGGATGGAATTTTGAGGAAAATTTAAGTTGATTAGTCAAGAAATGTCAGTAGTAAATATACCAGGTCCCTTTAAGGAGCAGCAAGAAGGTGAGCATTTAGATCAGGTGACTAAAGTAGTGGATGAGAGTAATGAGAAGGAGGAGAGCGGGTGTTTGATCTCATAGAGGCTGTAAGCTATGGGCAGGGTGTGGATTTTATTCTAAGCATTATGGGCAGTCATTAGGAGATTGCAGTTAAGAGTCTGCGATATTCTGAATTATTTTCTAAAAATTTCACTTGGCTGCTGTGTAATAAAGGAATGGTAGGGAAGGTGAGGTTAGAAGCAGAAAGATTAGTTAGGAGGCTATTGCAGAAGCCCAGATAAGAGATAGTTTGGCTTTGTTTAGGGTGGTAGCAGTAGAAGTGATGAGAAAGGTCACAGGTTATAAGTGTATTTTGGAGGAAGCTAGTAAGACTAGCTATTGGATGGAAGACAGAGGTGCTAGACAATAAGGAATCAGGAGTGATTTGTAGGTTACTTCATGATCTACCCCCAAATAAAACCAAACTATATTGATTAGATGACAATTCTTCACTTAAGAAGTGTTTACTTGATATATCTATAAGAGAGGGTGAGTAGATATTTGGATTAGATGATCTTTAAGATCTTTTACAACCTGGAGTGTCTATGAGTCTAATAATCAAAGCAGAGCTTCTACTCTGCCATTGGTCAGACAGTCCCAGGAATTGAGGAGCTCATATATTGAGAGCATAGGGGGATTAGTGTAGAGACTCCATTCGTAGTGAATGAATGCTATACAAGAGTTTTCCAATTCTACAGGAGAACACTTTCTTAATCACAATCATTAATGTTTTCTGGTTACCCCTGTGTTCTAGTCTTAATGTTAAATGGCTTACTTATGTTATGACATAATGCTTATAGAAATGCCACACAGTAAATAAAATTATCCTTCTCTTATAGATCAATCAACTGATTCTGAAAAGGCAGTAAAATGTCTAAGATCTTAGGAACAGGAAGTGACGTAACCAGAGTTTTAACCTAAATCTAACTTCTGAGACTGTTCTTAACTCCTGTTTTGTACTGCCTCCTGTCTCAGTGAATAATAAAGAAGGGCTGTGAGAAGAATTAAAAATAGAGTATATTAGATCAATAATTTTGTCTTATTTTAATTTAGTTTATTTGAAATTTGTTTTGATATAAAATAGTGTGAATGTGTTTTAGTGTGTGAATATATACATATGTACACATATATGTACCCACATATAAAACTGCACATATGCGGACTCTTGATAGAAAAAAAAAATCTCTTAGCTATAAAATAGGTAAAAGTTTGTCACGGGTGACTTTGATGACTTTAGATCTACTCATGTAGGCCAACACTTTGGCTTATTGGAGGTTTCCTTGAAGGCAAAATGAGAATGTTCTTTAAAAAAGAAAGAAAGAAAGAAAGTCCATGGTATTTTGATAGGGATTGCATTAAACGTGTAAATTGCCCTGGGTAACACTGACATTTTCACAATATTAATTCTGCCAATCCATGAGCATGGAATATTTTTCCATCTCTTGGTGTCTTCCTCAATTTCTTTCAGAAGTGTTCTGTAGTTTTTAGGGTATAGATCCTTTACCTCTTTGGTTAGGTTTATTCCTAGGTATCTTATGCTTTTGGGTGCAATTGTAAATGGGATTGACTCCTTAATTTCTCTTTCTTCAGTCTCATTCTTAGTGTATAGAAATGCCACTGACTTCTGGACATTGATTTTGTATCCTGTCACACTGTCAAATCACTGTATGAGTTCTAGTAATCTTGGGGTGGAGCCTTTTGGGTTTTCTATGTAGAGTATCATGTCATTGGCGATGAGGGAGAGTTTGACTTCTTCTTTGCCAATTTGAATGCCTTTTATTTCTTTTTGCTGTCTGATTGCTGAGGCTAGGACTTCCAGTACTATGTTGAATAGCAGTGGTGAGAGCAGACATCCCTGTCTTGTTCCTGATCTTAGGGGAAAGGCTCCCAGTGCTTCCCCACTGAGAATGATATTTGCTGTGGGCTTTTCGTAGATGGCTTTTAAGACGTTGAGGAATGTTCCCTCTATCTCTACACTCTGAAGAGTTTTGATCAGGAATGGATGCTCTATTTTGTCAAATGCTTTCTCTGCATCTATTGAGAGGATCATATGGTTCTTGTTTTTTCTCTTGCTGATATGATGAATCACATTGATTGTTTTATGAGTGTTGAACCAGACTTGCATCCCGGGGATAAATCCTACTTGCTCATGGTGAATAATCTTCTTAATGTATTGTTCTATCCTATTGGCTAGTACCTTGTTGAGAATTTTTGCATCCATGTTCTTCACTGATATTGGTCTATAATTCTCCTTTTTGGTGGGGTCTTTGGTTTTGGAATTAAGGTGATTCTGGCCTCATAGAACGAGTTTGGAAGTATTCCATCTCTTTCTATCTTTCCGAACAGCTTTAGTAAAATAGGTATGATTTCTTCTTTAAACGTTTGATAGAATTCCCCAGGGAAGCCATCTGGCCCTGGACTTTTGTGTCTTGGGAGGTTTTTGATGACTGCTTCAATTTTCTCCCTGGTTATTGGCCTGTTCAAGTTTTCTATTTCTTCCAGTTCCAGTTTTGGTAGTTTGTGGTTTTCCAGAAATGCTTCCATTTCTTCTAGATTGCCTAATTTATTGGTGTATAGCTGCTCATTATCAGGGGAATATTAAAAAAGACAACCATATCTGGGGGCATCACAATGCCAGATTTCAGGTTGTACTACAAAGCTGTGGTCATCAAGACAGTGTGGTACTGGCACAAAAACAGACACATAGATCAATGGAACAGAATAGAGAACCCAGAAGTGGACCCTCAACTTTATGGCCAACTAATATTCGACAAAGGAGGAAAGACTATCCATTGGAAAAAAAGACAGTCTCTTCAATAAATGGTGCTGGGAAAATTGGACATCCACATGCAGAAGAATGAAACTAGACCACTCTCTTTCACCATACACAAAGATAAACTCAAAATGGATGAAAGATCTAAATGTGAGACAAGATTCCATCAAAACCCTAGAGGAGAACACAGGCAACACCCTTTTTGAACTTGGCCACAGTAACTTCTTGCAAGATACATCCATGAAGGCAAGAGAAACAAAAGCAAAAATGAACTATTGGGACTTCATCAAGATAAGAAGCTTTTGACAGCAAAAGATACAGTCAACAAAACTCAAAGACAACCTACAGAATGGGAGAAGATATTTGCAAATGACATACCAGATAAAGGGCTAGTTTCCAAGATCTATAAAGAACTTCTTAAACTCAACAGCAAAGAAACAAACAATCCAATCATGAAATGGGCAAAAGACATGAAGAGAAATCTCACAGAGGAAGACATAGACATGGCCAGCATGCACATGAGAAAATGCTCTGCATCACTTGCCATCAGGGAAATACAAATCAAAACCACAATGAGATACCACCTCACACCAGTGAGAATGGGGCAAATTAACAAGACAGGAAACAACAAATGTTGGAGAGGATGTGGAGAAAGGGGAACCCTCCTGCACTGTTGGTGGAAATGTGAACTGATGCAGCCACTCTGGAAAGCTGTGTGGAGGTTCCTCAAAGAGTTAAAAATAGATCTGCCCTATGACCCAGCAATTGCCCTGCTGGGGATTTACCCCAAAGATACAGATGCAATGAAACGCCGGGACACCTGTACCCTGATGTTTCTAGCAGCAATGTCCGCAATAACCAAACTATGCAAGGAGCCTCAGTGTCCATCGAAAGATGAATAGATAAAGAAGATGTGTTTTATGTATACAATGGAATATTACTCAGCCATTAGAAACGACAAATACCTACGATTTGCTTCGACGTGGAGGGACCTGGAGGGTATTGTGCTGAGTGAAATAAGTCAATCAGAGAAGGACAAACATTGTATGGTTTCATTCATTTGGGGAATGTAGAAAATAGTGAAAGGGAATAAAGGGGAAAGGAGAAAAAATGAGTGGGAAATATCAGAAAGGGAGACAGAACATGAGAGACTGCAACTCTGGGAAACGAACTAGGGGTGATGGAACGGGAGGTGGGCGGGGGTGGGGTGACTGGGTGACAGGCACTGAGGTGGGCACTTGATGGGATGAGCACTGGATGTTATTCTATATGTTGGCAAATTGAACACCAGTAAAACATAAATTTATAAAAATAAAAAATAATTTAAGAAAATTTAAAAAAAAAAGAGAAAGTGGATGCCATTTTTATTGCTTGCCCTATGTTCCTATTCACTGGGTACTTAGAGAAATAAATCAAAGTGACAATGAAATGAAAAGTTTTGCTAGCATTTTCATTCAAAGAAGAATTCTTCAAAAAGCTGACAATAGAAGAAAAAATGGCAGTAATTTTATTGTTAATGAAATGTTTTTCTTGATGTCAAGCAGTACGTGGATGGAAGAAAAACAACTTGGATTTAACTAGAAATTCAAAATATGGTGCATTTCCAACCTGGTAATTGGGCTGATATGAGATGTCATCGACAGTGATTATTACAGTGGCCTAGGTCTGAAATACACACTCTGGATTAAAAGGTACCTGGATGGTGAGGACACCACTCTGCAGGTTTGGCTAATCTATGTGAAATGATGGCACTGGGGAAGCCACTCCTGTTGGCTCTTACTAAAGCCTGCCCCTATGCACCTGCTGGAAAAGCAGGTGTTTTTTTTCCTAGATCTGATTTTAAAAATAAGGTTAGAAGATGACAGCTGTGAGAAAATGAAGCTATTCTCTAGAGAGTAGCTGCCTTGTGGGATAAGGGAAACAACTCTTGGAAGCCAGCCCTGCAGCACTTCATTAGTCAGGTGTGAAAGGAGAGCTGCCTCTTCTAGAACTAGGGCTAAAAAATTTCCTTTTAATCCTCTTAGGCAATATAATTTTTCACTTTCACAAAATAAAGGAAATGAACTTCTCTATTAGTATGTTCATTTGACATTTGTTCAACAAGTAGTATTAAGCACTTACTGCAATAATATTAATGGCATTGCTAATGTGCACCTGAAAAACTAAAGAACTTTGTAAGTTAAGGAAATTTTGATGTGCTATATCCATCAAGTTTTAATTCAGCATTTAACATTTCCATGCACATGTGAAACAGACTATATTACTGTTTAAGTGCATTTGGTGGTACTGCTCATGGATATAAAAAATCTTCATGGGCAGCCCCGGTGGCTCAGCAGTTTAGCGCCGCCTTTGGCCCAGGGTGTGATCCTGGAGACCTAGGATCGAGTCCTACATCAGGCTCCCTGCGTGGAGCCTGTTTCTCCCTCCGCCTGTGTCTCTCTCAATCTCTGTGTCTCTGAATAAATAAATAAAATCTTTTAAAAAAATCTTTCTATGGATAACATTCAAAATCCAAATATATTTATCAAACTCTTATTTTGTACAAAATATGTGTATTAGGGAGGAATTTCATGATGAATAAGATATTCTTCTTAGAGAGATGAGAATCTGGGGAAGAATGCACACATATCCACAATATAAAATTCAAGTCATAATTTTGCCTACTTGGTGAAAGTGTGCTACAAGCACAGAAGAGAGAGAATTAGAACTCACTGCGACAATGAAGGGACCATTTAAGGGGATCATAGTTGAACTTGGATCTGTATGTAAATAATAAATAAGGCAGGTATATCCAAACAGAAGGAAAAATAGAAGCAACAAAAGACTCAGAGACTAGAAAATTTGGGAAAAGACAAATAGTATTCTGGTTTGTGGGTAGAGGTGGGAGTGGTGGAAGGGGATATTTTAATTGGTGATAAAAATGAAGTGATTGGCCCTAAATAGCTACGAAGTAATATGGACTTTATTTTTGTAGAAAGTCAGGAAATATAATGTAATGTTTTGGAAAGAGGGGGGTCATAATCACAGTGAGCTTTAAGGAGAAAATGCTTGTTGGCTGTATTGGGAACAGGGAGTCTGTCTATAGGCTATTGCAGTAGTCCAGGCAAGAAATGATGAGGCCTCGACTGAGTGCAGTGGCAGTAGGGATGAGGGAGGAAACAGATGTCCCTAACATTGAATAAATAGTGATTAGTAGTTTGAGTTTGGGGCCAGATATAAATATGTTCTGATAACTTTTGCAAATTCTGGCCTCATATCAAGGAAAACTAGGGTCTGTAAGTTAGACTTAGATCTGGGAGTTCCCTGCATGGAGTTTAGGTGTTGACCTTGTAGGAGTGGATGAAGGTATCCAGAAAAAAGAAAATAATCACCAGGGAGAAGACTTACGATATAATACTAGTGTTTAAAAGTCATCATTAAGTAGTGAAGCAATCAAGAGAGGATGCACAGTTTGCTCAGAAAGGCAGTCATAGTCCAGGCTGTGAGAAAGCCAAGTCAAGTGGATTACAAAAAAGTGGACTTGGTCTTGTGATTCACAGGCATTGGTCACCATTAGCAGAGAAGATTCATAGACAATATGACAACTGAATATAAACTTCCCTGGGTTGGGAAGTAAAAAACTGAGGAAGAAGAAACGATGAGCAGAGATAATTTTTTGTGACATTTGGGATTTAGGATGAGAGAGTACTTTGATTGGGAAGCAGAATTAAAGGGGATGTTTTTTAGGAGTGAGACACAAGAGAATGTCAATGAAAGTCAAGGAAATCTGAGGGAGAAAATGAAGTTGTGAGAGACAAGGTCTAAGAAGACTAAAGTTAAGCACATAAATGAATTATATAGTTTGCCTTGCAAAGGTAGGGAGAATGTATAAAAATGCAAACCAAGAAATGGACTCTTAACCAGAGAGAATGAACTGATGGTTACCAGATAGGAGGTAGATGGGGGATGGGTTAAACAGGTGATAGAGATTAAGAAGGGCACTTGTGATAAACACTGGGTGGATGTATGGATGTGTTGAATCGCTATATTGATACCTGAAAGTAATATAGAACTGTATGTTAACTGGAATTTAAACAAAAACTAGAAAGAAAGAAAGAAAGAAAGAAAGAAAGAAAGAAAGAAAGAAAGAAAGAAAAGGAAGGAAGGAAAGAAGAAAGAAAGAAAGAAAGAAAGAAAGAAAGAAAGAAAGAAAGAAAGAAAGGCCATGAAATAAAAGCTAATTCTGTTGCCAAAAAAAATTTTTTTTTTATAAAAATGCAGACATTTTGAGGTGGGTGAGAGGAAAACCTACAAAATTCAGTGACTGGGAAGTACAGTAATTTGAGGTGATGGCCAAGCCTAAAGCTAACTCATTTGAGAGTAGGCAGAAAGGATTAGAAGTAAAACCAAAAGAAGTTTAGGTAAAGAGATCTGGTTAAAGTCACCAAAAATGAGGGAAGAAGCAGATGAAGAGAAGAGAAAAACCTCCTTGGTGTTGGTGTTTTCATTTGTGGTGATCAATTTTATCTATTAACTTGATTGGGCTACAAGGCTCCCAGATTAGACATTGTTTCCAGGTATAACTGTGAAGGTGTTCCCAAGGGAAACCAGCATCTGAATTGGTGAATTCAGGAAGGTAGACTCCTCCCCCCCGCCCCCTTACCCCCCCCACTGTGGGTGAGCCTCTTCCAATCTGCTGAGAACCTGAATAGGCCAAAAAGAAGAGGAAGAGATCATGTGTTCCTATGCTGCTTGCCTACTTGATCTGGAACATCAGTCTTCTGCCTTTGAACTAGGATTTATACCATTAGCTCCTCTATTTCTCAGGTCTTTGAACTCACACTGGAATTATACCACCAGTTTTCCCAGCTCCAGCTTGCTGATCAGCATATCACGGGACTTCTCAGCCTTATCTATCTATCTATCTATCTATCTATCTATCTATCTATCTATCTATCATCTGTCTTTTATTATTCTTGTTCTCTCTGGAGAACCTTAATATATACCATCTCTATCAGGGTATTTGTAGAGGGTGTGTGTGTGTGTGTGTGTGTGTGTGTATGTACACAGATATATATGATACATATATACATATATTTTCTACCTATAAATATTTAATATTGGGCACCAGGGTGGCTCAGTGGTTGAGAGTCTGTCTTTGGCTCAGGTCATGATCCCGGTGTCCTGGGATTGAGTCCCACATTGGGCTCCTGCAGGGATCCTGCTTGTCCTTCTTTCTGCCCATGTGTCTGCCTCTCTCTGTGTGTCTCTCATGAATAAATAAATAAAATCTTTAAAAATAAATAAATATTTAATATTAATTCTTGGTTCTTGTTTTTTTCATAAATGAGATCACATTTGAAAAAATGTTTTTAAGGTACTAAAATCAAGTTGCAATGAGAATTAAGCTGATGAAGATGAAATTTAAGGAATAAAAATAGGAGAAATTTATCTACTAGTTCACATGTATGTAGTGTTTTTGCTATGGTCACACTACTTTCACATGCCATGTGGTCTTTTTTGAGGGTAAAACAGAATCCTGAAATCACCCAAACAAGACTTCTTTTTCCACATTCTGCCAGTGAAGAAAACTGCTTTTCCCACATGAATCTTCATCTTCTAAATTCTGGCCCAGAGCATTTTCTATGGTAATTATCATATCACATTGTTTTTCTGTTCAGATAAAGATTTATTTTTTAAAAGAGTAGAATATACAAGAGATATAATCTTTTGTTCAAATTTTTATAAACAGTTTTAATGTCTAACATTTATACATTAATTTACTGTTCACAGGGAGTTTGGGTAAAATCTTAGTGTCCACTATATGCTCCTTTGAATTCCAAGACAATCTTTTATTGCATGAACATGACCATTATCTCACCTCTCAGCTGCCTCAAAACTAGGTGCTCTGAGGAGTGCTGCAGACTGGCAAAAAAATCAGACTATAGAAGAATTACCGGAGAGAAAATAAACCACACTTTGATGGTATTAATTATTTAGTTGAAACTTGCAGCCTGGATATTCAAGAAGCTTTTGACATATCCTACATTACAATGAGGCACAAGAGAGAAAGTAGCACCACAGAAATGTTCTCATTGCCTGAGGCGTGTTTTAATTTGGGGCTCAATGATTCAGTCCTACATGGGCAGCTAAAATCCAAACTTTTCTTTTGGAAGTTGGCTTGTAGACTTTGAAGTTAACATCTCTGAAAGGCTTAAAAGTATCATCTGCCAGAGTAGGCTTGTTGTTTTGTTCCATTTAGAATTGTGTAGAGGTAAAGAAAGATAAATTTTTATTAAATTCCAACATGTTTTCTTTCTCATTTTATATGAAAGAGGCTATGTCATTGGTTAGGAAGTAGTAAAAACAGCATTTTTACAGAGTGAATGTTAAAGTCATTAACCCAAGGTTTTATTCTGGCCTCTTTCAGCAGGATCAGTATCAAGGGACAGTTACTGTTGAGACTCACCTGAAATTTATATTTTACCAAGTTGTTTAAGGTCTGAAAAATGGTGGGGCTGAGCACCTCAGTGCTTTCTGAAGCTTCAAGGGGCCCATTTTCTAAAGCTGTTTTTTCCCCATGGTTCTGTCTCAGGCATATAATTTAGGAAGGCTGCCATATTATTTTGGAGGTTAAACTGAGTGCTTCCTCGGGTCATTGAGGTCACCTTCATTTGGCCAGTAGTTGGTCTGAGATAATTTTGTTTTTTTTTTTTTTTTTTTTTTTTAAATTTTTATTTATTTATGATAGTCACACAGAGAGAGAGAGAGGCAGAGACATAGGCAGAGGGAGAAGCAGGCTCCATGCACCGGGAGCCTGACGTGGGATTCGATCCCGGGTCTCCAGGATCGCGCCCTGGGCCAAAGGCAGGCGCCAAACCGCTGCGCCACCCAGGGATCCCGATAATTTTGTTTTAATCCTTTCCTTTTCTCTGAAGATATCTTCAGAGATGGCAGTGAAAAGGTTAGAACAATGGTCTTTTAGCTGGTGGTAGGCTCATAAATGTTCAGTTATTAAATTCCTTATATCATATATATTACATATCTTTTATATATACAAATAATTCATTTTAAAATTAAAACCTTTTATGTGAATTTTTAAAAAGTGGTTTTAAAAGTGATAGAAATCTCAGAAATAAAAATCTTCCCTCCATTCCCTTCACTTTCCTCTGATTTGGAATTTATGAGGAGAGAAGTGAAATTAACCACTCTCTAAAATCACCTCTTTTCAGAGACCAAGGATATGGACTAGAGTGCTTGGTTGTGGCCAATTGATTTTATTTTGTAACTTAGAACTAGAAGAGCATTTTAATAATTCTACATATTTTTTGTTTTTTTGGTTTTTTGGTTTTGCATTTTCCCTGTTTTTATTGTAGGATTTTCGTAAGACCGGACTTTTGAAAAGCTGTGGAAATGCAGTGCTGCAGAAACTGGATATTAAGCATAAAGAGACCTAATGTTTAAACTGAACTTGTTTGAAATTAGATGAGAAAATATTTTGGTCCTCCTCACCACCCCTTTTGTCTGCTATAACATTATCTCCTTAAATCAAAATAACCTTTCCCAAAATGACATTTTGCACAATGATATTTCTATTGGTTCTTTTAGGAGTGAGGAGACAATAGAAGGGCTATGGAAAGCAACTACAATTGGAAAAGAAGAGAATAAAGATGTGTGAGAGGGAATAAGAAGGTCAAGACCAAAGTATAGTATGCCTTTGGCATAGTGTGTGAAGGGTATACAATGGTCTCTCAGAGAATGAGACCAGTACTCGATTAAGAAAGTCTAAAAACAGGGGCTCTTGGGTAGCTCAGTCAGAGTCTCTCATGTAACTCCAAATCCATTCCACTGCCCCTCTAGTCCTAGACATCACTATCTCTTGCTGGGACTATTGCAAGACCCTATTAGCCAATATCTAATTTTTCATTCTGACAACCCTCCCCACCACATTTCATTCTGAATTATAGCAGATGTGATCTTTTCAGAACAGAAATCATAATTGTGTTGCATCCCTTACCTACCGAAAATATTTCAAGGACTGCCAAAACCTAAATCCTTAGCAAGGTCAAAATGGTCTGATGATATACCTGCTGTCTATCCCTCCCACCTTGTGCCAGTTTTATTTTATCTCTCTTCTCCAACCATTCTGGTCTTTCTTGGTTCCTCAACAAATCATATTCTCTCCTGTCACAAAGCCTTAACATACTTCACTCAAACCTTCTACCACCAGTTCTCACTTCATTAATTCCTATTCATCCACAGATTTCAGAGCCTCTAGTCACCTATCTAGTCACTTATGATCACAGTCTAGACCAGGTTCCACGTATTTCATTCCCATATAATAATGTTCTTTCCTCCAAACTATCTCAAATTGTGATTATTTATTTGTAATATTTCTAAAATAAATCCCTTTCTTTCTCCTATAAGCTCTATGAAATCATGGAGCTCACAATTTTGTGCTCAATTGTGTCTCCACTTAATCAAGTGCATGATATATAGGAAGATTTAATATTTTTTAAATAAATGAAACTCTGAATAAGATGGTGACATGAGGGAAGAGGGAAGAGACCAAAGAAGATAAAGTAATAGTGAGCTTATTAAGTCTTTGTGAAAGTTTTCAGGCTTGGGTTGAGATCAGTGGTCTCTGATTTCTCTGTATTACATTGGGAACCAAAGCATCTATAACTTCCAGAGGGTAAGTTATAGAACAACACTAGTCACTTTCCCATAGTAGTTTCCTCATTGGGTCTTTGTCTATTCACAGAATTCAACTTCTTCATTCTGGATTGTAGGATTTTTTGGAATTTGAATTAATGTGCACTACTAAGGGGAAGACCTTTATTTCCTCCTCCTAATCTTTGTTCACTTTGCCTCATAGGTTTTCCTTTCCTACACACTGTGCTTCTTGCCCTTTCACCCATAAGTCTGCTCCCTGCTGGTATAACTAGTTGCACAGAGGCCAGGCTTGGTGAGACTTTTCTTTTAAAGATAAGCCGCAACTGGCCTTCTCTACAGACCAGTTAGTATCAAACTGGGTGGGGAGAGGCAAGAAAAATATAAATTTTTTCAAAACAATGTTATGTATTTTTTCTGTACAGATTTATATGTATGTGTTACCCCGTGCATGTACAGCTCTGTAAATGTGCTCTGTTGCTCTTTCATGTAAATTATTTGTATGATAAGCAGGGTTCTACAAAATATGCCCTATGTTACAGCAGATACATGGATATATTGATAGACATCTTTTTAAAATGTATCACTTTATACAACAGAGTTAAGTTTCCCTGAAGACAAAATAATCTTTTAAACCAAATTCTTGGTTTTAAGCTTTGTACTCAATAGTACTGTCGGTAGTGTATGCCATTATATTGTATAACTGAGGAGAGGCTTGGAAGGATGAATTCTTAAAGTGAGTCAGTAGAGAACCCAGAAATACTGCCTCCTACAAATTAGTTCATCCTCTCTTCTGCTCACTATTGAGTGGAAAAGATGACTATAAACTTCTGAAAGCTTGTTGATGTATAATTCATGAGACAGGTCCTTTTTGGCTGTTTGGTGAATTCCTTTTGAGTCTAAAGGTAATGTCCTTACATCTAAGAAATAAAGCAGTGTATAAACCTTGTCAACAAGCACACAGAGATATGTCATTATCAATTTGAGGATTCACTTTTCCTGGAAGATTACAAATATATCTCAAACTACTGACCCAATAATGCATTGAATACAAACTATTTTTATTTGATCCCAAATTCAAATATTCATGATAATTACAAAGTAATGTAGAACATAAAAAAGGTGTTATTCAGTTATTGTGTGATATTTATGCATTGAAATAAAATAATTATAAACAAAAGTTCTATGCATAAATCAAATTTGTTAGCTACATGATTAAACTGTACTCTTTTTGTAAGCTTCTCCAAACCTCTTAATTTTAAAAACTGAACAAACAGAGGTTGCTTTTTTGGTCGAATGTATATGAAGATACTGTTCTGAGTCAATGATATTAAGCTTACAGAAATAAAAATTCTTACCTTATAATATAAAGGTATGCAAGTAAATGTAAATACTTCCTTACCTCAGCCCCAACTGCCATGTTGAACAGTTCCCCTTTGAGTTGCATAATGGAGCAATATCACCAGCCACCTTAATATTTTCCCCATAATGAAGAAATGTCTTCCGTGATGTTTTTAGATACTATAATTAACATTATGTATGGCAGTTTATTTATTACGTCTGTTTCTTTATCCCTCTATCTACACATAAGTCCATCCAAGTTTTTATCTTTCTAAGTACTTTTGAATTGTAGTTCTTTTTTTTTTTTGTATTTTTTTTTATTGGAGTTCGATTTGCCAACATACAGTGTAACACCCAGTGCTCATCCCATCCAGTGCCCCACTCAGTGCCCATCACCCAGTCACCCCGCCCCCCCCACCTCCCTTTCCACTACCCCTTGTTCATTTCCCAGAGTTAGGAATCTCTCATGTTCTGCCATCCTCACTGATATTTTCACTCATTTTCTCTCCTTTACCCTTTATTCCCTTTCACTATTTTTTATATTCCCCGAATGAATGAGACCACATAATGTTTGTCCTTCTCCGACTAACTTACTTTGGTACAGCCACTCTGGAGAATTGTAGGAGTTCGTTATGTTTCTAAGCACTTTTGAATTGTAGGAGTTCTTTGGATAGTAGTACGTTTTCAGGTGTATGTTCACAAATATGTTCTCCCAGTCTGTAACTTGCCTACATATTTTCCTAATGTTGAATCTGATAATGGGCAGTTTTTCATTTTAAGTTGAATTTATCATTTTTAAAAAAGATTATTTATTTATTTATTTATTTATTTATTTATTTATTTTATTTTATATATTGGTGTTCAATTTACCAACATACAGAATAACCCCCAGTGCCCGTCACCCATTCACTCCCACCCCCCGCCCTCCTCCCCTTCCAACACCCCTAGTTCGTTTCCCAGAGTTAGCAGTCTTTATGTTCTGTCTCCCTTTCTGATATTTCCCACATATTTCTTCTCCCTTCCCTTATATTCCCTTTCACTATTATTTATATTCCCCACATGAATGAGAACATATAATCTTTGTCCTTCTCCGACTGACTTACTTCACTCAGCATAATACCCTCCAGTTCCATCCACGTTGAAGCAAATGGTGGGTATTTGTCATTTCTAGTAGCTGAGTAATATTCCATTGTATACATAAACCACATCTTCTTTATCCATTCATCTTTCGTTGGACACCGAGGCTCCTTCCACAGTTTGGCTATTGTGGACATTGCTGCTATAAACATCGGGGTGCAGGTGTCCCGGCGTTTCATTGCATCTGTATCTTTGGGGTAAATCCCCAACAGTGCAATTGCTGGGTCGTAGGGCAGGTCTATTTTTAACTCTTTGAGGAACCTCCACACAGTTTTCCAGAGTGGCTGCACCAGTTCACATTCCCACCAACAGTGTAAGAGGGTTCCCTTTTCTCCGCATCCTCTCCAACATTTGTGGTTTCCTGCCTTGTTAATTTGCCCCATTCTCACTGGTGTGAGGTGGTATCTCATTGTGGTTTTGATTTGTATTTCCCTGATGGCAAGTGATGCAGAGCATTTTCTCATGTGCGTGTTGGCCATGTCTATGTCTTCCTCTGTGAGATTTCTCTTCATGTCTTTTGCCCATTATTTATTTATTTTTTGTGAGAGACAGGGAGGGCGAGGCAGAGGCTGAGGGAGAGGTCCTGCTTTGCAGGGAGCCTGATGTGGGACTCGAGTCCTGAGATCATGAGCTACCCAGGTGCCTCTTGAATTTATTATTTTTAAATGTGCTTTCAATGTCATGTCTACAAAGGCTTTGGTATATTCTAGGTCACAAAGATATTCTCCTAATTTCTTTTAAAAACTATGTAGTTTTTCTATTTAGATCTATGATCCATTTTCAGTTAATTTGTGTATGAGGCATGACATTTAGGTTGAGATTCATTGTTTTGTGTAGGGACGCCCAGTTGTTCCAACTCTATGCATTCAAAAGACCCTTTCTCCACTGACTTCCTTCTATAACTTTATCAAAAATCAATTGGCCATATTTATACGTATCTATTTCTGGATCATGATGTAGCTGTCTGTCCCTTCACCAATATCACCATGTCTTGAGTATTATAGGTTCATGATGTTTAAAAATTGACCTGGGTGGGTCAGTGGTTGAGCATCTGCCTTTGGCTCAGGTTGTGACCCAGGGGTCTTGGGATCGTGTCCCGCATCAGGATACCCATGGGGAGCCTGCTTCTCCCTCTGCCTATGTCCTAGTCTTTCTCATCAATAAATAAATAAAATACTTTTTTAAAAAATTGAATAGTATGATTCCTCCAACTTTATTCTTCTTTGTCAAAATTGTTTTAGCTATTCTAGTTGTTTTGCCCTTCCATTCAAATATTAGAATCAGCTTATGTATAGCTACAACAAATTCTGCCGGGATTTCAATTGGAATGTATTAGATATATAGTTAATGTAAGGAAAATTAACATAAAAACATTGTTGAGTATTTCAATCTATGGACTCAGTACTTGTCACCATTTACTTTAGTCTACTTTCAGTTTTCAACATATAGATCTTGTTTTGTTAGATTTATTTGTAACATGTGTGTATGACATATATATATATATAATATAGAATTATATCTATAAAAAGGTGACTAGTTAGAATGGTATTGTATTTTTAATTTAGTTTACAGTGTTCATTACTAGTGTATGCAAATATTATTGGTCTTTCTATGTTGACCTTATAGCCTTTGACCTTGCTAACTCACTTTTAAATTGTAGGAGATCCTTGGTAGACTGCCTGTGATATTCTTTATATCATGTCATCTGCAAATAGGATCAGGGTTTATTTCTTATTTTCTAATCTATATATTTTTATTTCCATTTCTTGCCTTATTGCACTGGTTAGGATTTCTGGTACCATGTTGAATAGAAGTGGTGAGAGTAGTCATTCTTACCCTGTTCCTGATCCTATGGGGAAAGTATTCAGTCTTTCACCTTTAAATGATAGATGTAGGATTTTTGTTGATGTTCTTTATCAGTTTGAAGAAGTTCCTCTTCCTCAGTTTGCTGAGAGTTTTTTTTTTTATCATGAATGAGTGTTTAAATATTTTCCACCTCTGATAATATGATCATGATTTTTTTTCTTCCTTGGAGTGTTAAGATGTAGATTACACTGGTTGAAATTATTTTCAGCAGTATTTAATATAATTGGCATATAACATTTTTTAAGTTTGATGTCAAATCCAGTGTGCTGATTTGATACATGTATATATTATGAAATGTTCACCATAGTAAAGTTAGTTAATACATCCTTCACCTTACATAATTAACATTTCTTGGTTATTTCTGTTGTGGTGAGAACATTTAAGACTTACTCTCACAGCAACTTTCAAGTATACCATACAGTATTGTTAACTGTAGTCACCATGCTGCATTTTAGATTCTTGGAAATAATCTTATAACTGAAAGTTTTTATGTTTTGAAATATAGGAGTTCTTTATGCATCTTGGATAGTAGTACATTTTCAGGTATATTTCCCATTTCTCAACATCTCCCCAGTTCCCCAGCCCTGGTAACCTTCAGTCTACTGTTTCTATGAGTTCAACATTTTTAGATTCTGCATGTAAGTGATATCATTCATTATTTATCTTTTCTGTCTGACTTACTTAACTTCACATAATGCCTTCAAGATCCATCCTATTGTTGTAAATGGCAGGATTTCCTTATTTTTATGGCTGAGTAATATTTCATTGTGTATATATATCACATTTTATCTATACATTCATCCATCATTGGAGACAAATTGTTTCCATATTTTGGCTGTTGTGAATAATTTCAGTGAACATGAGAGTGAAGATAAATGTTTCAGAGAGTAATTTTATTTTCTTTTGTGTATATACCTAGAAGAGGCAATGCTGGATTTTATGATAGTTCTATTTTTAATTTTTTGAGGAAACTCCATACAGTTTGCCAAATTGGCTATTGTAATTTACATTCCCATCAACAGGGAACAAGAATTCCCTTCTCTCCACAACTTTTTCAACACTTACATCATCTTTTTGATGATAGAATTCTAACAGGGATGAGATGATATCTTACTGTGGGTTTGACTTGCATTTCCTTATGATGGTGATGTTGAGCACCTTTCATGTACCTATTGGCCATTCATATGGTCTGTAGGTCTTTGGGAAATGTTTATTCAGGTCCTCTGTCCATTTTTATTTATTTATTTTTTATTTTTTATTTTATTTATTTTTTATTGGTGTTCAATTTACCAACATACAGAATAACTCCCAGTGCCCGTCACCCATTCACTCCCACCCCCCGCCCTCCTCCCCTTCTACCACCCCTAGTTCGTTTCCCAGAGTTAGCAGTCTTTACGTTCTGTCTTTCTGATATTTCCCACACATTTCTTCTCCCTTCCCTTATATTCCCTTTCACTATTATTTATATTCCCCACATGAATGAGAACATATAATGTTTGTCCTTCTCCGACTGACTTACTTCACTCAGCATAATACCCTCCAGTTCCATCCACGTTGAAGCAAATGGTGGGTATTTGTCATTTCTAGTAGCTGAGTAATATTCCATTGTATACATAAACCACATCTTCTTTATCCATTCATCTTTCGTTGGACACCGAGGCTCCTTCCACAGTTTGGCTATTGTGGACATTGCTGCTATAAACATCGGGGTGCAGGTGTCCCGGCGTTTCATTGCATCTGTATCTTTGGGGTAAATCCCCAACAGTGCAATTGCTGGGTCGTAGGGCAGGTCTATTTTTAACTCTTTGAGGAACCTCCACACAGTTTTCTAGATTGGCTGCTCCAGTTCACATTCCCACCAACAGTGTAAGAGGGTTCCCTTTTCTCCGCATCCTCTCCAACATTTGTGGTTTCCTGCCTTGTTAATTTGCCCCATTCTCACTGGTGTGAGGTGGTATCTCATTGTGGTTTTGATTTGTATTTCCCTGATGGCAAGTGATGCAGAGCATTTTCTCATGTGCGTGTTGGCCATGTCTATGTCTTCCTCTGTGAGATTTCTCTTCATGTCTTTTGCCCATTTCATGATTGGATTGTTTGTTTCTTTGGTGTTGAGTTTAATAAGTTCTTTATAGATCTTGGAAACTAGCCCTTTATCTGATATGTCATTTGCAAATATCTTCTCCCATTCTGTAGGTTGTCTTTGAGTTTTGTTGACTGTATCCTTTGCTGTGCAAAAGCTTCTTATCTTGATGAAGTCCCAATAGTTCATTTTTGCTTTTGTTTCTTTTGCCTTCGTGGATGTATCTTGCTCTGTCCATTTTTAAATCAGATTTTTTTTTACTATTGATTTATATGAGCTCCTTATAAATTTTGGATATTAATTCATCAGATAGATGGTTTGAAATATTTTCTCCCATTCTGTAGGGTGCCTTTTAATTCTGTTGATTGTTTCTTTTGCTATGCAAAAACTTTTTTAGTAAGATTTAGTCATTTTTTGTGATCAATCATGTATTTGCCTTATAAGTTAAAATTACTTGGAAACATGGAACAGATTGATTGGCAAGAACAAACTTTGTCTCAGATTTCATAGATATTATCCAAATTCTGTTGCCATTTCTTATTTAAATTAAAACGTTTTATTTAAAATAACAACAATAACAACAAAGCTTTTTTAGTTTGACATAGTCCCACTTATTTATTTTTTGCTTTTGTTGCTTGTGCTTTTGGTGTCAAATCCAAAAACACACTGCCAAAATCAGTGTCAAGGAACTTTTTCTCTGTTTTCTTCCAGGAATTTTATGCTTTCAGGTCTTATATTTAAATTTTCAATGCATTTTGAGTTAATTTTTGTGAGCAGTGTCAGCTAGTGGCCCAGTTTCATTCTTCTGCATGTGATTAATAGTTTTTCCAGCACCATTTGTTGAAAAGGCTATCCTTCCCCCATTATATATTCTTGGCTCCCTTGTCAAATATTAGTAGATTGTGTATGTGTTTATTTTTGGCCTCTCAATTCTGTTCCATTGGTCTATGTGTCTGTTTTTATGCCAGTACCTACTGTTGCAATTATTACAGCTTTGTAATATAGTTTGAAATCCGGAAATGTGATGCCTCCAACTTTGTCCTTTTGCAATATCGTTTTGGACATTTGGCCTCTTTTGTGATTCTATACAAATTTTAGGGTTGCCTTTTCTATTGCTGTGAAAAATGTCATGGAATTTTCATAAGGATTGCAGTGAATTTGTATATGGCTTTGGATAATATGAACATTGTAACAGTATTAACTCTTCTGATCCATGAACATAGACTGTCTTTCCATTTATTTGTGTCCTCTTTAATTTCTGTCATCATTGTCTTATAGTTTTTAGTGTATGGATATTTCACTTCCTTGGTTATATTCCTACATATTTTATTGTTTGTGATGACATTGTAAATGAGACTGTGCTCTTCAGTTTTTATTTATTTTATTTATTTTATTTTTTGTTTTTATTTATTATTATTTTTTTAGCTCTTCAGTTTTTAGATAGTTTTTTTGATGGTATTACAAATGCAACTGATTTTTGTATGTTGATTTGGTATTCTACAACTTCACTGAATTCATTGGTTAGTTTTAACAGCTTTTCAGTAGAGTTGGGGATTTTCCATTTACAATATCATGTTATTAGCAAACTTACAGAATTTTGCTTCTTCCTTTTCAATTTGATTACCATTAATTGATTGATTACCTAATTGCTCTAACTGGGACTTCTAGTACTATGTTGAGTAGGAGTGGTAAAATTGGGCACTCTTGTCTTGTTCTTGATTATAGAGGTAAAGATTTCAACCTTTTACCTTTAAGTATGATATTAGTTATGGGTTTGTCATGTATGACCTTTATTATGTTGAGGTATGTTCCTTCTATACCCTTTATGAGAGTTTTCATCAGGAAGGGACATTGAATTTTGTCAAGTGCTTTTTCTGCATCTATTGAGATGGTCACATATTTTCTGGTGTCCTATACCACAATTATTGATTTGTATATGTTGAGCCATCCTTATATCCAAGAATAAATTCCACTTAATCATAGTACATGATTCTTTTAATATATCATTGCATTTAGTTTCCTGGTATTTTGTTGAAAATTATTATATCTATATTCATTAGGAATATTGACGTGTAGTTTATCTTTTCTTGTAATATCTATATCTGGTATTGATATTAGGATAATGCTGGCCTTATAAAATGAGTTTGGAAGTAATCCTTCCTCTTCAATTTTTTGGAAGAAGTTGAGAAAGTATGATATTAATTCTTCTTTATATGTTTGGTAGAATTCAGCAAAGAGGCCATCTTGGACTTTTCTTTGTTGGGAGGTTTTTGAATACTGATTCAATCTCATTACTTATTACTGGTTTGTTAGGATTTTCTATTTCTTTGTGATTCAGTCTTGATAGGTTATATGTTTTCTAGAAATTTATTCATTTCTTGTAGGTTGTCCAATTTGTTGGCATATAATTTTTCACAGTAGTCTCATGATCTTTTGCATTTGTATGGTATCAATTGCAATGTCTTCTCTTTGTTTCTAATTATATTTGAGTTCTTTCTTTTTTTTTTTCTTGATAAGTCTAGCTAGAGGTTTGCTAATTTTGTTCTCTTTTTAAAACAGTAACTTAGTTCTGTTGACCTTTCTATTATTTTCCTATTCTCTATTTCGCTTATTTTTATTCTGATCTACATTATTTCCTTCCTTCTGCTAATTTGGCTTATTTTCCCCCTAGATCCTTGAGATGTAAAGTTAAGTTGTTTACTTGAGGTTTCCTTCTTTTTTCTTTTTAAAATTTTTTAACATACTCATTTATCACTATAAACTTCACTTTTGACACTGCTTTTGCTATATCTCATAAGTTCTGACATTTTGTTTCCATGTTCATTTGATTCAAGACATTTTTTTATTTCCCTTTTGATTTCATCTTTGACCATTTGGTTGTTCAGGAGTATGTTGTTTAATTTCCACGTACTTGAGAATTTTCCAGCTTTCTTCTTGTTATTTGATTCTAGTTTCACACATTTGTGTTCAGAAAAGACAATAAGACAAAAGACTGGGTCAACTAATATTCGATAAAGGAGGAAAGACTATCCATTGGAAGAAAGACAGTCTCTTCAATAAATGGTGCTGGGAAAATTGGACATCCACATGCAGAAGAATGAAACTAGACCACTCTCTTTCACCATACACAAAGATAAACTCAAAATGGATGAAAGATCTAAATGTGAGACAAGATTCCATCAAAATCCTAGAGAAGAACACAGGCAACACCCTTTTGAACTCGGCCATAGTAACTTCTTGCAACATACATCCACGAAGGCAAAAGAAACAAAAGCAAAAATGAACTATTGGGACTTCATCAAGATAAGAAGCTTTTGCACAGCAAAGGATACAGTCAACAAAACTCAAAGACAACCTACAGAATGGGAGAAGATATTTGCAAATGACATATCAGATAAAGGGCTAGTTTCCAAGATCTATAAAGAACTTATTAAACTCAACACCAAAGAAACAAACAATCCAATCATGAAATGGGCAAAAGACATGAAGAGAAATCTCACAGAGGAAGACATAGACATGGCCAACACGCACATGAGAAAATGCTCTGCATCACTTGCCATCAGGGAAATACAAATCAAAAGCACAATGAGATACCACCTCACACCAGTGAGAATGGGGAAAATTAACAAGGCAGGAAACAACAAATGTTGGAGAGGATGTGGAGAAAAGGGAACCCTCATACACTGTTGGTGGGAATGTGAACTGGTGCAGCCACTCTGGAAAACTGTGTGGAGGTTCCTCAAACAGTTAAAAATAGACCTGCCCTACGACCCAGCAATTGCACTGCTGGGGATTTACACCAAAGATACAGATGCAATGAAACGCCGGGACACCTGCACCCCGATGTTTATAGCAGCAATGGCCACGATAGCCAAACTGTGGAAGGAACCTCGGTGTCCAACGAAAGATGAATGGATAAAGAAGATGTGGTTTATGTATACAATGGAATATTACTCAGCTATTAGAAATGACAAATACCCACCATTTGCTTCAACGTGGATGGAACTGGAGGGTATTATGCTGAGTGAAGTAAGCCAGTCGGAGAAGGACAAACATTATATGTTCTCATTCATTTGGGGAATATAAATAATAGTGAAAGGGAATATAAGGGAAGGGGGAAGAAATGTGTGGGAAATATCAGAAAGGGAGACAGAACGTAAAGACTGCTAACTCTGGGAAACGAACTAGGGGTGTTGGAATGGGAGGAGGGCGGGGGGTGGGAGTGAATGGGCGACGGGCACTGGGGGTTATTCTGTATGTTAGTAAATTGAACACCAATAAAAAAAAAAAAAGACAAAAGACTGATATGAATTCAGTCTTCTTAAATTTGTTAAGACTGGTTTTAGGACCTCTCTTATGATCTGTCCTGGAAAATATTCCACCTGTACTTGAGAAGAATGTGGATTTTGCTGACATTGGGTGGAATGTCCTGTATATCTCTGTGAGACCCACTTGATTTAAAAATATGGTTCAGAACCAACATTTTGTTTACTTTTGTGTGTGTGTTTCAACTAACATCTTTTTTCATGAAGATGGAAGCATTTTCAAATGTATGTTTGAAAGCATAAAGAAACTGTCATATACTTAACTTCGACCTATGTATACTTAACATATACAAGTCTGTGTAGAAAGCATCTTTCTTTTTTCCTGCATAGAAAGCATTTTTTATTAAAATTAAATTAGCCAATATATAGTACATCATTAGTTTCAGATGTAGTTCTCAATAATTTATCAGGGGCATATAACACCCAGTGCTCATCTTATCTTGTGGTCTCCCTCGTGCCCATCACTCAGTCATTCCATCCCCCCACCTACCTTCAGCAGCCTTCAGTTTGTTTCCCAGAGTTATGAATCTCTCACGATTTGCCTCCCTTTCTGATTTATTCCCATTCAGTTTTCCCTCCCTTCCCTTATGGTCCTCTGCACTATTCCTTATATCTGCATGTGAGTCTAGCCATATGATAATTATCTTTCTCTGTTTAACTTACTTCACAGCATAATACCCTCCAGTTCCATCCATGTCAATGTAAATAGCAGGTATTCATCCTTTCTGATGACTGAGTAATATATATATATATATATATAAAATCACTTCTTTACTCATGGATCTGTCAATGGACATCTCTATCTCCTGTTGAAAGATGTGGTATATATGTACAATGGAATATTACTCAGCCATCAGAAAGGATGTGTACAGATGTACAGCTAGAGTGGCTAGCTGAAGGTGAGTCCAGTGGTGCAGGCCAGTGAGAAGACACAGGGCTGGGTCCAGGCCTGTAAGCAACTACAGGGGTCCTGGCTGTTCATGGGTACTTCTGTTGCTGCATAGTATCACTATGGGAACGTCCACAGCAGTGGAGGCTGATGACAGGAGTTAGGATGGGACTTGCAGGTGCACAGCTAGTGAGGCTAGCCCTAAATATGCACACAGTGGTGGGAGTCAGCTACAGGGCTCTAGGTTGGCATCTTACACTTATGGCTGGCTGCTGGTGCAGATCTCAAGCTCCAATGGAGTTATGGGGGAGGGAGTAGGGTAGTATCTGGCATCTGGGAACATATAATCTTGTGGAACCCAAATCTGCAGGTGAAATCTGCAGGGAGTCTATGTTGGTTGTATCGACTGTTGGTTTCTCTAGTAGCAAAAGCTGCTATAGTCCTTAGCATAGCGAGTCACTGGGAACCATGTCTATCTCCACTGTGCACTTGACACTGGTAGCTGCTGTTCTTCCTTGTTTCTAGCTTTCTTTACACTTCTCAGATTTGCCAGTTTCTGGGTTGGGCAAAATTGAAGCAAGTCCTTCCTGCAGTGCCCTGAAAGGCTGAGGAGGCTAATCACTCACTCTGCTCTCCCTTTCCCAATGATGGAAATTCCTACTAGCTGGGTAGTTTTCTATTGGCACTGCAGCAGTGCTGGTCTATGGGGGATAGAATAATGCAGGTCAAAGTAAACCCTCCCTTTTTCCTTTTTGTATTTTAATTGTGTTTCTTATTGTTGTTCCTCTGTGTTTCCAAAGTTTCTTAAGTGAACTCCTGAGTCTCCTAGAACTGTTTTTGCTCATAGATAACTGTCTAATTGTTAATCTTTGCTGGGGGAAGGAGGTGGAGAATGGAGGCCGTGATATCCTACTCCACCATCCTGTTAACATCACTCTGATTGAAGTTTGCATATTGAACCAGACAAGCATTCCTGGAATAGACTCCAAGTTTTTCTTTTAATTGCTGAATTCTATTTACTAAAATTTAGTGAAACAAATGTTTTGATAATGTTTATGAGAGATATTGGATTATTTTTTTTTGTATTGTCTTTGTTTTTGGCATTAGGCTAATAATACCTTGTTAGAATTGGTTAAGAATCTTTAGTTCTATTTTCTGAAAAAGTTGTGTAAAATTGGATTTGAAATTATTTACTTTGTTCAATGTCAGTAGAGGGGTGCATGGATGTCTCAGTCAGTTAGTTATGTATCTAACTCTGATTTTCACTCAGGTCATGATCTCAGGGTCATAACATCAAGCCTGGGGTTAGGCTCTACACTCAGCCTGGAGTCTGCTTGAGATTCTCTCTCTCCCTCACCCTCTGCCTTTTCCCCACTTGCACTCATGATATCTTTTTTTCAAATAAATAAAATCTTTTAAAAGAATAAATAATAAATAAAATAAAATAAATAATAAAATGTTAGTAGAATTTTCCAGTAAAAACATCTGGACCCTTACCATTTTGTAAGGATTCTAGCTAGCTACTAATTAAATAGCTATAGCACTACACATATTATCTATTTCCACTTGAAATAGTTTTGAATTCAGCTCTTGACATCTTTGTGGAATCGATCCAATTCATTTAAGTTTCAAATTTATGTATGTAAAGTATTTCTTAGTAGCCCCTTACCCTTTTAATGCCTGTGGCAAGTGTAGTGATATTTCATTCTGAGAGTGGATACTTGTGTCTACTCTCCCTTTTTTTCCCTTTGTCAGTCTTGCAAGAAGTTTATTGATTTTATTGAGATTTTGAAAAAAAAAACACCTTTTTGTTTGAATAATTCTAATGTTTTTATACTTTCCATTCATAATCTCTGGCCTTATATTTATTCTTCCTGTCTTTCTGCTTACTATGAATATATTTTGTCTTCTTTTTTTTTTACCCTTGAACAAGAAACAGATATTTTATATGATTTTCAAGCTTTTTCTTGCATTTTAGAGATGTTAAAAAAGAATTTTTGATTGAAATCCTAACACCTGGAAAAGCAAAGTTATATTTTCTATACCAACTCTATATAGAAAATGTTTGCCAAACCCTGGCTTTGATGATTAATTGGAAACTCTTCTTTCTCTCTTTTTCTTTCTTTCTTTCTTTCTTTCTTTCTTTCTTTCTTTCTTTCTTTCTTTCTTCTTTCTTTCTCTTTCTTTCTTCTTTCTTTCTTTCTAATATAAGTATTTGGTGCTACAATTTTTCTTCTCAACAATGAGTTAGCAGCACTTCAAGATTTTTATATGCTGGATTCTCATTTTCATGGACTGTAGTACATATTAGAATTTACCTTGAGACTGCTTCTTTTACCCAGGGATTATTTAGAAATATGTTGTCTAAATTTCAAGTGAGGGGAGATTTTCTTGTCATCATTTTGTCATTTCTATTTTATAATGAAAGAAAAAAATTTATGTAATTTCTATGCTTTTAAATTATTCAGTTTTATGATTTGGGATTAAAGTCTAGCTTGATGAAGGCTCCATGTGTACTTGAAAAGAATGTTGGTAGATGATATTCAGGTTTTGTATTTTTTGATTTTCTGTCTGCTAATTCTGTTGATTACTGAAAGAGAGTATTCAAGCCCCCAATTGTAATGGATTTTTAATTTGTACTCTCAGTTATATGACGCTTTATGTGTTTTACATAAATACATGTGTTTTGTGTATTTTGAAGATCTTTATTTGGTGCATGATCATTTAGGATTCTTTTGTCTTCTTGGTGAGATTCTATGTTTAACCTTGATCATTTTCTTCACCTTGAATTCCACTAGTCTGATATTAATAAAGCCACTAAAGCTTTCTTTTGATTGGTATTTACATAGTATATTTTTTCTAATACTTTCCTTTAACATATCTATGGTATTATATTTAAAGATAAGTTTCATGGTTGACAAGACTCTGTCCCACAGTCTGTTTTTGGGGGGATTTTGTCTTCAAGTTTTTATTTAAATTCAAGTTCATTAACATACAGTGTAATATTAGTTTCAGGTGTAAAATTTAGTAATTCATCATTTACATACAACCCCCAGGGCTCTTCATAACAAGTACATTCCTTAATCCCCATCACTTATCTAACGCACTTCCCCACCTACTTTGCCTCCAGTAACCCTCAGTTTGTTCTGTGTAATTAAGAGTCTGTTTCCTGGTTTGCCTCTCTGTCTTTTTCCCCCTATGTTCATCTATTTTGTTTCTTAAATTCCATATGTGAGTGAAATAAAAAGCTTCTGCACAGTGAAGGAAACAATCAACAAAACTAAAAGGCAACCTATGGAATGGAAGAAGATATTTGCAAATGACATATCTGATAAAGGTTTAGTTTCCACAGTCTTCAAAAACGCCTTGGGTGAGAATGTAGTGCAGTGCTTTTTGTAGTGTTTACCTATAGTAGGGGTGATATAGTCATTAAGATGTGTGTGTGTGTGTGGGTGGGGGGTTGTATATGAAGGAAACTCACTTATAAGATCATGCATTGAATCTAAGGTCCCAGCCAATCTGACTTCTTTTCTCCCACTTTAAAGTCTTCTGATAGTTATTTTATTATTTTTTCCTCCATGGTTTTAGTTTTAATTTGTGAGATAAATAGGGTGCATTGTGGTTATTCTATCTTGTCTAACATTGCATATCCTGCTTTTTGAAATTTCCATAGAAGTCAAATTTTCCTGGTCTTTTATATATTTATTAATGTGTCTTATGTTGATACTAATGTTCATGATAGATATATTGTAGAGACTGAATTTGGTTACCTTTCCCTTAAGAATAATTCTTATTCTACCAGACAATTAGTGAGGTTCAAACTTTAAACTCAACTGAACTCTGTTCAGTTCTTTAAGCTTCAAGTCACTAGTTTTCAGAAGACCCTGGTATCTACTCTGCAGGATTTTGGTGATTTTTTAGTTTACATGCAGAAGCTCCACCTGTGTGACCCCTTCCTTTCGTGATTCTCTGTCCTCTAATTTTTATCTATTCTACCAGTCTCAAATGCTATCTTCAGACATAATGAAGCCTGCAGTTTTCTGATGTCCTGAATAGTTTTCTGAGTCATTGGAAGATTGAGGAATAAGTCAGACAAAAGATCTTTGAATTTACAAATCTAACCAAGATCTTATCTTTCTTACCTTTCAAAAAAAAAAAAAAAATGAAAGACCCCTCCAATTTCTGTCTGCTTTTGATCACTATCTAGTGCCTTCATATTGCTGGGTGATTTTACATATGTGTCCTAGATTTTCAATCTAGTATCTCTGTTTCTAAACTGTATCTACTGGAGTTTTAGTCTTCCTTGTAGCATCCTGTTCTACTGTTTTTTCAAGGCATACCCAAACTCCTCAGTGTTAGTAAAATGAGATAGTATGTAAGAGAAGTATAATTGCTTGATGCTGAAAATGTAATACATGGATGAGCAGTATTAGTATCATCTATGAACTTTTTAGATACGCAAAACACTAGGTTTTATAAATCCACTGATCTGAATGTGCATTTTAACAAGATTCTCTAGGTGATTCTTATATACAATAAAGTCTGAAAAACACTAAGCTAAAATGCAGGCTGCCTCAAGAAGAGCTTCTTAAACTATCCCTGGATGTTTGCAAGTTTTTGTTTATTTGTTGTTGATATTCATTGTAGACCCATATATCTACAACATACAATAAAAATGTATTAATATGAAAATAAAATATGATATAAAATCCTGATTTTTATTAGATTTAGCACACATAGAATTACATTTCAAAAATATAATCAGAACACATATAAAATGTAAAAAATGAGATTAACATAAAAACTGCTTGTGTTCATTGAAAGAATACCTTTTAGGTTATTAATATTCACATATAACATATTAAACATATCTTGACTTTATAATTGAGTATTTTTCTTTTCAAATTATTATTTTTTTGGAGAATTCATTTGTAATTGTATGTATGAAAATTCCAATTGGGTTTTGATGGTTTTATTGCTTCATTTAGCCAGCATATACCTGCAAATAATACATTGTGGTTTTGTCGCTTCATCAACAAATATGTTTACAAAATCGAATTAAATATAACTTGGATGAACTCTTTTTGTCTTCATTTCTTCAGAATAGTCTTTTTTTTTTTTTTTTTTTGCTATTTGTTTTGGTAACTATTTCCACTTTGGAGAAGGGTATTTTTTGTTTGACAGAGTCCAGTGAAAATTGTTTTGCCATGTACAAATTATGTTTTAAAATAAATAATTCAAAATCTACTCCTTAATTTAGTCAGTTCTGGACACCAAATTTAACAAAAGTGTGTTTGATCAAAAATTTAAATAATTTAAAAATATTGCTATAAAAATAAATTTTTATATTTTGTCAGATTCATTTATCTTTGAATTAGAGACAACAGACTAACCTTAAAGCATTCTGTCTCACAACACTGTCTTATAAGGCATGTAGAATGTACTTCATACCATGAATCAGCAACTGAACTGGTCTAGATCATATTCAAATATTCAAAAAGACAAATCCACTGATCACGTTCATGGATGTCACAGTAATGTCAAATTACTCTAAAAATGTCTAAATGCTTACACTCAGAGTACTTATTTTTCTGCATATTTGTAACAGAGTGGCCTTTATCAATCCACAGACCCTACTTTGAGCAGCATTAGTCTAGACTACTGAGATTGAAGACTGTATTACCCAGAGCACCAAGGAAGTGCATTTACCGTTTTCAAATCTATTTCTTTCATGCAGTGATGCTTAATAATAAATGAGGCAATATGGGTATGGCAACTTTGTGATTTATGTCCTATATATACCCAACTATAATCTCCTTGAGAAATGACAGGTTGTTAAGTACCCAAAAAGTTCTCACACATACAGATTTGGATTTGCACATTAAATTTAGATCAAAAGCCTCCTCTTCCTAATTTCCTCATCTACCCTACCCAGGTTCTTTACCAAAATCTCACTTGATATATCTCTACAGTGCTCTCTGTCCTACAGACCAATTTTCTTCTACTTCTCTCTTCTTCAGTTATTTCTTTGCATTATCGAAATTAGATAATCCCTTTCTATTTTATCTTGTTAATATTCTGTGTTGAACAAAGTGTATTGTATTATATTTATATATTTGCATTTTGACTATACTTCTTAGATCAAGTTGTTTTTTCTTAATGTTTTTATTTACATGTTCATTTTTATATGCTGATACTTTCTTCAATGCTTTATTACAATCACCATCAGCATCATCACAGCAAAATTAATAATTTTAGGCTCCAACAACTTTAGAGCATAGTCTGGCAATCTTTGGAAGATGGTTCTATTGAATGAGAGGCATGGTAGGTGGAAAAATGGTGGTGGTGTGGGGTTATGGGGAGAATCCTAAATGTTCACCCCTAAAAATCCACTTGAAGACAGTAGCTCACTGATGCCTAATTACCAGCACATTCATTAGGAAACTCAATTTCCTTTTTCACTGGGGTGTTGTCTGCTGGTTCTTTCTAAGCCTTCAAAAATATTTGACTTGACTAAATAACAAAATATTTCATGCAGCATTCGAAATCCTGGAGCCATACAATGTATCTTGGAGAAATGGTAACAGCCTCTCTTTCCCTGCAGATTGTCACCTGGATTCCAAAGCTAGAGTACTACATCCCCAGTCTCAGTGAATACCTAGTTAAAGAGATTGTCACCTTCTTTAATGATTTAAGGTGTGCATTAGGAGGATGTGTGCAGAAAGAAACAGAATGGTACGAAGAAGTATAGATTGGAAGTAGAATCATTATGGTAGTTAAGGTCTAGATAGAAAGTAATGGAGGCCTGAATTAATGTAGCAGAACAAGATAGGACAGATCAATTTTCAGGGATATTACAGAGATTGATTGGATATGAGATGATAGGGAATGTGGGACTTTCAGAAAAAAAAAGAGGTTGTGAGGAAACCAGTAAATAAGTACAGTTTTAAGTAAATGAAATTTGAAGTGCCAGTGGGATTCATGTGGCAATCATAAATTTAGGGATCTGTACAATAAAGTACCTCCAGAGATTTGAAACGATGGCAAGCAAAGCATTTAGATAAAATTATGGGCAAATTGTTGTTAAAACAGCAATTCCAAGTAATGACTAAATGATGAGTCAAGAAATAAATGGATATTTGTTTTCATGCCCAAAGGACATCAAACTACACAAAATATAGTTTTTGAAAAACTCCTACAATGCAATATATATGATTAAAACATTGAAGTATAATATATGAAAATTTATGAAACTATAAAAGCATTAAAACTGTAAGACTCTGGGGGCACCGGGGTGGCTCAGTGGTTGAGCATCTGCCTTCCACTCAGGTTGAGATCCCTGGGTCCTGGGAATTGAATCCTAAATTGGGATCCCCACAGAGAGCCTACTTTTCCCTCTGCCTATGTCTCTGCCTCTCTTTCTGTGTCTCTCATGAATAAGTAAATAAAATCTTTAAAAAAAAAACCCTGTAAGACACTGAGAGAGTGAAAACTCCAACAGGCCAGAGTTAAAGCAGATATTTTATATGAAAGGAAATATAATTAATGAACATTTGAAACAAATTCAATTTTGATAAAAGTTAAATTCATAATAAGTTAATAAGATTTCTATATCTAGTATTCTTTAGCTTAAAAAATAAGCAAAACTTTTTTTAAATGTGATTTCTCTAAGTTGGAGAACATATAATGATACAGACCCAGGTATTCTGATATAATTAAAAGCAATTTTAAAAATATTTGTCAAAAGACTTAAAAATGTCTGTGTTTGGAATTACACTTCTAGTCCTACCCTATGGAAATAATCACAAACACAAAGATTTAAGAATAAAGGTTCCTTATAACTTTATCAAAAAAGGGGGGAACTAAATGCCCAATAATACCTCCTTTTCTATCTCTTTTTATACAGTAAAGTACATTTTTAAATTGGGTTTGTTTTTTGTTTTGTTTTGTTTTCGAGTTTTGGAACACATTAAATACATATTACTGAATAAAAAAATTACATAGACATTAAAATAATATTGATTAATTTTGTGGAGAAATGCTTGTAATATTAAGTTAAAATGGGCAAATAATGAGTATGTAATAATTATGTACAATATATACAAATGACAGAAATCCACTAACATTTCATGTAATTATTTGATACTACTGTAATTAGCAAGAGTAACAATTCACTTCTTTGTTTCTATTTTCCAAAGTTACATTCATATTAGTTTTGCTTTGTTTTGCTGAAATCTATTTTAATATCATTTACCCATGTTGGCCGCCATGGAGGTGTGCTCTTCAGCATCCTTTTAAGAGACAAACAGCATAAAGAGTTCAATTAACCGACAGGCCCTAGCTGCAGTGCCTTTCATCCCCCACTGTTTGAGATAAGTCATGCTCTCCTTGGGCAATGCCAGACAATAACTAGGCACAGTTTGTATTTTAGGGCCTATTTATGATCCAGTGAAGACCTACTCAGTAGGCAATCCTTGTGCCTATACTTTCTAGTGGGTAATCTAAGACTTTCTCAGAGTTGCACTATACTTTGAGGCTCTCCAACCAAATCTTCCTTCCTTTCCCCTAGCTTTTCACAGGTTTGAGATGTGCACAATGATCTTAGGAATTTTCTACTCTGCTTCCCTTGTATTTTTATCTGTAACAGATGTTTCCACCAAACCAACAAATCCACTCATCTGTTGATGGATAGTTGGGTTGATTCCACGTTTTGGCTGTTAGGAATAAAACTCCTATAAATATTTTTGTATAAATGTCTTTTAGTTTTTTTTTCCAGATATTGAAACCTTCTGGTTTTATTTATTTATTATTATTTTTTTATTGGAGTTCAATTTGCCAACTTATAGCATAACACCCAGGGCTCATCCCGCCAAGTGCCCCCCTCAGTGCCCATCACCCAGTCACCCCAACCCCCTGCCCAACTCCCTTTCCACTACCTCTTGTTCATTTCCCAGAGTTATGTGTCTCTCGTGTTTTGTCACCCTCACTGATATTTTCATTAATTTTCTCTCCTTTCCCTTTATTCCCTTTCACTAATTTTTATATTCCCCAAATGAATGAAACCATATAATGTTTCTCCTTTTCTGATTGACATATTTCACTTAGCATAATACCCTCCAGGTCCCTCCACATGGAAGTGAATAGTGGGTATTTGTCGTTTCTAATGGCTGAGTAATATTCCATTGTATACATAGACCACAGCTTCTTGTCCTTTTGTTTCTTTGGTGAGTGTTTTTTGGGGGGAGGAGGACACACTTTTATTTTTCTCATATAACTAAAGTGAAACTGCTGTGTCACGGGGTATGTGCTGAAAATTTTTTTTAATTGCCCAGTTTTTTTCCAAAGTGTATGTTGGAAATCCCACCAGCAATGTATGAAAGTTGTCATTATCCTCCATCCCCAATGACTTGATTTTTTAAACTATTTTCATGGTTCTGCATAGGTTTCTTATTGTGGTTTTAATTTACATTTCCCTGATGACTAATTAGGTTGAATATCTTTTCATGTGCTCAATGAGCATTTATCCATCTTCTCTTGTGAACTATACATTAAAATTTTACGTCCATTTTTTTTGGACTGTCTACTCATTGCTTTTTAAGAATTTCTATAAATTTTTAAAAAGTCCTTTCCTGAAGAAATTAGTAGTGTGAATATTTTTATCCTATTTTATAGTTTGTCTTTTTATTTTATTAATAGTGCCTTTTAAAAAGAAAGTTTTAGACTGATGAAATGCAATTTATAGGGTTATTTCTTTATGGTTTGTATGTTCTGAGTCACAATATTTTTTTTCTTCAAGAATCCTTATAGCTATAGTCTTTTTATTTAACTCTGTGATCCATTTCAGATAAACTTTTGTGTAGTTTGAGGAAAGCATTGAGGTTCATTTTTTAAAACATAGATCACCATTTCAAAATATTTTGTTGAAAAAAAATACGTTCCCCATAGATATACATGAATGTGCACATGTTTCATTCCATTGACTGTGTATATGTAGGCTTATTTCTGGACAATATATTCTATTTTGTTAATTTGTATGTTTACTTTTATACCAATACCACATTGCATTGACTAATATAATTTTATTGTGAGTCTTAAAGTGAACTCTGCTCTTTTCAAAACTGTTTTGGTTATTCCAGTCAATTTTATCTTCTAAATCTGTTGCAAATATGTGCATTAAAAATATGTTTCCCCCTAATTCTTTGAACATAGTTACCTTTCATTATTTGAACATATTTAATAATAGCTGCTTTAAAGTCTTTGTTTGATTAAAACAATGGTCTGGGTCACTAGATCAGTTTCTATTGACTACTTTTTTATTTTCCTGACTATAAGTCACAGTTTTCTATTCCTTAAATGTCTACTAAGTTTTTTACCCTTATAATACTAATGTATTATGAATAATACATTTTAGAAGCTCTGGAATCTGTTATCTTCCCCTGGAAAGTGTTGATTATTGTTCTAGTTCACTGTTCAGTTCCCAGCTGAGCATCTTGAGTTTGTGTTTGCTCGGTCTTATATTTGGTAGTGGAGCTTCTGAGAAGCTCACTCCTTTTCCCAAACTCTTCTAACTTGATAAGACTCAACACTTAAACTCTGTCTCTTCTGTGTATCTGGCCAGGACATGGTGTTAGGCTTTATTAGGGCAGATCTAAAGTAGGTGTTGTTTTGTTGTTCTGCTGTTGTTGCTATTGCTGTTTAAAAGTGGGGTTTTCTGATGTTTTACCTGAATACTCATCATTTTAAAAGAATATTTACAAGTTTTCTACATCTGCTGGGCTAAATTTCATTGCAGCTACAGTCTGGTAACCCCATTGTTTTGTTCTGCTCATGCAGAGTCCACAGCATTGCTGAGAACCCACCACAAAACCCTCTGTGTAGTTGCTTTATCTCCAATATCTTTCCCATGTATTTCAGTGACATAATCCACCAGGAGATCTTAACATCTGACTCTTTAGCTCATCTGACTCATCTGACCTCACTGCCTGCCATGCTCTAGTTGGACTCTGGCTCATTGTGCTGTGGTCAGAATATTATATCCAGGCAGGTAATTGTTTGATATGGATCTCACTTTCAGTTTCTCAGCCCTTAAGTATTGCACTCATGTACTGCCTATTGTGCAGTGCTTAAATATAGTTGTTGTATGTATTGTTCAATTTTATGATTATTTACAAGAAAAGGACTAGAGGAGAGTAGTAGAGTTTTTTTTTTTTTTTCTTTATGGCTGCAAATGCAAGTTTAGGCTTGATGATGGATCAATTCATATTTCTAGGTCAGTGCTATCTAAAGAACTTTCTGAATGACAAAAATCTTTTCTACCTGTGTTACCCAATAAAGGATCTACTAACTGCATGCATTTTTTGAGCACTTAAAACATGGCCAGTGTAACTAAAAAACTGAATTTTAAGTATTATTTAATTTAAATGTAAATGGTCAAATGAGGCTAATGAGTACCATATTAAACAATACATTTCTAAGAAATAGTGAGAAAAGTACTTAACCCAAACCAGAACATTTCCTAATTTGAGTATCTTATCTTGATATTGTTACTTAAGTCAGTTCTCTGGCTAAGTTTGTTTGTTTTATTACATACAATTTATTTTGGTTCTCAGATAATTGCTTTCCCCAGTCACCATGACATATTCTTTCTCTGACATATTTGTTTTTCTGATATTTCTGTTTCTTAATTGCATCTAGCATGCTGCTGGTCATACTCTCATTCTTCTTACCTTTCTTTTTTTAAAAATGTTTTGTTTTTTTGTTTTTTTAATATTTTATTTATTGATTCATGAGCGAGAGAGGCAGAGACACAGGCCCAGGGAGAAGCAGGCTCCATGCAGGGAGCCTGATGTGGGTGGGGCTCGATCCCAGGTCTCCAGGATCACACCCTGGGCTGAAGGCGGCGCTAAACCGCTGCACCATCAGGGCTGCCCTCGTCTTACCTTTCTTAATCTAATCTAGCCTGTTTCCTTGACTCTGATCCAGAGTTTTGCTCTAAAATAGCTTAGTCTTCGTAGTAGGTCTCCAATAAATAGTAACTCTGTTCCAATCATTCTTTAAAAAAGGATAACAATATTTTCTGTGCCTCATTATGACTATATGTTCCTTTATTTTGATTTTTAGAATGAACTGGAAATTTACACTTAGGAAAGGGTAAGAATTTACATAAACATTAGGACTACTTGAATTTATCAAGAAACACAGATAATCAGACCTAATAATCAGACCTAAGTCTGTGTTTTTTCTCAGATTGGTCTAAATCTATGCCATTTAGAATATAATGTTAAAATTAGATCATTCTTATTTCCATCTATTGTTTCTAATTCAGAATTCAGTGTGCAAATAAATATATAACAGCATTAATTTTGATCTAATTATCCACCACAATTTATAGAAAGTGGTTTTTGTCTATTATATTCCAACATCAACATGCTAGAAAGTAATATAAAGACATGAAACCTATATATAAATGCACAGACTCGGGGCACCTGGGTGGTGCAATCAGTTAAGCATCTGACTCTTGGTTTCGATTCAGGTCGTTATCCCAGGGTCACTTGTTTTAGGTCTGGTCATGATTTCAGGGTTGTGAGATGGAGCCCTGAGGCAGGCTCCATAATCAGTGCAGTCTGCTTAAGACTATCTCCCTCTCCCTCTACCCCTTCCCCTTGCTTGCACTCTTTCTTTCTCTCTCTCTCTCTGACAATTACATAAATCTTTTTTTTTAAATGCACAAATTATGAGATCATTAGATACATCTACTTAAACAAATTAAATTATAGCAAACTGCTTATTGTCACTAGCTCTTGATATTTTTGCTTGCAAGTTTGTGTGTGTATATGTGAGAGACAGAGAGGTGGGTGTATCATGATTACTTAACAATTTGACTTAAAAATATGAATTTTTCATTTGCATGGACTAGGACATCTGTGTTTTCTTCATTTATAAAAGTGTGATAATTTTATATCATTAAATATGCACTATATTGGCTGATTATTTAATCTACTAATTATGATTCATATAATTGTATATGATCTTTGTTTATATATAATTCTTACTGTTCCCAGCTTATTGTTTCATGGCATCATCATGCCTTTATAAGTTAATAACATTATAGAAGAATGACATAGTTAACTAATGCATTTCAATTGTCTAGTATATTTGTCAATATGGTAGTAAAATATTTCTATAAATAAAAATGGTTTTAATAATATAAAATAATTAAGTTATTATTATTAGCTAAAACATAGGGCTGGAATACATGAAATACTATTTTCCAACTTCGTAATAAAGGCAGAGCCAATGCTATTCTGCTTAAGAAAATAATCACTGTCTTCTATTTCATGAGATGCTGCTTGTAATCAAATCTATTGGCTTAAATTTATGTCCATTTTCTTTTATTGTATAGTCAGCGGACATTTATAATATAAAAGTTAATATCCAGATAACTCTCCTCTTTTTCAAATCATAGCTAATTAGTAGTATTTTGTTTGACATTTTCTTATATCACAGTGTACCATTTAGCTAAATGACTCAATGTTTCAACTAGATGACATGCTCTTTATAGATAAAGATTACATATACTTTTTCTTCTCTTGTCCTCCATAGCACCTAGTTTTGTGTTGTGTATAAAAGCACTGTAGTTATTTGAAATGACATAGGCCTGCCAGCTCACATAATTGAAGGGTGGAAATCTGGACCTGTCTCCCTAATAGCCTGAAATCACTAGAGTCTCTCCTACTCTGCTCTTTCCCAGTGTAGATTTGGATTTAAATATTTAGTGCCTCCCAACCTACCTGCTGACTATTCCTGGGTAGAGGTCTTTGACTACCTCAGGCCCCTCTCTTATGATTGGTCAGCACAAAATGTACCAACTAGAAACTCATGAGATGGCAAAAGGACTTTGGTTAGTATTTATGGGTTCAAATTTCCCTCTTTCCAAAGTAGAGAATGAAAAGGCTAGTGGAGAAGATTTATGCTTTCAGATTTTGCTTTAAAAATGAAATAAATTAACTTATTTAATTCATAAACTTACACAACTTGCTGGCATTGTGATAGTCTTTACTTATTTGATCTCAGGCAACATAACTTGGCAAAGAAGGGAAATGAGCAGAAATTGAAGACAAAAATATGAAGCAATCAGTGTAGGGAGATGAAATTTTACAGATAGGACTGAAAGATAAGACCTCAGCCAGCAGGGTCCCTTTTGCTAGCAGGTAAAGCTAGAATCCTAGGCTGTGGCTTGAAACCAGCACTCACTGCTTTACTTCTTGGCCCATGGACCATGTCTTTCAACTTCCTTTCTCCATTCTCCATGGACTGAAAGTAAAAAGGCAAGCTTATTTTAATGACATCCCAAATATCTATGTACATGTCTCAAGCATAATTGTAAGGACTGTTGCTTCCCAGACATAAATTCAACCTGATTGCTGATGCCAGATATTCCATTGTTGGCATAAAAAGCCAAATTAGAATATTTTTAAATAAAATGAACTTTATAATTGAAATTAATAGAAGCAAAAGAATACATGGCTGCCATTCTTTCTATAATAACTCAGTACCAGAGTTTTGAATATCCCAGAGATAGAAAACAATATTATTACTAATCAGCCATATTATTTTCATACTGGTGGTGAGAAACTCAATAAAATCACCACTTAAAACACTGTTTATCATTTTCAAACCCTTGACTTGTAAACAAATTTGTGAAAAATAATGTCTTTATTAGGAACCAGCAAAACTAGGACGGGGCTAAAACATAAGAATGCCTTGGGCAGTAATTTGAAGAAAAAAACATGTTGACTGTAAAGTACCTTGGATATATAAAGTGCTTGATGCTAATGATGATTATCTGAGACATTTTGATGGCGTATGCTCATTACTATAATTCATAAAAAGTAACTATTATTCATATTTAACATGAAAGACATTCTTATACTAATCATCCTAAACAAACAAAATCCAGTCCAGTTTATTAGCTTGTGTCTCTAGTAGCACAACTGATTTGATTTAGTGTAAACACTGGCCTAGTGCTAATCATTCATCAGTGTTTTATATGCATAATTTAATTTTATGCAAAGCAAACTTTCCACACTCAATACTTTGGTCCAGGCAATCAAATTCATCTATTGCTTCTATTATCAACTTCTAAACAATTATTTATGAATGGACTGACTCTAATCTTATAATTGTGTCATATACAAGCAAAACTTCCAGTTCTGTTATTCAATTTTACTTGTTAAAATCTACTCCTAAAGTACAGGCAATTAAATAAAAATTTATCTAACTTTCTTACGATGTAGATAGGCAGGTTCATGTAAGGTTAAATTCTGGCTTCATTAACTTTCTTTAAAAAATGGATTCCAAAATTTTCCTTGTATAACTTAAATGTTGGAAGATTTCTTTATGACTAGCACAATGAAATTAGAAATAACAAAGAATGTGTAGATAAGAAAAATAACATTTGCATGATTTAGGGGGAAAATCTGATTATTCATAATACTTTGCAATTGTTTGCAATTGTTCTCCTTTCTTTACCAAAATGATTCTTTGGACACAACCAGAAAAGTTTTGGGGTAATTTTCACAGAAAAAAAGATAATAAATTTATGTTGAGCTGAACTGACCACTTAATCTCTCTTCTCTTGTGACCACTTTGCCATATTTGCAAGGTAGTTGGAATTAACTAAGATACTGAAATAAACCCTATAGTAGTTCATCTTTTTATTTTTTTTTAAAGATTTTATTTATTTATTCATGAGAAACACAGAAAGAGAGGCAGAGACACGGGCAGAGGGAGAAGCTGGCTCCCTGTGGGGACCCCAATGTAGGACTCAGTCCCAGGCCTCCAGGATCACACCCTGCGCTGAAGGCAGACACTTAACCACTGAGCTACCCAGGCATCCCCAGTTCATCTTTTAAATCTCATCTACTGAATTTTTAATTTTCTTAATATTTTAATTTCAAAAATATTTTTCCTGACAACTTCATTTTCAGATCAATCAGTTCTTACTTTAAGAATGCTGTATCTTGGGCAGCCCAGGTGGTTCAGTGGTTTAGCGCTGCCTTCAGCCCAGGGCGTGATCCTGAAGACCTGGAATCGAGTCTCGCGTGGGGCTCCCTGCATGGAGCCTGCTTCTCCCTCTACCTGTGTCTCTGCCTCTCTCTCTTTCTGTGTGTGTCTCTCATGAATAAATAAATAAAATCTTAAAAAAAAAAGAATACCATATCTTATCTTTTCCAGTCTCTCTGAGCAAATCAAATAGAATTATTTCCCTTTCCTTTATAGTTATCTCTATTTTCAGGAACATTTGTTCTGTTGCTTCATATTGGACTTCTTTTGTTTATTTTTTTTAACTATTTGGTGATCTTTGATTTTCCCTTTACTAATGAAAGATAATTGGCATATACATAATATAAAAGTGTTTTTAAACAAATAAATATAACTATGATTATACATGGAAATTCTGTTTCCAGCTTACACAATATGTTAGTCTTCCTTTCATAATTTTATTTCCTAGTATGAATTAAAAATCAAACACATATTTTGGGGAAATAATTTAAAATTTAAATACACAAAAATAAAAGAGTAACGAGGGACTTTTGCTTCTAGACATTTTGGAATAACTGATATGTAGCACAATGAGTAAAAATATGAGAAAAAATAAATAGTGCTGCAGTGATCTGTAGGACAGTATAATATGACAGTATAATAAGGTTAATTGGAATCCTAAAAGATGAAAGTATCAAATAGGAAAAAATATTTGGAAAAAATGACTGGAATTTTCCAAATATGATTAATCCTAAGTATCCAAGAAACTCAGTGAACTCCAAATAAGGAAAAGCATATATCAAAAGTACACCAAGGGATATTTTTATCAAATTACTAAACTAGTGATAAAGAGAAAAATCATAAAAGCATCCAGAGAAGGAAAATGATTTCAAGTGAAAACTTGAATCCATATGAAATGAGAATATATTCTGTAACTGTTAAATTGTGAGTAAACATAAAAGGCTTTTTCCACTTTTCTAAATTTTTTTAAAGATAATTGTTCAAAGCAAAAATAATATCAATGTGTTTTGGCTACATCACCATATGTAGAAATAAAAGTAATTTAGAATAATAATACAAAAAAAGAAGGTAAAAGAAGGGAAACATATTGCCCTAAGTTTCTTCTATTATTTGGGAAATAGTATATTTTTTTTGAAGTTATACCATAATAAGTTGAATATTTTAATACCCTAGAGCAACTACTTATCTAATACAAAGAAGCATAGCTAATAAGCCAAAAGGAGAGATAAAGTGGAATGCTAACAGATATCAACTTAAACCAAAAGAATACAGGAAAATAGGAAAAATAGAATAGACAATATAGGATCAAAAAACAAGTATCAAGATGATGGATTTAAACATGGCCATATAAATAATTGCATTAAATACAAATATTCTGAACACTCAAAAGGCAGAGATGCCCTTAAGAATAAACAAGACCTAAATGTGCTGTCTACAACACATTTTAAATATAAATAAAGACATAGCTTAAAATTAAGGGATTAAAAAAAGATATATTATGAAACACATAAGAAAACTGGAGTTATTATGTTAATATCAAAGAGGACTGTAGAATATAGAATATTACAATACAAAATGGGTGGCATTTTATAATGATAAAGGGCTACTTCATCAAAGAAACATAAAATTACTAATTGTGTCTGTAAAAAGATCCAAGTATATGAAGTTTCAAAGTACAATGAAGTTAAAACAGAACTGAAGGGAGAAAGATATAATTTCATAATTACATTTGGACACTTCAATATTCCTTATTAATAATTAATAGAAGTAGGCATAAAATCTAAAAGGATATAGGAGAAATGAAAAACCATGTTAACAAATTTGAACTAACTAATATTTATAAGACAGCCCACCCAATACCTATAGAATACATGGTCTTTCAAAATGCAAACAAAAAAATTCACCAATATAGACCATTTGCTGGGCTGTGAAAAAAGATTCATTATTTTTTTAACTACTTCATTAAGGTATGATTGATACATAAAAGCTGTAGATTTTTAATGTATACAACTTGATGTGTTTAGAAGACTTATTAATTTAAAAGAATTGAAATAATATCGAGTATGTACTCTCATAAAAAACGACTAAAACCAGAAATAAATAGAAAAATATTTCTAAAAAATTTCCCAATACTTGAACAATAAAGGACAAAATTCTAAATAGTGTATGGATCAAGTAGGAAGTAATAAGATAATTTAAAAAATATTTTGATTATAAAATATATTAACTCAAAATTTGTGGAATGCCACTAAAGTAAAGATAGAGGGAAATGTGTTACTAAAATATTCCTATTAGAAAAGGAGATAGGGCTAAATCAATTATTTAAAATTTTACTTTAAAATCTTTGCAAAAGGGATCCCTGGGTGGCTCAGCGGTTGAGCACCTGCCTTCGGCCCAGGGAGTGACCCTGGAGTCCCAGGATTGAGTCCCACATCGGGCTCCCTGCGTGGAGCCTGCTTCTCCCTCTGCCTGTGTCTCTGCCTCTCTCTCTGTCTCTCGTGAATAAATAAATAAAATCTTAAAAAAAAATCTCTGAAAAAGAGAAAATTAAACCAAAAGTAAGAAGGAAGGAAATATATTTTGAAGATATAAAACTAAGAAAAATGAATCAATGAAACCAAACATGTCTTTAAAAAATTATTAATAGAGTAAAAACAGAGAATGAGTCAGGAACAGCAATATCAGGAATGAGAGAATGGATATCACTGTAGATTAGACATTATAAAGGACAGTAAGTACAGTTTTGCTCAAATTTTGCCAGCAAGTTTGTCAACTTAGTGAAATTGATAAAATCCTCAAGTGACACAATTTGTTAAAATTCACACCAGAAAAAAAGAAAATATCAATAACTCCACAGCTCTTAAAAATTTGAATTTAAAAATTCTCATAAAAAAACCCTAAGCTCAAACAAAACAAAACAAAACAAAACAAAAAACCCTAAGCTCACTTGGTTTTACCGGTGAATTTTATTAACATTTTAGAATAATTAATGCGAGTTCAACATAAACTCAATATTTGAAAAAGGAAAAATTTCAACAAGTTTAGAAGGTGAGCATTACCCTGATATCAAAGCCAGACAAATACATTAAAAGAAAAATTATAAATGTTACTAATAATTAGAAATGCAAAATCCTTAATGGATTTTAACAAACTGATTCAAGCACTATATAAAAAAAAATTTGTGAGGATTTATTTTTAGAATATGGAATTAGCTTATTCAAAAAATCAGTGTAAATCATCATATTAACAGTAAAAGAACTGTATTATGAACTCAATAGTTGCAGAAATACTATTTTTATTGAAATTGAGACTCACACTCTCAGAAAATAGAAATAGGAGGGAGTACTCTCAACCTGATAATGGACATTTGTGCAAACTTTATACTTAATGGTTAAAGAAAAACATTGATCTGATTCAAATTGGTGGTGTAAGGCTCTGACCTCACCTCTTCCATGGGATACACCAAATTACACCTATTAATATAACAGTTCCTCCTGAAGAACTGAGGGCTGACTGAACAGCTATTGAACAACCAAAGATAGAAAAGCAAGAGAACAGGAAGAGAAATGGAGAGATGATAGCAAAGGGAAGTCACACCCCAAGTGGCTGCCGACAGCAGTGAGGAGGGACAGTGCTTAGGAATCAGGAACAGATCCCTCTGTCCTTGGGCACAGAGAAAAAAAAAAAAATCCATGGCTTAAAAGATCAACTTGCATATCAAAGAGGTAACACCAGAACTCTGCCAGGCATCAAAGGAGCTGCTGGAAACCTCTCCAGATTAGAGGGACTGGAGAACAACACAGTTTATATTCTCACTCCACCAGACTGAAGCAGGGTCCAGACACTATAATGGGCTGGTCTGGACATCTCAGTGAGCAGAGACTTAAGCAAGTTCTGTAAGTCTGTAAGCCTACATCCCGGCCTTAGTCCCACTGGTGCACAGAAAAAGAAGCTACAATTTAAAAGGGCTGAGGAACTGTGGGAAACCTCTCCCCCTGAAAAGCCCAGAATGAACACAGTATGGACCATAAGGGGCAGATTCAGATGTCATAATTAGTGGGCCAGATTGTCACAGAAAGCTTGCAGCATCAGCAAGCCTAGGGTCCTCACGCCCACAGTAGCCACCTTGTGGTGCTGGGGCACAGAAATGAGCATCCATTTTGTGGGTTGTTGTCTTTTTAATTTTTAAAAATTTGTCTCATTTTTGTTTTTCATTTTATTTTCTTGTCTTTTTCTTTTTCTGTCTTATATTTTACTATTTTCTTTTTTCTTTTGTTATTATTATTATTTTTCTATTCTTTCCATAAAATGCTACAGTTTAAAAATCAAACTAGTAAATCCTGCCATAGTTCTAGCCAGCGAGCCAGTCACCTAGCACACACAGTCAGCATAGGAGACACCATACACAAGATCATTCCAACTTTAGGAGAAAGAGCCATTTTGCCTAATCTATAGACACAAAGAAAGTTGAGCAAAATGGGGTGACAGAGGAATATGCTCCAAAAGGAAGAATAAGACACCTCAGAAAAAAACTTAATGAAAGCAATATGCCTGATAAAGAACTTAAAGTAATGATCATAATAATACAAGCTAGAGAAAAGAGTAGGAGAACTCAGGGAGACCTTCATTAAAGATATAGAAAATATTAAAAAGAACCAATCAGAGTTGAAGAATACTGAATAACTGAAATAAAAAGCACTAGTCAGGCAAAAACTAAAGGAGTTATTGACCTCTAAACCAGCCTTACAAGAAATGTTAAAGGGGACTAAGAATAGAAAGGAAAGACCACAAGTAAGAGTATGGCTGCATCCTGGGAATAAATTCCACCTGATGGTGGTGAATGGTCTTTTTAATGTTTTGTTGGATTCAGTTTGCTAATATTTTGTTGAGCATTTTTGCCTCTAAGTTCGTCAGGGATATTGGCCTATAATTTTCTTTTTGTGGGGGAGTGTCTTTGGTTTTAGTATCAGGATAATACTGACCTTCTAGAAGGTATTTAGAAGCTTTTTGCTCCTCTTCTATTTTTTTGAAATAGTTTGAGGAGAATAAGTATTAACTTTTTCTTAAATATGTAGCAGAATTCACCTGTGAATCCATTTGATCCTCTTTTATTTTTTGGTAGTTTTTAAATTGTCAATTCAATTTTGTCACTTCTAATTGGTCTGTTCAGATTTTCTATTTCTTCCTGGTTCCGTTTTGGAAGATTGTATGTTTCTAAGAATTTATCCTATCCTTCTAGGTTGTCCAGTCTGTTGGCATATAATTTTTGGCTTCGGGCCAGGGTATGAAAATTGCTGCAGAAAAGCATTAGGAACTCTGTGGATTAAAGGAAATGCAATGGTCATACATATTTATGAAAACTCATTAAACTTCACTTAAAATGGGTCTACTTTATGTAAATTGTCCTTCAATAAACTTGACTCTAAAAAACACCAATGAATTTATAGGGAGGGTGGAGAAAGATGAGCCTATTTTGTAATTCATATGGAAAAAAAGAAGCAAGAGTATCCAGAAAAATTCTGAAATATAAGAATCACAATGCCTTGGTAAAACAGTGGTCTCCAACTTTCCAAGAATTGAATTACATGAACTCCACGTTCTACAATATTTATTATATTTTCTTAGGTCAAAAATCATATTTCTGAGGAAAAAGGACAATAAAATGTCAACATAAAATGTGATATGAAATATTTAACACATGAATACTCCTATCATTAAAATTCTAGCAATAACTATTTTATGCTTGACTTGCTAATTTAGCCAAAATGATCTAATACTACAGTAACACAAATGTGTTTTAAAGTTAAATTTGAAACATTTTCCTGGATTATAGAACGGCATGGAAGACAAGTTAATGTGAAAATACCTGGTCAGCATGAATCTAATCTAATGAGCAGAAATTTGTGTTGATTATTAAATGAGCAGTGAACTTAGTGCAATTAAAATTAGTGCAGTTATTAAACTAACAGTATGCATTAAATATTAAACTCTTACAGAGGATTATTACAAAACTTGCTCTAAAATATGTCATAGACTCGGATCCCTGGGTGGCTCAGCGGTTTAGCACCTGCCTTCAGCCCAGGGAGTGATCCTGGAGTCCTGGGATGAAGTCCCCCATCAGGCTCCCTGCCTGGAGCCTGCTTCTCTCTCTGCCTCTCTCTCTCTGTGTCTCTCATGAATAAATAAATAAAACCTTTAATATATATATTTGATATATAATATATATTATATAATTATATATTATAATAATATATATTATTAATATATATTTAATATATCATATATGATATATATCATAGACCTCATTTTATGGAAATGAATAAATATCTCAGTCTTCAATATAATATAGAATCTTACTGGACTTTCTTCTGTTGAGTATTGGTACAGAATAGATCTAACTGACCTGTTAAAAGAATAAAAAACTGTTCAGAATTAAAAAGAGAAAATTTCAAGATCTTCCACCCTTTAAGTCTCAGTTTTTGTGTTCTCACTCTCTGTCCCCCCCTTTGTCTCTCACCCTCTCTCCTTTTCTCTCTCTCCCTCCCTATTCCTTCTCTTTCTCTCTTAGGATGCAATAACTCTTTAACTCTTACAGTGAGTTTGAAATCTGTAGTCTGCATGAGATCATATATATACATATATACATACATTCATCTATTTATTAATATATATGATATGTAAAGAATATTTGTGCATATGAATTACATGTACATGAAAAGAAAACCTTCATACCTAGCTAGAAAAACATGTCACTTGCCAAAAGATATTCATTAAAATATGCACCAGTGGAAATTAGTTCACTGTGATCTCAATGAATTGCCTGTCCTGGAATATTCACATCACATAAGTTCATAAAACCAGTATGAATGTTTTAGGACTGTGAGTTTGGCTTACCCCTTGTTTGAAAGAAAAAAAAATTAAACTAGGACCCCTGTTACACTATTTAGTGATATTCTTTTGCATAGAATAGTTGAATTTTACCTGTGAAATATATTCATTGTTAAGAAATTTTTAACTAATGGATGTCAAATGCAAAAAAAAAAAAAAAAAAAACAAGAGTAGAAAACTGCAATGTGTCTTTATTTGGAAAGGATTTATTTCTTAAGGATGGTGATTCATAGGCTTTCAATGTACTTTGTAAGTGCAGGATTTCTCATCATTTTTTAAACAACAGAGTTGCTAATCACCAGTTCTTCATTTCCATGGAATTAAAGAATGATTTCTGGCAAGTGAATATGGAAGACTGGGTTTGAATTCTCATTTCTTCTTTAACTTTGACCTTGGTCAAGTCACTCAATCTTTCTGTTTTAGTTTCTTCATCTATAATATGGGGATAATAAACTTTCCTTGGAAGGGTTGATAGTGAGGCAACAAAATATTAAATATGAAAGGGCTTTTAAAATTTGCCTTTGTTTGAAAATAAAGCTATTGGGCTTTTGTTTTCTTTACTATTATTTTTCCTTTTATTTGAGCATATTTATTGAAAGAAGGTTTGTAGGTTTGTTTCTTCTTGTTTTCAAAGCCTCATCATTCTATTCTGGTGCATATCTAGCCTATGTTGTTTTTATTGTATGTAATACTCAGTAACAACTACAAATTGGTATTCAATTATTAATAGAATCAGGCAGGCATCATACATTTTTTTAAATCAATGCCAATCTGACATAAGCAAGGCCATTTTAGTCTTCTTAGCAGCACAGAATAGGTAGGTAACTCTAGGTTTCATTTTGGTGATTTCCATTTTAAAGATGACTGCTAGTGTCACTAAAACTGGGAGTACAGGCATCAAATTAAGTGCCAAAGCTGACAAATAAAAGTGGACTTTGCATCATCAAAATATCCAACCTAATTAGAGAAAGAGCATTATAAAAGCAGTCTTAGAAAATGTATTTAGGGAAAGCCTGGGTGGCTGAGCAGTTGAGTGTCATGCCTCCGGGAGTGATCCTGGAGTCCTGGGATCGAATCCTGCATTGGGCTCCCTGCATGGAGCCTGCTTTTCCCCCTGCCTGTGTCTCTGCCTCTCTCTCTCTCTCTCTCTCTCTGTGTCTCTCATGAATAAATAAATAAATCTTTTTTAAAAAAAATGTATTTAGAAGAAAGCTGTAAAACCCACACTGTCTGAGGTGATGATGGAAACATTATTATTCATGAAGTGCCTATCATCATCCTAGGCCCTGTTGAAGCAAATCTCAGTATATCCTTTGCAGGGAGTACACTTTTACAAAGATATATAAAATTTAAATCCTTCTACATTTTATAGCTTTCTTTACAATTTTCTTGTCTTAGACTCTGTACTCTACCTCACAATCATAAAAACACCTATCACAAAATAAGCAGCAAGAGCTTTATCAGGAAAGATAGGATTGACTTGCAATTGTACCCTGATTGCCAAATAGATATTTTTCTTTGGAGCTCTCCTGTCATGCAATTATCATCTAACATATACACTTTTGATGCCACTTTCACTGGGCAAAGAAAAAGAATATGCAACTTGGATATTTCGATCTATGATTGGGTCATGCTCAATATTAGAGACAATAAATGTAAAATTTAAGCAATATCCTTAGAACCAAGATGTTGGGCAGCCCGGGTGGCTCAGCGGTTTAGCACCGCCTTCAGCCCAGGGTGTGCTCCTGGAGACCCAAGATCGAGTCCCATGTCGGGCTCCCTGCATGGAGCCTGCTTCTCCCTCTGCCTGTGTCTCTGCCTCTCTCTGGTCTCTCATGAATAAGTAAATAAAATCTTTTTTTTTTTTTTTAAAAGATGTTGACCCATTCTTCATTTATCTTTTTCTATTTATTTATTAATTTTGGTAGTGCTACTCCTTTAATGGATATGCATATACTCCAGGTGATCACATTTTACTTATTTCTTTCCTTATTTATTCAGCTTTTGTTTTCAGGCAAACTACTCAGATGAGCTTTTCTCTTCCCTCTACTGATCATTCAAAGGCCTGTGTCAGGCCCTTCTCTCACTGTATGTACTTTTCTGTATGATCTTATCTAGTCTCTATGCTACAATTACAAATTGTACAAACCAATGACTCTGAAAGTTACATCATTAGTCTAGAGCTCTTTTATGAGCTATAATCTACACCTCTAAGTATTCAGCAGCTTATCTAGTATCTTAGTATAAATTCTCCAGACCCTCACTCATCATATAAGTAGGAGAACCTATTATTTCTAGCTAGGCCAAACCTCTCCCTTCCAGTGTTCACCCTTCAGTGAATGGTGTTGCCTTTCGTCAGGTGCCCTGTCGGAACCCTGAGTGATTTTCTTGATGCCTTTTTCTTGCTCACCCTTGCATACAATCACCACATTTGCCAGTTCAGCCTCCAATATATCTCTCGAATTAGTCCACGTATCTCCATCCTCACAGCCACTGTCTGACATCTGGTCCCCATCAATTTTTGTCTAGATCATTTCAAAGCCTTTCTATCACACTCTGCCTACAATTTAGTGACCCCTCTAAGTGATCCTCCACAAAGCTATCATAGTGGTCTTTTAACACTAAAAATCCAGTAATGCAAAAAAAAAAAAAATCCAGTAATGCCAATTTCCTGCTTAAAATGCTTAAATGGAATAATAATAATAATAAAAATGCTTCAATGGTCTTTCAGTCTCCTTAAGGTTAAAATTCAAACTAATTAGCATGACACTCTCCAAAATCCAGTCCTTATCTGCCCAGCCCCTTGTCTGACTAATCCCTGCAGATGTAACAAAGTAGTATATTTGCAATTCTAGGAAATTGCCCCACTTTCAATCACTCCTCTCTCTTGAACAAACTTTTCTCACTACCTAGAATCTTCCTGACCTCTTTCTTTGCTTATTTAGCCCCTGTCATTAACAATTCTGTTCAAATGTCACTTCCTCTGAAAAGTTGTCTCTGACCCTCTATTCCCACCACTTAGACTGTATTAGGTGCCCTTCCTCTGAGCTCCTATGTGATGAAGCCCTATAAGCATTTCAGTTCTCACCAATGTTAGTATTTATTAAGAATTAAATACATGAGCCAGGCACTGGGCTAAGAGCTAGAGATACAGATAAAGACAGTCTTCTCTCTATGAAGGCCTGGGTCTAGTCTAGTCTCTTTTCACACTGCCTAGTGTTTGTTTACTTACTCTTTCATTATACCCTGAGCTTCTGGAGGCCAGGATATTTTGGTCTCCACTGTCTAGCATAGTATGTGGCACACTCTTGAATTTTTGATAAATGTGTAAACAAATAACTTCAGTTTTACCCATATGTGATGGTTTCGGAGGCCTTACAAATTTGTAGCATTTTAAAACAAGCGTGCTTATTTGCAAATGGGCAGAGATATTATCTATATATTTGTGGTAAAAATTCTTCCTGACATGCTGCTCTAGCTCCCTTCTCCTCACACGTGTTTGCATTTTGGCAGTAGCCCAAGCTATATTCAGGCATTATTTATGTAATGCCTCCTTTCAATACGTCTTGGCTGAGTGGCATGGAAGCCCCAGCTTTTTTATGAAATCAGGTTCTTCTCTCATAGAATACTCAACTCAGTTTTCTTATTTTGTGTTGCAGTTGCTTTACTAGACATCCTAGAGCTTTTCTTATTAGCCCCCACTGGAGTGCCCATGACAGCTGTAAACCATTAGTTACTGGGCTTGCCGGAGGCCTGCAAAGCACTGTGCCATGATAGTATGATAAATCCAATTCATGCAACAACCATAATTGTTAATTTTTTATGGAGTTTTAATAGGGATGGTCAGGGGAGAATGTATCTCAGAGCTACTAAAATTCTTTTTTTTCTCCCAATCAATGCCCAGGTGAATTTGAGAAAGTATCTTTTGTTCTTAAACACACACACACACACACACACAAAAAAAAAAAAAAAAAGAGAAAGAAAATTTATATTTCTTGCCTGGTGAAGTAAATTGTAGATGCTCCCTAGAAATGTTTTCACAAAGCAGCTCTCCAAAATTTATATCTGTCATTAGCTGTGTGAATTGTCTACGCATGGAAAAAGAAAAGTGAGTTGGGAAATGTCTATGCATGCCCCATAAATGGCTCCCCACTGTTTTTATGTTGGTCTCTTTCCTCACCAAATTGGTGAATGTCAGCCATGTGCTTATGCAACACTGTTCCTGAGATTCAGAGGTCTTGTCTAAAAGTGCTGTGTTCCCAGAGGATCTCTGAAGAGTGAACCAAAGCTTGAACACTTCATTGCTGTATTATGCTTTAGACATTAAAAAGCTACAGACAAGGGTGCTGGGTAGCTTAGTCAGTTAAGTGTCTGCCTTCACCTCAGGTCATGATCCGGTGGTCCTGGAATCAAGTCCCTTGTTGGGCTCCTTGCTCTGTGGGAGCCTGCTTCTCCCTCTCCCTTTGCCTGCCCCCTCTGCTTTACTCGTTCTCACTCTCTCTCTCAAATGAATAAATAAAATCTTCAAAAAAGAAAAGTGACAGACAACAGGAAAAACAAAATGCATTTTTCATACAGTATCTCAGTCAATATTAGCTACTCAAATAATTGACTAATTATCAAATAGAGAAAATACTTTTCCATTGATCCTTGTATCCATACCAATTCTTAACTCCCTGTCCTATGATTCTACTTTTGCAGGATACTAAAAGGAAGGAAAAATGTTCCTACAAAAGATGATAGTCACTATGGAACTACATTTGATTACTAAATTTCCTGAGAATATTTTATTTACTATTCACAAATGTATTCAGTAAATTTTCCTAAAATAACTACTTTATGACAGACATGTGTGGTGATAAGAACCCAAAATGTTAAAAATAGACATTTTCCATATCTTCAATGAGCTTATAGTGTAGACATAGAGACCAGCATTAAACATTTTTCTCATATAAACAAATATGATAATTTGTGATGAAAGTTATAAAGTAAAAGTAAAGAGCAGAATGTGAGAACATAAAATTTAAGTAGGCTCCTCCTCCTCACTTCTGGCCCTGGCACAGATGTGCAGAGCAGTGTTCCCAGTAATGGTGTGGAAGAACAATTTTTCAGCCCCATGTGGATATTGCAGCCCACTGTTTAGCTTGAGTCAAGGTCCATTGGTATGTTGGCCAGGTACAGGCTGGGACCGTCTTGCTGTCTGACAGCCAAGGATGCCCCACTGCCCTGGCCAGAACTGTCTATGATAGACCTAGGAAGTTCTGTTTCATGTCTGTCCAAAGAAAACAATGTTTGTTGCAAGACCAAAAAGCTTGAAACCTACTCTTCTAGTTTCTGAGACTCCTTCCAGAGGGTCCATAGCAACAAAAGTAGCATCTTTTATAAATCACTCGCCACTTTCAGATTCATCCATTATCCAGCTTGAACTTCACATCCACCCAGGCAAGTATATTTTTTTCTATTCTCATTTACAAGGATATCGAGGCACACAAAGGATATATGACCTGCCCAAGGTCATGCAGTTAATACATTATGGTGCTGTGGTTCCTTCATACTCAGCTCTCCCGAAGCCAAAGCAGGAGCTCTTTCTATCATGCTCTAGTACTCACCCCTCCAAGGCCTTCATCACTCCAACCTTTGAGATGATTATTAGATCCTTGTTTTAGTTACCATCTGGTTTTTGATCATCTCAAAAACAATTCTAATCCTTCTGGAACTTAATTGTGAGCCACAAAGAACAGATACGATAAAAGTGTCTCTTAGAAGAAGAAGAAAATTCAAATGGCTAGTGTCACTGTTTTATGAGATGAAAGTCAAAGCAACTGAGAAATAGAGTATGACAAATAAGACCAATAATGAAAAATCGATAGGTAACAATAAGTTCAGTAAGCAAAAGAGATGAATAATTTTGTTAAGCCATGCAAGTCACTCTCTTCATGGTGGATCTTATTTTAGAAAATTGAGCATTTAAACACCACAGATGTAGATTATTGTATTGATGTGAGGAAATATCCAAGAGAAAGGAATACTCTTCTGAGAAAAACAAAAAGTTGTTTTTGCTTTTGTTTTTGTTTTGTTTTTGGTAACTCACACAAGGACCAATGTTAAGATATTAAAGCCGCAGCCAATAGTCATAGATGGCTTTTGCTCATGCTTCACTTGGGGTACATAACAGCAAGAAGGGCCATGCACTAGACCTGGGAAAAGCTGCTTACCAACCAATGTGCTTTACCTCAAAATATCCCAGCTGGGATCAGCTTTTGTTTTCTTTCTGGCTTGCATCATATGTATAGGGTACTTCATTTTCTCAATTAGTACATGCTTTCTTAAGGAGCAGAGGTTGTGTTTATATCAAACCAATGTGCAATGATGCACTGAGTCTGGAAAGCTGCAGAGTCTGGGAAGTAAGGTAACCTTGCAAAAGCAGAAATTTGTATCTAGTGCACTCTAGTCTGTTTCTAGCCTGCTCCAGGGCACAAGAATAGGAACATGATTAAACATACAAAATCTGAAATCAGGCTCCCTGGTTTTGATTCTTGGCTTTACTACTTATCATTTGAAAGCCTAAGAAGACATTATTTAACTTTTGGTACTTCACTTGTAAAATGAGAATGGAGATTTTTTTTTCTATTCTTATTTTTTCACTTCTCTCTTCTCTCTTGTCTTCTTTCTCTTTCTCTCTCTCTCCCTCCCCTCTTTCTACCTACCTAGCATTACATGGCGTTCCTTTGCTTCCTCTTGAGGAATCCACCACTTGTAAGCCTTCTCCTCTAGAGGCCCAAGAAGTCAGGGATCTTCTCAACTCCCCACCCTATTGGTGAATGCTCCAGCATGTCACCTCATCTCAGCCGACAATTTTTCCTGCTGAGACTTTGTCTCTGGAGGGAGGAGCGGACACAGGAAGGAGAGATGAGAGTGGATAAAGCAGAGGGCACAGCAAAGGTGACCAAGAGGACCCAGGAGCAGTGGAATCCACAGGCACTATCTGACCTGGCTGCACTCCTCCCAGCCCTGGGGTTCCAGCTCCCGGCTGTATCTGTCAGCCTTCCTGCAGACTCTGTTGGCTTTCCATATCTATCCAGGACACTCCTTCCCTAAGTTAGTCCAAATCAGGTTCTGGTGTTTTCCTCTAAGAACTTTGACCAATGAAATGGGAAAAATAATATACCTACAAGGAATAAATAGTAAAGCTAGGTCAAGTGCTTAATATACTGACCTGCATATAGTATACATCTAACAAAATATTAGTTATACATGTCATTATTAAAACTATTAGTGTTGGAGGCTCTTGAGTGGCTCAGTCGGTTGGGTGTTCAACTCTTGTTTTCAGCTCAGGTCATGATCTCGGGGTCGTGGGATGGAGACCTGCATCAGGCTCTGCACTCAGCAGGGAGTCTACTTGAGATTCTCTCTATCTTCTCCTCTGCCCCCCACCACTCTCTTTCTATCTCTAAAATAAATGAGTACATTTTTTTAAAAATAAATAAATAAAACTATTACTATTCTAGCATTACAGGTTATCTTACTGTTTATGGAAGAAATTTAAAGGATTTTTTTCCAGGTAGAGATTAAAATATGTTTCTAATTAAAAGAGAATGAGTGATAAAGTATAAAAATGTTTAAAATATAGAAAATTATGAATAATGAAATGGAAATAGTTCTTACTCTCCTTGAAAAGGCATATAGATAAATGGACAAAGAGGGTGTGTGTATATGTGTACACATGTGCATACACATGTGTGTAATGGAATATTATTCAACTATGAAAAAGAAGGACATCCTGTCATTTGCCACAACATGGATGGACCTTGAGGACATTACACTAAGTGAGATAAAACAAACAGAGAAAGACAAATACTGTATGATATCACTTATACATGGAATCTAAAAAGACCGAACTCAGAAATAGAGACTAGAATGATGGTTGCCGGGGCTGAGGTGGAGAGAAAGGGGAGATGTCAGTCAAGGAGTATAAAATTCCACTTATAAAATGAGTAAGTTCTAGGGACCTAATGTACAGCATAGTGTGATTATAGTGATAAAAGTATGTTACATACTTGAAATAAAAAGAATAATTGGTGAACAACTATGGAGATAAACCACTTGGATCTCTCAACAAGAATAAATTCTCAGTGCCAACTGCAAGGAATATATTTAGCTGACAGCCTCTACTCATTAACACCTTTGAATTGAGCTCTAGAACTGAGGCCATGCTCTTCCCAGCCAATAACTGAGGCTGTTGGGAGTACCAGAGTCTGGCTACTTCTGCCCAATAAGGAATTCAGCAAATGGTCAGCCTTTACCCTGGAACTCCCTGTTGGGTTGGCAGAAACTGTCGAATCTGTTTTGTGAAGGGTGCTTTTTCCAACTTTTCTCTCACAAGTATCAGATCTGCATAGTAGTCTGAAGACTATTTCTGCCCAACTCTGTTTCATCTTTTGCAGATATTATTCCCCCAACAAAGCTTCTCCAAACAAACACACTCCTTCCTATAAGACCTGACTAACATAAAGATAACTTTGCTCTAAGTCTTTTTTTTTTCTAAATGTCTGTATCAGTGTATGTGTATGTATATTTTTTGTTATACAACTAAACTTGTATTGTAGACTTAATTTCATAAAATTGTTTTGTCTTCAGGTTAAATATTAGAATGTTTCCATGTCATTAAAACTTTTCTCTTCAATATATTTTTAAAGGCTGAAAATAATTTTCTTACATACTTATGCATTTTATCTCACTGAATTCTCATATAATTCAAAATAGGCATTATTAATACCAGTTTTATAGATGAGGAAACTAAGTTCATAGAAATCAAAAACTAACCTGCAAGTACAAAGGTAGTAGAGCTAGCTTTAGTACCCACACTTGCCTAACTCTGGACCCAAGTTGCTTCAACCTGTATTGCTTTGGCCCCTCTCCTACTCTTAGGCACCAGACTCTGCATCTAATGGCAGCTTTTACCATTTTCCTTGCAGCACTTAGCCTAGCCCTAGCCAGGATACTGCTCATGGCCCCTCTCCTTAACTTAATCATCACTGTCACCTAGTTATTAAATATAAAATAGTAGTAGATTTTCATTCATTCTTTAAAAATTTGTAGGTAGAGGTCACATATTCCTTCATTTCCTCCATGGGCTTGTGGAGGAGAGGCAAGAAGATAGACTAGTACAATTTTATGTGAGATACATCATGATAGAACTTTGTAGAGGGCTCTATGGGAACATGATCTGATGGAGAGAGTTGTAGTAAAGGCTTTTGAGGAAGCTGAGATTCAAGGATTTATTGAGCATATCAACTCAGTAACAATATGCACAAAAAATAATCCAAAAAATTAAGGATGGATGAGGTAATTAGGATGGGCCCTAATCCAATGTGACTGATGTCCCTATCATAAAAGGAAATTAGTACACAGACACACAGACAAGAAAGACCATGTGAAGACACAGGGAGAAGGCTACCTATAAGCCAAGAACAGAGGTCTCAAAAGGAACCAATCATGATAACATTTTGCTCTTGAACTTCTAGCCTCCAGAATCATAAGAAAATATGTTTCTGTTATTTAAGCCACTCAGCCTGCAGTACCCTGTAATGGCAGCCCTAGCAAACTAATACAGAAGATGAGGCTGAAAGGGCAGGCAAGGAGTGGATTAGGGAGGACCTCGTAAGTCCATATTTAGGAGTTTATGCTTTTATTCAGAAGGTACTGGGGAGCTATCAAAAGATTTAAATCAAAGAGAAATATAACAAAATTTATGTTTTAGAAATGTTTAACTTTTGTACTCAATATTTTCCACTTCTAAAAAAAAAAAAAAAAAAATATTTTCCACTTCTATCCCCATCTAGCTCTTCCATGATGAGAGTAAATGGGCCTGAGGGGAGAATGGAGGTAATTAGTCAGTGGCTGGTTCCTACACATCTGATCAGGCTTCAAGCTGTTTTCTGATAATCACAACCCTGACTTTTTCTTGCTTCTAACTTTTTTTCCCTAGAATAACCTTAGTTATTCTGAGTTCATATTTCGGACTCTGAGTTCGTAGTTCAGACTCTTTTTCCCACCATGAGTCCCTCCTTACTCACTAAATTTCATTACTACCCATGACCCAGCATGACAACTAAGAAATACTAGAAAGACTTAAAGTGGCTGCAAAATGAAAGTATTTGTAATAAAGACCAAACACTGAGCCTAGATTGGGGTTCAAACCCATCTGGGCATAGCTGAAAACATGGGTGATGTTTGTGGGTTGCCTAGGGGAATGAATAGTCTAGAAACACTAGTCTGTGCCTTTAATCGCTAGTCTAACCCCTTGGATATGTGCCAGATTAATGGACAGGGAAACTGAAGAAGTTTCATGGGGTTCTTGTGAGAAGTACGAGTGGTTACATGTGACAGGGCAGTTAGCAGGGAAATTCTCCCCTTATTTTCTACATGGCATAGGCCCTGTGGGGGGGTCTTACTCTTTGGGGAGCATAGGTAGATAGTACTGTTAGTGTGGAAATAAGAGTGCTCACAGGAAGTATTAGACCTTGAGAGAACTGTCCGTAAACCCATGAAGCATTCTCCCCCCCTTACCCATGGGGATCAACCACCCATGACACTAAGGTAATGACAGAACAGGGGTTAAGACTTTGCATGCGGCAGGTCACCAAGAGCCAATGAGCTAGTGATGCCCAGGGAAACTTGGCTTTACTAGATAAAGTATTATTCAGGTAGGCATTGAGTGTCATTCACCAATTTTTACTGCTGGTCTATCCCTATTCCTTGTTTAGTGTGTCAGTGTTCATGTAGCATGCTATATATCAAGCTATTACACTGCTCCTTCATCTTCTGGGAGGAAATAAAGATAGATAGTAAGACTGGCTTTTACCCTCTGTACATAACATGACTTCCTCATATATTTTCTTCTTAACTTTTGTTATAAAATGGTTTGGTAATTAATAATGGCTTTATTTTTTAAATTATGACAGAGTGGGAACAAGGTGCTGCTATTTCCTCATAAAAATCATTCTCATGACATTTGGTATTATCCCTCTCAAAGACAGCAGTAAAAATTCACTGCTGCACTCAAAGACACTTGTGCAGAATACTCAACAGGCATGATAAATTGAGTAGAGTGAGCTTTTTTTTTTATGCGGGTGGGTAGAGAAGCAGAAAGGAATTTCTAAAAAAAAAAAAAAAATATATATATATATATATATATATATATATATATATATATATATATATACCTAACCTCCTCTCCAAGTAATAAGTAGTTGCCTCATCTTCTTAACATTCTATAGCTGAATACACCATGGATCCCAGCCATGGACTAAGACCACCACTGTTCCTGAATTCACCATGGCTAAATTTGAATATATACAAATAAAAACTAAAACTTCTACTGCTTAATTAGCCTTAGTAATTGTATGGCGATTGTATTGTTCAAAAATGGCTATGGAAATATTTCTGACCTCACATGCTCTTCTAGAGACTTGCTACTCTCCCATCAAGAGGTAGAATTTATTTTCCTACCTCTGGAAACTGAGTGAGCCTTTGTGCAATAAATGGAATGCCACAGAAGTAACTCTATGTGACTTTTGAAGTTGGGTCAGCGAAAGTCATACAACTTCCACCTGGCTCTCTCTGCTTTATTATGTTCACCTTTGGGAATAATTCATCATGTTGTCAGGTAGCCCAGGCTCTAGGAGAGGCCATGCATAGATGTTCCAGTCTGTGGCCCCAGCTAAGGTTCGAGGTGATAGCCAGTGATACAGTCAACTGGCAGATGTGAGTGAACAAACCTTCAAATGATTCTAGCTCTCACCCTTCAAGCTGACATTAGTAGAGCAGAGCTATTTCCACTAAGTCTTGCCCAAATTGCAGATTCATGAGCCAACTAAAAGCTGTCATTGTTTCAGAGTGACTGTTACACAGCAATGGTAATTAGAATGAATGGGCTTGTTGCCAATAAGACACGGTTTCTATTGTGCTAGGGATGAGCGCTTAGTGCCTTGGTATTGATAACATTGACTTGCAGCATTTTTGCAGTTCTCTTTGAGACTAAGATTACGTAGTGGGAAAGAGCACAGGCTTTGGAAGTAGAAGAACCTGGATTCAGATCTCAGCACTGCCTTGTACTACCAGCTGGGTGACCTCTGGCTAATTACTGAACTTCATTGTAAAAAAGGGATGATTTTACTTATCTTACTAAGCTGTTATGGGAACTGAGAGCCTTTGAAGCACTTAATACAAACTGGCATATGCTCTTAGGAACTAAGATCTCTCAATCGATAGACTTCAAATTTTTAGGGACAGGGAGCAACACACTGGCGAGTGGGTTGTTAAAAATAATATTGGGAGAAACCTCTTCCACCTCTACCTTTTGATTCCTGAATTTGTAGTATTTTCACTATGGGATTAAAAAGTACCATTTTTTAAAGGATTTTATTTACTGAGACAGAGAGACCAGGAGCAGGAGTGGGATGCAGGGGGAGGAGCAGAGGGAGAAGGAGAAGCAGACTCCTCACTGAGCAGAGAACTGAATGCGGGGCTCCATCTCAGGACCCTGAGATTATGACTTGAGCCAAAGGCAGATACTTAAACAGCTGAGCCAACCAGGCACTCCTAAAAAATACCATTTTAAAGAACTATATTGTAGTCATTGGTTCAGAATGCATATTCCACTTCCACTTAATAACAGTGTTGATGTCCATAGACTTCATTATAGTTTGGTGTATTAGGTATCATTCAGTTCTTGACAGGTAGCTCAGGTTGTCTGACCACTTGGTATTCCGTGGTCAGAAATTAAGTCTTTATTTGGGCCCAGCAGCAAGCAGGAGCTGGTGGTCTATATTGCATCTCTGGTTGCCACAGACTTCAGCACCATTGTATCAGGTGGGTCAAAAGGCCTTAGGGATGCAGTAGCCTATACTGCATCCTGGTCCTGTTCCAAACTTTGCTTTGCTCCAGGCCTCCCCTGTCAGTTATTCAGCGAATAAGAGAGAGCAGCACACTCATATTGGTATATACTATTTTCAAAATTCAAAGAGGCAATTGTGCCTCTTAATGGTATGAAACAAGTCCTTTACCTGTTGGAAAGGATATTCCAGCAAGCCCCAGACACTTGAGCCCTTAGAAACTTTTCTAAAGAGGCCTTTGAATTTTCATGGTGTTTGTGTCCCACACTCTGGCACACATTTGTCTTATTTAGGCTTCCATGATACTTGCCATGAATTGCTTTTCATGTTGTTAATATAATGAATAGGCTCTGGAGTGTCAGGAGGGTTAAGTTTCTCCACACTATCATGACTAAGAAGAGAAGAGTTGCTATGGCCTTCTCCCTGGCAGGTGAAACAAACTGCTTCTGGTGGTCCTTGATTTTAATAGAAAAAAAAGGCACTTAACTGATTGATATGCATATCAGTTGTCAAGGACTGTATTAATTTACTTCAATAAATATACCACATCTGCAACAGCAGCTGCAAAAGGAAATCACCACCTAATTGGATTTGTGATCCTCTATAGTCATTGTCTATAATCCACTTGCCAAACAGGGCAGTTAAATGACAGTGTGATAGGAAACATCGTCCATACCACTCTCAAGCTTTTGATGAGAGCACTAATCTCTGCAGTACTTCCATACAGAAAGCCTTGGCTCTGTTTACGTGTAGATAGGAAAGGGAAGTTCCTGGACCAATGTGATGGTTTTGCATTTGTTGAGTGTGTCTATCCTAGTTTTGTATTTGGGAACTGAAGAGATAACCAGCATGGTTAAATCCATTGGGCCCATTTTGAGATAGACTCCAACCCATTTAAGAGCTGATCTCCATAGTCTCACCAAGACCCTTAGAATTCATTTCAACATATATTTTCCAAATTTCTACTATTATAAGTGAACATTTTTCTACTATTTAGTTGCAGCTCAGGTCTCTCCTGGTTAGAGTTTTTAAGTTTCCTTTTAGAGCTTTCTCTAGTTCTGTGACTAGTTATGGATAATTACGAGTAATGGAGTGGGTCTAGGGGAGAATGAGCATCTTCTTGTAAGACACCTGCTTCAGGGGATCTTCCAATAAATTAGCGTTCTTAACAGGGGAAGAAGAGTTTCTACTGGCACAGGATTCTAAGAAAATTGGAGGGTTTGTGGCTCTCAGATTCTACCCAAGTGCACCATTCCAGTACAAAGAGTCTCCCTTCATTCCAATTAAGGCCCTAGCTTTCACAAGAGAGACTGGGAAAGTATATGAATGTTACTTATACTAATCTGCAAACTAGAAGCCAATTCTGAGTTTTTCAGAATTTCAGCTTTCCAGTCGTTCTGATGGTGAAAGCTTTAAGACTTAAGCTTATTATTTTCTTTGTGTAAGCTTTCTCAGGCAATCAGAACTAGCCATCTCATCATTCCTATGCATTCATTACCACCATAATGGTCTGCTTCAGTGTACAATTGGTTTCTCAAGCTTTCTTCCCTGTCTTCTATAGGCATTCTTTCCCAGTTTTCAACAGATTATACTTAAAATAATTGTGAAAATTAAGCACGTCCTAGGCTATTAGTATTATATTTTCCACTGGTAATGAGTGGTAATTTTGCTCAAGTTCACTCAGATTCCTATTTCTGATCATCTTTTTCCCAGGGAAAAAAATAACAGGATCTACTTAGGAAGCAATATATATATTAATATTTAATGTATATTAAGAATTATTACTATATGTTAATAACATCATATTACACATTATCATCATATACATTATATGTAATATATTACATTATATGTAATATAATAAATTATATATAATATATTAATATGTATTTAATATATTAATCCTTAATTAATGAATATATTAATATATACTTAACATATCAATCCTTAAAGACTTTGCTCTTTTACAGTCACATTGGCTCACATTCTGTATTGCACCTTTTTTTTTAAAAGATATTATTTATTTATTCATGAGAGACACAGAGAGGGAGGCAGAGACACAGGAAGAGGGAGAAGCAGGCTCCTTGTAGGGAGCCTCATGCGGGACTCAATCCCAGATCCCAGGATCATGACCTGAGCCAAAGGCAGATGCTCACTGAGCCACCCAGGCATCCCTATATTGCACCTTTAAGAAAATCCCTTGTACTACTCTTCCTAAATATTTCTAGAATCTGATGAGTTATTTTCAATTCAATATGTTAAGTATATATTACTATATATAGTAATATAATATATAGTAATATAATATATATTAAGTATTTAAAGGATATAAAGGATTTAAGGATATAATCTTAATGTATTAAGGATTAATATATATATTAAGTATTTAAAGCAGAGAGACAGGGAAACTGTTAAAATGCGTGAAAAGGACTGGAAGAGCAGAAGGAAGGAAAGATGTCACCCTGAAACCAGTAAACTGCTATGACCTCTGCCATGGAACCCATTTTCATGTATTTCCTAGCATTTCTAAAGAGTGCTACCCCTGCCAGAGCTAGAATCCAGGGATTGCTGACCTGCTGGAGTAAGTGCACAGCCTTCTGGTCTTTGCTACTCTTAAAACCAGCAGCTACTAGAGCAACTGCCAATGCTTTCAGAGGCAGAATCGGAATTATTCTTTCTTCCTCTTGCTTTAAAATCTATCAGTGACTCCTTTTTGGCAGAATTTAACAAGAAGCCAGCTGCCAAAAGAGTCTTGGAAACATAGTTTGCAGAGTCCCAGGGCCAGGAGTTTGAAGCAGAGGAGAGAAAAACAGGCAGAAAGGTGGTAGAAAATAGATAATCAAAGATAACTGGGTGGAAAGATTCTGGGATGTTGGTGGCATTGAGGAGTTGCTTTAACAACCCTGGGTGATTCTATTTCATGACAAATAAAGTAAAATTCTCATTTGTTTAAACAACTATTTATATTCTTTGCTGCATTCAGCTGATTATTACCCCTGTCTGACACAGATTTTGGTAAGAGGAAGTAGGATGCTACCATACGGAATTAGCTTAGCAGGACCTTGTGATGCAGTACATACTTATTGTAGACTGGAGAACTGGTGACTTTTGTTATGTGATGGTGAAACATTTGGCCAGTTTTTTACCCATTCTACCTTGAAACACCAGTCATGTTCCTAATAAGGCTGCAGTGTTAGGGGAAATGGCAGGAAATCTAGATATTTTGGTATATGCTGATTATTTCTTGTCATTTTCTGCAAGAATGCCTTGATAAAGAAATATGAACTCAAATTAGACCTCACCAGTCAGAAAGCTAAGATGGGAAGGAGTATGGCACTGCTAAGAGAGATGTTCTCCGATCCTGCCCACAAACTAGATTGCATGAGAACCCCATACTTTGGAGCAGAATAGAGTTGAAAAAATCAGTTAAAAAAAAAAAAAAAAAGAAAAAGAAAAAGTCAGTTTTTCAACTGTGCTTTTTTTTCCAAACAGAAGAGTTCTAAGCTATAGCATTTATAGTATTTATAAACTATAAACATATAAACTAAACTGCATTTATAATAATATATGAGGCTTGGTGCCCCAGGTCTTTACCATGTATTTCCTTTAAGGAGATGACAGTTTTGACCAGGATCCACATTAAAGAATACATTTTATATTGCTACCCAGTTATGCACATTTTCATGTACATAACTAAAACAAATGTTTTCATGAAACAATATTTATACTTATTACCTGTGATGCTAATCTGGTATTTTATATTCTAATCCATCCCATTCTATTCTGTGTGTTCTTAAAAATGCTGTCCATGACCCACTCAACTGCCTTTGTAATCTAGTAATGAAACACTTTTCACACTGCTGGTCTCCATCTTCACAAATACTATTACATTTTCACTCATGAACTTCATGTCTTCACTTTTTTCTTTGCCCAGGTTAGATTATGGGATGTATCTTTCTAATTACCTCTTGGTATCTCCTTCCACTATTACTTCTTTCTTATCATTACAGTTGTCATGGTGGTTAAATCCAACTCTACTCTCACACTCGAGTAAATGGATATGATGAGAAATCACACAACCAGACTGATCTACCAAGCCTTTAGTGCTGCCCAGAAACCTTCTTACATTTCTTCATCAATCCATTCTCCCACTCCTAATAGTTGATTTCATATTTTCTCCTCTTTCCTGTACTTTCAGCACCTTTGCTCCCTATTTCAAGCTTATTTGGTATAAATTCCCTGTATTTCACTGAGAAAATAAAGCAACCAGAAGGGAATGTGAACCTTGCTTGCACTGCCAGACCTAACAACCCACCTGCATTATACTTTTTCTTCTTTCATAAGGCATAAAGTCAACACCTCTGCCCCAGCACTCAATCTCATTTCATTTCTTGCAAATGTCACTTTTCACCTGCACCATCAGTTTTTACCTCTATGCTGAATCATTCCCGAAGTTATATAAACACTCTCTAATCTATCCTACCATAATAGAATACTACCTTGACCCCACATTCTACCCCAGCTACTACACATATCTCTGATTCCTATTACAGCAAAACTCTCAACTTCATCCTCTCCTATTATTTCTTGAACCAACCCCAAGAAGGTTTTATATCAATTTCACTGTGGCTTTTTAGGCCTCATTTTCTTCAGCCTGTGAGCAACCATTCATATATATAATGGCTGACTCTTTGTTTGGCCTCCAGAATACCATTCTCTTTGCTCTTTTGCATCATTTCTTGTTTTAGGACTCTCAAACTTAACATGCCCTCAACTGAACTCTTTATTAATCTCAAATCTGTCTCTCCCCAGTGTTTCCAATGTCAGAAAGCAGAATCAGCATTCTTCTAGTCCTTCAGGCCCAAATCCTGGACTTTGCTCTTTTACAGTCACATTGACTCACACTCTATATTGCACCTTTAAGAAAATCTCGTGTACTCTTCTTCCTAAATATTTCTAGAATCTGATGAGTTATTTTTAATTCTGCTGCTACCCTGCATTTTAAGATACCATCATTTCTTGCCTGGACTTGAAATATACAAACACACATACATATATAGTATTTATATTAATAAATACATATATAAACACATATGTATGTGTGTGTACCCCTATTTCCATGGCTTGCTTTCTTTATTCCTTTGAAATGATAGGATACTGGCAAAAGAATAGGCACACAAATCAATAGAACAGCATACAGATTCCTGAAATAAACCCACACAACTATGGTCAGCTGATTTTCTATAAAGGTGCTAAGACAAGCCAATGGAAAACATAATCATTTCAACAAATGGTGCTCAAATAACTGGACATCCCTAAACAGCAATAATAAAAATAGAAATAAATTCAATATAGACCTCAATATTTTAAGTTTATCAGCTTAAAATAAACCACAGATCTAAGTGTAAATATAAAGCTATAAAACTTTTAGAAGAAAACTTGTAAACTTGGATTAGGTGAAGAGGCCTTAGACATGACAACAAAAGTATGATCCATAAAAGGAAACAGTGATATATTAGACTTTATCAAATTATAAAATGTTACTCTGCAGACACTTGAAGAGAATGAAAAAACTAAGCTACAACAGAGAGAAAATATTTATAAATCATGAATCTTGACAAAAGGTTTTTATGGAGAATACATAAAGCACTCTTATAGCTTAAGAATAAGTAGACTTTACTGTCTACTAGATTGATCTTTCTAGGAGCTAGTCTTCTGGTTTTGATCTTGCAACCCCACTTGCTTAGATGGGCATCTGACACATAATTATTTTATTATAATACCACTACCATCACCAGTGGTTTTACTGAGGGCTTTTTACATGGGCACTAAGCTATTCTAGATTCAGTTTATTTAGTGGTTTTATATATATATATATATATATATATATATATATATATATAATTTTAATAATATTAATATATAATATATATATATAAAATTTAAGTCCTTTCCATTAATTATTCAGTTGTTCTTATTTTAATTCTTGAGGAGTTTTCAAAATCCTATTTTTAGTGTATAGATAACAGCAATTATGTAGACACTACTCCTATTATGCTTTTATTTCTTATTTTTTTAAGATTTTATTTATTTATTCATGAATGACACACACACAGAAAGAGAGAGAGGCAGAGTCACAGGCAGAGGGAGAAGCAGGCTCCATGCAAGGAGCCTGATGTGGGACTCAACCCAGGAATCCGAGATCATGCCCTGAGCCAAAGGCAGGCGCTCAACCACTGAGCCACTCAGGTGTCCCTATTATGCTTTTAATAATGAGTAAAGTTATCTTCATTTTTCTATACATTTGTTTTCAAAATACTCTCTCATAGTATGATTTTTTGAAAAGTAACTATTTTTCCATTTATTATTTAAACATTAAAGTGGTCATTTATCTTGAAGCTTTGAATTGTTTTTTTTCCCAAAAGTATGTCAGGCAACACAAAACTAACAGCCAGTTGTCCTCATAGAAATAATAAAAAAAATTAAGCCCTTGCTGTTTTATTTTTTAAATGCATAATTCATCTTTAAGTTCTATAACTGTACCATACATTGCCATTAGATTGCTAGGAAACTTCTATGAAATACAAATGACTCTCCTAGCTATTCTCCATCTCATGTAAGTGTTTTGAAGATTCTGGTGAGTTAAGAGGTTTTTGTATTTTGAAATTAACCTCCATGATACCCTGGCTTCAACCTCAGGGCTAAATACGTTGTCTGAAAATATGCAATAAATTAATTTTACATATAGTGCTATCTCCATAGCACTTGCTCTGGAATCCTCTTCTCATTCCACCAAAGAAACTGCTCCATGATATTTACTTTCATGTATTCTTTCATTCAAAAATGTATTTATTAAATGTGGAAAATATTAGTAGTTTCCATCAGCATTCATTTTTTTTTTCTATTTCTTGAGCACATAGCATTTATTTCTTCTCTATTTCTTGAGCACTTCTCACCATCTTGCCACTAGTGAAGCCATCAACTAATTCTGGCCAATGGATTGTAATGGAAGTGACCTGAGTATTTCCTGCCCAAGGCAGAGAGTAGTCCATGCATGAAGATCTAGTCTTTTCTTTTCCTGCAATAGTGACCTGGCAGTCTTATTCTGTGATGTAGCATAAAATGGAAGCACCCTTCTTTAGGCCATTGCTTAGAAGACAACTCCATTGGGAAAAAGCCAATATACCCATAGAAGACCTACTGTGAGCAAGAAATAAACTGTTGATATATTAAGTCATTGTAATTTTGAGTTAATTTGTTACCAAATTGTAGCACAACTTCTCCTGATAGATTCATTAATCATTTCATGGTGAGACTATATAATCTCTGGCACCTTTTTTCCTTCAGTAGTTCACAAACATGCAGTTATTTCTATAGTTATTGAAAAAGAATATTTAAACAAATTCCCTAAGCTGAAAGACATTAAATTATTTTTACTTTTGTCCAACTCTGTAGCCATTCTCCCATGTTGAATAATTTTTTCAAACAATATCTCCTCCAAATCTTTACCAGCAATGTATCCTCCTGTGAATCTTCCAATAGTACTTGATGACAGAGATAAGCATTTTAGTTTATCACCATATTATCTGTCATATGTCATTTCAGCCAACACTGCTGCAGCACAGGAACACATGTTTTCCTTTTGATGTCTCTTGCCTTTCCCTAATAGGTGAGAAACCTTCAAAAGAACATTCTGAATATTTATGAAATGTACTATAAAACTTAAAGTAATGGATTGAGAATCTCATAAACTTAAATAGTAATAAAACAAAAATTATAAAAGTATATTTTCAGGTTCCACAGTCTTGGCACTTATATGTTTTAAATTCTGGGTATTTTCAGACAAGCCATGATGGTTTCACACTAGTATCGCAAAATTCCATATGCAATTCAGATGAGGTGATCTTTCTTTAACTCTTTTAGATGATTTCAAGATGTTTTGTTTGACATTCAGTCTGATCTTCTTGGATTGTGATCATTTTAATCACAGAATGTATGCAATAATGGGTTTGTGTTTTTTTAATTGCTACTAGTATCTTCATATTATGGTTTCCTTGTAATGATCACTTTTTTAAAGATTCATTTAATTATTTGAGAGAGAGAGAGTACGGGAAAAGGGAGGAGGAGCAAAGGAAGAGGGAGAAAGAAACCCAAGTAGACTCTGCACTGAGCACAGAGCCTGATGCAGGGCTTGATTCCATGACCCTGAGATCACAACCTGAGCTGAAACCAAAAGTTGGAGCCTTAATCACTGTGCCATCCAGGTGCCCTACAAGAATTATTTTTTTAAGGCACTTGTGTTTTATGTGAGGTTTCATTCAGTTATAATTAGATAATATAACCCATAAATCTACCTAATCAGGAACATGTAAGTTTAAATACATGATAATACACTAAAATTGAACAAATGAATAAAGGTGCCATAAAGTCTTCTTCATTGATAGAAATCCCACACCTCCTGAGGGGTACCTCCATGGCAAAGAATGAAGGGAACTCTACAGGCATTATTACTTCCCTCTTCCTCAACCCTTCCATTTCCTCTAATATAGACAGGGAACGCAAGATAAATCAATCCCAATCTCTTTCTTAATCTAGAGTGGCTATGTGACATTATGCTAGCCAGTGAAATATAACCAGAAGTCCCTGAAGAAAGCATTTCTTCCAAGATAACACCATAATGGAAGGACTTTCACTGTTGGTCTTGTCTTTCAGCTTGGAACATGAAAGCAATGCTTGAAGGAGCAGTAGACATCTTGCCTGAGGCTGAGAGGCTTCAGGTGCCAACTAGTAAGTGAAAAAATATGGACTAAGATCCAGAAATGTCTGATTCCAAAATCAAAATGCTCTAACCCCTATGGCATGCCACTCAGCATAGCTGGGATGAAATGAGTTTCATGGGAGGGAGAGGATTTCAGATAAAAGACAAAAAACATAGCAATGAATGGTAAATTGGAAAAGACAATGAGATCTTACAACACAGGCACAAAAAGGAACTGATGTCCCCAGCAAGTAGGGTTCTGATGCAGCATCTTAAATATTAAATATGATCACACATAAATCAACTTGGTAGAAGTGATTGGAATTGTGGGTAAAGTTGTAATAAAAATGGAGATTATTCAATGCTCCATGTACTGCAGAATATGTTGGAAGGCAGTGAAGTAAAGAAACAGGTTGTTAACATATTTTGACATTTTGGCAAGTTTTTCTACTTGTCTGGAAGGCAAAATTTCAAATGTCCTAGCATTAGATCCCTGGATAGGAGCCTATTATATACATTGTTTTTTTCTTGGATAAAGTTCGATTTTATTCTCATTTTCTTTCCATTTTAGTATAAAGAGTTTTTTTTACTGAACACAGTATTAATAAACATTTAACACTATAGTACTGCCCATGAAAAATAATTAAAATGGTTGGGGCTCATTGCATAGCATTTACATTTTCAGAAGAGGCATATTTTTACTATTGCACAAGTCTTGTACTTCAGAGAGACTTGTGGGAACAGACTTAGTATTTTTGAAACTTTAATTATACTGGTTTGAATAGAACAGAGGTTCATAGACAAAACTAGTGAGAAATAAAACTTGAAGGTCAGTTGGGGCCAGCCTGTGCCCTAATTGGTCTAATTGAGGAGGTCCTAGAGTTGATAAGGACTGTGGAGTTCAGGGCAGGGATTTGATGATGCCAGCCTCTTAGAATCAAAATGGAAAGGTTTGTAGCTTATTCAACAAGTATTTGTTGAAAATATACAGCTATATTAGACATTTGCATTTTTGTATCAGGAATTAAGCTCAGGTTTCTCTATACTTCCCTGAATATTTCTCAGATATTGCATGATGTAATAAAATCTTGTTTTTAGTCAACCTACAACCAACTCCTAAAAATCCCCTATGCTTGAGCAGTGAAGACCAGAAACTGAAGCTCTGTTTTTTCAAATCAAGTCAGAAATGAGAAATAGGATAACAAGGCTCTCTGTTGAAAATTCCCTGTCATTAGTTTCATGAAGCTGGATTTTGAGCATTGCTAATAGGAACACCACTGCTGACCTGAATATCACGGCACACAGGTAGATTTTGAAAGGCATCCAAACTGAAAATCTCTTGGGAATTTGTAGCTGGTAGTTAGCACTTGGTGTTATATTCTGACACACGCTCTGACCTGGTCAGGATGTGCTCTTCTGCTGCCTCTACCATTTCATCAAACTCCTGGGTTCTGTGCCAGATGCCAAAGAGGAAAACAGAGGTGGAATAAGCATTTCTGTAATGCCATTATGGCAGTTTAAACTAGTGGATATACTTAGAGTTTGAACCCCAGAAAATTTAAAGAAGTCTCTTTTCCTTTTGTGCTATCTAAAGGTTTCTCAACTTTAGCACTATTAACACTTGTTAATAATTATTTGTCGTGGGGACTGTGTGTGCATTGTAGGATGTTTAGCAGCACCCCTGGCTTCTACTCACTTGAAGCAAGTAGCACTCCCCAGTCCTGTCAAATGAATCTCCCTTAGGGACAAAATTGCCCTACCCTCACCTCTGCCCAGCTGAGAACCACCAGTCTATTCAGATTCAACTGCTGAAATATTCCAAATGACTCCATGGTCCACAATATCAAAAAGAACACGGGAGTCATATAGAACAAGGACTCAGAAAAGACCATTCTGTTTGACAGATAGGAGATGAGGAAGCATAATCCTGGCACAATGAGAGAAAGATAGGCTACGAGGTTTCGGAGAAAGAGAGAGATGTGATTTTTTTTTTTTTAAGTAGAAATTGCTTTTCTACAAGCTGGTGTGAAGGGAGACATGTAGGCTGATATTTGGCAGGGTTCAGTGCCTTACCGAAAGGTGTACTGAACAAATATATATGTGTTTGTTTGATTTAGGACTTTTTTTCCCTTCAAGATAGAGACAGCTGAGCAGGTTTGCAGTTAGGAAAGGGTTAATAAAAACAAACTGAAGGCAGATACAGAAAACAGAGACAGAAGGTGGAAGTAGGAGCCCAGGGAGGGTGATGGGAGCTAGAGGGTGTCCTGGGAGGAAGATAATGACAGGGAAAACAGAATAACACAGCTGGAAGAATTTGGTATCAGAACTAGACTGTGTGACTTTAAATCCTGGTTCCATCATTTATGAGATGTGTGACCTTGGAGATTTTTTTTAAATCTCTTGAAGTTTCAGTTTTCTCATCTGCAGATGGGGATCATAATAATTTCTATCCTTGCCTAGATATAAAATGTGATAATTCCTATAAGGCATATTACACAGGACCTGTGCTAAATAGATGTAGCTATAGGACAATATATAGGGGGAAAAAAGAACAATATGGAGGGTACAGTAGGGCACTGAGGAGCATACAGTCCTTATGTGTAATGGCTTCCATGGTGACTTTTAGGGTCCTTACAATCCACATGCAGTGAGGGTTGATAGGAAGATGTGAACCTGGCCCCACAGGCAAAGTAAAAAGGAGAAGAGAAGATTAAAAGGCTTAATCAAACCACAGACCCTGACCAGGCCACTAATCAACCAGCTTTCTTAATGAGTAATATGGATATGGATGGGTGAGTGCAGAAGAGGAATACAGTAGCTAATTTGCCTGAAGCATTGGCAAGCAAGAGAGATGACAGGGCGGGAGCCATAGAAAGTGTGGGAATTGGGTCACCATGGCCAAGATCTTAGCAGGATTGCAGGGAGGAATGTTGCACGAATCTGTGGTCTAGGTGCTGTCCATATGGCCAACACATTTGTTCTCTTTAGGGATGGGGCTCTGTGCTGTAATCCCAGCCTTTAAAAAAGCATTTCTTCCATGTAAATGCTCAGTAAATATCTGTTGAGTGAATAGAAGAATTTAAGAATAAATGGGACTCAATGGCCTTTTTCTGATGCGAAGTCTTCCTTCAAACCTTCTTTCAAAAGTAAAATTAAGTTTTACTTTTGTGGCCATTTACAAATTGAATAGATAAATTTTATGTATCGACTCAGTCGGGATGTGGCATGTACAGATATTTGATCAAATGTTATTCTAGGTGTCTGTGAGGATGTTTTTGAATGAGATTATCATTTGAATTGGTAGACTGAGTCAAGCAGATTGCCTTCATCACTGTGAGTGGCCCGTGTCCACTTAGTTGGAGACCTAAATTAGAACAAATAGGCTGACCTTCCTGTGAGCAAGAGGGAATTCTCCTGCCTGTCTGGTTGGTCTTTTCCTGCCTTAAGACTTGAACTAGAACATGGGGTATTCATGAGCCTGCCATATTTGGGCTGGAACTTAGACCTGCAGCTCTCTTGATTCTCAGGCCTGTGTGCTGTAACTGGAACTATGCCATTGGCTCTTTCAGGTGTCCAACTCACCAGAGGTAGACCATAGGAATTCTCAGTCTCCATACTTGCCCAAACCAATTCCTTTTAATAGATCTCTTTCCATGTATACATCCTATTGGTTCTGTTTCTCTGGTGAACTCAACTAATATATATATATATATATATATATATATATATATATATATGTATATATATATGTATATATATATACATATTTTGCCTTAGTTCTTTTGTCAGACTAAAAATTATTGAAGATAATGACTTTAGCTTCATTTTTGTATTTGTTGCCTCATCATATCTTGTTTTGAGTGCCCAAGCACTATAGACATTTGTTGAATTAAAATTAATTTGAAGGCTATGATAGTGAAAAAAAGGCACAAAGCTATAATATTAGATTGGCTAGAGGGTCATAATTTGGTGCAGTTTTTCTTAAATCAGAATGCATTCATACGTTCTCAGGGATTTTTAAGAAACGGATTTTTCTTTTAATTTGTACTTTTCATTTTGTGGTAGTCTAAATAATTTATCAATTATAAAGAGAAATTTGTCTTTTGGGGTGATAATGCACAATTCAAAGGTATTTTGATAAACTTTGGGCTCTTAAGTCAATGCTTCTCCAAGTTATCAGACTTGTTATTCTTATCAAAAGGAATTACTAGGAAGCCTGGGTGGCTCAGCAGTTGAGTGGCTGCCTTCAGCCCAGGGCGTGACCCTGGAGTCCCGGGATTGAGTCCCACATCAGGCTCCTCGCAGGGAGCCTGCCTCTCCCTCTGCTATGTCTCTACCTCTGTGTGTGTCTCATGAATAAATAAATAAAATCTTTTTAAAAAAGTATTTACTATATTATTCAGATTGAAGAATTCAGATTTTACTTGGGGAAGAACCCTGACCTAATAAGAGAGTAGGGTCTAGCCCTGGCTCTGCTAACAGTATTTGGCAAATTACTCTCGACCTCAGTTTTGTTATTCATAAAGTAAGGGGTTTAAATTTGATTGGTTTCGTAGTTTTTCCCTCAGCATTAAATTCCTATGTTTAATGGTGTTAAAATTACCAAGGGAAGAGTAAGAGAATAAAAATGTGGACAAGATTGTACAGATTTCAAGGAAGGTGGAAATAGTACCTAGAAAGCAGTGAAAATGCCATATATTAACTATTTCCTTTAGATTTTTAACTATATTTATAATGTGACTATCTATCCAGTATGGTTCTAGGCATTTGAGATTCATCAGTTTATAAACCAAAATCCCTACACTCAGGTTTGTATTGGAGACATACTTCAGTAGATGGATGAGTGGGTTAAATATAAAAATAAGTAAATAAATTAATGAATGAATTATTATGACGCATAGAAAAAATTATACTTTAATGAAAAGCCATGAACTTTCAGGAGGATATCCCTCCAGGTTATCTGGCTTTAGTTATTCATTGTCTTTGAGCAATTTTCCAGTTTTATAAGCTGTAGATAACCGATGGCAATGCAAAATAGTTCTTATACACTTGCATATTCTTTCTGTATGTTAGAGGTACAATTGACTTCTCTTCCCTATATCCCCCCCACTTCTTCCCAAGAAAAACCAGTTTTATCTCCATTTGCAAATTCATTTCAATACTCCTGATCTATAAATTTGTCTCATTTACAGATATCTTTTGAATTGGTTATAACATCTGCATGTAACAGTTATTAATTAAGGAGTAAATAGAATCTTTAAAATGCTCATTTTTATTTCTGCATAAGGGTTTTGGTTTTATCTTTTTCTGAAATTTATCTTTTAATAATGAACTGAATCTATGAAGGGAAAAGAAACCAGGTTAATGTGGCCAAGAGAGATGAGATGGGACAAGGGACTAGATAGCTTTACATCTGTTGGTCAGGAAAAACCTCCTGGAGGAGGGCTCCACTGAGCTGAGACCTGAATGATAAAATGAATACCTGGAGGATGGTCAATCCAGGAAGAGGCAGCAAAAGGTGCAAAATTAACAGGGAGTTTCTTTGGTTCTTTGGTGTTCAACCTTCCAGAAAAACCAAAGTGAGCATGGTATAAAGTAAGGATGTGATATAGGCAAGTGCCAGATGTTCAGGCCCATGAGATGTCACAATAGAGTGGATTTTATTCTCAGTACAATTAGGAAGACACAGGAGAGGAATGATTTGGGCTGTTTTTGAAAGTACTTTCTATAGCCAAGACACTTGAATTGCTGCTTTAAGTACATTATTTCAGCTAGTCTTCATGTTCATTCTATGGAGCAGTGATTATTACTTTCCCCACTTCACAGTTGAGGGATCTTGAGACTCAGAAGGTAAATACATAACTAATATCTATAAAGTAACAACTATCATACATTAGTGTAAATAGTGGGTATTTCTACTGTCTACTGTTGATACAATGATTATGATTAAGTCCTGAATAAGTTCAAACACGATCAACAGTATTTTTCTGAACCATTACATTGAATTAAATTTTATAGATTTGCTTTACAGTTTGTTATCTTCTTAGTTACGATTATTTTCTGATTCTCCTTTCAAGAATTATTTGAAAAGTGAATTTCAATTAGGAATTTAAGTTAAGGGACACCTGGGTGGCTCAGTGGTTGAGAGTCTGCCTTTGGCTCAGGGCATGATCCCAGGATCCGGGATGGAGTCCCGCATTCGGCTACTTGCATGGAGTAGCATTCTCCCTCTGCCTGTGTCTCTGTTTCTCTTTCTGTGTCTCTGTGTTTCTCATGAATAAATAAATAAAATCTTTTTTTTTAAAAAAAGGAATTTGAGTTAATACTATTACTGAACCAATGCTAGGTAAAGGTCTTGGTAAACATATCCAACTTCTATATTGTTTCTATGAGTTTTTATTTGTATACAAATGGAGCATACAGAACAGCAGATACTTAATTACTGTAATCAAACAATGCCCTTAAATTGACACGTTTTTCATACCTATTTCTGATATCAACAGGCAATAAAAATGCAATACGTCTTACAAGTATAATTGCAATACAAACCATGATTGTGCTAGCACTTATGATTTGATGATTCTAATAATGATTTGGTTTTTTTTCCCCAAATGCAGTGAATCTATTACAAATCTCATTCACATTGATACTTCACTGTTCAAAGCTTATAATATTCTCACTATTGGAGTAAGGAAAAAGCATTTGGAGGGAATATCAGTAAATTGGTAAGTGAAATCCCACCAGTGTGATTAAGTTATGAGAGTTAATTTCTGAAACCTCTTTAGCTCAGATATTTTAACTTCTCAGTAGATAATTATAATTCCTTTCTCATGATATTCTTATACTTTTTGCTATTTTGATTTGCTTTATTTTCCTTTCTGTGGGCTCAACTTAGACACTTTTCCATCTCAAAATGCAAACAATTTTGAAATTTGACAAGCAAGACAATAGAAACTTGGAATACATTGAAATGAGCCACCAGTGATTTCTCAGAAGTAGAATGACTATTTTGTGTGGACAATATCTTTCTCTCTCTCTGAGTCTCCTGAATCATTGAGCCTGGCCACATCCCAATTTTTTTCTTTCAGCAAAAAATGGAGGAAAGGAAAAAAATGGGATGGCTAGCTAAGCAAAATACAAGCTGCTTCAAGATTAAAGAAGCACAAAGGATATTTCAGGAAGGGCAGTCAACTGCAAGTCTGGAGTCCTAAACTATCAGCTTGCTGGATCAGAAAGTTTAGCAATTTAAACTTTACAAGACAAAATAAAACTAAACCGGTCTTGTCTATGTGTGTGTTTGTGTTTGGATATAAATGTATACACTCATTGTGCATTTACCTTTATTTTTAAAAAAAGTTTCCAAGATGCTCATGTTTGAGCAGTTACCTTCCACATCCGCAGTGGTTCTGTAAGAAAAATAAAACTAAGCATGTTAAAATGTGTAAATATTTCCTCTTACTGATTTTATTAGCTGAACATCTCATGTGTACATTTGCTCCTCATTTAGTTCAATAGGTTTCTTGATTCTGCATTTTACTTCAGGCTGGGCAATTTGCCTCTGAGGTGAAGACAGCTGATCTCAGATTCCTGGGTCATCCCAGTGAAGGAGTGCTTTTATTGCTTGCTCAAGCTTTAAAAATTCTGCTTGTTAAGCCTAAGAGATCAGAATACTGTCCTTAAAAAGCCCTGAAATAGGGCACCCAACATCACATGTGCTCTGCTGATCTCCTATGGAGGAAAAAAAACATCAAATCCCTTTTTTTTTTTTTTTTTTTTTTCAAATCAAGCAGAGGATGGTTAAGGAAAAATAGTGACTGCTCTTCTGACCAGAATTTGAAGACTTTCTTTGACTACCTTATTGTACCCTTATTGTAGCTATTGTAGAAATTAAAACATCTATATATTTTGGATCCATTTTAGAGTAAAAAGATGTCTACTTACAGTTTCTATACCACTAAACATTAAGATGTAAGAAGTCCCATAGCTTCAAGTAGCAAATAATGGTAGGAAAACATAAACTAGGTCAAAACAGTTGCTTTAACTAGATTAGAAGTTCACTTTCAAAGGTAAGATCAATAAATATATTGCTTATTTTCAGGGTGGAAGTAAGAGTTACCACCATCGTTATCCTATTTTTCTTACACACTAGACATTTAACATCACTGATTACTAACAGCCCTTTCTAAAAACATTTAATGCATTGATGGATTGTTAACATATTTTATGTGATTGTAAATTACCCAGTGCATCTTTGTAAGGCCCTGACATTACCTGTGCCTGGCACCTGGTAATAGTTTCTTTGAAGGTTAATGGAGCAAAAGGATGGAATTGAATTACATAGAGATATAATGAAAGGAGGAAAAACGGAAAAAAAATGCTACCCTTTAAGAAGCATATATTGGAAAAACAAATGGTCTTACCATTTTAACATGTATTTAAAAATTTTTTTTAGCTGTTAGATTCTCAATCATTCTATTGAGTTATAGCTAGGCCTCCAAATAGCTTTCACCTGTGACTTTTTTTTTTTTTTTTTTTTTTAAAGATATTCTTTTTTTTTTTTTTTAATTTATTTATGATAGTCACACAGAGAGAAAGAGAGGCAGAGACACAGGCAGAGGGAGAAGCAGGCTCCATGCACCGGGAGCCTGACGTGGGATTCGATCCCGGGTCTCCAGGATCGCGCCCTGGGCCAAAGGCAGGCACCAAACCGCTGCGCCACCCAGGGATCCCCACCTGTGACTTTTAATATAGCTTAGAACCGTAGTCCTGCAATTCATGTTGCAACCTAATAAGGACCCACATTGGGTGACCAAACATAAAACCTGAAGGCAATTGGATGGGACACAAAAACACATGAGGGCCAAATTATCTTGGGCTCCCAAGATGGCCAGCAAAGCTGTGTTCAATTTCTTACTTGATTAATGAATCTTGATGGATCCCTGGCACAGAAAATAAGGATCCCTAACCTACAACTATATAGTGTCCACCAATAGTTGGACTATTTATTTCTCTGTGATAAATGTCTATTTATCTGTGATAAATTCTATTTCTCTGTGATAAATGTCCCAGTTTGAAAGGAAACTACCTAGGTAGCTTCCAGAATCTGGTGTTCCTCAATATATTTGCTAGCAAAAACTTGTTGATTGATAAAGTACAAATATCAAGACTGAACTTAACAATTCAAATTGCTTTCCATGAACCAAATAAACTTAGAGCCTCTGTTATGAATAGGAGGCATCTCACATGGAAATAAGATCTTATATCTATATGGGCTTTAAACTTTTTGAAGCAATTTTACATTTTATTCAACTTGACTCTTATGTCAGTCAGGACAAGATAACTTTTGTTGTAATGCAAACCACTCCAGAATATCATTGACTTCAAACAACAAAGAAGTATTTCTTGCTCATGCTACCTGTATCACGGGTCATCTGAGGAGGGAGTGTTGCCCTTATATCATTCACACTCCAGGGCGCAATCTAAGGGGGCTCTAACTCTGTGTCTCCATGACTGCAAAAATGGACAAAAGGGATCATGGTGACTGATGTGCTGATTCTTAAACTATCTGCTAGAAAATGATTTGTGAGACTTCTCATAGTTTATGTGCAAGTCATGTGATCTCTCCTAACTTCAAAGGAAGGGAGAAAGTTTAATCTGGCTCTGTGTCTAGAAAGAAAATAACTTGAATGCTTGGAAGAGACCAATGGCCATCATACCCCTCTTCACAACCTTATGGGAAAATATAGCTAGTAAGGCAAGGTGTGGAGACCAGGCCAATTTTCTAAAGATGGAATTTAAAGAAAGAATGGCTAGTTATCTACATGTGGCAAGACTTTTTCTTTTTGTTTGTAACTATCTTCCTCTCACCATGCCACAATGCCTAAAATCTCATTCTTCACTTCTTTAACCAATGCCTTACTTAAAAGGACAATAACTAAAAAAAAAAAAAAAAAAAAAAAAAAGGACAATAACTTTCTAACATCAAGAGATGATAGAAAAGCACTCTTCAAGATGGACGTGAAACACACTTGTGACATGAGAATCAAACAATTAAGCAAAGTACCTCTAGGCTGACTATACCAACAGAAGTTTCTGGAGTGCAGGGTAGAATGTGGTGGGGTCAGGGGGATGGGGGCTCAGAGGCTCTTTTCACTGAGAGGAGGGACAGTCTGCATGTATTTCCTGGGATAAGACCTCTGTGGACATTTTTGTGAATAGTATACTGTGAGGGAGCTAAGTTATACATCCCCCTTAAGTGATACCATTTCTCAGAATTGTGCAAAGTAATTTAAAAGCCTAAATAAGAATTAAACAGATGATGCATTTAAACTGTGAACCTCATGAAAATACAAAGAGAGACTGAGAATTTCCTTGAAATTGCTGTGTTAGCCTTAGGCAAGCAATTGACTATTCCAGTGAGGGTCAATTTGGAGCACTAAAATTCAGAATTAGAACCAATAAGGAAGTGAGTGATGAGATTTGAAGACAGACTTCTAAATACACTTAGACAGAAGGAAGTGGAAGTTGATACCAAAATCATGCTGTATTTTGCTTGACACATGAATATGCTTTCTTATATTAATAAGGTCTTTTGGTGTCTTTGACATGAAACTTTTTTTGAAGAGAGCCTTCACGAAGTCTCATATCTGATCTTTTTCTGCTAGCGTTCTTAAAAATGCTAGCATATCGGGCAGCCCCGGTGGCCTGGGGGTTTAGCGCTGCCTTTGGCCCATGTGTCTCTGCCTCTCTCTCTCTCTCTCTCTCTCTGTGTGTGCCTCTCATAAATAAATAAATAAAATATTTTTAAAAAACACTAGTATATTTTCAACCCATAGTTTCCAGTCATTCTTTCACTTAGAAGCTCAAAAGCTCCAGTGGAAAGATACAAGTGGCTGTAGGAAAAGTTATTGATTATGGTGAGAATTTTCTTTGCCTAAGAAGTGCTAAAATAAATTATAGTTTTTAAAATTGAAAAATTTTGTTCAAGTTTTTCATGGATAACTGACTTTGGGGTGATTTTTAAATTTAGTTTATGTCAAGTGACTAAAATTTTAAATTGCTAGAAACTTTAAAAAGTTTAAATGATATTTTATACTAATAGCAGTGTTTGCTTCTTAAAGATATGATAATAAAATGGGTGTCTTAGTCATTAAGCTTTTATCTTGATTTCTAGTTTCTAAATTTGCAAAGCATTTTGTAATAAAGTTTGAAATTGCCTAACATTATGGCTTTACTATTTAAGCTGCATTTTTATTATCAAAAAACTATTTACTAACTTGTAAGGTATGTCATAAAAGTCAGAATATATTAAAGAGACCCATTGCTGAAATATACTTGCATGTTTTTACAATAGAGATAGCCTTTTTCCAAATTCCTGTATTAGACTTGAGAGACATTTCATTTACCCTTTAAGCACACTGCCCATTGAAGTCAAAAGTCCACCAGGATTTAAGTTCTACTTACTAGCTATAAGAACCAAGCCTAGCCATTTACCAGCTCCATTTTTACATGCATCAAAAGGTAATAATAATATCTGCTCTATCTTATCTAGTTTTTGTGTCTGGAAGATTAAATAAACTTAAAAATCATAAAAATAGCTGACATGTCTAAAGTGTTATCGAAGCTTAAACTATTACTATCACTATTTAATTATTAAATATGATTCCCTACCCTTTAATTCACTTTAATTATAATGGGAATTAAAGTATTACTAAAATATCCAGTCTACTTTTGTGGCCATCGAAAGCCTTGCCGGTTACAGTGTCTACATTCTATGGAGATTACTCACTATCTTGTTTCTTCTATGTGTTTTTACTGAGTTTATGACACATGGTTAACTGTGCTACAGGAAAACAATATCAAATTTCTTATTTCATATGCAATTTAGGACCTGAAAATATGCATATCTTGGTAACAATCTCTCCATTTTAGAGTAAAAGTTATTTCTTTATTTTGTGTCTCTTTTATTTTAAAGGGAGAGAGTGGGGAGTTTAGGGGAGAGAGAGGGAGAGAGAACCCAAAGAAGACTCCGCAGCACCGGACACAGGGCTCGATCTCACGACCATGAATTCATTAACTGAGTGGAAATCAAGAGTGGGAAGCACAACTGACTCTGCCATCCAGGTATTCCAAAATTTATTTCTTTATATGGCACTGGAGAAACAGTGAGACAAGCTAGTGGAGGATATAGAATGTGTGTCTAAATTAAAATGATGGCCAGGTGACTGGTATGATGGATTCACTTCACTCTCATCAGGATATCATGTGTAATTGAGTTCTTCTCATTCTTCAGAGACAAACAAACAAAAAAATCTAATTCTGGAAGAAATGTCATTGAATCCAAATCAATATGAAAACATTTCTCAAAGATCAAAAAAACCGAGTTTAATATAAACAAAGAATTTGTTTCCAGATAGATTTTTAAAAATCCAGATCTCAAAAATATTTGAAATGCTAAATGCCAAATTCAAAGGGAGATCTATTTACATTTTAAAATATTAGAGTTTCTTCCTAAATCTTGTTATTGGATGAATAGACTTTCACACTTAACACCAAATGTCACCTGGATAAGGACAGGGCCCTCCCAAATATGTGTTGCCTTCTTTGTTTCTTTTTCTGTAAAATAAAGTTTCTCTTGCCTTTTTCTCCTATAGTTTCTTGCCTGTGGATAATGTTTTCTACTTCACTAAAGCAACCAAACAATCATGATGTTCCTTATCTAAGGTGCAATGAAATAAAATTAAGGGCTTTTGGTTCCTCGTATCATCAAGAATGTTATGCTTCACATTTCACAGGAAAAACAGACTAAACTTTACAAACACCTTTTCTCCATTTCCTGAAAATCATACTTGGACATTCCAGCAATAAGATAGTCACTACATGGGGACTATGCAAATAACTGGAAGATGGAAAATACAAGATGTGTTCTCACTGCAGCATGGGAGCTATAAGATAAAAGACCCAAACTCTCTGTTTGGGCAAGATCTTCAGACAAAACAATTTTAAGACTTATTGAAAGATGAAGCTTATTCTCACACTCAAACTGTGAAGATATTTAGTATCAGGTAGACTTAAATGCGGAGTCAGCTTCTCCTCCTACATACTCAGAGCTGCAATCATTCCCTCTACTTTCTCTTCCTTAATGTTTCCAATGAAAACTTTCTTTTCCCCCGTCTCCAGTTTAGACCTCTGGATATCCAAGGTCAGGCCCATCCGGTTTCTGTCTCTACTCATGCCATTTCCTTCATATAGAATCCCTCCACAAGGGTCTGATCAGATACTAAGTTCCTTTAGGATGTACTTAAAAGGTATCCTGGCCTGCTGCACCACTCACATACTCACACCATGCACCCCTACCCCCCACCCCAGGCAGTAGCTACCACTCCATTATACTGGGTGAATGACTTTTTTGGAGCATTCACTAAAGTGGATTCTGACTTCACTAGTATGAAATCATGTAACCCTCCCTGCCATTGACCAGCCTTTTCCACTCTCTATTCCTGAACTCGAGACTTTATTTCTTTCATAGACCACCCCCACCATCATATTACAATTACCTACAACCTGAATTGAAATTCCCAACATTCTTTTAACAAATATTTATTAAAAGTATGCTAGCTGCAAAATATTATTTGACTAACTGTCTTAGAATAAACAACCACATGCTTTGCAGAGGGGGGATTCTGTTAAATGCTTGACTATCATTCAATAAGGAGGAATTATTTGAGGAATTCTGCTCTTGCCTCCTAGTTACAGAGTAGCTTGTCAGTATTTCCTTATTGCATTAGATGATTTGGCTATGGGGCTAAAATTCAGGATAGTTATGTTTGTTTGTTTTTTTTTAATTTGAGAGAGATCGAGTGAGAGAGAGCACAGGCAGGGTGAGGGGCAGAGGGAAAAGCAGGCTCCCCGCTGATCAGGAAGCCCCATTAGTTGCGGAGCTTGGTCTTGGGACTCTAGGACTCCAGCACCATGACCCTAGCCGAAGGCAGAAGTTTAACCAACTGAGCCACCAGGTGCCCCTAGGATAGTTGTTTTAATGAAAGAATAGAGTTTGAGGAATGGGAAGGTGAAAATCTGAGTGGAGTCACAGAAAGCAGAAGGCATTAGGAGAAAGCAATGGAAGAGCAAAATACCAGATGATGGATAATGCAGAAAAGGATAAAGGAGTGGTGAGGACATGCTGCCAAATGAATTGGGAAGGGAGGAGAGTTGGAAAGGAGCGAGAAGGCTCTGTATATAAATCTGCATTTCTTCACATTTTGACTAGAATTAACTTTAGTCCTAAGAAGGAGGTTTAAGAGGAGAGAGAGAGATTATAAATAATTGATACTCAGAGAGTTTTCATGGATCACCTAGAATGCATCATGGACAGATATACAAACTATATCCACAGAGGTTCTAGTTCAAGTTCGTAGGTGGAGCAAAGGAATCTGCACTTTTAATAAGTACCCTCAGTGACTCATACATGTGGTCCGTGGGGCCATCCTTTGGAAAACACTGGTAGAAACCATACGGTTCGCTGTCAAAATATAGCTAAGATGCCAGCATTTCCCAGTTAATTTGCAGCCTGTCCTGTCCATGAATCTGGTGTTTGAGTAGGAGAAAAATATCTGGATGGCTTCGTGCACAGATTGCTCACTATTCTTGTAGTCACCAGAGGTCCAATTTAAGAGGGAAGGAAGAAGTATAATTTTGGCATATTGAAATCTTGAGGCCCCACATCTGTTCCATTTTGTAGTACATGTTTTCAGCAAAAAAGATATAGTTTTTCTTTCATATATTTTAAGTTGCTTAAAGTCCAACAGCATGCATAGTTTTCAGTAGTAAAGCCTCCATAGATATCCCAATGATAATTCATAAAACTTCTTACAAAAGCCAAACATATAAGTACAAACACAATGCTTTAGCTTTTCAACTTTCAAACTATATCCAAAGAGCACAATTAAGTCTCTGTATAGTAATTTTCTCATGAAAAATGGCCTGTAAATGCTTCCCATAGATAATTTATTTTAGTATATTGATTTTTTTCCTTCTAAAAAGCTGTATTGAAACAACAGCCATTAAGGCTTATAGAGCTTTGCAACATCTGGTTATGATTGCAGACAATTGCTCCATTCCTTATTCTTGAGGCTGCATATAACACCACTGAGAACACCTTCATTAGCCGCCTACTATTCCCTTTTCAGATGGCACCTGGGGAAAGGCATGCAAAAGAGATAAAGAAATATCTGAAGGCAAAGCAATAGTTATTGTCCATAAATTACTTATGTCATTTACCCAGAGTCTGCTCCCTGGTGTTGTGTTAGAACATTTTGCTTCTGTATTCATTACTTAGGATAGCTGAGTCCAATGCATTTAGTGAATTAAGTATATTCATTTTTAAATTAGAGGCATACTAGCATATAGTTTTCCACTTAAACAATTTTGCAAAAGTAAAATTTATCCATAGTTACTAGTTTTGTGAGTAGAAATAAGCAGAAACTGACTCTGGCCAATTGAAGCCAGAGGATTTTAACAGAAAAATTGAAGTCACACATACACACACACACAAATTGAAGTCACTCAGGAAACTCCTCAGGAGGCTAGAGCATGAGGCATGGGAAATGATCAGGAACAAGGAAATGGCAGGTAGGTTTCAAGAACTGCTATATGAAGAAACTGCTTCTCACCATTGGAGAGGAAACAGACATGACTCCTACTACGGACCTGGGACATGGGTGTAGCTGCTGCGCAATTGAATGCATCCCACTGTCTCTGATTCTTGTGTCACTCCAAATTTAAAGTGCTAGGAGGACTTTGATCTTATTGGCAACTCCTGGATCTCATTCACCAGAGAAGCCCAAATCTGAATTAGCTGGGCTTTCTGGAGATTTAGTAGGATTCAGGGCCTGCCTCTGACCAAGACATATACTGGAAACTGAGGAAGGGGATTCAGATACTGGGTAGTCAAAAAAAGCCTTGTGTCTACTACACTTAGTGGTAAGACCCAACTTGAAGTTTGAGTTCTATTTCCTTCAGAGCCTTTTTACTTAAAATGTCTAGCTTTTAACATGTGATGAACGAGTAAAATTAATTACCAAATCCATACCTGGAGGAAGGTGAACCAGTGGAGACACTTCAGAGAACCAGATATTTCTGTGCAGAAAGATAAAGTTTATAAACATACAAATATATAACTAAATAGCATTAAATAAAGATGAATATTTTTATCATTCTTCCATCCCTATCAAAAAGCACTTATTTAGTGTTTCCTCTAGACCAGGCACTCTGGTAGGTCCTGGGAACTCAGAGGTGAATTTAACTCTGTTCTTATCTTCAGTGAACTTAGAGTAGAAAATGTATGTGTAAACAGACAATGCCATAGTGTAACTTGTGTGCTTTATGAATTCATGTACACGGAACAGTGGAGGTAGAAATGTGGGAGGGGTCAAATCTAACTAAGCATAAAGAAAGGCTTCAGGTAAATAAAATAAAAGGGCACCTGGGTGTCTCAGTCAGTTGAGTGTCACTCTTGATCTTAGGTCAGGTCTTGATCTCAGGGTCATGAGTTTGAGAGAGATACTAAACAAAAATTAAATGAACTAAGTCTTAGAAAATGAAGGTGTGTTCTCCTGGGAAAGTAGAATGGTTGCCCAGGGAAACAGTGGAAGTAGTTGTATGTTGGAAATGGGTGAAAGTGTGTATGTGAGTGACAATGGGAGGTGAAAGCAAGGAGCAGCAGAATCATGAAATAAGATCGGAGAGGTAGAATCAGAACACGGAGAGCCTTCCCAAATAGGAATTTTGAAACTATCAGGTATGCAGTAGAGAATCATTGAAGGTTTTTGATCAGAGGGATATAATATTTTACCTTTGTGCTTTATGCCTTATGGAATATTTTTAAAGGTTGTTCTGATGTGAAGAATGCATTGGAAAGTGCAAGGTAAGGCAGGAAGATCTGATAGATTTTGTTAATATCTCAGGGAAGAGAAGAACAGAGCCAAAGCTAGTGAAATTGAATTATTAATGGAAAATGGGAGGATTTGAGAAATGAAATGGAATAAAGAATTGGCAGGGCTTTACCTCTAGCTTCATGTAGGGAGTGAGGGGTGGGGAGGAGGAGAATGCTAGGCTAACATCCAGGCTTTGGCAGAGGTATGGGGTCAGTGGAAAAACATAAAAGATTTGGTGGGAAAAGAGTGGACATGCAGTTTATTGGATGTGTACAGATTTGAACTGAAAGAGAGAGATTTTAGTTGGAAGTAGCACTATTAATCACCTGGGTGGAGTATATGAGATCATTTTGGGGGAATATGTACATGAAAGGCAGAAGAAGACAAAATATAAAGCATAGAAGCCACACCACACTAATACTTGAAGAATTGACAGAAAGAGAGGAATTGCAGTAGGAACAAAAGAGGAATGATCAGAAAGATCGGAGGACCCAGGAGATAGAGGAAACAGAATGATTGGGTAGAGAGAAACTAATGAAAAATGGCATGATCAATACAATATTAAACTGAATTTCTTTCATTGTCTGCAAGGCCCTCAGTAAAAGTAGTAATGCCTTTTTAAACCCCATGGGATGCCTGGGAGGCTCAGTCAGGTTAGCATCTGCCTTTGGCTCAGGTCATGATGGTGGGGTCCTGGGATGAAGCCCAGGATCGGGCTCCCTGCTCCATGGGGAGTCTGCTTCTCCGTCTCCTTTTGCCCACCCTCATCATGCTCATTCCCTCACTCTCTCTCTCGAGAGCTCTCTCTCAAATAAGTAAAAAAAAAATATTTAAAATAAATAAATAAAAATACAAAGTAAACCCCAAACTGCCCAGCATCTCATATGATACCTGACAGATGATAGATGCTCAGAAATCTTTGGATTGAAGTATAAAACATGCTTACTGCCATAGAAGGAGTTGGGGATAGAATACCATCCAAAATGTTTCCTCAGGAAAGTCTCTCTCTCAGGGAGTTAATAAGAATACCCTGAACTACAACAGTCATCGTACCATGTTTCTACCCTCCAATAAATGGAAAGAAGTATTATCAGCTGAGAGTACATTCATCTAGCCTAAAGGAGCATCTCTTGCCTGCCAATTAGAAAAGAAAAGAAAGAGAAAACAGAAGGGTAGAACAAAGAAGCAACTGGACAGAGACCTCATAGAGTTCAGATTCTAGTGAGACACATGCTGAGCACGCATTCCTAGAATAACAGAAGTCACCCATTCCTAGAGTAACAGGAATCCTAGAGTAACATGAAATCATTGGCATGCATTTTGCTGAGCATCCTGCAGGGACCTAAAGCTTCCTTGGGATGGCGTTGAATAAAGTATGAAAGTGAACTTGGGACTATTTACTGATGTGTCAGGAACACTTAAAAAGGGCCCTGATATAATTACTTATCATCCCAGGGAGGACTTATGTGTATAGGATGGACCCCTTGGTGAGGTTCTATATGATCTATATAATGTAAGAGGAAGGGAAGCTAGATGTTGCCAGAGCAAAGGAGACTCTTGGTTAATGGTTTTACTAATCCCTTAATTAGGAAAATAGCTTGCTCCCTTAATGAGATAGGAAACTAATGTGAGAAACCTATTGTGGAAAATACGTTATTTATAATACTTAATTTTGCTTGTGCTAAATGAATAGCAGAATGTGAAGTCTTCTCAATCGATAACCTAGTTCCATTTTAATATATCTTTGGTGTGAATCTCTTCTGGTATAAGACATATGGATATGATATAGAGATATAGTTAGAAATACAGATATATAGAGAGAGATACATATATAAGGATTAATATAGATATAGGTGTGAATATAGACATAAGTGTAGATGTGGCTATAAATAGGGAGATAGAGATAGATGTTTGAACTAGGGAGGGGCTTCCTGACTTTTGCAGGATGGATTCTGGTGCCTAGGAACACTTAAAAACAGGTACATAGTACTGTCAAAATGTTTACTTCACATTATGAATATTTACAAAGAAAATGATACAATTTCTGAGATTTATTCTGAAATATTATGGGAGAGAAAACAGGTGGGGCATAGATCAAACAAAACTAACCAGCTATGAGTCAATCATTGTTGAAGCCAAGGGATGACTATATAGATGCTGATTTTACTAAATTGTCTATTTTTGCATTCATTGAAATGTTTTTCAACAATTAAAAGTTGTCAAAAAGTGAAAGTTTATTTCTGCCTCAGAGCAGTATGTGTTAAAATATCATTTAATTAGGAACTAAACAAAAATAAAAATAATTAGGAACTAAACAACATGGTTGAGATTATTAAGTCAGAGAATGTTCGAGGGGAGAGTCAAAGAGAGGATGGGACTGAAGCAGGATGTTGAAGGGTGAGTGCACTTTAGGTAGGCAGGGGAGTTGGGAGGACATTCTAGGCAAGTGAAAGCAATGAGGAAAGGAAATGGGGAGATACATCGTTGAACAGTTTATAATAATAATGGATGAGTGATACAAGCATTGAATTAGGGAGATAGTTCTGAATTGTGAAAATCCTTGAAAGGTTCAATTTCATACTTGCATAGTAAGAAGTAGGAACCCACTGATGGTTTTTGAGAAGAGGAATAATATGAAGAAATTTATTTTAAAGAAGATTAAACTGTTATAAGACAATGAGGAGTGGATAGAGTCCTACCAAAAAGCCATTCAGTAGCCCCAGGGATGATGTGGTAAAGGCCCAAGAGGTGTGGGGCTTGGGAAAGGAATGGCTGGATAAGAGGGAATATTTGAAGTAGAAATTAAATGATAACTGTTGAGAGGCGAAGCATAGGGGTGCTCATACTACCAGAGTAAAGAGAACATTAAAGATAAGTAAATCAAAAATTTATTATAATGTTGGCAAGAACTGGGGAGTTGATTATAAGATTTTAAAAGATGACGTGTTCAGATATTTTTTAAAGACACACCTCTATTTAATTTCTCCAAACTGATGATTTAGGAAGCCTGATTTTCCTTCTCCATCTTTCCTCAAATAGAGAGCTACATCTATAACCAATACGCTGAACGCATATTTTACAGAGGCAGGTATTCTGAATAATACAGAAGTAATTATGCAACAGACAGGGCTACTCTGTTTAAAGTTATACTTTTTCCAGCTACCAGAACTGTTAGAAATAAATGTCTGTTGTTTAAGCCAAAAAACAAAATTATGCTTTTCCTGTGTAGACAGGAAAAAAGTCAAGTATACATTATAACACACCCATGTAATAAGTCAATAGTCATGAAACCCCATTTTCTGCTCATTACATAAGAATGTAAAGAATATCTCAATTGTCACCTAATTTATCTGCACATCTATTTGAGTTAAGATGGAGCATAAAAAGCAAAAAGCTGGACTAAAAACCGGCATTAAAATACCCAGGTGAATTTAGTTTGGTATTTATGGAACTGAGCATATTTTATTCTAATAAGAAGCAGCTTAATGCAATTCAGGGTCTGAACAAACACAATCCTACGCAGAGGATAAAGTGTAAGAGTGACAAGATGCCAACACATTATGACAGCTACTGTGCCGCCTGACCTGGAACATTTATGCATTTTCTAAAAGTGCATAAAAAGCAAATTTTATCATTGCTTGCAGCACATCAACCCTACATTTTTAGTTTTTATTACCCATAATCCCACAGGCTCTGGTAAAATATCAAACTGAAGTTCATTAGTTAACATTTTCAAAAGACACGATTTTAAGATGCTCCCCCAGGTGTCCTGATTTCAGCAACTTTGCTTCATATGCCAAGTAGCAGACAAATCACTAGCCCTGAAAACAGCCAACTCCACTATTATTATCAACAGTGAAATCCACCCACAAATCGAACCAGTGCCAACCAGCCATTCTGAAATGCTGACAGCATCGTGGGGCTTTCCAATGGTGGGGACGTGGAAAGCAGCTGTGACTTCCCTCACTACATGCAGATGGCGAGGAGTTAGACTGTTTTCCTTGGTGCTTAGCAGGATGGATCCTATTGGGAAAGCCAGTTCCACAGATGTACACAATGATGCAGTGATGCCACAGTTAGTTCCAGATATTAGTTACAAGCTGATCTTCTCATCTCCCACCTGCTTCTCTGCCTGCATTTTCTTTCTTAGATCATTGAATTACCATCTACCCAATGGTCCAAGCTAGAAACCTCCAGATTGGCTTTTTTCTCTACATTCCCCAAACCCACAGTCAGAAAGTCTCAATTCTATTCCTTCCTCTCTGGCTCCACTCAATTTCATCCCCTCCACATTCACATCCTCCCATTTCCCTCTGGACAGTTGCTAGAGGTGTTAATCAGGCTTATGTTTGATAATTAATTGCTAATAAAGGATTTTGTCTTTAATAAGTGATTAGATGACACATTACAGACTTGTTGCTAGAAGATTAAAAAACTATTAATTTAGGAATTAGAAATAAAATTAGCAATTGGAATCATTTCCATGTGGGGCTTAAATTCAGATTCAATATTCATAGGGCCAAGAGATAATTTCCTTAATTATATTTTCCAAATATTCCAAGAAATACTAATTTCTCATGGAAAAGTATACTACTATACTTACGTGGCTAAAGGAGGATATAAAGATTCTCTTTTCCTGTTGTTTAGAGGCACATCCCAGATTCCCACATTCTTTCCCCAGTATGCATTTGCAAATGTTGGAAATCTGTGTTCTTGCGAGATTCATTTTCAGAAAATTAATAAATCATCTTTGATTTTCAATTGAGAGGTTGATATGGGCAGTGAGCTATTTCCTTTTCTGCCACAGAAATGAATTGTTTCTCCCAAAACTTGGACTCAGTGTTTTGAAAATTTACTCAGATCTAGTCTATGAGCAACAGCTTCAATGGAGGCTCTATTGATTACACCATCCCTCTCCACCAAAGCCACTAGTTACCAGCCTTGTTAGGGGGCAGGCCTATTGCTCCATGACAAACAGTCACCTTGGAAACACAGCAAGAGCAGCTTCATCCAGTGCCCTTTTCTTTAGTTCTTCACTTTGAAAGCCACTTACACTGAATGTATTATTTAACATGGTGAAAAATGCACTGCTCTTCCAAACCTTCAGAGCTCAAATAGGTTTAAAAAGCTCCGGAAGCCTTTCTAAAGCTAAAATAACCCTGCCCTTGGAAGAAAGATACACAGTGTTCATTCCAGAATTATCAGCAGTGGGCCTGGATGAGTAAAACAATTAAATAAACAATTTTATGAAATTTGGTGGTGTGTCGCCCCCACACACACTCAACCAAGAAGCTTAAAAGGGCCTCATATGTCATAAACCAATTATCCTCCCATCATGCTTGAAAGAAGTATAAAATTGCTGTTAGCCATAGCCTCAAAGGTAGTGTTAAATCATAGACACACAATAACTGTGGCAAAGAGAAGTGAAATAACTTGATCCAGCTTAAGGCACAAAGACTAAAATAGAGTTGACCAGATGTCCAATTTCCTGACAAATGGAATAAAGTGACCCTACTGACTGAATCAGAGATTGCCAATTCAATTAGGTCATTGAAACAAGACCTAAAGAGTGTATGTAATTTTTCAACACACCTTGTTAGCTCTAGACTTGAAGCACAGATGGGAAGAAAGAAAGGGATTTCGTGTCTTTGCATTATGCCAGCTTCTCTTTTCCATGTGATTCTGGGCTAGGGCTAACCACAAGGGAAACGTGTGAGAGAAATGGACTCCAGAAGTGAGTCTGGTGTCTTGCTCCATGTCAGAGGCTAGTGTAGCTCACGTATGTTGTTGCAGATATGCTGGTTCACCCTGTTGGCTTATGGCTGATCTCCTTCCTGGGCTTCTTTAACTCCTGTACCAAGGGCATTTTTAGGGTTCTAAGAGTGTCACCTTCTCCTGTAGGTCACCTGCATCATCAAAATTACAGGACTGGAATGGAGGTGGTAACAGACCAACTCAGCTTCTAGCTTCTCCTCCTGATTCTAGTTTGTCCTTGCCCTTCTCCACTTCATGACTCCCCCTCCTTTCCAGCTCCCCACTCACTTCAGGCCAAGCACCAGATGCAAAAACAACAGCCATACAGAAATTGTTAACCAACCTCCTCACTTACACAATGTCAAGTCCCTCTAATAAATCACTTGTTCTGTCTCATTCCTGATGGTTTTGCTGTTCTCACCAAATTCTGAGTGACACAGAAGGGATGCAAAGCCCTGGGACAGGTGCGTTGCTATACACTGTTCAATTAAACCCTCACAAAACTTCATTTTTAAGTAAATAGTAAGAAAAAAAATAGGTAAAATGCCTAAATCCATAGAAGTTTCTATGGCACTAAATTCAAGATTTCTGCTACTTTCTTTGTGTCATATAGCTTGATGAAGTCTCCTTCTTCCCATTCAAAGCACATTAAACATGGATCTTAAGAATTTCAGTGGCAAGGTAAAATATTCAAAGAGGCAGGCCAGAATGGTCCAGAAGGAAACAAATGGACTAGAATAGAGCAGAGCTGAGAAGCAGGAGGTAAATTTAAGACTAAGCATCAAGAAAGAAGATCTCACTTTCTGGGAACCAAAGACTCACGATAGATAAGACAACTCTTCACAACATAGCAGAAGAGTTAAAATTGGGGCAAGTAATAAACCAGAAGAGTACGAGAGGATGCCAGGTCCAGAGGTCAACCGAGGCAGAAGGTCTAGAAATTTGAAAACCAGGAGATCAAACATTTTATGAGCACATATTTTACATAAGGTAAATTTGGATGGCATGTAATTCAAAGAACAGAGTGAAGTGAAAAAAGCAAACCCATAATTGATGACCAGACTTCAGGGACTGAAGGAGAAGGAAGAATGTTCAAGAAGACAGATTCGGGGAATGGTTTTTTACCCAAGGTCTGGGCTTTCTGGTTGAGCTAAGAGCCATTCTCAGAAGAGCTTGATCTAAACCCAAGCCTGATACTGAGATTTATGTACAAGGAGGAGGATGAAGAGCCAGTTAGTTATGAGGATTCAAGCTCAGAGCAAGATTAGAAGCAAGGCAGGGCAACTTGATATTGAACAACAAAGCATTTGCCTTGAGATTCTGTCCCTTTTACCAGAAATCAGGTTAGTGCCATCAGTGCTGTACTCTGGGGTCAAGTGATGTCTCCTGCTTGGAAAAGCGAGGGAATCTGAAGGGGGTGATAAACTGCCAGGCTTGAAAAACAACTAGATGTGATTTGGTGTGTAAACTATAAATAAATCCTAAAATTCAAAATGAACAATTATTAAGTGATTTACCTGAGTTTTATTTATATATGTAATATTTGTATGTGTGATATATGACATACACAACAGGGAGATTACATACACTTCCTATATATGTAAAGAAGCTATGTTGACCCCATTTTCAAGACAATTTTATTCAATGGAGTATAGGTTAAACTCTGTTCAGTGATTAACTGATGGTCCTCAATTCGTTTTTCCTAAACTGCTTACACTGGGGCAAAAATAATTTCCTGGACACTATTTACCTAAGTTTTACTCTTCCTTAATGCAGTTATAAAGATCAATGATCTCACATTAAGTTGTGTTTCTCCAGTTTCTTAAAACTTTATATTTTTTTTTTTACCACAACATGTATATAAATAATTGTATTGATTAAACTTGCTTTTAGGGTTCTAATACTCCTGTAATTCACACAATGGTAATACAAAACTGATAAGTCCATAGATAACGTATCTGGCTGCTATCACCCTTTCCCCACACACAAACTTGTATATGTATATATGCACGCATATGTGCATGTATGTGTGTGTGGATAGATAGATACATAGATACATAGATGTTATATAGACCTTGAAAGAAATAAAAAAGGACTCTTACACAGCCACGTGCTATTTATACCCAGAAAGGAAATGTTTGAAAAACAGTAATGGCAGCTTTCTGGCCTTTTAGATTATTAGATCCGTTGCTTAACAATAAAAACTTCAGGGTGCCTGGGTGGCTCAGCTAGTTAGGCATCTGCCTTTGGCTCAGGTCATGATCCCAGGTCTGGGATCCAGCCCCGCATCCAGCTCCCTGTTCAGCAGGGAGTCTGCTTCTCCCTCTGTGTTCTCACTTGCTTTCTCTCTCTCTCTAAATAAACAAATTAATTTTTAAAAAGACAATAAAAACTTCAGTAAATACAGATCTTCACAACTTAGCAAATAAAAACTCCCACTCCATGACATGATAAAGTTTGCAAAGCAAATCAACGTATGCAATATTGGCTTAGGTCCCATTTTGGTAATTATTCATTTTAATATCCTCTGTCTTGCTAAATTATTACACTGCTTTGATTTGCTCACGGTGTCCTAACCAGCAAGAAAGCTATTAACATGATATTCATGCATGTTCCTTTCTCTAGATACTCTATTTTCTGTTCCCCTTCACTGGAAGTAACAGCTTTAAAATGAGTATTAGATCATTAGACTTTCTTCTATGTATAATTGTAATCCAGATGATTTGGACCAGGAAAACTCATTCTCTAGTTGAGCTACAAGCAGAGAGAAATTTCTAGGTTTCTCAGTCCTGGCACTTGGTGTAACAGTACAGAATTGGGCTAAGCCGATTTCCAGAGGGAATGTGGGGATAAATCACATTGTGGCCAGCATTATCCATTATCCTCAGGCTGACTGATAGATCATACAGAATTATTGTTCTCACAGGGAGTTTCAGAAAGAAACATTTATAGTAGAAGTTCTGATCCCATGAAGATCATTTATATTACTATTTGAAATAAATACATGTGAGCGTGGGAGTGTATGTGACTGGCTGCTATGCCCCCAAAAGTACTCATTTGACCTAAATTATTTTCAGTTATGTGGAAGGGTAGAGGAGATGCTAATTTGAGCTACTTGGGATATTGGACAAGCAAAGTGGTACCAAGCCCAGTGGTTGGGAAAGTTCTCTCCAGGTGCAGCAATAAGGAGATGCTTTGACTCTAAAGAAATTTGAAAAGAATAATAAAAGCAAATAAAAAAAAGTCTGCCTTTGATTAGCACCCTTAACTGGCAATTACTAAAACATCAATGATAAATATATGTCTCAAAAAAAATCTTTTTTGTTCATCTAAGCTCTAAATGTATTCTACATTATTGTTGAGTTTTAATTATATATATATAAATAATATATATTATAACTGTTCTCATTTGTTTACAATTTTAAACAGTAAAACAAAATATGAACTATGAGGTATATTTTTCCTTGGTAAGTGCAAATTTTAGTTCATAGGTAAACTGGTTTACTGAGTTTGAATAATTATTTTCAATTGATTTTTATCTTTCACTTTTGTTTGTTATAAAACTAAAGAAAGAATCTAGAAATAAATATTTTTGATAATCACATTATTATTATCAAAATATTTTGCCCTACAATGGAAGGTGTTAAAACACACACATACACACACGATTTCTATAGGGATCTAATATTGACTTAAGTAAACAACATTCGGAGACTGTGGTATGTACAGGGTGTCAGTCACTCCAGAGATGGAAAATTGGACCCACTAGGAAAGGGCCCTCAGAAGCATAGACGGGATCAGTTCTGCATATGACATGAGTAAGTTATCATATTTAATAGTTAACCTCTCCCAAATGATCAATAATTTGATTTCTTTAAAAAAATCTTCATTTCTTAAAAGGATACAAGATTTCTTTAAAAAATTGTCTTCAGGCAGCCCGGGTGGCTCAGTGGTTTAGCGCTGCCTTTCAGTCCAGGGCATGATCCTAGACACCGGGGATGGAGTCCCAGGTCGGGCTCCCTGCATGGAGCCTACTTCTCCTTCTGCTTGTGTCTCTACTTCTCTCTCTCAATCTCTCTCTCTCTCTCTCTCACTCTCTCTCTCTCTGTGTGTCTCATGAATAAATAAATAAAATCTTAGAAAAATAAAAAATAAAAAAATAAAAAATAATCTTCACTCACTGCATTTCCATGTAGGAAATGGAAAGGCCCTGAGAAGCCCTGGCTAGCATTCTGGATTGACAGCAGTTTGCACAGCTGCTTTGTGAAGACCATCTAGTGTGGTTCAAGGATACTCTGAAGCCCAGAGAAAATGGTGTGGAGCTGCCTACGTACCCAAACCCTTCCTTGAATGCTGATTGAGTAGAAACGAGGAATCCAAATGAGTTATGCCCTGTCATCTCCATCCCTTTCAACTCCATCTCAGCTTGATGTCTTTTTTTTGTTTTTTTTTTTTTTCCTGGGGCAGAATATATACTTAGTAACTAATAAAAACTAATCTTTGAAAAACAACTCTGTTCTTTTATCAAAAATTAGTTATCAGCCTCGAATGAGGATATAAAAATGCTGGGCATTCTTGCCACACAAAGAATATAAAAATAGAGCAAATGTAAGATTCAGGAGTTTTTCAGTTTGTTCTTGATTTTGCTTTATTTAATGATAAGGAATCTATAAATATAGCCACTGTTGGCTACCTCATAGATAAGAATGGCTACTAGGATAATCCCAAAGCATTTCATTTTATATTTACACTTAAATTTGTATATAGGAATGTGTGATATTTTAGGAAAAAAACAGAGTTCAAATGGGAATCACGATCATGATTGAGTAGAGCAAAACTTTGGTTTATTTTGTCCCTTTCTTTCATTTTCTGTGCTTCTAAGCTCATGTTTCTACATATGAGTAAAAGAAGTAGAGAGATGATTTTAAAAAGCTTTTTAAAAAGGATCTTTTCTCATGTACCACCCAAGGTTCAGAAAATGTCTCAAGGCTTGGTTATTGATTTAGTGTTTACAGCAAATGCCATCCTTAACCTTCATTTTTTACTAATCAAACAAATCAATAGGAGGTAAAGAAGTACCTTGCCAAAGGTGAAATAGCACACTCCTGGTGGATAATATGCCATAGAGATCATATTTACAGATATTAAAAACACAGCAAGGAGAATGACACTTTCTACCCACAGTCTAGCACATTTTTTAATAGTGGCTATTTTTAGAGTAATGCCTCTCTCTTGATGACAATGGAAAAAGTTTCACATATTAATCTGTCTTTAGACCAAATCTGGATAAATAATTTGACTGCAAATTTGTTCAGGTTTCGACTTTGTCACATTTAATCACAAGAGCAAATATTATGAGAGAAGATTTGAGGTTCCTTCAACTGTTTTCACTTAGAAATGTTTTCCCCTGTTTATTTTCTTGAATTTCTCTCATTTTTTCTTCCCTCTTGACATTACACCAACTCAAGAGGAGATGCATCCTACCAAATTACATAGGATTCCTTATGCAATGCTAGTGTCCAGTGAATAGTAAAGGCATTCTCATGCCAAAAGGACACTTGCAAAGTTCACAATTTGCCATTCATTGCTCTTCCCCAAGCAAGCTGAACCGATCCTTCACTTTGCTCCTCCTTTTCTCTCTCCTTCTGCCTCTCTCCTTGTCTGACCTCAGATACCTTCTGCCTGCTTTCCTAATTTATACATATAAGATGTGGTGCTTCTTTTCAAGCCCTCTGGTACTTCAGAGCTGTCTTTTATTCCTCGCTCTAGTTTCTCATTGTTGAAGACTTGGTATCTCAAGGTAGTATATCCTAAATACTAGATTTTAATAATAACTTCCAGAGATCGGGTACAAATATCACTAGTATGACTAATATCCAAAGATATTTCATTTCTTCTGAAGCAGAGAAACAAACCTGTCTAACTAACATTAGGTCTTCAAAACAGAAAGTGGAAAGTTTCTTTAAAGCAAGAAGTGAACCCAGGTAATTAGTGCTGTTATATGTACCACTTGTTGAAAATTTATGACTGCCCTTACAGAGGAGATAATAAATAATCTTAATTAGAGAAGTTACATAAGACTCTGAAGTTAGACTGCCAGGGTCAAATTATGACTCTATCCTTGTACTAACTAGTCAACCTCGGACAAGCAACTTATCTCTGTCCTTGATTTTCTCTTCTATAAAAGTAAGATTATAGGGTTGTTGTAAGCATTACATTGGTTAATATTTACCAAGCACTGAAAATAGCACCAGGCATCTATACAAATCCTGCTCTGATATAGTATGAGTCCTACTCTCATAAAGTCAGTAGTAGGTAGGAAGATAGCAAAGGAGAAGTTACTACTTCTTTCAGTGAGGATTGTGGTCATTATCACAGAGGAATGGACGCAGAACAATTAGAATGAGAGAACATCAGTGTTCACAAGATCAATTATATTATAATACTTCATATAAGAGAAAACAGGAGCGTGATTCAGAGTAATAGTCATGGGATCAAATTAGGGACAGCATCAAGACATGGTAAAGAAAGAATCTGCAGAATATGGCAACTGGCTGAATATGTGAAGTGAGAACTAGAGGAATTGGCAGTAAGAAGATATTGGCTTCAGCATCTGGGAGAATGAGTATCTCTTAACTGCACAAAGCACTTCAAGGGTTTTGGACTGGTAATGGGATACTTGAAAATCTGTCACCAGATAGCAGAACCATTACTATAGCCTGGAGTTTAAGATCAGGGATATGTGATTGGGAGGAGAATTCCAAGATCAAGGCAGGGATGTAGGCAGGTGACCAAGTCCAGGACTGGGGTTTAAAGAATGCGAAAGTGAAAACAAGGAAGTTCCTGGTCTGGGAAAACTAACTATAACACAAGGTCAAGAAAGAATCTTAGGTGACCTCTCTCTGTTTCCCAAGGCATTGGATTAGAGCTTTCCAAATCTATCTTGCCAAAAGCCAAGATTTATCCTAGATGCTAGGAAGTCATCATCATAATGTAGGAGTTCAGCTTAAGGAAAGAAGAATGAAGAGTCTAGAAAATAAAAGTTTGCCACCTTAGAGTCCTGGAGAAGAACTGAAGAACCTGAAGAGAAGGATGCTTCTACATTTTTTGATGATCCAATGTAGAGGGGTTCCAAGTGCAAATGTACAGAGAGAAACAAGACTATCAGTCACAACTTATAACCAAATACTTTGAAGCATGCAAAGGTCATCGATGAGGAAAGCCTGGAAATTCACAAAATAAAATCGTGGGGAAAGGGGTTGGTACACACTCAGATGTCCCATACAGATACACAGAGATTTGATAAATTGCCCTTAGGTCTTTGAGCTTAAGAAGAAATAGAGTAACACACACGCATATTACTAAGAGACAGTAACACATCTGTAGCTGTGGAAAATGACATCCTGCTCAAAATAAGCATAGACTTTGCTTTGTTTGGTTTGATTTGGTTTGGTTTCACTTTCAGAAGAGATGTAAGAGATGATCTCTGTTAATAAGGCATACATTTCTGTGTATTGACATGAATTTCTATGTGGAAACTAAACCTTTGGCTGATGGCAGGAGAGGAACCTCTGGGAGACCCAAAGACGTAACTTCGCTTATTTCAGTCATTACTGGGCACAGGTCTGGTCAAGAGGCCACACAGGTAGCCAGCTGAGCACACAGAGGTGGAGTACGGCCTTACTATTTGGCTTCGAGTAAGCATATCAGAATTGTGGTGGTAAGCAATTGTGTGGTCAATAAAGCCTGCACCTTCGAGCTTCTTAATGGCCTTGTTGCCCATTATAGTGCAAGGAATATTTAACAACAGACTGTTTTGGTTGCAACCTAACTTCTTCAACAAAAATATTGAAAATATAGATCTGAACAAGAGATCAGAAACTCTCAGCCACAAAGGTATATTTGTAATTTATCTGATGCAAAATTATAGTGGACAATGGTTTCAACCACAAATCAAAGATCAGTGTCACATGGGTACGGTGTGGCAAGTCTGCCAATTGATGTTGATCGATCCTCTGAGCCACAGCCCCACACACAGATGATAATTACCATCAATCATTCTGGCAAAGAAAGGGCCACAGCATCTCTCTTCCATTTGGCCACTTGCAGCAAGACACTGTCATCTAGGATAATTCCATATTTTTACTTCTGTGATTCAGCCTTAACTATGTGTAGGTAAATGAGAATTATAAAGTCACATTTTGAAAATGGAGGCTTGTATGTTATCTACTGCACTTATAAGTGTTTCTAACAATGAATTGTAACCATGATATTTATTTGAAAATAAAAGAATATCGTTTTTACAATATTCTATGATTCTGATAAAACATTTCCCAAATGAGTCACATTACTAGAGTGCATATATGTGTGTCTGTAGCACTCTTAAAATTTCTGGAATAAATTAATCAGATAAAAGTATAAAACATTGCTGAAACAATTTAAAGTATTTAAGCAAATTACATGAACTTCCCACCCAAATAAATAACACAAATTTTGCTTTTTTTAGAAAATTATATTTCTCCAGTGTCTTAGAAAGTGTCTAAGTTACTCAGATTCCAACTGCCTCATCCACTCAATGAAAGAGAAATCCTTTATATTTTTTGTGTATCCCACTACACCCAGCATTGCCTGTACAGAGTAAAGGACCAAATAAACATTTATTGGTTGATAAATTAAAAATAACAGAACACGAAATGAAACAGAATGAAAAGTGAAACAGAACACTGCTAGATTATCATCCACCTTTTCAATCAAAGTTAAATCAAAGTAAAGATTTAACAACTGTCAAGCATTATAAAAACTTCAAAGGATTACCACAAGCTCTCAATTTGTGAACAATGGTGTTACAGCATGAATCATTAAAAACAAAACAAAACTGTGTGTACACCCAGGTTCTCTAGTAAAATTTTCCTGGGAAGTCTTGAAAAAAGGCTCTCGGGGTAAAACAACCTTGCAAGAACACGTTCACCTTTCACAGCACACGAAACAAATAGACTAATCTCAAACATGTTTCTCTCGCCTGTGCTGTCAGATTTGGCCACTTAACCTTCTTACTTTCCTTCCCTTCAGTACCAATTGTTTTTCCCCCCAAATGTCTTTGAACAAATAGGATAAATAGCCTTGACCCTACTTTTTCACTATCTTTTTACCTCTTAGCCCTTTGCAGTCTGTCTGCCATTACTTCTTTACTGAATCTATTATCTCAAAGGTTCTACTTTCCAAATCCTTTGCAGCTCCTCTGTCTTCTTTCTCTAGGAACGATATGACCCTAGAAACCAAGTTGTCATCTGTCTGTGGCCTCTAGCCCATTGCATTTCTTCCATTGTCCTTCTTCTGCCTTCTTTGCTAGCTCTTCATTTTCTTCTTGACCCCTACAGCCATTATGAGAACACCTGACAAATAATGATGATAATCAATACAATAATAACTAATGATATTTCCTTACCACAAGCTAGGTACTAGTATCCAATCATTTTATCTTCAGAACCCAATGAGGCAGGCACCAGTATTGTGCTCATGATGAGACGGAGACACACTGAGCTTAATTAACCTGTTCACACCATTAGTAACTAACCAATAAGGAATTAGCCCTATGAAAGTACATAAACCTTGTCTGGATTATCATTTCCAGCCCCTTTCAGATAACCTCACTTGCAAAGTTTTTAATTTAGCTAATCAAAAAACAAACTTTTTATATTCACACGCACAGTCCTTGACCAGTTTCTCTTCCTGACTTTGGTGTAATAGTGATGCAGTTATTTTAGTCACCAAGTCCAAAATCTTTGACTCCAAAGACTCTTTCATCCAAGTGCTGATCACTTTTCATTATACATGCCTATTAGAGTAACTATATGCTCATTTTCTTTGCCTCCATTTTTCATTGCCCCTGATTCCCTTTACACATGTGGTGAAATTCATTGTCCTATGACACAGCTTTAATCATTTCACTCTCTTGCTTGCACCTTCAGTGGCTCACCATTTTCTTCATAGATTCAGAACACATTTGTCATTTATTAAGCATGTAAGGTCCTCCTTATCCTAGCCTCCCTAAGTTTTATGTCCTCCTTTCTAATATATGCATATGTGGTCAAGCCATTCCCCTCAATTCATGCCATCATTTCCATACAGGCCTCTGTTTATGCCTTATTATCTTCCTGTACTCTCCCCCATGCTACCCTTCAACACCATATCCATTGGAGTTCTAACTACCGGATTCCAGGGCCACCTTCTACTCTTGAACTCCAAAGATAATTTAGAGCTCTCTTATAGCACTTATCTTATTGGGTCTTAAATAATGGCTAGTTATTTTAAATTCCCCCAATAAGAAATGGAAAGAGTATCTTACTGTTGCAGCCCCAGCAGAATCATGCTTAGTATTTCACAGATAATAGATTTCTAATAAACATGTTTGAGATTCAGGGATAAATTTATGGGGAGATTGGCAAAAATTGTATCTGCAGACTAACAGCTAATTCAGTGAAGACCTTTCCTTTAGCACAGCTCTGTAAACCCATTAAATGAATCAGCTATGTGTCTTGCACACTGAGGAAGAGGATGGCTTTTCCAAGTAGTTTCTTAATTGAAGCATTCAGTTATTTCACACGCTGCTTTGGAATATTAAGCATAAAACAGCATCATAAAAATTTTACTAGAAATTTGTATTGGAAGTCACCTCTCAAAATTCATTCTGCTACTTCTATTTAGCAAAGGTAACCTGGTATATTTGGCCAACCATATTGCTACCCTGCTAAAACTCACTATGTCCCAATCATTCCTATACCTTTAGTAGGATCTATAACTATGTCTTGGCCCATGAAAGGTAATCAGAAGTGTTTTGTAGTATTTCTTGAAGTCCTCTTAAGTGTTTAAGGCATTTTGAGTGCAAATGAAATGGATAGGGCTCCAGTAGCCAATAGAAATGGAAAAAAATGATTTTTAAAAGCACAAAATATTGATTTGTTGCCCACCTCTCTATTTAGAAATAAGATGATTATGAATATTGCAAGATAAATTTGATGTATTAATTACTTTGGAGATGATTACCCATAAATGCACAACTACAAAACAATATAATAAGAGCACACATTTGAAATTAACAAAAAGAATTGCTATTATCTTGAAGCTATTTGCAATAGAGAAGTAGAGCAACCAGACAGGTGGGTTTTTTCCAACATTAATAAGAGAGATTCTCAAGAGATTTTAATGAGAGAGATTTTCAAGTAATATAAAATAATGCCCAATGCAGATTACTGTCATATTCTTAACAGTATTTCATGTTGAACCTATACTCACAACTATATTTGGCTCACTAGTACTTACCAAAATTCATGGCTACAAGAAATAGACTGTAACTTCAAGTCCTTTCATGTATTAGATGTCATCATGTCTGATCCATAATAAATTACCTTGAAATCTAATAGTGTTTAAACTGAGACAATTTGAAGTCTTTTACATTCATTTTTCTGAGGAAAAAAAAAACTTTATGGTAAAATGACCTTCCTCCAAAAAGGAAAAAAGGGTCACCTTTATAATTTTTTCAAGGATCTGACTATGATAAATCAGGGACTTTTATCCAAATGTAATAACTAAAGCTCACCTGTGTTCATTGTAGGGAACTCTTTTTTGTGCAATTCTAACTATGGAAGCTGAAAATGCTCCTGTAAAACTTGTTGTCATGACAACAAAATCCCCTAAGAAATGATGCAACTCCGCATGTGAAGGAAGTATTCATGACATGATTTAACAGAAAGATGCTTCAACCACCCACTACAACCTCATTTTTCATCTGGTCTATTGTTTGCTTATATTTGTTTAACACTTATCAAAATTTCCACAATACATAGCTCTTTAATAAATATGCTTAAAGTGGCAGTTATTTTTGTCTTTCTTTTACCACTATTACTTATAGTGAGCAAGAAAGGGGATGATGAAAATTTGTCAAGCCTTAGAAAGGCTAAAATATTACTTAGAAATATTTTTCTTGGTCACTCCTCTTAATTTGGTTTGAGGAAGCTCCTTTAAAGATCCTCCAGTAGATTTCTCTATATAAAGAAAATGTTTGATAAATCTGGGCAAGGTGGATTTATTAAAACATAAACACTTGTTCAACAAAAATGAAAAATAAAAAGTGAAAAAGTAAAAATAATAATTTTAAATAAAGCATATTTATTTTCTTAAATTTGTTGTCTTAAAAAATAAACAACTTTAGGGATACCTGGGTGGCTCAGCAGTTGAGAGTCTGCCTTCGGCTCAGGGCGTGATCCCGGAGTTCTGGGATGGAGTCCCACATTTGGCTCCCTGCATGAAGCCTGCTTCTCCCTCTGCCTGTGTCTCTGCCTCTCTCTGTGTGTCTCTCATGAATAAATAAATGAAATATTTAAAAATAAATAAATAAATAAATAAATAACTTCAAAACCAGTGCCAAAAAACTGCCTTTTAAAAAATCTTAGAATCTAGACTGTAAAATGAAGTTAAAATTCTAATAAATTTCAAAATCTAAAATATGAACAGTACCTTCCAATTTAGGGGAAATGTAAGAAAAAGAAACTAAAATCTTTGGTCTGTAGTTTTCTTATCCAATGTGTCATATTACTTTCTTAATTTTCTTCTTTAGTAAGAACCTACTATTTACACGAGCTTTTGAGGTTTTTCTTATTGTGCTTATAAACGATCTCTTTAGTCTCTTCATCCACATGTATCAAAAGCTTCAAGGACAACTGAGTGGCTCAGTTGGTTAAGCACACCACTTTTGATTTTAGGTTAAGTCATGATCTCAACATCAAGAGATGGAGCCCTGTCTCTCTGCTCTCAGCAGGGAATCTGCTTAAGATTCTGTCTCTCCCTCTCCCTTTACCCCACAAACCATTCCCTCTCTATCAAATAAATAAATAAATAAATAAATAAATAAATAAATAAATAAAATTTTAAAGAGTTTGATATAAGAGTTCGATAACCTAGCTATAATCTTTGATTTCGCCAAGTTAAGACTCCTCATTGTCTCACCGACAATGGCCTTACCCACCCGATGTCTTCTTTCATCTCTGTTTTAGCCTAGGTTATAAAAGGAATAAAAGGCATATAGATCAGAAAGTTCTTTTGCAGATGATATTATAGTCTACATAGAAAACCCTAAGAACACTACAAAAACACTCCTAGAACTAATAAGTTCAACAAGATCACATAACACAAGATAAACATACAAAAATAAATTATATTTCTGTATAATGGCAACACATTGTGGAAACCAAATTAAGAATTAATACTTTGGGCAGCCCCGGTGGTGCAGCGGTTTAGCGCTGCCTGCAGCTCGGGGTGTGATCTTGGAGACCTGGAATCGAGTCCCATGTCCGGCTCCCTGCATGGAGCCTGCTTCTCCCTCTACCTGTGTCTCTGCCTCTCTCTCTCTCTCTGTCTCTCATGAATAAATAAATAAAATCTTAAAAAAAAGAATGTAATACTACTTATAATCATTATATGTACATATATATATTTCTAATACCACTTATACTTGTATCCTCAAAACTATAAAATGCTAATTAAATATATCAAAAAAAATTCTAAATAAATAGGTCGATAGATTATAGTCATGGATTGGAAGATTCAATATAGTAAGGGTATTAATTCTCCCCAAATCTATATATAGGTTTAATGCGATTTCTATCAAAATCTCAATTAGATTTTTCTATAGATAGATATAGACAAAATTATTCTAACTTATATGGGAAAGCAAAGGAACTAGTACAGCTATGAGTAATTTTAAAAAATAAGAGGGGTGGGAATCCCCGGGTGGCTCAGTGGTTTAGCGCCTGCCGTCGGCCCAGGGCATGATCCTGGAGTCCCAGGATCCAGTCCCACATCAGGCTCCCTACATGGAGCCTGCTTCTCCCTCTGCCTGTGTCTCTGCCTCTCTCTCCCACTCTCTGTGTGTGTCTCTCATGAATAAACAAAATCTTTAAAAAAATAAAAAATAAGAGGGGTGCCTGGATGGCTCAGTCTGTTGACCATCCAACCTTTGATCTCAGCTCAGATCTTGATCTCAAGGTTGTGAGTTCAAGTCCCACATTTGACTCCACACTGGACATGGAGCCCACTTTAGAAAGAAAGAAAGAAAGAAAGAAAGAAAGAAAGAAAGAAAGAAAGAAAGAAAGAAAGAAAGAAAGAAAGAGAAAGAAAGAAAGAAAATTAGAATTATTCTAATTATTCTAATTATTCTAATTATTCTACTCAATTTCTAGACTTATTATATTGCTTCTGTAATCAAGATCATATGGTACTGTAGAACAACAGACACATAAATAAATGGGACAGATTTGTACGACTAGCTGATTTTTTACAAAGGTTCAGTGGAGGGAGAATATTCTTTTCCACAAATGGTTCTAGAACAATTGAACATCTACAGACAAAAAAATTAATTGTCAACCTAAGTCTCATACCTTCTATAAAAACTAATTCATTGACCTATAGAGCTAAGTATAGAACACAAAAATCTGAAACTTTTATTTTATTTTATTTTTTAATTTATTCATGAAAGACACAGAGAGAGGCAGAGAAATAGGCAGAGGGAGAAGCAGACTCCTTCTGGGAGCCCCATGTGGGACTCAATCCCAAGACCCCAGGATCACAACCTGAGCTGAAGGCAGATGCTCAACCACTGAGCCACCCAGGCATCCATAAAAAATCTGAAACTTTTAAAAGATAGAAGAGAATCTTCAGAGCCTGGAATTTCATGAGTAGTTTTTAGACATAATTCCAAAAGCATTATCTATTTTTTAAATTTCTAAACTGGATTTAATCACAATTAAACACTTTTGCTCTACAAAAGACCCTAGTTAAGAGGATGTCCATACATGTTATGGATTGGGAGAAAGTCTTTGCAAACCACACATCCTCCAAATGATACATACTTAGAGCATTTAACTAAATCTCAGAACTCAACATTAAAAAAACAATTCAATAAAATAAATGACAAATACATGAAGAGATATTTCTTAGAAATGATATACCGATGACAAATGAGCACACAAAAACATCTTCAATATCACTGGCCATTAGGGAAATGCAAATCAAGCCCATCATGAGATATTATTATATAGATTAGCTCAGGTGAAAACAGTGACAATGCCAAATGCTGGCAAGGATTCAGAGACTCTGAATCTTGCATGCATTGCTAGTAGAAATGTCAAATCATACAGTCACTCTGAAAAACATTTTGGCAATTTCTTAAAATAGTAAACATACCTTTACTATATGATTCATCAATTTGTACTCTTGAACATTTATCTCAAACAAATGAAACTAGTGTTCCCACAAAAGCCTATACACAGTTACTCATTTACAGCATCCTTATTTGTAATAGCCTACAACTAGAAACAACTAAAATGCCCTTCAATGGTAAAACAAACTGTGGTACATTCATGTCATGTAACACTCTACAAAAATAAAAAGCGATAAGCTATTAATGAGCACAATGACTTGGATAGTTCTCAAGGGCATTATGCTGAATGAAAAATGCCAACATCATAAGGTTTCATAGTAGGTGAATTTATTCACAAGACATTTAAATATAAAATTGTAGGGATGGAAAACAAAGTAGCAGTTTTCAGCAACTAGGGATAGTTTGGGATGGTGGAGAAGAAGATGTGACTATAAGGAAGCAGCACAAGGGAAATCTTTGTAATGATGGGATAGTACTGTATTTTGATTGTAGCGGAGGCTACACAAAATTACTCAGGAGATAAAATAACTTAGAAATATAAACACAGTCTATGCCAGTGTCAAATTCCTAGTTTGGATATAGGACTATAATTAGGTACAATGTAACTGTTAGGGGAAGCTGGGTGAGGGACACACAGGACCTCACTGTAATACATTACAATTGCCTATGACTCTATAATTATTACAAAATAAAAAGTTTAATTTAAAAAATATCAGCATTGGAAAATATTGTTAAAATTTTAATGTTCAGTTTGAATTAAAAAGGTGTCAAAAGCCTTTGCAGCCCCTTTCCTTAAAGGGTCATACTAAAAGGACCCTAATGGGGGCTCTAAAAAGGTGAATTTCACTTACTAAAAGACAATAAAGATAGGCAGGGAGGTTATCTGCAATACTTGTGAACTTCTAGAATAGAGCCACTCCCAAAAGCCAAGTCAAAAATAAAATAGTACATCTTTATTCCTATGGGCTACACATTTTCTTTTTCTTTAAAATTTGTTTATTTATTTGAGAGACAGAGTGTGGGGTGGGGAGTAGGGAGGGGCAGAAGGGGAGGGAGAGAGAATCTTCTGCAGACTTCTCACTAAGCGATGAGCCAGATGCAGGGCTTACTCCCACAACCCTGAGATCATGACCTGAGATGAAATCAAGAGTTGGTTGCTCAACTGAATGAGCCACCAAGGCGCCTCTATAGGTTACACATTTTCAATTTAATTTCTATCCATTAAAACAATATGGTTTCCATAAACCTCAAATCTTAAGCCAATGAATGATTGGCTCTGGAAAAAACTTAGACAATATGATAATTAATACATTTGTGCTCAGAAAAAAATTAATGTGACAAGTCTAGAGGATTGTGCATGCCATTCTAACATCCTTTGGCTCCCTTAAACTGGGCATGGTGTACTCCTCACCATTAGCCCCATCACCGGGACTCAGAAGCAATCCCTTCCACCTCCTGCTGCTCACAGCTCTTTATCCCTGGGTCTTATTACTGATGCTTCCATTTGGAAGTTTTGGGATGATTCTATTGGCAATCAGTATTTTCTCTGTTTCTCCACCCCATTCCTCTCACCTGCATTCAATACCTTGTATTTATTTAACTGTCTGCCTCCTACCCTGAATTCTAAGCTCCTTTGAAAATAATCTCTCTTCCTGATTTACCTCTACAACCTTTCCTTTCTAGGCATAGTAGTTATGCTACCAAATTAAAGTATGTTTGGAAAATCAAACACATTTGAGTAATTACAGAAGAATTAAAGTGGCACAGTTAGGTATTGGTAATTCTGTATATTTTATAATGTTGTTAGCACCATTCCAGAATATGTAATGCTGCTTTCTTCATTTTAACTATATTGCACCAAAAGGAATAAATTTAAAGAAGCCTGAGCTAGAAGGTAGTCTCTAGATATTCATTCAACATTTCATAAAGTTAACACTTAACAATGTTAAGATAGCATTCAGTGTTTGTTTAGTAACAGATAACTGCTAATGTATTCCATTTGCATTGCTTTCTGCCAGGTCCTGAAGAAACAAGGATATCCAGGAGATGTTCCCTTAGTCTTTACAGAATCAGGTCACAAAATCAGTCCAATGGGAATGGGATTTATCTTTGTAAATTAGTGGGAGCCTAGTCTCACTTTACAAGCACAGAACAAATGTATTTAGAAGCAACACAGTCTGGGGTCCCAGAATTGTGAAGCACTTTTTAATAGGCATTTTTTTCCCCAAAGCTTCACTGTGGCTTGAGATGTGGCAGGGAAGAGTGAGCCAAAAGACTTGGTTTGGAGCAACACTGAATCTCTCTTAACTGCAAGGAAGTCTGTTCTACTGAGAATTGTTCAGCCTCTTTCTCATTAGGTTAATCAGAAAAATGAACTGTAGCTGACTAGTCAAAAGAAAAAATCTTTCCCTTATAACTTTCCAGGAATGAGCTTGCAATACAAATCAACAAAGGTAAAGCAGTAAATTTTATATTATAGCATTTCTTAAGCTTGTGAACAAATCTATGACTTTTCTAAACAGAACATTGCTGCAGCATTGTTATATAGCCCCACCTCTTATTTTATAGAACAAGAAGAATCTTTTTATTTTAGTTTAACTGAAAACAAACAACAACAAAAATCCACAGCAATAAAAAGCACAATCCTCCAAACATGAGTTTTACAACTTTGAAAGTGGTGTACGTATTGACTAACAAGTAGAGTGGTTTGTGGCATGCACGTCTAAAAACAAATGCACAAGCTACTGAAAAAATTAGTGAATAGAGCAACTTATTGACTTTTCCACAACATGAAGGATTTGACAGAAAGTGTAAAAAGTAAAGGAGTTGGCCCAGACACTGAATTGCTTGGATTGCAAGGAACATGTCTTCCCTAGACATACGTGCTTAATTTTTTTAGTAGGCTTTGTTATTAGGACAGCTTTAGAATCACAGTAAAGTTGAACAAACACTGCAGAGATTTCCCATTACCCTCTGCCATCACATACACAGAGTCTCTTCATCATCAGCATCCCCCACCTGAATGGTACATTTATTTCCATTAAGAAACCTAGATTCACACATCATTATCAAAGTTCATAGTTGACATTAGTTTATTCTTGGCTTTGAACGTTTGTGAGTGTAGACAAATGCATAATGACACATCTCCATCATTACAGTATCCTACAGCATAATTGCATTGCCCTCCAGAATTCTCTTAGATCTGCCTTTTCACCCCTTGCTCCTCATGGATGCCTGGCAACTACTGATATTTTGCTGTCTCATAGTTTTGCTTCTTCCAGAATATGACATAGTTGGAATCATACAGTAGGTAGCCTTGTCAGTTTGGTTTCTTTACTCAGTAACATGCATCTAAGTTTCCTTTTTCTAAGTCTTTTCTTGGTGAATAGCTCATTGGTTTTTTGTTTCTCAATAATATTCCATTTTCTGGACCATTTCATCTTTAATTCTTAAGGTGGTTCACCTTCGGCATTTCTTACAGTTTCGTCTAGAATTCATTCAGATAAATTCCTTTGTATTCCTTTTCAAAATCAGCTTTTAAGATAAATAAGATCTTTTGAGATTAAAAATCTTTGGAACCAGAATTTTTATCTAGCACCTATCAGGTGCATTTAGGAGATAGTCTATATGGGTTCAGATATACTAAGCACTAAGGTAGCTTTGTAACTTCAAGTTAATACCTTCTCAAAGTGTTAACATCTCTTATCTCTTCATCAACCCACTGAAATATCTAAACAGGGATTCTTATAGCTCATAAATTAATTAATTGTCATTTCATAGAACTGGAAAATAGCGTTACCAAGAGGCAGAACAAAAGTAAGAGATTTGAATGTTTTCTTAATGTAACGTATTTCAAACAGACCTTTCACCAAAGAAGATGTAGGAAGGCCATTATAAAGATGCTTAGCTTTATTAGTCATTAGGGAAATGCACATTTCAACCACAAAGAGATGCCCCTTATACTCATTAAAATGGCTAAGATCAAAAACATTGGAGTTATCAGGTATTGGCAAAGATGTGGAAAAACTGGAAAGGTATATACATTGCTGGTAGGAATGTAAAATGGTACAGCAACTATGAAAACAGTTTGTTTGGTATTTTCTTTAAAAAGTTAAGCATATACCTACCATATGACTCAGTAATTCCACTCTGGGGCATCTACTCTCAACAAGTTAGTACGTATGTCCACAGAAAGACTTGTATGCGAATGTTTAGAAAAGCTTTATTCATAATAACCAAAAAAATGGAACAATCCATATGTCTATAAACTGGTGAATAGATAAACAAAGTGGGATATAACTGTGCATTGAAACTCTACCAAGCAGTAAAATAAATTACTGATATATGCAACAACGTGAATCAGAAACATTTCAACCACAGAAACATTTGCCAGTGAAAGAAGTTAGACACAAAAGCCGACATATTGTATGAATCTATGTAAATAAAATTTCTAATAAGGGCAAATCTATAGAAATAGCAAGATCAATGTTGCCTAAGTCTTGGCATGGTAGTGAGAATTGACTATAAATGGGCACGAGAAACATTTTCAGGATTCTGGAAATGTTTTATATCTGGATCATAGTGATGAATGTGTAACTATATAAATTTACTAAAAGTCATTGAATTGTATACTTACAATGAGTGAATTTTATGCTATCTAAACTGCACTTCAAAAAGTTATTTGTAAAGAGGCAATAAAGCTTCTTCAATAAAAACCTCTCCAATGATCTGCACCTGGCAGCAATGTTCTAATAGCAGACAAAACTTATTTATAAATAAAAATCACTAGCATAAAAAGGGAAGCAAAATTGCTGGAGTCAAGAAATATTCTAGGAACTACTCATTCACAAAATGTTCAAACATTTTTGCCAACATTTATACTCTCCCTTATCATTTAAGCTATAATGTACTGGGAACTATCAAAATAGGTCAATTTGTAATTTGAGAGATACATAAAAGAGTCTTTTGACTGATGAGAAAACTCTTCTTTCAAAATGAAGTTAGGAATTCATCATTTTTTTAAACTTACAAATTTCAACTGAAAGAAATCACTATAAATATATGAAAACTTAAATACCAGATGAAAGATACAAGTATTCTGTGAGGCTTATACTGGGCTAAAAGTTATAGCATTGGAGATTGCCATTTCACCGTGATAGAAAGAATATGATTCTGCTCTGACCAGACAGATGAGTATAGACTGAAAGGGTGAAAAACCTTAGCTCTGCCAAGCCCTAGCCCCAGCCTCTGTGGTGGTGCTTAGAACTATTTTCAGGAATGTTCTCAAGGGCTGCTTTCCAAGTATGCCAACTTCTGACCCTATTACAGGTCAACCTATTCATATCATGGTTTTTTATAATTTCAGAAGCACAAGCAGCACATCATATGGCTTAAACTAGTATTTCTTAATAAATGATTATGATTACCAAATACTATGTATTAGGAATGTGTGTTAGGGGCAGGGATTCCCCCACACATCCAATAATTCTCCAACATTAGCTGGGTGTCCTACAATTCAACTCATTTCCAATACTATCTACCTAGAGACTGCATCAGATTCCACATCTGAAGGGCTCAGTCTCACAATACTGCTCTCCACTTTAGGTGCCAATTGTTACCTATACTTCTGAGTGACTGGCTGTAAATCAGAAGTTCCCATGACCTCCTCCTTAACATAATAAAAGATATTCATTGCTCTCATCACTTAAAAAATTCCAAGAGTTTTAGAACCTGTGTGCCAGAAATGGAGACAAAAGCCAAATATACATAAATTACAATATCACACTCAACCTCAACACTGGATATGTTGGGTTGGATAATTCTTTATTATGGGGGTTATCCTCTGTAATGTAGGATGTCTCTACTTTCTAAGCATCCATAAGGTTTCTGCTCTAGTTAGACAACCAAAAATATCCCCAGAAACTGACAAATTTTCCCTGGGAGTAATATTGCCCTTGGTGGAGAACCAGTGGCCTGAATGATCAACCCAAACTCTTAGAGTAGTCAAAGGATTGCGTAAGAACTTTGAAAAAGTATAATTTCTCTCACCATTGAATTGTCCAGATAAGTCTGATTAGTTGAAAATGCAAAATGAATGAGTTGGAAAGTGAAAACATTTGTAAGAAGAAAAGTATCATTACTCCAGTTTTACGTCAACAAATTCCAACATCCAGATCAGTCAATGAGGTAAAAGAGTTTCGTCTAAGCATTCCAACTGTATAAAAAAGGATTGATTTTTACCACATGGCTGACCCCCTTAAACAATTTGCCCTTGTTCTAGAATATTAGCAATATGATAAAAGAAAAAATCCAAAATTTATACCAAATCCAATTTTATCACCACATTTGACTACAAATCTCCACAGATTGTGACTTAACTAAATCATCAAAATGAGAAGAGACATAATGGGCCAACTTTTGAGGAACACTATTAGTTGATAGACATTACAATTCTCTTCAATAAGGTGAATTAACATTTTGTTCTAATTGCATCCCATTCACCTTGTTGGCAAAGGAGGGATCCCCCCTTCTAAATCGTACAAGATGGTTAAATGCACAATATCAAACACTGAACAAATGAAATAGAGATCAATCTACTAGTCATGTAGACTCACAGCCTGTAGAAGGACATTGCATATCAGGCAGGTCCACACTGAAGTTACATTCAAGAACAAAACAAGCTGGGGCTGTCTGGAAAGGCTTCATTGTAGCAAGTAGTAAGCACAGTAGTAAGATGAACCTTGGCTCTCACATGAGGATGTCCTTGGCTTGTTTGAAAAAACTCATGGGCTGCCTAGGGAGTAAAATCCTGTTAGGTTGAAGACTGCATAGGAGGCAGCTGTTCTGGCTGATGGAGAACTAGCCAGGTGGCTGAAAGATTTTCCTGCTAGGGAAGAAGTGGGGTGGGGAGGGGCAAGAACAAAGGAATTCGTGATTACATCTTTGGGACTCTGTGAGGCACAAAGATATTAAGGCAACATTCGGAATTTTAGGCCTTATAATTCACATTTCAGACAGTTAGAAGTGATTTGTGATGTCTTAGTCACTTTGAATGCAAAGATAACACCAAGTGGTAGGTATATCTTTCCAACCTGAGTTCGCTGCATTATAGCTTTTCAAAACAGGAGTAAGTCTTAAAAGAATAAATCTGAACTACTCCAAGCATTCTTTCAAGACTTTGTAGTAACTGCTCTGGGCACAACAGATACTTCTAAACCCCACAAAGAGCTACGAAGGAAGAAAATATAGCCCTTTCCCTCAAGTGGCTCATGTCTACATCACCAGAGTGTCCTGTCCTGATCTCAGTAATCTTGTGGGGCTTTTCCACATAGATGGTTGTGCAAAGGAGAAACTAAGGGGATGCCATGAATTGCCATATTTTTAATCTGTGAATAGGCAAACAATATATGAAGGTGAATCTTAGCATTTCTCCTACTTAAGGACCAGCACAAGACCAAACCCTGAAATTTTGTAATCAGTTGAGAACTTTCTGTGAAGACTTGAACCACTAAAGAGTTCTCCCCAAAACAATTTTAATGTTTTATTTCTACAAATGCTGATATGAAAACCAGGTATCTAATGCATGTCTGAGAGTCACTTTGAGGCAAATAATACATGATTTGTAATCAGAAATCTGGATTTGAAAACTTTCTCTGACATTCTAGCTATGTGAGCTTAGAAAAGGCTTTTAGTTATTCAGAGCTTGTGGCCTTGTCTCTTCATGGGGTTACTGGGAGCAAGAACTCTATCTGAAAAATAAATAATTCTACTTATCTATCTATCCATCCATCCATATACAACACACAAAATAGTGAGAACTTGGTTCTATATCAAACCCAATTCAACAATAATAACAGTAGCAAAAACATAACAGTTGGAGTTTTATAAAAAGTAGACATCTTGACAGAGTTTAGAAGGGAGATTTGATGAGGATGATAAAGTTGTTAGTATTGAATTTTGGTCTTGTGTTATGTTTAGCAGAAACAATTAAATTGTCAACTCCAGGGCAGCCTGGGTGACTCAGCCGTTTAGCGCCTGCCTTCAGCCCAGGGCGTGATCCTGGAGACTCCGGATCAAGTCCCACGTCAGGCTCCCTGCATGGAGCCTCTTCTCCCTCTGCCTGTGTCTCTCTGCCTCTCTCTCTCTCTCTCTCTCTCTCTCTTTCTCTCTCTGTTTCTCATGAATAAATAAATAAAATCTTTAAAAAATAAAAATAGTCAACTCCAGCATTATTTTCTCACTTGTATCTAAATAAGTTGGGTGAAAGTCCTAAACTAACTCAACCTCTTTATTACTTTAACACTAACTTTTGAGAATTTATCTTACAGCTCTAAATCATAAATCAGGACAAACTCCAAAACAGTATTTAATTCCTAATCTGTGTGACAGAAATCTCACAAGATATTGATAACTAACTCTGAAAGTGAAAAATTCAAATGATACAAATGGCACTGCCTTCTTGAGAATTTCAGATTAATGAAGCTAGGGCTATATTTATGATGTAGCCACATAGTAATGAGTTCTTTTTTAAAAAAATGTTTTTTCTTTCTAGAAGTGGAGTGAGGCACAGGACTGGATGTATGTAGTGTTTGTGCTTGCCTTTATAATGGTTGACAGGGAAATAAAAACACTCCAGCTGTTAGCCATGCCTGAACATACTATAATCATGTCCAATTTTCTCTATATATAAGTGAGAAAAATTTGGAATCTCACTAGAAGCTGTATGTCAATGTATGCTATTAATATTTATGACTCCTGCTCAATAAGTTCTGGAATCTATTCTTGACTCCTGGGAAAATCCATGGCAAATAGAAAGAACCTCAAGTTTTGTATAACCCATTATGTTTTTCAAAGAACTTTCACTGCTATTATCTCATTTGATCTGGTTCCAACCTACTTTAGGCTACACAAAAAATAAAGTCCCCACTAGCAGAGGGAAGGATGAGGAGAGAGGCTCCTGGCAACTCCACCAGCACATAAGTGTCTTATTTGCTGCTTATGTGCTGAAAGGGAAAACCCCTCTCTGCCGTCCCTCCTCTAAGACTACCTTTCAGAGACCTCAGTGGCCATTGCTGGATGACTTGCTTTAGTCCTCCCTTTCTTCCTTAGCAGGCAGTGAGCCACAAAGCCACCAGTTCAGGTCATCTGAAGAATGTTTCTTCTGAATGTTCCAGTGGAAAATTAAAGGAACAGAAGACAGACTATATGTACAGCAGTAGAAGAACAAGGACTTTGAAAATCTGTTCTCTTCTCTCCTTGCCTGAGTTGTTAAAATCTGGGCAGGAGGATGTGAAGAGTGGAGGCCATGGAAATTTAAAGAAGGCATGAGAGAGCTGAAACTCTTCCCTCTGTAAACCTGGATATTGTTGCAGGAATTCCTGCCAGTCAATAAATTAAATAGCTCAAAACCACTAATATAAAGAATTTCAACAGAATCTTGTTGGTTTTAGAACAGGATAGTTCTGTCACAGTTGTGCAAGACAACCCTAAGTTCCACACATTGGGTACAGCTGAATTTGATAAATGTGGTCACTAGATCATACAATGAAGCAGTATCTGTTAATGCGTTGAATGCCTCTAGGTGAGATGTTAGCACTTCTCCACCCACCATGTACCAGATTGGACACTGTTATTTGTAAACCATGATCATAGACATTTATTTTGCCTTTTTATGCGAAGAGCCCCTGTAGATTTTAAGAACCAAAAGGACTGTCTACCCCAAGCACATGCACACATACACACACAAAGACTTAAGCTTGGACACTAGAAGACAGTAGAATCAGATGAGATGAAAGATGTCTGATGCACCCACATGGCCCCACAGGAGAGAAGAGACCCAGAAGTTCCAGTTTCTGTTCCTTACATAGTGATCTGAGGTGCTCTGCTTCCAACCAGTCTTTTTTCAGTCTTCTCAACTCTAACCCAGATGTGCAGCTTTAGCCAGATACAACAAACTGATGATACATTTAGTTCTTATTCTAAAATTCTTAGGTGTACAGAGTATCATAATTTTAGGACACCAAATAACAATCTTTGTATCACATGAAGTGTACACCTTTTATGAGATACCATTTTCTTAGGTTAAAAAAACCTGAAAGAAAGGACATGCACATTAATGTAAATAGCATAGTGGGACACACAACTGTCCTTTCAGCAACACCCAGAGATGAGTCTAGCAATATCTTCAGTAGCATTAACTGAAGTGTGTGTGTGTGTGTGTGTGTGTGTGTCGCACTGTGGAAAACATGATAGCAATGTGATACAGGGGAAGAAACACTGGACCTGGAATCAAGACAACTGAATCTTAATCTCAGCACCTCTACCAACTGTACATAGAATTCTGGAGAACCACAGACCCTCTTCAATTCTTGGTTTCTTTGTTTCTCAAGGTAGATATGCTGTGGATTTACTTCCAAAGTCCCTTCCACTCTGTCAGTTCTGGGTTTTTCACACAGGGCACATGGTTATTTAATCCAGTTAAAGCACACTGTACTGATTTGCTTAGATTAAACAAAATGGATCTGACCTGATATAGCCAAACTGTGTGATTTCAGTGATCTTATAGAAAGCAAAACCTTCCCTGCTGGTTGGGAGTAGAAGCACTCAGAAACAAAAAGACTGAAGATAGGGATCCCTGGGTGGTGCAGCGCTTTGGCGCCTGCCTTTGGCCCAGGGCGCGATCCTGGAAGACCCGGGATCGAATCCCACGTCGGGCTCCCGGTGCATGGAGCCTGCTTCTCCCTCTGCCTGTGTCTCTGCCTCTCTCTCTCTCTGTGAGACTATCATAAATAAATAAAAATTAAAAAAAAAAAGACTGAATATTGGAGGGTCAATGCATGTTCTATTCTGCATCACACTCTCAGGAGAAAATAGCCCATTGGACAGAAATGTCTGTCTCATCCTCCTCTTATTGGTTTTTGGCACTTGAGTATTTACTTATCCAAAACTATAATACATTTTATCAGGTTTTGAAAGTTGGTATCTTTCCAATAGTTGTCACAGAATTAACAAAGATAGATTATAACTGATTGCTAAGTGTGTGTGTGTGTGTGTGTGTGTGTGAGGAAAGGGGGGGGAGGCAGAGTAGAAAAGGTGTTAATTGCCGATAATTTGTATACTGATCCATTTAATTCAGTGTGATCATCATATCCTTGACTCCTTTATAAACAAGAGCTGACTCTAGAATATGCTCTATAAATGTACTTCCATACACACATAACAAAGACAAAGTTTTATTTAGTTGTCCTCTAATCAAAATGCTATATTGCACAGAGAAACAGTAGATATGAGTAACTCTTCAGTGAGGTCCAAAAAATGTATACCTTAAACTTGTGTTTCTTTAATTAGAAAAAATATGCAGGCTCATGTAACAGCTTTCATTTATTACATATCCAGCTCTCGCCTTTTACAAGGGCTACTGGCAAACTATTTATGGATTTTTGCAAATAATGAAAGTATTCTTTTTTATATATAATGGAAGTATTCTATGTTTCCATGTACATTCTGCCTTTATCCTTCTAAATCTCACAGACTGGGATAAATCCTTAATATTAGGGAGATAATTATATTTTTGATAGATTGATAGAATTAAGAAACATTAAAAGAAATCCCATTTTAAAGTAAAATTTTCCCCAAACTTCTATTGAGGTTTTATCACTGTCTTTTTTTTTAAGATTTTATTTATTCGTGAGAGACATACAGAGAGAGAGGCAGAGACACAGGCAGAGGAAGAAGCAGGCTCCATGCAGGGAACCCGATGTGGGACTCGACCCCAGGACCCCACAATTATGCCCTGGGCTGAAGGCAGACTCAACCACTGAGCCACCCAGGCGTCCCCTATCACTATCTGTCTTTAATGGAATAGAGAGATCTTTTAATTCAAACAAATATAATTCAGGGGTTTAAAATTTTAACTTCTGATATGGCATTAATTTTATTGCTTATACCATTACAGTGTAATTTATTAGAGGAAAAATATTACAGAAGTTTAAAATAACATTATTAAAGCTAATATGCTAAAAGAATATTTTCTCTGAACCCACAGCTTCACATTTTTGTAATGGAGAACTTCTCATTTATTAAACCAAATTCAAAATGACAATTTTCAACAAAGACTCAATTCAAACAAGTTCCAAAAAATGCACATTTTATTCTGTATCATGAAAAAATATTCACATTTAAATAAAGCATGAAAAAAAAAGTAATCCTCCCTGATGAAATACAGTTTATTGTGCTGAAACCCAGAATTCTTTGGGTTAGAAACTTCCACCTGCCAATTCACTTTTTAAAAAGACTATTTCTTGAGAATAAATTTTAAATAAAGTGATAATCACCACAAACTTCCCAAAAGCAATCAAATTTTGATCACACGTATTCCAGAATTGACCCTAAAGTCACAGTTAAAATATGTTCACACATTCTCTCAGCAATCAGGTGATAGATTAATAGTACATACAAAATTTCTATATTACACATTGCAGTACCTTTGTTTAAGTAGAAAGAAATGATCCGCTAAGCATGAATTGGATTTTTAAAAGAGCCAACAAGTATTGCTTAGCATAATTATGTTAAAAACATCACATGAATTTTTTGCATTGTTTCCTTGGTCAATACATGAATCAGTTGTTGGAAACTGAAGTAAATAAACCTTTATAGGTAGAGGCATTTTTAATACCCCAGATTACCACCAACATGGTCTCAGTGGCAAAGACATTTATGAATTTGCAAAAGTAAATTCTCATAGTAATATTAGTGTTATAGTGAGGAATTTGCATTATAATTTACAAAATTCTGCAACTGGAGTAAACAAAGTCACTAGAACATAGAATAAAAAGAAATCCATAGTTTTCAATATATCATAAATATGAACATTTTGATTTGTGTTGGATGCATACCAAGCAATTCTAGGAGTCACTGCTTTTTCCATAAACTACAGTGAATGTTTCAGTGATAGATAGATTGGTTTCCAATTTCAGTGTGGTAATAATCATACTGTTCCTAATATGAAATGCATGTTCTGTCTTGATTTAATTGTGAGTGGGTTCTAGGGTGGAAGACGACTTCTCAGTGGAAGATGCCTGTGCTGCCCACCAAAACAAGATGTTAAGTGAACACTGTGTTTATACCCTCTGAAAAATCTCAAGAATCACAACATTAAAACTTTCCCATGGAGATCACAAAATAATCCTTACTGCTATTTTTCTAAATAAGGAATATATTAAATAATCTTAATTTTAAATGAAAGTGCATGTGGTTTTTGTATAACCTGACAATGCATGTTTGTGGCATAATATACCAATATTAAAGACTCAAGCCTATCAAACTTCCTTTGACATGGAATTCAAAATGGATCTATATTGCAATTTTGAGTAGTTTGCTATTCTTCCTGTTTAGTCAATCTTGGCCTCTGCAGGAATATTTCCTATCATACTTAGGTTGAAAGCAGTTGAGGAGCCAATGAGGGATCCAAGACACTAAGAGCTCTGTGATCAACAATAATCTTTGTTGTTTTAGTTACAAAGTCCAATTTCACTGACTCAACAGAGAAGGAGGGGATCACCTTCATTTATCAAAGATGATTTAGCAGAAAAGGAGGATACAATGTTTGACGATGAATTACTTAAATTAGGTACTATGAATAATCAGTCTGGCATATTCAGGCACAGTGTGGATATTTTGGCCTTGACTGTTCTGGTCATTCCATAGTCAGTGATTCTGCGTGAAGGAGAGAATGGCCAAAACCTTTGGCTTTGCCCCATAACATAGAGTTCATTCAGCCAAGTGCCTTTGACCAGGATTCTAGGTCAGGACCAGAGAGGTTCTAAACTTGGTTGGTGGGGGAGCACTAACATATTTATTTTTTTTAAACTCCAACATTTGATAAGATTTCAAACTGCTTCTGAATATTTCATTAAAATCCTAACAGTGGTTAAAACAATGTGTTATTTCAAAAAATAAATAAAAACTATTTAAAAACATCACACACAGAAAATCTATGATGAGGAAGCAACTGCTAGCCCTAGTCTTCTATTTCTTTCCTAGGTTGTTCTCTGGCCAAGTACTTTCATTCAGATGTAGTACAAGTCATGACCTCATTTAAATAATAATGTAGTGATAATATAATAGTCAAGGATGAAAGTGAGCTTTGGATAGTATTACTAGGGTCCTCTACAATTGCTAGGAAAAAAGTGAAATGGTCTTTCCCATGGTTACTTCTGGCTCTGTTATCACCAAAGTGAAATAAGATGTTTTGAACTCAGGATCCCAGAGTGTAATGCTGTAATACCTTGTTTCTTCTCCTTATCTCACTCAACACATTAGCTTAGGAAAAAAAAAAATCTCAGAGGGTAGGTTAAATAAATCACATTCAGAAAATTAACATTTTTCATTAGAGAAAATTATTTAAACTTTCTGAAAGAAATATACAAACAACAGACCTATTAAATTTGGAAATAATACAAATTGCCATTCTAAATCAAAATGGTTCATTTGGATAATGCATTTAATAGTGGTTTGGCCAAGAAGGCAACATCAGTGTAATCAATAAAAATATCTGCATAATTCACTTAAAACTCAGTGGATCAAAAGATAAATTTTTTAAAAAAATCTTTCCAGAGTCTCATCCAAATTCCAATATTAAAAATGGAGAGAAATTATAGAAAAAAATCCTGAATGTCTCTTGCTTTCCTTGACTATCATGCATTATCTCTGTAGGTTAAAAATTAATTGGAAATTGAATATCAATTGATATTAATTCAATTAATATTAGTGACCCCAATTTGCCTCTTACTTGTTACTACACTTGGCAATTTACGTTTACAGATGCCTTTCAATTGTTGGGAGAAGTAAAGGAAAATCCCATTACAGGGATGAAGCACCTTGTGCTTTTAACAGTTACGACTTCAATGTCTGTTATTTACTCTGACTTATCATGAAAAATCAAATATTTACTTTTATACTGCGTAGTGAAATTTTTAAAAGTTATTTTAATTTCAGGAGCCTTTAAGTTACATGTCTTGAAAGATTTGTTATTTGTGGTTGGACTACATGGCCCTTGCAACATTGGTATTCTATAAAAATTTCTCTAAACTCTGCGTGCCTCTGTTAGAATTTCACCATTAGCACTCAGGAACTATGCTATCCTGACAAGTTCCTTTTTTTGTTCCTTAACAGAGTTGTTGCAAAAATTAAATTTGATAATCTGGATATTTAGCACGGCATAAACAAAGAATGAGCACTCAATAAACACAAGCCAAATTAACTTATTTAACTTTTAAGCCTGAAGATAAAGAAGCAGATAGAGGTCATTCAGTCTTCTCATCCTTTGCTTTCATCATTTTTCTGACTTCCAGTCCAAATCTCAACAGTCTTGACCACCATAAAGCATGCCAACACACAGATCCCATCATGAAATTCGAGAGAGAGAATATCTCAAGATAGAATACAGACCAATACTCTTACAACATCTGGCACAGTAGGCATTAAAAAATTCTAGCTCATATGTTCCTTTCCTACATAACATGACTCAGAATTTTAATTAGAATGCAGGACCAACTATAAATTTTAGCACTATCTACATAAGTATGTCAGCATAAATGTTTACCTGTTTTCTCTTTAGTAACTTCTCACTCTCAAACTTCACCATACAGTTTAATAAATTTAAATACTCAACAAAAAAAGAAAAAGTTAACTGCTTTTCTCCATATAGAGGATGATTTGTTTGGTTATGTATGTTTGTGCACACCCTCAAGTGTTTTGAGTGGTAGAGGACAGGAAAGACATGGTAGTAGTATTCCATAGTGTTTCACTGGCCTTTGGACTTGGTTAAGAGATATTTTCTGCCCTCAATGAATTGTTGAGAACCAATTATTTTATATAAAATGCTTCAAAGATTAAACTTATTAGTAAAATTTAACATGATTTAACAACATGATTTGTTTGATATAATTAGGCATCATAATTCTATTATTTTGTTAATAAAGAACATTCAGTTTTTTTGTTTTTTAGTGCTTCTCATCTTTACATACTTTATGGCCCCAAACTGATTTTCACTATAACTTTTGGAAATGTTACCACATATGAAAATTATAACTTAAATTGTGAGAATTATAACTTAAAGTCCTTTATCACAAAAACAAAATAAAGATCAAATTTATAATTATATAAATGTTTATCTTCATTATTTCCAATGTAGAAAAAGACCTAGGGACAAAGAAAAAATTTATTTTTAAGCCTCCCTCTCTCTCTTTTTTTTTAGTTGTTTTTGGAGAAGAAGTGTCAAGTATGGAAAAATAAAACCAGCAAAATACAGAGTATTTTATCCTAAGAAAAGTCTATTAATTTGTAAATGATAAACATACAGAATAACCCACATTTCCAGGAATAGGATTACTGGTAAAGTCACTATTTGTTGCATCTAAATTTCTTATTCTAGAAATATTTTAAATTAGAAAAGTTGGGGAAAATCTAGGAGATAAAAAACGTGTATATTCATGAAAAATTAATAGACACTGTGACGATGAGTGGTAAATGCCAAAATGAAGTAGTACAAATATTAATATTAAGCTTGTGAATGATAAAAATTATGTGAAAATAAAATTTAGGGAAAATATTTTATCACAGATCTAAATTTCACAGGAAAAAGGCATGAAAAACCCCAACACGTGTCTCTTTTACTGAGACCATTCTGTGACTTCATTGTTAAAACTGTGAATTTTTCATAATTCATATATGGATACTAGAAACATCTCACATAAGCACTCATTTACTTAAGGATGAGAAAATGATACTAAAGAATGTATGCAACATACATATGTTTGAATTTATTACTTGCTCAAGTCCTAGGATTGAATTAGGTTTAATAAAATAAAATTAGGTTTAATAAAATAAAAATTCACATTATTTATTGTTTAGGAGTCTTTGACACTTGGAAATGCATCCACATTTGTCCTTTTGTTTTGCCTGATGATGTGCCAGTGAGAAAAATAAGCTATAACTACAGAAACGTGAATGTTATGGTTTTGTTTCCATTCAAATAACCCTATTTTTGTTGCCCCTCCACATTTTTTGTTTTTGGACGACTAATGGAAGATCCAGACTTAGTCAATCCTTCTCAGAGAGATGGTTGCACATACTTATACAGAGTAGTCAATAAAAGTAATGTTGATAAAGCAATGTACACCAGTAAGGCTAAGACAAGAGAAAAAAATCTTATATAAAAAACTCACCAGACTCCATCTAATGCACCCTTAAGCATTACCAATGACATACTTAAATCTAAATTGTGACCACTGTTGTGACCACTGTTGTGCTCCTCTGTGTAGATTTGTTCCAAAGATGGAAATGGAAATCCTGACTAGGTTTCCCATGAGCTCATGTAGCCTGGCACTACTAACCTATTTAAAACCTGACTCTTGTTTTTGTTCTGGTTGTGTAGCCCCACACACATCGCCTCTTGGTTTGTTTTCCTGGACCAAGATAAGAACATTTCCTATAATGTCAAGTTGATCTGTGTCAATCCTCTAAAAAAATTATATATGTCATTCCATAGTTGTAAGAGTTTTTATTATCTGAGCATGTAGGATGTAGGGTATAAGTATGACATGTAGGGTGTAAGTACAAAGTTTACACTGAGAGCAAGTTGAAAATATTTATTTACATATGTGTAGAATACATATGTAATACAACTGTGATTTGGAATGCCATCACAGTGGATGGCCTATCACAGTGGATACAAGTATAAACATTATCAACTATTTAGCAAATAAGTCAAAAATATTAGAATAGATAATAAAAAGTCATGGTCAATGATGAAGGATTCCCTTAAATCTCCCATAATGTTTCTTAAATATATCAGGCATTTATAACTAATCCTTCTTTAACTTGAGAAATTGTGTCTGCTTTCAAAATAATGCCTAATTCCTAATTTGTAATAACAACTTTAAAATTCTGATAATGACAGCAAGATTAGAAAACCCAATAAGAGATCTCAATGTCTCTAATAGTATGTACAATTTGCCTCCTTATTTCTAGGTGCTCTTGTTATGCTCTTTACACAAAGGGACTGCAGATGTGAGTGTATTTTTTAGGATACAAGACTCTCTTTGCAAAATGAACAAAGACTAACAAAATGAATCTCATTTTCAAAAATAAAATGTTTACATATTATTAAGTGGCTTCCTAGAGCTATCAATATTACCAATCATATAATTATAACTTTTTAAATTAGAACACTCTAATTTAGGACACAATAACATGAATGTTTTTTTAATTTAATTCAAATGGTTTTCCTTTTTTGACCTTTTTTCCTAGTTCAAGATACATATTGAAAAATCAGTTTGCCATCGGAAAAGATTCTTTCACAATTAAGAATTCTAAGAGCATCTGCCCAGTGGAGCCATATATCATAAGTCATGATTATTTTTATACAAAAATTTGAAAGATACTCTGTATCTTGAGTACACAACGATTTTTTTAACTTTCTCACAAGATTGAGAATTTCTGCTGAGCAGTATGATTAAATAAAATAAGCAAAAATCATAATATTTACATGTCTTTTTCTCTTTCTCTCTTATCTCAAAAGAACTTCAGTCTTTCCATGTTTATTTAATTAGTAGTTCTAAATTCCCAGACAACTTCCTTTTGCTCACATGTCAGTGACTAATAATTATTTAGCCATCAGTGCTTTTCCCACCAATCTCTGACCAGAGAAATCTCCTCTAAACCCTAGAAAAATAGAGAGTACATCTCAGCAGCTCTTCAATGAAAGAAAAAATTAATAATTTATCTTAATGTGATTTTCATTTGAAAGAAAGATGATTACCCACTGACCTAACACCATCTTGATATAAGAATGGAACAGTTCTTATCTTCATTTTATTATTTATTGGTGGGGAAATTGAAGCCCAGACACACCAAAGAACAGTTAATTTGCCCAGAGTTACAATGTAATTGTGGCAAAGCTAGATTCAGAATCCAAGATGGAGCTCAGATACTAATCCTAAGATGTTTTCCAAAAGATTGTTCTTTCTTCTCTCCCTTTCCATCAGGACCACAAGAGAAATATTCTTATATGTAACAAAATATTAAAACACAACATTCACATAATTACAAAATATTCATATTTTAAAGTTATCCATGTATGATATGTACATTCTAGATAAATTTTCTCATAACCTACATAAAATTTTGGAAAAGAGACATAAAATAGCTTAAAAGATAAAAATTATACAAGGTAGTAGAATTCATTAGGAATGTGACACATAATTTCACTAGTACCAGCCACTGCACACTTTAAAAAGTCACTGCTCTGAAGGCTAATTTTTTTTTAAGTTTTCTAAAAGAATTTAGTAATTTAAGATAGAACAGCAAATGGGCCAGATCTCAGGAGAACAAAATCTCCTTAAATTTAAAGGAAACTGTGATTTGCATTTGGGCTGCATTAAGATTAATTTTCAAAACGGCATTTTTGTTAGTGGTCATATTAATATTCCTATTAACATGCAGGGAACTCCAGGGGTATATAGTCATCTTTAAAAGTCGTTTAAAATCCCATATTTTCTAATTCTCTTGCTCTGATCTACATACATCTTTTTTAACTGAGTACTTAGGACAATTGTACAAGGGAGATGAGACCCAGTGTCATAAAAAATCATTTTCCATTTTAACAATGAAGTGTATGTCTCTATTCAACATCTATGCCCAAACCATTCTAAGTACTATTTATGTCATCGTGGTGGGACATGAGTAACTTTGGTATTGTCATCTGCCTTTTGTGTGCCTATTTTCTCTTTATCATAAGCTCTTCTATCTACTAGATCATATTTAGTGCAATAATATCCTAATACAGACTGGTAAAACTTGTCATTACGAAGCACAGCTCACATTTCTGTTATTGTTTGACTTTTCCTATTACGTTACAACCACCTGTCTAGGGTACAGCATCTGATCTTCTATTATTATCATAGAAAAATATTGAAGGTATGTAAGTTGCTTTGGAAAATGTTTGGATTTTAAATACATATCTATTTACTCCTATTAGTACGTTGTTCAGAAATATAATAATAAAAATTTTATTCTGGATGCACCAAAAGCATCTATATAGTGTAAGAATAAAACATGCAGTCGTCTGGTCCCCCAAAAGAGAATCTACTGTCTATGTGCTGGCTGAGGCAACACAGAACAGGACTATATCATTATTGCACGTACTAAAGCAAGTGTTCACCCTTCATTCAAATCTGAGTAAGTTCAACTGGCAAGAATTGCAGAATCTGGGAACCTAAAAGACTACCTATATACAGTGTTGGCTGAACACATGCATTTCTGCTGAAAACAGCAGAGTGCATTCAGCACCTCGTCGTGTCATGCACATAGGAGCACAGGTGACTGGAAAAGAATACTGTGATAACTGCACCATAAACAAGCAATTGATACATTTTCCCCCTTTGAGACAACCTGGAGGAGTTCAAAACCATGTTTCTTGCCCTATGTATTTGAACAATAATATTGTACGCCAATTGAGTCAATGGCAGAACACAGCAAATATTTGCACCACTAATAAGCAAAGGCGTGGGTTGCAACTTCAAATTGCCCTGCTGTTTTAGTCATTCAGATATAACTTTACATCCGTGGTTATTTTTGAAGCATGTGGCTAAAGTTAGACTGACCATTTCTGTATGCCGATTATTTTTTTACCATTCATTCACCTTTAAAAGCTTAACCAAGCTTGTCTCACACATGGTTAAATAGAAAAATACCCTGAAATTCAATAAATGTCAGAGGTCAATAAAAAAAAGTACCATCCTCATCATGAAAGCAATTTAAGTCTCGATTTTGAGGCTGATTCCTTACACTGTGATTACCTCATTTTCTTGTGCCTGTGGCAGGTAGATGTCGTAGCATAGAATGGAGATGTGCTCCCCTGAAAACTTCCATGCTGAGTAATGGAAGTTGTGGGCACAAGAGGGGAAATGGAAGCCATGGCACGTAACACCTGTTCTGAGACTCCTGGATTAAAGAGGCACATCTTGTGGGCATGTTAAGAAGCTCTAATAGAACTTCTAAATTATCAATTGTTTTTATAAATTACTTTGTTCTGCATTTCTCCAGTCTGATTATGATGACTTGTCTTTCAGTTCTGGTGGCTCTGTTTGGGGATGCTGGGAGACAGTTAGAAAAGCTCATAAAAATGGCAACAGTAGGTCAAAATATCTCCTTTGATTTTGCTGTCATCTTGTGTGTATGTTGTTAACGCCTATGTACAGATGGTCTGATAATGTACAAATGACTGGAATATATTTTCAACTTGATGCAAACAGTAGCTTCCCTGTTCCCACAATTAAATGTCATTCATGCACCAGTGTAAAAGTATGCCTCTTTGATCAACTGCATAAAATAGATTTTAGTCAAAACAAAGAAATTTTTCTTAGTTCTTAGAAATGAACATGTATTTTATTCTCAATACACACCATTTAAGGGACTAGCTATACACAACTGTTTGTGACTTTTGTTTTTTAGTTGATAATAGGCACTTTCTAAGAAGAGGATTTATGACTCAAAAGACTCTGAAATTCAGTCTTTAGTACCCCCCTTTCATAAATGGATCTGCCTGAGCCACAGTAGTCTATTGTATCAACTCAGCAGAAGTCTTGCAGTAGAACTGTGTGCAAAAAGCTTTAGAAAATTGTAACCAGAATACAATGATAGAAAAGCAGTTTTCTGAACTCAGCAACTTAATATCTACGTCTTAGAGTTTTTTCTAACCATGTTTTGTGTGTGATCCCTATAAACATTGAGAATCATGTGTGAACAATTCTGTACCTGTGTTTCATCCTAAATTACAGATACGCTGCAAAAACTTGTCTGTGTACATTCTTTATTTTATATTGTTAGAGTTAAAATTTTGATAAAATTACTTGAATGTGTTTTGTTTGTTTCTTTGCCAAGAGCCTTTCAACTTTGCCTTTGGATGGGTTTTAGAAACACAAATTTAGAACACTCATCACAATTGGAAAACCAGCATCACTAACGTGAATTGTTAAAAGGCCCTTTTACCCTGTGGTGCAGTTTTTCTATAATAATATATACTATATTAATAGTTTCATATTTATGGGGTTGATAAAATCAGCTTATAAGATGGCAGCTGTTCTCCAAGACGGAGGGAGTAGGGATTTCCTTACATAAGAGTTAATGATTACTATCTAAGTATAGTGTTGAAAAAGGAGAGGTATAGTTGAGCAAAAATGCAATTCATGCACAAAACTCATAGCAATACGTTCTCAATATCCCACACTGCTATCTGATTTAGGTAACAAAACGATCATTTAGATGGAGCAAACACTGCCTGTTGGGGAAAATAACCTAACACTAAGTTACGGAAAAATATCCTATGAAAAGAGATTATAAAATGGTGCCAACAGTCTAAAAGGTTGAACTCTCCCTTGGCATTAATCTATAATTTTAATTTAACAGAACAGTGAGAAAATGACAACTGGATAGACTCAGCCTGAGATCAAATTTGTCATGGCAACATTGGCAGGTTGGACCCTGATTCTTCAAATATTACATTGCCTTGGTTAACAAAAATCATACCTTTTTTTTATATTAGAATAGAGATTATAAATAAATGTAAAGTGTGCATGCAGTCAACTGCATAATATACAAGCAATACCTATGTTTTTAAATAGTCATCTTCTTTGGCAGGCCAGAATCCAGCTGGACATGCAATATTTACATATCAAAATCCATATTATGTTCATCATATTGAAAGCGAGTGAAAATATATATATGTATATACTGTATATACACATATGTATATAGATGTATATACTGTTTTTAATATATTAACAAATATATATGTATATACATATATATATCTATATATATTAAAAGTGGATTTCATCTTTGTCAGATTCAGGTGACTCCGGCCTTGAAACGCTAAAAATATCCTGACACGGTATCTGGGGAGGTACTTGGAGTGGCATTTGGGATTTGGGAGAAGAGGTCTGGGGCACGCTTTTTTCCGAGAGTATTTTTAAAATTTCTGCCACCTGCTTTTCCAGGGCAGTCATTCTGCAGCTTAGCAGCTGAATGTCCTCTTTGAGTTCGTGCTTGACTTCCTGCAGCGTGGTTTGTAAGGCCTGCTCTGGGATGGGGTAAAAGGGGTGCTTGGCATCCGCCTGAATCGGGCTGTGCTCTAGCGGACTTCGGGCCTCTCCGGCCTTATCCAAACGAAGGTCACTTTTTGTAATCCCGCTGTCGCAAGAATCTGTTTTCCTTAACGGGTTTTTGGTAACGCTGTTCTCGGAGTCGCTGCCCTTGGGGTCCTCTGACAATAGCCCCATGGACTCCGCTTTCGTGACGTTATTCCAGTCTTCCTTTTTCTCCTCGTGGGCCCCCATGTTATTCTTGAGTCGCAGCCACCCCCTCCCATTTCCATTCTTCATCCTTATCGGGCTGTTGACCTTGAGACATTTGGGGTCAGCCCCGCCGTTGGGCTTGAGTTCCATGGCATCGCGGTTGTTCTGCTTGAGGGCCTCACTGGCTTTCACGTAGGCCAGGGATGTCTGGATGGGTGTGATCTGCGACACGGTGACCACGCTGGTGCCCGTGATGGAGGCCCCGTTCTGCAGGGAGCGGCTCTCTACCTGGAGCTGGTTGCGCTCGGGCTCGCTCGGCGTGGAGCCCTGGTTCCGCAGCTCCTTCTGCTGCTTGAACTTCTGGAAGAGCTTCCGCACCGGGTGGTCCACGGGGATGCTGAGGGTGACCTCGTTCTTCTGCCTGAGGCGCTCCTCTTCCTCTTTCTTCACGTCACTGATTTTTCGGAAAATGATCTGTGGAGGGGGAGAGAGAGATGTTCAGAGCATGATTATAAAGACAGAGGGACTTGGCATTGTGTGACAGGAGGCCGGGTAAGCGCTGATCCACTGAGGAAGCCCGGAGCCGGGTAAGGTCCTTCCTGAAGGGAGAATATAGCCCCACGCAGCTCAACAGATGCAACATCCTGAAAACCCACCCTAGGAGCACTGACTGAGCTTCCTTAGCTTAACGTCGTCCTAGCCCCTTGGGTAGGGAAGGGGGAATGTAGCGGAGAGACGGCTCCAGAGAGGTCCTTGCTTCCCAGTTTATGTTCCCATTTAATTGAAGATCTATAAATATGCATGTTAGTATATTAGGCGTATAATGTGCACATGTGTGTGCATGCATACATGTGTGAGGAAATACATTAGATTTCCTTGTAACACATCGCTATGTGTTGCATGTGTTCCTTTCATATACGAATATATTCAATGCCATTTTTGATAACTTCCTCCGCTTAGGGGTCAAATTAGGAGTTCAAGGCTGCAAAAGTACCAAATCATTAGACGGTCTACTAACACAGCAGCTGTCTCGGGTGACAGATTTATACTTATTTATGTGGCTCCAGAGGGCAGAACTAAGATCTGTAAGTAAAATATCAGCTCAATATATACTTCATTTCAAACTGCTGTCTATTCATTGAATATATTGTCTTGAAAACCCATGAACTTCACACCATTCAAATCGCCAAACAGAAGTAAGGATGCTGTCCAAGTAATACTATGATAGGGTGGGAGATTGGGCTCTTCAAATTTCAATATTCTTTAAGATCGTTTATTATTGTTAGTATCTGTTTTTCTCTTACCATTTTTGCAACCTATATACTTTTCACCCTTTGAAATCTTATAAACAATTTCAGTGTAAAATAAGTGTTTCTCCCATTCAGACTTCAATTTGTTGCCTCAGAACTAAGTATTGTTAATAGTTTTCTGTGCGTATTTCCAGAGGCTTTTTTTTTTAATTAAGTTTTTTAATTCCAGTATTGTTAACATACAATGTTCTTTTAGTTTCAGGTGTGCAATATAGTGATCCAACACTTCCATCCATCAAACGGTGCTCATCACAAATGCACTCCTTAATCCCCATCTGCTAGTTAACCCATCCTCCTCTCTGTCACCATGAGTTTGTTCTCTGTAGTTAAGTCTGTTTCTTGGTTTGTCTCTCTGTCCCTCTCCTTTTTTTTCCTTTATTCGTTTTGTTTCTTAAATTCCATATGAGTGAAATCATATGATATTTGTCTTTCTCAGACCAACTTATTTCACTTAGCATTATATCTGCTAGGTCCACTGATGTTGTTGTAAATAGAAAGATATTCTTTTTTATGGCTCAATAATATTTCATCGTATTATTTACACCACACTGTCTTTATCCATTTATCTACCGATGGACACTCGGGTTGCTTCCATAATTTGGCTATTCAAAATAATGTTGCGACTAACGGGTGCAGGTATCCTTTGAATTAGTTTTTGTTTTTTGTTTTGTATTTGGAGAGTATATTTTAACTATAGAATTAAATACATAGATAGGTAACCACAAGTAAGTATGCATAAATTCCACTTAAAATGTCTTTTGAAAATAATACTGGGAAGAACTTAAAACTCCATCAAGAGAAGTAAATGTGTTCACTTATGTAAGAAATTACCACTAATATTATCAGAGTTAGAAGTGAATTTAATGAGTGTGAGATTTTTTTGCTCAGACTCCCTCTGAAGAACGAAATAACTGCAGGTGAAGACTGTAAGGAAAATTCAGAAGAGAGTTGTATTAGATACAGTACTCTCAGAACCAGATAATTTTCTGAGGCTGGAAAAATTACTTACCTCATCACCCTCTCTCATTAACTTATTGGTTAGATTGGAGATATATGTGAAGTATATGGCATATAAAAGACACTCAAAATATGTTGGTTCTTTCCATTGAACGCTCATAAAACACTTTCTATTTGAAACCATTTCCATCACCTCTTAAAGATTCAACATCTTCCAGAGTAACATACAAACATCGATTTATTACTAGAAACCAATACTAGTTATGGTCACTGTTAACAAAAAAGTCAGGGAATAGCAATTCTTTAAGAGCAATCTCTAAATTGAAATTGATGCCCTAAATACAGCTTATCAAGTGGTAATGATTTGTATTTTAAAATAAATATTCTCTAAATTCAATAACTGTCTATAAAGACCAGCATATTTTTCCCTCTCTAGTGGCACGTGAAATTGGATCTTTTTAAATGATGTAATACTAATCTGAAAGTCTGATATCAAAGCTTCAGCAGTTTAATTAGAAGTTTTTCAAAGGGTTGACGTGTTCCTCATGCTGTCCTAAGTAAACAGAGCTTATGCTGAGACTTCAAGATATTAACACTCTTTTTGGATGAGACAGATCCAAACCTGGAAAACACAGATATCATATTCCTATTCCATCCATTTTCATTGAAAAGGTACTTAATTCTGTTTTAGGAACTGACATGAGGGGACAAATGACTGGCCATGTCCTCCTTTCTACTCAATTCTGACATTTCTGTTTGTTTTTCTAAATGTAGTTCCTTAGCCTTGGTGCAATGTAGTAACTGAGAGTCACCTTTACATTTGCAATAAAAATATCTATTTCAAACTCTCAATGATGGAAGGCAGGTGATTGGCAGATAAGAATGTTAGATAAAATGCAGGACATCCATGCAATATTTCAGACATACTACTTATACAGAAACATCAGACATTATTTATCTGAATGGGACATATTTATACTTTAAAGCATATTTGTTGCTTACTTGAAATTTAAATGTAACTGCATGTCCTGTATTCTTGTTTGCTAAATTTGGCAACACTACTGGTATAAAATAGACAAAAATATTACTATCTCTGTAGTGTCCATGTGCACTGCTGTGTGAAGTTCACAGTTTTTAGAAATTAAAATAAAATATTTGGTGTCCCTGGAACTGAGAATTTGTTAGTATCTTAAGCTAGAGCTTTATGTTTTATAATTTCAATACAATGGCTAATGATTGCTTACAATTATTAGGTGCTTAGCAAGTTTAGATTGCTTAATGATTGAAGTCCATGTAAAACATCAATCAAATAAGCCTTTTGCAGCTTCCCTAACCACCATCTGGCCCCTCCCCACAAACCAAGAACAAACAAAGGTGTCTGGACTGCTACTATCAAGCTGAGAACAGAGACTCCAAATGCCAAACTACCTAGTACAAAGGGAATCCGGTCACAGAGCCAGGCTGCCAGTCTGCATCAGGGGATGAATAAGATAGAACTGGGTTGGCATATTTTGCCACCATGAAGATATAAAAGGAATTGAGAAAGAGAAAGAATAGAGGTTTGGGATCTTAGAATCCTAAGTGCTGCACATTGCTCCTTTCCTTCCATCTCCCCACTCTAGCGGGACAGAAGATGAGGTGATACTAGACATAGCCCCTGGAGCTTTAGAGGCACTTGGGAACATTGAGACAGGCCCTGACTTATGTGGAGTTTGCAGAGCGGCAGGATCCATGTTGTTTACTTTCTGGAGTCAACAAAGCATGCTGAAAGAGCACACACCCTCTTTAGAAGGGAAAGGTTCTCCTCTTTGTTTCTACTAGCACTTCTTGTGTGCCTGGATAGACATGGCTAGGATTCCCACGGGCCCAAGAGCTACGGAACGTAGACAATTGCGACATCAGCCCCATAGAAGCCAGATGAGGCAAAGGTTCACCATGAGGTAGGAGAATTTATCACACTCTGTAGGATACCTGCTAGCAGGGCATTTCAGACCATTATATATGCCACACAATAAATAGTGCCCAGTAGTTGGATGTAGCCAGCTTGAAGGCCAACATTTTGAGGAGTGACTACAAGCCCTCCAGATCTCACAGACAAGCCCTGGGTGTGAAGTAGACCTCCCTTCCCTTAGCAACAGGCCCATAGGCAATCATAAGCCCAGTGAAAGCAGAAGCAGGTAAAGAGGGAGGGCTGGGAAGAGAGGATCATGAAGAAATTTCTTATTCAAGCTACAGAATTTGAGCTAGAGCCAAAAGGAAAACAGTAATACTTGGATTTGATCAACTACTTACCATAACCAGGCTTCTAAGCCAGAGGTAACTTTTACAAAATTACTGGGTTAGATGGAGTTTAATGAGTGAGATGTAATTTATTTTACTTCTTTTGGCTATAGAATGGAAATTATAACTTATTGAAAAATAGTTATTAAAAGTTTGCATACAGCAAAGGGTCACTTCCACACATGTATTATCTCATTTAATTGTCATAACTACTCCTTGATATAGAGGTCCTATCATTCTCATGTAACGGAAGAACAAACTGAGGTACAGAGAATTTAAGTGGTTTGCCTCAGGCCACCATGGAGTAAGTGGCCAGGATAAATCCAAGAAGTCAGATTGCAAACAGTTGTCACCATTACACTCTACTGCAGCTCTGTAAGGGAATTTTGACACTTCCTCCTGGGCCCCACAAAGATGTGGATACTTGAGTCGGGTAAAATAGGGAGTGATACAGCAGTTTCACATCCAACAGATAACCCTCCATAGAACATTTGCCATGGAGAACCATCCTTGAAGCAGTGAGTTGAAGAAAGGACCACAGCTTTGTGCTTGCTGAATAATTGATAGCTGGGGAGGGTGTTGGGGGAGCCAGCCTCTAAGCTCCCCTCATTCTTAAAAGCAAAGCCAGTAGGCTTGCTTTACTCTATATCCCTTTGAAACACAAGCTGCCATTTTGTAGCTTCTTGCTCTCTTCAAGGCAGCTCTTGTGTTTTCTTCTAACTTGCTTCTACTTATATTAAATATATTACCTTTACCAAAAATAGGGGGTGGGGGTCAAAAGGTATAATTTTCCCTGGGTTCTAAAACCATTCTTCATCCCACTACTACCTAGATTCATTTGTTTATGGCAGCAGAGATTTTTGTCTCTTTTGTTACATGCTTTATCTTTAGTCTCTACAACAGTGTTACACTGAAAGTCCTTAATAAGTAAATGTTATTAGTTAATTCAGTAACCTCTTCATATATTCAGCAAAGTTTGTGATACGTCTAGGAATAGAAATTTGTAGTACAAACAGGAAGATTTGCTACTTTTTGTTTTGTTTTGTTTTGTTTTTGATTTGCTACTTTTTTAAAACTATTCTTCACTCTCTAAACTACAAATCAAAGTTATCTGTATTATTGTAATTGATCATTAATGTCTACTCTTATTTCTGCATTTGGAGGCAAACACTACATCATCTACCTCCTGGCACCTTCACCTAGCCCACTGCTGGACACAAGTAGATAGTTAACAAATGCTGGCTAAATATAATCATGTTTAAACCTTGGACCCACAAATCAATTTTTAAAAACTTGAATGAGAACCTATCTTCGATTCCATTGTAAGGATACGATAACATCCATTAAGGACTTATTTTCCAGGTGGTGACAATGTCACACTTTCTTAATGCAAGGTAATAAGCACTGAAATTAAAAACAAAGAAATAAAAAATGAAGAGATGATTTTAACATGTTTACAAGGTTTAGGACTAATCTACTGAGGTATGACTACCAGCTGAACCATGTCATATATGTGAAGTATGACAGCTTTTTGTTCTGTCTTAAGTTATAAAGAATGCATTATAGACCAAGAAAATAAAACAGCAGGGGTGCCTAATGAAAGTAACTCACTGTTTTCCAAAAACATTAAATGTAATAGGCCCTCTCTATAAGTTCTCACCGTTTTAAAGATAACTTTATGACCCTAAACTCCAAATTTAAAAAACAATGTATTTTTATTACTAAGGAGACTACATTTCATCATAAAAATAGCATGGTAATTATTCTACATTACCATTACAAGCATGAACATTCTCAAATATATTCTGCTGAATCCTTCTTTTAAAGAAGTGCTTTTTACTTTTTAATTATGCATGTAATAAAATGATTCAACTTAATAACAGAATGGGAAGATGGATAAATTTTATTTAGTTAAGCCCTTTTAAAAGAGCATTTTTTTGTTTGTGTGGCTTTTTTTTTTTTTTTTGGTCTTTATTTTTTTTTATTTAAATTCAATTAATTAACGTGTAGTGTATTATTAGTTTCAGAAGTAGAGGTCAGTGATTCATCAGTCTTATATAATAGCCAGTGCTCATTACATCCTGTGCCCTTCTTAATGTCCATCACTCAGTTACTCCATTCCCCCCCAACCCTCAGTTTGTTTCCTATGATTAAGTCTCTTATGGTTTGTCTCCCTCTCTCATTTTGAAAAAGGGCATGTTTTTATTTAGATTTTTAAAAATTTTGCCACTAGTTTTTGGCAATTGAAAGAATCTGCAAACAATAAGCATTTTCATAATTGAGCTAATTCCTACATGGGCAATGTGTCATACAGAAAGTAAAACATTTATTGCCAAATAAATGCATAAGTTATATAGATTGATTTTATACAAATATCACATAGAAATGATATTTTTCTCTAGAAAAAAAGTTAATTCCTCCAAAGAAATTATTTTAGAAAACGTGAAAGGATCTGAGTGCTCTTAGAATGACATATGAATTAAACAATGTTAAAGAAAAAACTATGTATCCATAATTCTCAACATGACAATAAATCAGCTTTTAAAACTCTAGTATTTGGGGGTTTTCTCAGTATTAATAACCTAGAACCCTTGCCCTTGATGTACTCTGCCTCTATCTTTTGCCCAATGGCAAATCAAATTGCCGATGAACACCACAAAAATTAAGGACAAAATCAAAAAAAGAAAAATCATGAATCAGGCTATGATTCCAGACACACATTCATTGGCAGAATGCACAATAGCCTGTACTGTTTCTACCAGCAAAGAGGTTTATTTCATTTAAGCTTTTCTTCTCTGTGCTTCATTATGTTCTGCAGAGCCCATGCTGGAAGGTTTAATTTATTTAAATGATAAAAGCTTCTTAAACTTAACAGGGAACATGGCCAACTGAGCTTTCCATTTCAAAAGTAGGACATTTGATCATAAAAGTGATATCAAAACTGAATAATTTGAATGTGTACTGAACTTTGAAATCCAATAAAGGCAAGGAAAGAAAAGAGTTAGAATCATTTGTTTAATAACATGGATTTAGTGTTACATAATTTGAAGGAAGATAGGGGAGCTTCCCCTAAATGGCTCATCACTTTCCAGATCCATGAATCTAGGGAATTGACTAGGAATTTATAACTATATGTGATCAGATAGAAGCAGCAGTTTGTCTGACCCTTATGGGATCTAGTGGGTTTTGTTCTTTGGTTCTTTGGTTCTGGAAACTTAGTCACTAATTCTCACTCTAGTTCTTTCAATCCATTCCAGGCTAAACTAACACAACAACGCAGTATTTATTAAACACCATCATGTACGTAACAGATGCTATAAGCTCATCTTAATGAAGGCCTCAGTGATGGCGGCTGTGACAGATGGTCATTCAATAAATTTAGATGTTGAAGGAAGGGTATAAATGACACGTCACACTCTATTTTGGAATATGGCTGCCTTGCTTTACTTTGGACAAGGAATGTGTTACAGATCTAGTTCAGCCTCTTAGGTCCTAAATAAATTTTGAGGAATTAACTAATTGATAAATGTAAAAATGAAAAAGGAAAGGGAGATGAGTGGATAGGAAAAAGAAAAGAAGGGAGAAAGGGGGAAGGAAGAAAAGGAATATCTTTGACTTTGTTAATATGTCAGGTAATGTCTAATATGGATAAGGGTAGTTCGTAATTTGCAAATACAACACATCCTAGAGTTACTAATTCTATTACTGAATTTACTAATGAAATCTTCTAGTCCTCATTTTTCTTTACCATATAGAAGGTCATTAATTTCAATTAATGGGGCTATCATAAATATGAAAATATATTTTTCATAAGCAACAAAACATATATTGTAAACCCCATTACTGGTGTTACCATAACTCTGAAATAGTTGCTCAGTGGTTTTTTTTTTTTTTTTTTTTTTTTTATGATAGTCACACAGAGAGAGAGAGAGAGGCAGAGACACAGGCAGAGGGAGAAGCAGGCTCCATGCACCAGGAGCCCGACATGGGAATCGATCCCGGGTCTCCAGGATCGCGCCCTTGGCCAAAGGCAGGCACCAAACCGTTGCGCCACCCAGGGATCCCTTGCTCAGTGTTTCTATTTCTATTCCTAAAGGTCCTTTCATTTAAGAAAAATAATGAAAGAAGAAAGAAAAAGTCTTCAAAACCAAGTAAATGGCTATTCCAAGGTAAAACCAGCAAGATTTAGATTCATTGTCTCAAATATGTAATCCAGGAATTGCTCTCCCTGCCCCAATTTCTAGTCTCATTTCCCCTCATTCCATTTTTTGCTATTGTATATCAAATATGATAGCATCCAGGCAAAAAAAAAAAATCACAGAATAAAATTAAAGTGCTTTAATAAGTCACCATCCCTACTGCCTCTCCAAACTGTTTCCTTCATTCCTCATTTGCCCTCCACATACCTGCTACACTCAATCACTTTGAGATCCACAATCTATTTGTGATACTGCAAATAGCGTTCTCTCTCCTCCCCCTCACAGGCTGGGGAACTCCTACTTATCCTTTAATACTCAGGTCATCTGTATTCTCCTTTATGAGGTAGGACCAGCTACATAATTTGTAGGGCTCGATACAACACAAAAATTCAGAGCCAGGGAAATTGTTAAGAAAGTGAAATAAAAGACATCCAGAAGGAAAAGAAGAATTAAAACTATCTCCATTTGGAGATGACATGGTCATGTATATAAAAATTCCTGAGAAATACACACACTTACAGTATTATAGGTAAGAAAGGAGTGCAGAAGGATGCATGACATAAAAAAAAAAACCAATATAAAATTAGTAGTATTTCTATATACTAGCTAGGAACCACCTGAAAATGAAATTAGGAAAATAATTTCATTGACAATAGCATCAAGGAATAAAATACTTAGAAAAAAATAACAAATGTGCAAGACACAATAATTACAAAACATTGTTGAAATAAATTAAAAACTTATATAAATAGAAAGACATTTCATGTTTACAGATTGGAATAACAATATTCCTGAAATTGACATGCAGATTCAACTTAATTCCTATTAAAATTCTAATTGCCAATTTTTCAGAAATTGACAAGCTGACCCTAAAATTTGGATGGAAATGCAAGGGACCCAAAATAGCCAAAATAATACCAAGAAATAAGAATGTAACTGGAGGACTCACACTTCGCAGTTTTAAAACTCATTACAAATCTACCATAATCAAGACACTGAAGTATGCCATAAGAACAGACATACACATCAATGCAATAGAAGTAAGTGTCCAAAACTAAATCCATGCATCTATGCTCAGTTGCTTTTTGACAAGGATACCAAGGTAATTCAATGAGGAAAGATTAATCTTTTCAACAAATGGTGCTGATTGAACCATATATCCACAAATGAAAAATGAATACAGACATCAGCCTCACACCATATACAAAAGTTAATTCAAAATGGATCAAAGACCTAAATGTAAGAACTGAAAGCTACAAAATTCTTAGAAGGAGACAGCAGCATAAATCTGGGTGTCTTGATTTAGGGAAAGTTTTCTTAGACCTAAATCTAAAACCACCAAAAATAATTAAATAAACAAACTGGACTTCATCAAAATTCAAAATTCTTTTGCTTCAAAGGACACTCTCAAGAAAGTAAAATGACAACCCATAAAATGGGAGAAAGTATTTGCAAATTATATATTTTATATGATTCTAATATCCAGAATATATAAAGAAGTATTATGACTCAACAATTAAGAGACAAAAGAAAAACAAATAAAAAAACAATCAAAGGGTTTAAGGGGTTTTTTAAAAAAGATTTTATTCATTTATTTGACAGAGAGAGAGAGAGAGTGCACACAAGCAAGGGGAGTAGCAGACAGAGAGGGAGAAGCAGGCTTCCCGCTGATCGAGGGATCCCTCGATCCTGGGACCCTGAGCTTAACTGACTGAGCCACCCAGGTGCCCTTCAAAGGATCTGAATAGACATTTCTTTAAAGAAGATATACAAATGTCCAATAGGCACATGAAAAGATACTCAACATCTTTAGTCCTTAAGGAAATGCAAAACCAAATGTAATAAATATACTACAAATCCTCTAGGATGGCTGGCATTGAAAAATAACATGCTATTAAAAACAGAAAATAAGCGTTGGGAGGGTGTAGAGAAACTGGTGCCCCCATACATTGCTGGAAGGATATAAAATGGTGTAGCCTCTGTGGCAAACAGCTTGGCAGTTTCTCAGAAAATTAAACATAGAGTAACAATATGACTCAGCAATCCCACACCTAGGTAGATACCCAAGAAAAATGAAAACATACAGTCACATGAACATATTATTCATGAGAGCCAAAAAGTAGAAACAACCCAAAGATCCAGTACCTGTTGAATCAGCAAACAAACTGTGGTCTATATGGATACCAAGGAATAGTCTTGAGCCAGAAAAAGGAATGGAGTACTTATACATGCTACAGAATGGACGAACCTTAAAACATAGGAAACAAAAGAAGCCTGACACAAGAGGTCACATATATTTGATTTCACCTATATGAAATGTCCAAAATAGGCAAATTTAGATATATATATGTATAGCTATGGGGGCAAGTGGGAAATGGAGAATGACTACTAATGGGTATGGGGTTTCTTTTGGGGGAGATGGAAAGGTCCTGAAATTGATAGTGGTGATGGCTACACAACATTGTGAACATACTAAAAAGCACTAAATTATATACTTTAAAATGATGAATTGTATGGTGTGTGAATTATATCACAATTAAAAGGATGCAAGGCTTCTTGTTCAAAATTATTAAGAATTTTGAGATACCAACAGCAGAGCATTAAAACGAGAACAGGGATGCCTGGGTGGCTCAGTAGTTGAGCATCTGCCTTTGGCTCAGGGCATGATCCCAGAGTCCCAGAATCGAGTCCCACATCGTGCTTCCTGTGGGGAGCCGGCTTCTCCCTCTGCCTGTGTCTCTGCCTCTCTCTGTGTGTCTTTCATGAATAGATAAAATCTTTAAAATAAATAAATAAATAAACCAAGAACAGATCCCTTTAAGTGCAAAGCCCCGTACGGCACAGGTTGAGCATGTGTGAAGCCAGCTCCACTAGGAGGCTTTCACTTACTGCCCCAGGAAGAACTGGGTCCATTCTATCCTACACCCTAATAGCACTTGCTTTGTAACACTTGTTGATGGCGGTACGTGGCAGCAAACAAGATATTCATTCACATTATGAGTATTTGTCAAACACTCATCATGTTCCAGGCTGTGTTTTGGAGTTAGGTATATGTCCGTAAACAAAATAAAACTCCCTTAATATTCCATAGAATGTCAGGTGGCAGTGTGAGCTACAAAGAAAAATAAAGAGCCGTTGGGTCTCTTTGAGGCAGGGCTATCTGAGCAGAGATAGTGATGAAATGAAAACCTGGATCACGCAGACTGCCACAGGGAGAGGGGGATCCCCAAGGTGAGAGTAGAGAAGTAGAGAGGACAAAGGGAAAAGAACTTGGAAAAGTGGGAGGGCAGGGACTTTGAGTTTTAGATCTGAGGGAAGTCATGGGAGAGGATTCACATGACCTCACATTGAGATGATTGCTCAGGTTTCTTTGGGGAAGATAATCTGGAAAGTGAGGAGGATAGAAGGGTACCAATTAGAAGGCTCTTGGAGTAATCCAGGTGAGACATCAGGATGACTTAGAACTGGGAGGTAGGAATGGACGTGGTGAGAGGTGATCAGATTCTGGATTCAGTTTGCCAGTAAAACTGACAGGTCTGCAGATAAGCGGATGAACAATTTGAGAAAAAAAGAGAAAAATTTCTAAAAGCCTCTCTTTAGTCTAAGCCCAAGGATAAATGGTAATGCTATTTTCTGAGATGGGGAAGCTGGGAATGGAGTGGCCTATAAACTAGAAAGGTGATTTATCCACACACACCCCACCAGCCATAAACATGCACACACATAGATATGCATGCATACACACACACATGCATGACAGACAAAGGTGGGGCAGGCAACAGGCTGACTAAACACTCCCATTAAAAGGGGACAGGGAATATGGCTCAAAGACTCCCCAGTCACTGGTCCACAGCAGTGATGCAGTCTGCCAGGCAGGTGTTGTAAGGCTGTTCAGCCCTGGCAGTGGGGTAAGCTCCTTTATTAGTCTCCCAGCCTGCTGTGTGGGATAAGCTACCTGGAATAAGCTCTCCCATCCAGTGTCCTCTGTGGCTTCTGACTAGAAGCCACCTTCTTCTGGAGGTGGTTCTTTGTCCATATTCTTTTTTTTTTAGATTTTATCTATTTATTCATGGGAGACACACACACACACACACACACACACACACACACAGAGAGGCAAAGACACAGGCAGAGGGAGAAGCAGGCTCCATGCAGGGAGCCCGACACAGGACTCGATCCTGGGTCTCCAGAATCATACCCTGGGCTGAAGGCAGTGCTAAACTGCTGAGCCACCCGGGCTGCCCTCTTTGTCCATATTCTATAGGCAAACCTGATACAGGGATTGGAGAGTTTGTCCTATTTCAGGATTGAAAAGCTTCCTTAGCTCCTTTCTGCCTGTGAAATTTTGGGGGGCTAAGGTGTGGTATAGGCCCACGTAGTAAGATTTTTTTTAAGACCATGCTTGTGGTTTCTTTGGCAATATACATCTTCCAAAAATTTTAATAATTTTCTGGCCTGTTTACAGTCAATTCCATGTGCCTGCAGTCTCATAAAAAGTTATTTCTGAAGTATAATTCTCAAGCCTGATCTAATGCTTTGCTTTCTTGGTCCTCTCTCTCTCTCTCTCTCTCTCTCTTTCTCCCCTTGCCGACCCTGGCCATAATGGCCGCTACACTGAACGCATCAAGCTTTGTAAGATGTCACATCCATTATCTGATCTTTGCTATAAAATTGAGTTTTAATGGACCTTTTTGTAAATGACTTTTGAATCTTATTTCTACTTCTTCCCATTCTCAATTCCTTTCCATAGTTGCTTATAAGCCAGCCAACCTTTGTCTGGGATCACCTCTTTCTTCTCCTGTCTTACTAAAAGTAACCAGTCACAATCCCCACTCAACTGTTAATGTTGTTTTCCAATCTCTTCCAAAAGAGCTACAACACTGAAAGGCAACCACAAGTAGCAACTTTACCAAATGTTCTGTCACTGAAAAATATTTGTCTTCATCTTTCCAAGTCTCAAATACCAATTTCCTTACCTATTTCCACTCCTAAGTCAATGCCACATATTTTGGAGTAAGCAGTGGCAAGAGCCCTACTACTCATATCAATTTAAATTAATGTCCAAGTAGCATTGCAACTACCATCTATTTGTTAGCACTCAGAAGAATAAAATTGTTTTATTTCTAAGTTCTTACCATAGAATTTTTAGCACACTCAAGCTCAAAGGAACAAAACTGATAAAGAAAAATCATCATCATTATGCTTTGCTCAGCCCTCTGTGTTGCCTGAGTCTTTTTAAGACTATTTATTTGAGAGAGAGAGAGAGAGAGAGAGAGAGAGAAAGCACACACATGTGCAAGCAGAGAGAGGGGCAGAGGAAGAGAGACAAGCAGACTCCCTGCTGGGTAGGAGCCTGACATGTGCCTTGATCCCAGGACACTGAGATCATGACCTCAGCCAAAGTCAGATGTTGAACCTGACTTTGAGCCACCCAGGCATCTCTGTATTGCCTAAGTCTTAAATGAATCATTAGATCACACTGTCTTTGAGAATATATTTATTCTGGTCACAGAAGCAATTGTTTCCCAATGTTATCATTTCAGAATCTTTGCAATAAAAATACCAGGATTAGGTGAATTGTACTATTTTTCATGGATTATGTGCTTATTTAATTTTCACAATAATCCATTTTAAAACTGAAAAAACTGAGGCTTACAGCGATTTAAAGATCCTCCCAAGTCTACATAGCTAATGAATGACAAAGCAAGGTTTCCAACCCAAGTCCAGTGGACTCAAAGAGTAGGCTACAGTGACTTGAGAATTCTTGACCTAGATTTCAGAGAGATGCAGAGGGTCTAAAACATCAAGGCCTGGGGAGAAAGCAATCATATGATAAAGGAGGTTGAATCACTTTAATGATGGTGGATGACCAAAGGCATGACTCTAGGCTGGCAGTTGAACACACGGAAGGGGATGTTTACATATGAATATGGTACAAGAGCCTTCAGCATGTAAGTAGAAAATAACATTATTTAACATTTGGCAAATGCAATACATTTGATGATGCACTTCAGCTTATGTTACCTAATTTCTCCCTGAAGAAACTTTATAAATCAAGCAGGACAATTATTACTATCCCTATTCAACAGATGAGGGTCAGAGAAGTTATGTGACTTGCCTAAGCTCACTTAGCTAGTAAATGACCAAGCTGGGACTGAAATCTATTTCCTATTGCCAACTCCTGTGTTCTCTCTACTATTACATGCTGATATTCCCGATGCTATTTATAATTTTGTTTCACAGTTTATAATGCACTTTCAACTGTATTACCCTACTAGATCTCATTTGATACTATTCCTTTGTCCCTAGGAACACATCTAATATGTGGCTTTAGCTTTTGCCTTGTAAGATAATTGCTGTCTCTCAGACAGAATAATTACTGAGGTAGGGCAGTTAGTTGTAATACCTTCAAAGATATGTGTTCATAATGAAAGAAAATTTCTGCAGCTTTGTTAGGAAAACCAATTCTAGTATATTTATCTAAGTATGCTCATTTATCTAAGTGTGTTCATTTTTGCATTTGATATCTGAAACAATAATGCAGCTCTTAATATCACACACAAAAGTTCTTCACTGTTGGGAAATATAGACTAGGTAGGTAAACAATTTTCTTTACTGGAGTATTATCTTCTAGAAATATTTAGAAATGTATATCTAGTCTAGATGATATATTACTGTTTTGATCTTTACAGCTGTAATCAAATCTACTTGAAATGTAATAATTCTTTGGTATTTCTTCATTTGGGGCAATCGGAAAACTGAAACTCAGAGAAGTCAAAAAGATTAGGCACTTAGATATACAACCAGCCATTGACAGGTGGACTCAGAACTCACTTTTCCTGGTTTCTAGGTCCATTTTCCATTTCTTCTATGGTGTATCTCTTGTTTCTAAATCAGAACTGTGTGGCAAGAAAAATTTTTTAAAACATCTCTTAGGAGTCAGAAGACAAGGGTGTAGATACTATCTCTGACAATGACTACCTGTATAAACTTGGCCAAGCCATTTAGCCCCTCTTAACATCAAGTGTGCTCAAAGATCTATTTAAAGTAAATGGTTCTCTATTTTACCAGAATGATACAGCCATTCCATGTAAAATAAACATCAATTACTTATGTTGAATCTAATGAGTGGGATAAGTATAGCGCGTGTTCACCTAGATGAACTGAGAATACAGTCTCTAAGTATTTGCTGTTTGTAAAATAACCAGATTCTGGTGCGGAAATCTCTCTTCTTTCATTCACCACTTAGATCTTTCAACTTTTCATACAAGCAAAATTAGACATGCAAGTGACTTTGTCCTGCATCTTTAGACCATCTCTATTCTATTCCAATTGTTACAAATCATTAAGAACAGACAACTCTAATAGAAAAACTAGCATTTTACAAAAAAATTATATTAATGGCTATTAAATGTATGGAATAGTGCTCATCTTAATTAGACATTAAGGGAGTGCAATTTAAAACCATAATGTATTACCCTTACATACTCACCAGAATGGCTAAAAAGAAAAAGAACAAGTGTTAATGAGAATGTAGCAAAATTGAATTCTCCTAAACTGCTGGTGGGTATACAAATTAATACAACCATTTGGAAAACTGTTTGATGAGTATCTACTAAAGATTAAGATAAACATACTCTGAACTCAGAAATTTTACTCCTAGGTATACATTCCCTACAAAAAAAAAAATTGTATAAGCATAAATAAAAGACATGTATAAGGATGTTGGTAGCCAGACCAACCATAATGGCCCTAACTGGAAACTCAAATGTGTATCAAGAGCAGAATGGATAAGTTAAAGTATATTCACTCAGTAGAAAACTCTACAATGAATGTTAATGAGCCCCAACTATGGACAACATGAATGACCCCTACAAAATAACAGTAAGTGAAAGAAGCCAGATGCAAATGAGTACGTATCGTATAATTTCATTTATATAATTCTAAAAATCAAAAAAAAAAAAAAAAGAGGGGCCTCTGGCTAACTCTGTCAGTAGAGCATGCAACTCTTGATCTCAGGTTCATGATTTTGAGCCCCACATTGGGCACAGAGCTCATTAAAAATACATAAATAAATAATAAATATCCCCCAAAAGAAGTAAACCTAATCTATTGAAAGTCAGAACAGCAGTTAAATCTTGGGAGGGGGATGTTGTAAATCAGTGGAGTAGGAAATGGGCTTCTGACATGGTTCCTATTCTGTTCCTCTGGCTAGGTGCTGGTTACAGGGATGTATTCAGTTTGTAAAAATTCATCAAGCAGTAATCTAATGGTTTATACACTTTTCTATAAATGAGTTATATTTCTTTTTTTTTTTTAATTTTTTATTTATTTATGATAGTCACACAGAGAGAGAGAGAGAGAGGCAGAGACACAGGCAGAGGGAGAAGCAGGCTCCATGCACCGGGAGCCTGACGTGGGATTCGATCCCGGGTCTCCAGGATCGCGCCCTGGGCCAAAGGCAGGCGCCAAACCGCTGCGCCACCCAGGGATCCCAAATGAGTTATATTTCAGTTGAAATTTTATATTTACATAATAAATAAGAGCTTGTCCCATCCCCAAGGATTCTCAGTATGTTAGGAACAGACCCTCTCGTTAGCATGTTACAACAATGCAGTGAGACAATTTGGTCTATTATAATTCATCAAAGGTTTTTAGGAGCCTTTATTACATGCAGGACAGGCTAGTAGGTGCTGAGGATATAATGGTAATAAAATAAGCTTGCTCATTACTGTTCCACAAAAAAAAACAAGGGTATGTAAACAGGTAATTTCAACACAATATGTAAATGCAGAGGCCGAGGAATGCACACAATGGGAAAAATTACAAAGGAAGACAAACCATGAAAGACTCCTAACTCTGGGAAACAAACAAAAGGTTGCAAAAGGGGAGGTGGATGGGGGGGTGGAGTAACTGGGCGATGGGCACTAAGGAGGGCACTTGATGGGATGAGCACTAGGTGTTATACTATAGGTTGGCAAACTGAATTTAAATAAAATATTTTTTAAAAACTCAACAACTAAGAGTTCTTTAATTTACCTCCACTTAATCAACAGGACTAGTTTACCCATCACTTTCCATTCTCTGTAAAACACATTGACTGATACCCACAGCACAGGAGATGCCCTAGGCTGGCCAACCTATAAACCTTTACATCCATCAGTTGAATTGTATGCTCATTAATAGTCAGTTATATATATGTTTATCAGTAGAGTCTCTTGCTTCACTTAAAGAAACCAAAAGTGAAAATCTCAGAGCCTGCATTATCGTATGGTTTATATAACAAAGACTTTTTTAAAGATTATATTTATTTATTCATGAGAGATACAGAGAGAGAGGCTTAGGCAGAGGGAGAAGCAGGCTCCCTGCAGGGGAAGCTTGATGCAGAACTCAATCTCAGGACCTTGGGATCAGGACCTGAGCCAAAGGCAGGTGCTCAACCACTGAGCCACCCAGGTGCCTCAACATAACAAAGATAAATAGTGTTTCAAAACATTGGTAATTGAAGGTATATTTTGTTAAGGCTTTAAGTTAAAATATCTAACAAAAAGTTTTTATTAAACTACTAATTACTTAGCTATATGCAATGCTTTAGTAAAAGTATAAGTGCCATATTCACTAGGTTTAAATTGTGGTCCTATATTCATTAGCTATGTGATTCTAGACAAGTTATTTAACCTTTTTGTGCCTCTTTTATTTTATTTGTAAAGGGGGATAGTAATAGTACTCTCCTTATATGGTTGTTGTTGGCAATAAATACATTGCTGTATCTAAAGAACTTTGAAGAATGCCTAGCTTACCATATGAATTTTCTTGATCAGTGTTAGCTATTAATATTTCTGGTCATATCACATCAGATAAAAGAGCTGTAGCTCTAGAAGATGTAGGATAAATAGGATGAATCTTGAGAGGAAGAAATGACTAATGATAGTTCATTGCATGAAGCCACAAACGTTGCATGGTGTGGAGATTTACGAAAACTTCACAAAACTTTGAGCAGGATCTTAAATCATGAGTAGGAATTGACCAAAGAAATAAAGCCTGGAAGGAATTGTGAGCAGAGAGACACAGGTGGTAGAGACGTGCAGAAGACTAAGATCATGGTGGATTTAAAGAACCTGGAATTATTCTATATTCTTAGAGTCAAAGATCCCTTGGACTAAGAGATGGAAGGTTAATTTAGAAAGGTAATTTTTAATTTACCTTTAAATTTTCTGTTCTTCCTCAAGACTATGAGTTCCATGACAGCAGCCATTATTTCTACTCTTTCCCTAATAAAAATCATTTTATTGAATTGAAGTCAAAGAGTAAGTTAAAATAATCTGCACTTTACATGCAAACCAAGTCTTTATTCTTTCTTTTCAGACTTTGCAAGAATACATAGTTATTCTTAGCATTTACGTTTATAGTATGAAATGAAAATATACTTTTTGGATTTAATGGATCATATGCAAGAACAAGAAACACGGATAAAGTATTTTTGTCTGATCCTTATTTTACTAAAGCCAAAATAAAATAGCTGCTAGAGTACAGTAATTTAATTTCAAGCACTGCCTTAGAATTAGTGATTCCTGTAGAATCATCCTAGCGCCTTTAATGGTTATGGAAAAAATGGTGCAAGAGAGGCAAAATCAATAACTTTATAGCAGTAACGTCCACCATGGATCAATTAGTATAATCAGTGGAATAGTAATCAATTTACATGACACATCCCATCTCTTTATTTTCCTTTTGTTATTCTTCACTGTATGGAAAGAAATTTCTCCACATTGTTATTTCTTTTTTAATATTAATAGAATCAAGAAACCTGTTTCCACACCTAATCAAGAACAATATGTGAGTGTTTATTTGTTAAACGAATCTGAGAACATAATAGACTCACAGAAATCTTCATTTTTACTCGGAGAACATTATGACATTATGTAAATTAAAATCTGTCTTTACCTGGAGGCAGACTTCATCCCCCCCACACAAGGACACACATGTCAAAAGCTGGTAGAGTAAAGCTGCGAAGTCACAGTTCCAATTGGGTGGTACTTCAGTAACATATTTATAAATATAAATATAAAAATAAAAATAAATATAAATATAAATATAAATAACATAGTTCACTATGTTACAAACAATCAGTATAGATTGGGGGGAGGGGTAGGTAGTAGCTATAGCATGTGACACTCTTTTCTAACAATATCATTTTTCCATCGAATTTATTTGTAAAAAATACAATTTTTAGAACTCTGAAAATATAATTGGCCATTTAAAAAACACTAATCATACTGATGGGAAAAAAAACAAAAGAAATGAAAAGAAAATGTCATTGCAATAATCCAATTCATTCTCTTCCTTTTGAAACATAATATTAACTTGTTATGAGCTATGTGGATTTAGCAAATAGATGGTTTCCACATGAAATATAAGTATATAAATGTGGTACAGTTTTTTACTGAAATTTAAATCTCAACTATTTATCTGCCTATGTGACACTTGCTTTAACCTTCAGGAAAAATGTGTTGTACCGAGCATGAAAATGCTAATTATAATACTTTAGAAATTTTAACTAAACTTTATTAAATAATTCTAAGAAAGCCACTGTTATTATGGGTTGAAGTATGTTGCAAATATACTTTTTTTAAAAAGAGCACCCAAAAGAAGGGGAGGAAAATAAAATGATCCTCTTGAGGCTGCTGTGCATCCATAACTAAATGAAAAAAATCCCTCAGTCATGAGTGATAGCTCGGGATCTCCAACATCAACTGGGATTTCAGTGGACATTTCTTGTCTTGGTCAATTCCTCCTTTTTCCTGCCCTGCCCCGGTCCCAGTGACCATTTCAGAGAAATATAACTCTCCTCACAATTCACCCACATTCCAACCCTCCCACCCTAAGCAGATGATCATGCCTTCTTTATTAGGAAAATTGAGACAAAGTGATCAGATCTCTCAATTTCTTGACTTTCCCTTCTGGGCCCCTCATCACCTACAGATTCAAAACAACTATGCTTCTCCTTTCCAGTCTGAGAAGATGAAATGTTTTTCCTTCTGTTTAAAGCCAACCCCTTCACTTTATCAGTCACCTGAATCCTGCAGGACTTTTCTCCATCAATTATATTCTCCAATAGCTTTGACTTCTTATCTACTGACTTTTTACCTCAGCTTTTAGCTCATCTCTCCCATACTGGTGCGGGAGGGAAAAAACTTCACAAAACTCACCCTCTTTCTTTTACTTCATAGCCACTTGAACTAATATTTTATCTTCTTGCTGCTCTACTCAAACTAATTTTGGACTACCCTATTTACCCTTCTAGACCTACGCCCACTCTTCTCTACCTGACCTGGATGTTGGCCTATGACTACATCAATGGGCTTACTTGCTGCCTTGCTTCTAGTTGGTGTGGTCAATGAGCAGCATTAGAAGGGCATATAACAAAGGAAGGAGACTGAAGAATCAGGGTCTTTTTATTCTAGCTCCTTGAGGTGCCACCATGGGCTGGCTTAATTCCTTAATTCCAGGTCACAGCTCCTGTCAGGCAGGTTTCTTGATACAGTCTGTCTGTCTCTCTCCCCCCTTTGCCTCCTTACCCTCTTCTTCATCTTATCTCTTTTGGCCAATGGATGGTAATGGTGTGCTATAACTAGCCCATGGGTAGCACTATTTCTTATATAAAGAAATTGTAACAGTTGTCCACTTTATATATAAGCCTTCTATTTAGCCTCCTTAAATTATCCAGTAAGAGTCTGCCCTTTGTCTCCTGCTGGGTCCCAGGCTGATACAATTTTCTTGAAAGAATAGCATATAATATAGTATAGTATAATATAATATAATATAATATAATATAACTTACATATTTCTTATTCAGTAACCAACCCACACAACTTAGCTTTTGTCTCACTATCCCTGCACTGAAACTATCTTGTTTCTGTCTGGCCACTATTATCGATCCCCACATATACAAATGCAGTGGTCAGTCTATACTGTACATTTTTTTTCTATATTTTATACTGTTGGCCACTCCATTCTTCCCTAGCATGCATGATACCCTCATTGTTCTCCCTTTATATCTCACTAATGGACTTTTCTTACTATTAACTCTTCAAACACTGGTGCTCCCCATAGTTCAGTCCTTGGCCCAATGTTCCTTTCATATTAATATGCTTTTCCTAAGTGAAGTCCTCCACTCTCAAGACATTAAGCATACCCAACACTGTCCAAATCTAGCTATCTGCATGTTGACACAACTATCTGCATATTCTGATGACACTTCAAACTCAGCACAGCCAATACTCAAATCATTATATTACTATGCCTCAGAACTGTTGCTCCTTCTGTTTTCTTCTAGGATAATAGCTCCATCCTGGTCTTTCTCTTCCCCACCCCCTACCATATCAGCTTCTAGTCATGATTCTTTGAAAATTATCATTCATATTTGCACTGAAGAGAAATTTCTAAAGTGAAAATATGACCATGTCATTCCACTGTTTAATATCCTTAAAGAGCTCTAGTTTGAGCTCTTTCAAGACACATAGGTGCTTTCTTCCTGCCCTGTCCCTTACCTATATCCTCAGTCTCAGCAGCTGAAACTATCATGCTTTGTGCTTTATGTTTCATTGATACCAAACTGTTTATAGGGTCTAGTTCAATCATAATATGCTATGCCTCCATGGCTTCTGAACTCAGTCTTTCTTGCCAAAATGCTCTTGACTATGTTGTTTGATTGTGTCTTTAGTTTTAGCCTGGTACCACTCTTTCCCAGGAAGTCTGTCTCCTTGCCTCTATTACCCCACCTCCCCCTTGTCTGCTGGCATTATGCCTTTCCCACTTGTCCTTCTGCTTCAGAGGATCCACATTTAGGCTCCCAGAATACCTTCAAATCTCTCAAAGAATTTAAAGTAGATTAAAATTATCTGTTAGCATCTCTCTCTACCTCATTAAACCTAAAGTGCTCTGAGGCGGGGAAGAGGACCTGGTCATCTTCTTACAATTACAAAGCACAGTTTGCTGAATTAAAGCAAATATTTAACAGCAATTTTTATAAATTAAAAGTAACTATTAATAATAACAAACTTCTTGTTACTCCTTAATCTCTGTGTCATTACTTAGAAAATAAACATTAAAGTGTTTGAATATCCATAAAAAATTAGTATTCTGATACATTACAGCTTTCCAAGCCATAAACTGATATATTGTATGCTGCAGCAATATGCCAGCATATACAATGTGCTCACTTGAAATCAAGACAAATGCATACAAGTCCTTGGAGCAGACCAGGCTGGATTTATATGCCTTAACACTGAGGAAGATAGCTTGCCAACATGTGTTGGAGTTGATATCCAATCCCTAGATCTGAGATCCTATTAGGGGTCTTGCAGGAAATAAAGATTAATGATGCCCAATCTTGAAAGTGAGAGAATGATTTTATAGTACAAAGACTGAGGTACCAAAAAGATTTGGTATAATCAAATCAATGTTGGTGACATAAAGAGGTGACAGGAATGATGGAGCTGCAGTTATAATCAGGAAGTGATTTGGGTGGGCACAGGAGTGATAGTGACCCGACTTATAGGGCAAAGCAGGCAGTGAAGAATAGTGAGGCAGGACTACTCAGGACCATAGGGGTTACCCTAGAAACCCTTAAAATGGGGAGAGAGATTTGATGCCTGAGGTCTCTCAATTTTACTGATACCATTTTTTCACACATTACCTAAGGAAACATGGACTTGTTGTGATTCAAACAAATATTGTTGGTACTGTGATCATCTGACCATGATAATAATTTTAACAACAAAATAATCAGAGCTACTAATAAGCACTTGTAATAGTCACTGTGCTATAGTATATATTGTAAATACACACACACCACACACACACACACACACACACACATAGTCAGTAAATACTGTTGTTCATTATTTCTACTCATACCATTCTACTCTAAGCCACTGTTACAGGTTGAATTATGTCTATCAAAAAGATATGCTGAAGCACTAAGCCCTAGTACCTCAGAATGTGACTTCATTTTGAAATAGAGTCTTTACAGAGGTAATCAAGTTAAAATGAGGTCTTTAGGACTGATCCTAATCCAGTATGACTGATGTCCTCATACACAAGTGAAATTTAGACAGAGAAAGACATACACAGTGGAAAGTTGTGAAGACACGCAGGGAGGAGATGGCCATTTGCCTGGAGTGATGCATCTGTAAGCCGAGGAACACCAGTGATTGATGGCCAACACCAGAAGCTAGAAGAGGCAAGACACTGTACAGCCCTACTGACACCTTGATTTCAGGGTTTGGGCCTCCAGAACTGTGCCTTTGCAAAGCAGGGCAGCCACCAGTGCTTGGGTCCTTGCAATAGCCTCCTCACTGGTCTCTTCTTCTCTTCTCCCTCTCTACCCTGCCCTCAACAACCCCAGGAATCTATTCTCAATATACAAAATGGAAACAAGAGTGAAGCCTTTAAAATACACATCTTTTCATATTCCTCCACTAGTCAAAATCCTTCAATGTCTTCCCATTATATTCATAAAAGAAACCAAAGTCCCTGCAGTGGACTCCATGACTCTTCATCTTTTGACCTTATCTCCCACTATTTTCTCCTTTGCTTACCACAGCCCAGCCCCACTGGCCTCCTTTCTTCCCTCAAACACACTAAGAAAACCCTTATTTGGGGGCCTTTCCACTTGCTGTTTCCTCTGCATGTACCCCCTAAAGATCCGTAAGCCTAGCCCTCTCTTCCAGGTCTGTGCTTAAGCATTCCTTTGTTGAGAAGGCCTGCCTATCCTCTATACAATTGCATTGCAGCCGCCTGTAAATGCTACACCAACTTCCCCTGCTTGATTCTCCTCCACAGTAATCATCATCATCTAATAATATACTGTAGACAGTATTTATTTTTGTTGTTGTTGTTTTCCTAACATGAACTTAGTCTTAACAAAGACTTGATATCTGTTCACTGAGGTATGCCGAGTGCCTAGAACAACAGAATCTGGCACATAAAAAATGCATAAAGTATATCTGTTGAGTGAATAAATAAATTATCACGTACCTTAGAGATAGCACAAAGTGGTAGAATGAATACCGAATGTCACTGAAGAAAGAATCGCGGGTCCTCTACCCCCCTCCCCAAATCACTTACCAGGGGTAAATGGCCTGGAGTAAATGGCCTGCAATAAAGAGCTTCTGAGTCTATTTATTCACCTGTGAAAAGGATAAAATCTCCTTTGTCTACCTCGCAGTGTTATTCTGAGAGTCAACTTGGATGATGCATATAAAATTATGTCTATAATCTTTACAGTGTTATATAAATATTAGCTATTATTAAAATAAATCTATTCAGAGTTTTATAGAATGGAAGTGACTCTGTGTGTTAAGAGGTAATTAATAAAAGATGACATTCTTAATTGTTGAGAAGTCAGACTTCCTGAAAATAGATTCTAAAAAATAAAAGTAAAAGGAATCCCTGTCAGCACTGCTTGAAGATTTTTAAAAAGTGGGCACTGTGAAGCGCAATGCTCATTACTACTAGCTATTACTTGCTAAGAGTTACTGAACATATTTGAGTATATAGCAAAATACCCAGGGCATTCAAGCCTTCTTGATGCCACAGAGAGCTCATTATAAGTGAATGAGAGTCAGCATTATTTACTGAGAGTGTATCACTTCATTTCAAAAAGGAAAGAGAAAATTTTAAAAATATACTATGGTTTCTTAAACTTACCTTGCCCACTATGATTTATACATGCTAATAATGTTTCTGCCAACTAAGTAGTCTATGAATAATGCATAGTGTGTGTCCATCTCCCTATCAGATCCCATGATCATACTTAGGATGTCTCGGATCAACTTCACATTCATCAAACAGGTAAACAGGAAGCATTTCTTAAGCATCTATTGAGGGCCAAGCATTGTGCCTAATGGAATGAGCAATGATAAACAAAACCGGGTCTCTCTCTCCTTCATAAGAATTTGCAATCTACTTAGGAATGTACAGCCATATAGAACCTCAATACAAATCAAAGTATAAGAGGCTCTTCAATAAAAGGCATGCACAAACAAAATGTACATTGTGAAAGAGGGAAATTGACTGAGGGCATCTGAAAAAGTTCTTAGAAACACTGCTATTTTGTTAGGTCATAAAGGACTTCAGTAGGAAGAGAAGTGTGAAGAGGATGTTAGGGCATGCTAGGTAGAGGAAGTAACTTGACCAGGAGCAGCAAAAGTTTCAAAAAGAATTTAGACAGATTTGTGATGACTTTATCTGTAAGTAGGGTTAAAGGGCAACATGATTATTCAGGAGTCATCTTTAACCTGTGGAAATTAATAATGTCACTGGCAAAATTATATTGTGGCGCATAGTCTAAGAAAGTGGTGCATGGTATTTCTTATCAATTAAATCTGAAAAAGTGTTCAATTTTTTGAGGGTTACATATTTTGGGGGAAATCTAATAAACTTTAAATACCTCCCTCTATAGTACACATTGCCTAAGACACGAACATTTTAAATCTTTTATTTATTTATTTATTTATTTATTTATTTATTTATTGTAGTCACACACAGAGAGAGAGAGAGAGAGAGAGAGGCAGAGACACAGGCAGAGGGAGAAGCAGGCTCCATGCACCGGAAGCCTGACGTGGGATTCGATCCTGGGTCTCCAGGATCGCGCCCCGGGCCAAAGGCAGGCGCCAAACCGCTGTGCCACCCAGGGATCCCTTAAATCTTATTTTAAAAGTTTAACAGAATTCTTCAAAGCCTGCCTTTGGACCTCAGGCTCAGAATCACTAGTCAAAACAATGAGACTATTTGGGTGTGGATTTTTTTCCCTTTTTGTGCCAGGGCATTTAGGAGTTCTTAGAGGGAAAGTTTTGAGGTCAGTGGTGAGATAACACAGCATTTGAAAAACAAGAAATTGTCAATGTGTTGGAGAACATCTAAGATACTATCTATTGAACATCGACATTTGCCAACTTAACAGAGAAAACTTTTGATAGGGAGTTCTATGACCCATTGAAACCATAAATCCCGAAGTCTTGCAGCTGCAATCACAGCACTATTGTGCAGACTTAAAATGCTTATATGAGAAAGTTCTTCACGAACATGACAACCGGACAAAGATTTATGTTCCTGTAGACCCAGGGCATGGGATTTGAGTGTTCCTCTTTGTCATATAAACCTGCAGGTAGCTTGAAGAATTGAAGCAAAAGTTTGCTTCATATCTCAGGGATTGCCAACAGAACATTATCTTTGATTTACAACAACAGTTTAATGGTATTTTATAACAGCCTCTAAACATAGAACATAATTAAATGTAAACCTTTTAGCAAAGTAAGATGGCCTTTTTGGAGGGGTGGGTTGGGAATGTTTTAACATCTGAATCAGCAGCATCAAGAATCCTTTCTCTTAACAGATGAACAGGCCATATAAATAGTTAAACTGCTTTCCATTCCCAGACATCAACATTTAAACAAGCTAGATCTGGTTAAACCAACAGGAGAATAAAGAGCTAGCAGGAGTTACCCTGTGACAGAATGGAGAACAATATCAACACATTTGTTAAACAACCATGTGGCCATAGTATAAAAATGTGTCAATGTCATCCATTGACATTATGGACTATGAGAGTACTTTTGCTATAGAAACACACAGTTCTTAGCATTATCTTCCATCTGTCCATTGTCCATCCTTGGGTGTATGTGTGTTTGTCTTATCTAATCTCAGAAACTCAGTAACAATAATACAATTGTATTTCTTGCCTAGCTGGTCAGATACAGGGAGCCCGGCTACTATTTCATCTGTTGCGCTCCTCTTGCTCACTAAACCCTGTCCCATTTTGCCCCGTGCTGACTTTCTAACATGACACCCAGGTTTGCCCCCCTTGCTTGAGCCCCACTCTGAAAAAGACTTCCTGTTCTAGTTCAGAGAAGAACAGGACAATAAAGAGATATAATCCCAAATGGATAACATCCCTAGGTTTGCATTTCATTCTGATTTTCTTCCTTTGTTTATTTTTATTAAGCTTATCTCATTATTCATATATTTTGACAAACTGCATCAAATAAAAGATATTTAATATGGAGATGAAAATGAAGCTTAGTCAACTCTACATCATAGCTGATTATTTAGTGTCAAGGAATCACTTTTGGATAATACTAAAAATGGAATTAATATCCACTAACATGTAAAGCCTTCCCCTTGTCTCTTTACAGCAATACAGACCAATGAGCCCTCCGTGCAGCAATGTAAACAAAGAACTCCTGGGAAGCTGTTAATAGTCTCATTTCTGGCTTCCTTTACTTACTCAACTAAATTTAATCTGCTCATTTCCAGATACATCTTATTTTTAAGTAGAAGTCATTTAAACATATGCCTTGATTTCTTTGAGTATGAAAAAAAAGGAAAATGCTTATACATGTAAAAAGACATCCCTGTTACATTTTTAAGGGCATTATAATCTTATATAACTATATCGACTGTCAGGTAAATAAGATTCATGATAGAGCTTTCCCAGCAAAACAAATATCCTGATAGATGATGTGGTTTGCATCTATTCCTTAAGAACTTTTTAGGATACTTAGTGCTTAAGATGTAGGAGGAAAAAAAAGACTGTATTATATTTTCAGATGAAGAGGATGATTGACAATACAAGGAGCTGCTCTACTAATAGGCTAGATTGGGATAGAAAAAAAAGTTTTCAGGGAAAGCTCAGGATAATGCAGATGGAGTGACCTTCTAATGTGATGCAGGCTCTGTAGATAGTGGAATATAGGCTGCTGGGAGATAGTGAACTGCTAGCACACCATGATTCAATTCTTTTAACGAACTGAACATACCAAGCCAACTTTCAGTTGAAATTAAGATTGACATCCATATTTTAGATTGTAAAAGCTCTGGCATCTCTTTTGCTATCTTGTAGGATCTGAGTTTTAATGCCTTCCCCTCACCCAGTGGTACCATACGCCTGGAGAGGATGCACCCACATGGGTGGTAGTTGCAGCTTACTTAGAATGATTTTTTTAAATGTATTTTCAGAGAAAGAGAATGTGGGAAAGAAACTTTTGGCTAAAAATTTTAGGCAGTTTTGGTTTTGGCTTCTATTTTACAACAGTCTCTACAATTGTGTGTTTGGGTTTTCTTTAAGATTTTATTCATTTATTCCTGAGAGACACAGAGAGAGAGGCAGAGACATAGGCAGAGGGAGAAGCAGGCTCCATGCAGGGAACCTGATGCAGGACCCCAGGATCATGCCCTGAGCCAAAGGCAAATGCTCAACCACTGAGCCACCCAGGTGCCCCTGTAATTGTGTTTTAATAAATATCTATGCAAAGACAGAATAGCATTCGTGGTTTAGATGAAAAGCACTGTAAGTTGCTAATTCTGCAAAAGTTTTCTGTAGCCAAGGACAAATTTAGTATAAGAAAAGACCACTAGCCTCGAAGTGAGACCATTGGGGTGTAAATTCCATTGGGGCTCGACTTAATCTTAACCTCTACAGATCTCAGTTTTCTGGATTATAAAATGGAATGGTAATATCCTCTTCCAAGTCTTGGTAGGATTAAATAAACTAACATCTTGAAATTGGTGGCATGAAGAGTGTACAGCATATTTTAGAAGTTTTAGAATAGCTAATGTCATAAGCAGCAAAACAGTACAAGGTACCTTATAGTATATGACTCAGCTAATTTGAGATTTATGAATGATCCTCATTTCTTTTAGGTTTTATTATCAGGCTTTAATAGAAATAAGTTAACATAAAAATGAGTTGAGCAAAAATCCTAAATAAAGTGAATAAAAATAATTCAATTAAATTTTTATGAAAACTGAAAGTAGAAACTCTTAAAGATTTCATAGACTGAGCCTATGTTGAAAAGGTGATGATGAGATGCCTGGGGGCTCAGCGGTTGAGCATCTGCCTTTGGCTCACTGTGTGATCCTGGGGTCTGGAGTGAGTCCCACCCACATCAGGCTCCTTGAGGGAAGCCTACTTCCCCCTCTGCCTATGTATCACCTCTCTTTCTCTCTGAGTCTCTCATGAATAAATAAATATTTAAAAATCTTTTTTAAAAAGGTGAAAAGCTCTTGCACAGCAAATATCTAATTTTATAGATGAGGAAGAAGGGCAAGAAATTTTTTAAAAATAAGAAGGAATAAACTGCTACATTAGTTTAGCTCTCTGAGAAAGATGAGTTTAGATACTCATTTTTAGTGAATTAAAATCTCTAGTCTGGTTCCCACAAAACAGCCAATGAGATTACAAATATTTAAAGCTCACAAGTGGTGTTCCTCAAAGTATTTTCTTTTTTTTAAGATTTTAATTTATTCATGAGAGACACATAGAGAGAGGCAGAGATATAAGCAGAAGGAAAAGTGGGCTCCCCATGGGGAGCCTAATGTGGAACTTGATCCCAGAACCCTGAGATCATGACCTGAGCAAAAGGCAGACACTCAGCTACTGAGCCACCCAGGTGCCCCTCTCAAAGTGTTTTACATGAAGCATCCAAATTATAATCATTTAGTGTAGATTCCAGGGTCCCACTTCAGACCAAATCAGAATCTTTGAAAGCCAGTCTCATGAATCTAAATTTTAACCAACCACCTCCCTTATTCCCCACCACCCGCCACCACCCCAGGTGACTCTTCCACACAGTTTAGAACCACGAATCTAGTACAATTAGTTTTCAATCTTGGCTGCACATTAAAATCACTCTGAGAACATTAAAAAAAAAAAAAAAAAAAAGGATACCTATGCCTTGTTCCAAACCAATTTAAATTAGAATCTGTAGGGTGAGGCTCAGCATCAGACTTTTTTTCAAAGCTCCAGAAATGATTGTAACATGCAGCCTGAGTGGAAAAACACTGCTTGCAGCCCTCCAAGATTTCCTGCTTCATCTATCAAGGTAGGTGAAAGTTAGGAATCAGTCTCAAAACACAAACTTGCCTTTACTTGCAGGTGTCCAGCTGGAGGCTGGCATGGCCCCTTACCACCTATATTTGGTATGTTGCCTGTGTCCACAGAAAATCAAATCTCTGGATGTGTTGCATTCAATTCCACCCTATATCTTGGCAGTTTAATTCCCAGAATGAAATTGCTGCTAAAAAGAGGGTTCTCACTTCATTTATTATTATTTTTTATTCCATGGCAACTTTTTGTCACATAGTAGTCACTCAACACATATTTGTTTTTTGGATGTGGATCTGTTAGTCTTTTTGAACTATTATAACAAAATATCATAAACTGAGTGGCTTATCAATAGCAGAAATTTATTTTTTCCCATTCTGTAGGCTAAGGAGACCAAAACACATGCAGCAGATTCATGTCTGGTGAAGGGCTGTTTTCTGTTTCATAGAGGGCAGCTTTTCTCTGTGGCCTCATAGGGTATATAGGGCAAAGGGATCCTTCCCAGGCCTACTTTTATAAAGGCACTAATCCTATTCATTAGGGCTCTGGTCTTATGACCTAATTACCTCCCAAAAGCCTTTCCTCCTCATACCTTCATCTTAGGGTTAGAATTTCAACATATGAATTTTGGGGGTCTGGGGACACATTCAATCTATAGCAATCTCTTTGTCTTTAGTAAGTTCTGTATTCCATTGTGAAGCCATACTGGTAGCTCAAGTGCCAGACCACCCAAACTGAACTTAGAACTTACAACTTACCAACTTGCAGTCTTATTTTTCTAAATTTATATAAATCAAATTATCTGTTTCAATCTACCACCACATCACACAAAAACAGAATAATTTCCACCAAATTTGGAGGGCATATTTCATGTATATGTGATATACATGAAATTCACATATTGGGGAGCATCATGAGGAGCTAAGCAGCCATCCACAGTAGGTAAGACACAATGAAAAGCCTAAGAGACTGCCACTGGAAGAATAGGGTATATGCACCGGGTATCGCAGTCAAAGGAAATAGAGTTGTTCAAATATGAGGCCATTATCAAAAATCACAAGGACAGAAACTTTGAATGGCAGGGCTCGATTTGCAAAGAAATTGTTTCTTCACATGGACAATTCTTGGTAGCTTCAAGGTAAGCAATAACAGGTATTTGTTTAACAATGGCTAATGTTTCTCCTGAGCACAGCTGTGGAAGTCACTAGAAATTTGCTGAATGGGTAGGTTTTGAAAGAAAGCCCTCTTATCCAGGAAGAGAAAGCTAGTTGTGTAGCACCATGTGTACTTAGGACTTTATCCCATAGAAAAGACAAGAATTAGCCCTGGTCCTGGTTTGGAATGGCTAGTCAACAAAGCAATAATTAAGTTCTTGAACTGCCATCCAAAAATATGTTTCCATATTAATTTTTTTATATTAAAAAACTTTAAACTCTTCTAACCTCAAGGAACTAAAGAGAAAAGAATATTGAAAGATTTCTTTGGTGAAGACAATTTATTAAATATTAATTTACATTTGTGTAACTATTGATTTTTTTAAAAACCTTTCTGCTATTACCTCACTTACTGTTCACAGTAATTTCTTGAATTCTGGAAAACACATTCATAAATGAAAAATTAGTCAACTTTCTGAAGATTTGGGTTTGGGTTCTAGGACTGTTACTTTGCCACTTAACATTGAGGGATCTTAGCAAGTTTCTTTGTTTCTGTAGGACTTGGTTTTCTCACTTATAAAATGGAGACAATGATCTGTTTCCAGAAGTAACATAAAAAATTGCATTTTCAGTACATTTCTAAACTGTAAGAGTTATGGAAGTTTCAGATCTTATAATTATTCTAGTTTTAAAGATAACCAAATTAAGGCACAAGAGGTTAAGGTGGTTGGTCACCCAAGGAAAGAAGAAAGTAAGAAATGTTACTGTGGTTAAAAATATAGATTTTGTAATTCCTAGTCAATATTTTTTTCTATATTATCACAGATAATCTTAGAATATTGCTAAGTAGACTTACTGACAACAAATCAAGTAAAAACATATATCTACAGACACACACACACACACACACACACACATACACATAGAGATAGAGAAAGAATTTATTATGATGGTCTGGGATATTAAACAATGGTAAAAAGAGCTTTTCATTTCTTGGCCATATCTTTGGGAAAGCAAGTATAACCACATGAGTTTATATATTCTGAAGTAACAAGTAGAATAATTGAATGAAACCTTACTTTCCTTGACAATGGCACCGGTCTTCACGCTATGGTCAGCAATCATGGTCAATCACTCACCCAAGCAATCTTTCAAAGGCCTCTGAGAAAACCTCCTCAGATTCAAAATGTCTAAAACATCAGGGACTTTCTTTCTACACCATATGCTTATTACCAGGAGCTTGAGAATCAGAATTTTAGAAAAAATTCAAGTAAAACACAGCTTTCAGAACACCTCTAATCCAAAAGACTGTTGGGCAGAAGGTGTAACAAAAAGAAAATGAAGGAAGGTGGGAGAAACCAGGAAACCATTTCTCCCTGAGAAACCAGAGAGAATGTAAAGGATATGTCCTTCTGAGAACATATCAGCAGACCTCTTCAGTTTGGTCTTTGCCTCTACATTTTGTTTTGCCTGGAGTGTAGGAGAGGGAGTTCTTTACTACTTTGCTTCCCTATAGGATACTGACATTAGAGAAGTTGCCCACAAGAGTAAAGGTCAAATCTCCAGGCTTTTAATGCACAAAAGTTATCCTGTGTGGTAAAGCAAATCAGTGGCAGGTTATTCAGTTTTTCTATGTAGATAACAAGCTCATGAGGTAGAAAGTCTCAAAATGTCATTTGTCTCCCCATCTTCAGGCCTGTGTTGTCCCAGACAGAGCAGCAGTCACACTACTTCTAAAGAATAATGTGCTGTCTTCACACTACAAAAGGTTGTCATCCTAGAAAAGGCAACTTTAACCTAAAATCTATGTCAAGTTGAGTCTCACTTTCCAACAAAAGCAGTATTTCCTTAGAATACCTAACACTGTATGGGAAGTTCAAAAATACCAAGTTCATCAGCTCTGTAAACAGGTATAAATTTAAAACCTATATGATATATGATTTAAAACATTTAGAGAACTAATTACATGTATTTTTATTTAAAGAATCCTTGGAAGAGGGATTTTGGTTAGAGGCAAGGGGCCAGAGAGACCTTTGGAATAAAGGCTGAATGGGGGTTGAACATTGTGGGGGTCTAGGATAGTCATCACAGAGGTCCATGAGATCAGACAGACTGGCTGGGTAATATTAGCCCTGCTTCCCATATGGATCATATGGGATGTAAGTGCCGGGACTCTCTAAATAGAAAATGTTGCACACTTGGAAATATTCACAATTTCCATACAGAAGAGCCATTTCCCTGGTTATCCTTATTGTCAGGACAGCTTCATTCATAATCTAAGTATTTCACCTTATAGCTGAGCCATTTTCTCTCTCTCCTTTTAGGGAGGAATAGGTGATGACAAAAACTGATCACAATCCCCTGCATATTTTAAGGTCAGGCAATTGCTGCTCTGTCAATGGCTTTCCAGTCTTGCTGCCCACATGACCCATTTGCAGGGAATCCTTACCCTCTATAACTGCTAACTGTGGTTCAGAATCTGAAGGGGGACCCAAGAATCTGCACCTTGATAAAGCATCCAAGTGATTCTGGTGTACTTAGTTCACAATCCTCACTTTTCCCTATGGTCTGATCTAAATCATCCTCCAAAATGTTCAAGGCCATGAGGCATCTCCTCCATGTTACCTGCAACCCTTTGGGTCAAAATCTTTTTGTCTGGTATTCCACTGGTAGAGATTGAATAGTCTTTTAAAGTGTAAATATATGTATGTAATATGTAATATGTACATTATATTGTGAAATATATGTGTGTTACATACATATATGTATTTTTATATATTTATATGTATTTGTTAAAAATTTTATACACATTTTATAAATGTACATTTATATACATGTTTATACATGTACATAATATATAAATGTTATATATTTTGTGCATATGTCTGCTATACCTATATGTTATAAATGATTCATACGTACTATGATTCTACTTGTACTCATTAGGGGAGAATACTTTATTCTCTTCTCATTATGTATCCAAATGAAGTAACTGTTACAAGGCTAATATTACTAGCATTTTCCTTTGTCTTATACTTTCTTCTACCCAGAAAAGGAGTGATCTCTCTGGTTAGCTAAGTTGGAAAAAGAAGCTGAGCCTATCCATTTCCTCTCCTCTAAGAAGTCTTTCCTGTAGAGATGGAGCATTTGGCCCATCTACTGAGGCAAGAGGGTATCAGAGCAGGTTCTTCCATATTAGGGAAGAGCTTTGGTTTCCCAGCCAGATTAGTGCCTAGATGGTAAACACACCTGATTTGGCACTAACATGTAGAAAGTCCACTTGATAAAACCCTAAAGCCATATCTTCACATCAGCTTTCTTAGTAATCATAGTCATATTTTGTTCTCTCAGTTGATTCCAAATATGAGCGGAACATAGGATATTCTATCTTGGATCCCTTGTATCTTCACAATGCCGCAAAAGATAGATGTCAGACTTGGCCAAAGAATGGCTATTTCTAAGCTCAAAAAAGCTGTGTGAGAATAAGATTTGTAGGGAGTGGGGATGCAGGAAAGATTAGAAGTTCGAGGAGGTAAGAGGAAAGTATGAACTCACCAAAGGGAAAATATATGTTACAATTTTCTCATGACCCTGCTCTGTTACAGATTTTTTTATAGCATTAACTTCTCTTCAACAAATTGAACAATTCTAGCCTTTTTAACATTTTTATAGAGATATTATTTATGTTATAAATTTTATATACTATAAATCCATGTAATAATAACTATATTCAGTTCTTTATTAAATAGAAGGCACTCAAATATTGATTCACTCACCTGCCAAACATTTTTTGAACATTACAGTACAAAATACTACTCTAGGTGCTATATGATTATTCACAATCTTTGGCCTCAAGCAGTTTACAATTTGGTGAGAACAATGGACCCAAAATAAAAGGTATAATCAAAGATTCAAGCAATAAGCTCAAGGAACTACTATTCTAAGTTTACTCTCGTGTCCAGATGATGCCATTCAGGATACAGGGTGAGGGTGACATTGTTGCCTTCAGAAAAAAATTGACGTTTTTGACTGGAGACTTTTTCTCCCATCCATGAGTTGCTCTTTTTTAAATGACAGATCTTTCTTCCTGCTTTTCTTTTAATTAATAACCTTGTGGAATATTTTTCACTAAAAACGAATTTTACCTTTGCTATGAAATGTCAAACACGAATAACATGAGCAACATTTTCTTGTAGGGAATATTATGAAAAGGAAAGATATTAGCTCACCTTTTCTTTAACAGATCTGACTAGTGAGCCTGTTCAAGCAATATTTCTCTTTCTTCACATACCAGTGACCTTTCTTTATTATGTTCTTTCACAAGCAGATGAATGGATGCAAATAGCATTGTTTTTTGTTTTCTTTTTAAATAAGTCCTTCAGAGATGTCCTAATGTTAAAGGCAGGTGAAATTAACAATCTTTTGCAAGAAAATGTAGTTGCCTTTCACTTCTAAAAGTGCAATGCAAATTTAATTTCAGGTTCTAAATAAAAGAATGAACTTAGCCCTTGGTTTACAAAACGACTAGGTTAATACTAGATGTAGCTAGGAAAGGTTTTTTTTGTTTTGTTTTTTGTTTTTGTTTTTTTTCCCATCTTTCCCATTGCTTTCCCTGAGTGTCACCCATTAAGGCAAACACACATTTGCATAGTAACTGTTTCTGTGGTCACAGGGGCATAGTTAGGAGAAGTATTTCAATGAAGAGCAGAAAGACTGCAGAAGAGCAGTTTGACTGCTCAGACAGTCAAACTTGATAGATACAACTCAGGATGTTTAGAACCTATAGTTAAAGTGCAAGTTTTATATCAAATTATATTGGCTAATGCTAATCTTAGCGCACACAACAATAACAGAGCAAGGATGTTGCTCATTAACCTAGGTTAGAGAAATGCAATCCTTGAGTGAAAAGTGACAAAACTGGACTTGACATCCCAACTCCTGCCTGTTCTCTCAATATGTATCATCAACCAAATTATTTCATCAAATGTTAGAGGCCACAGTTGGGAGTTTACCCCTAATAGTTATGCTAAATGTGGGGAATTTAGAAAGAGGTAGAGATAGATATTGTTTTGTGTTAACAGAAGAAAGTAGGCATCTCCTTTGAGAAAACGCAACATTATTCGGGGTATGTGTAGAAAGGTTTGTTTCTGCACTTTTCAGCATATTTTACTGCTGTGTATTTAATTCCTTACATATTACATTTTGTTTACAAGAGAGGGAATCTACTTCTACAGAGATTAGACTGAAGTGCTTTGTTAATGTTTCTCTTACTTTGTCATCACCAGTGACTGACAGACAGCTATAGCCTGATCGTCCCTTCCCATTAGAATTTTGGAAGAGAACCTTGGGCAACAGTCTGGCATGGCATTTCTGAAGTGCGTCCGCATCACTATCTTCATCCCCATCACCACTGGCATCATCACTGCTAACATTCACTAAAACCTCATATGAGATACTCTGTAAGCACTTAATCCAACAAGTCTGTGAGGTAAGTACTAAATCCCAAATTCCATGAGGACAAGGAAGTATCTGGTTTATTTACTCCTGGATATTCTGCATTTAGAAAAGTGCCTGGAACTTAAGAAGCACTCCATGGACATTTATTGGCTACTGTCAATCTCATTTTATAGACGTATGAACAGAGGCATAATGAGTACACTTATGTGCACAAGACCATACACTTGAACCCAAAGCTGACTTTCTAGTCCTTACAAAGAGAGATGTTAGAACATTCCCTGGGGAAGAGTAGAGATACCCCTTGCCTATGGTTGTAAACAGGATCACTTTTATTTTTGAATTAGGTGGATGCTATGGCCCTCTTCTTCCCAATTGTTTAAGAGTGAAGGAGCCATGTGTTTGGACCACACTTCCCCCTTTCCTTCACTAAAACAGCTAAAGATTAATTCTAAATTACATGTCTAATTCTAGTGAAGAAATAATTCAAGCGCTGCCTAAAGAATCCCAAATATTGCCATTTCCCTTGACTATTTTTGGACAAATTTTAACCAGTCAAGATGTATTTGCTCACAGTAGTCCAATGGCAAGTCTAAATTTTTCATGTTTCATTTCACAAAGAATTTTCTAATTTATCAAAAGTATAATCTTTACAAATTCTTATTGAACCTGCATTCAAAACTATCCTAATAATTATCAGAATTAAAAAAAATAAATCAGATACCTCTTTTCCTGCTACTTTCCCCTCGGTGCATAATGGCTATCAGGCTTTATCTACTACTAGAAAGAGAAACAGCACACACTGCATTAAATCAATGAATTCTGCAATATTATTACTTTTGAATGAACAAATGTCACTGGAGTGCTAGAGAGCAAAGAGCAGTTGAAGGTATGGGATAACAGACTTTTCTGTCTCTAGGAACTAGCTTAACAGCCAATGTCTCAAGACAGGGTATCTATTGAATACATAAAACCCTGCAAAGCAACTTACAGTAAATATTGAAGAAAATGCTACTGTGGTGAGTGGTACAGGCATAGAGAGAAAGGAGAGATCACATGGAGCTGGAGGATAGGAGAATGGAGAAAATGGAGACAAAGCTGATCCTTGAGGAAGAAGCTGAAGTCATAGGATAAGATGATCAATTTATTTTATAAAATAGTAATTTAAGTTTCATCATGAGTTTTTCCCCAGGTCGCCTTCCATTTGTCTAAATCTTGATGATTTCACTGTCCCATATTTTAAAGATGTCATCTCAAATGTTTAGTTCAGAGAACAGTAGTCTTTTTGGATCTCAAGAAAGGAATAACTTAGGCCTTGTTCTCCATTGAAAATAACCACTTGTGTTGCTGTATGAATTGCTATAGTTTGTCTTTATCATAGCTCTGGTCACTCACATTAGTCTGATTTTATTTTGGTGAGGTATTAAATACATCTCTGAAGTATTAACCAAAATTAATCAACTGTATCTTTGACGGACTGGAACACACCTGACTATTGAATCCTGCCATCCTCTGAAATTTAAAGTAGCAGTTTTCTAAATTGCTACTAAATCATATTTTTCTGAAAGGGGTTTGGACAAAAAGAAAAAATACCTGGATTTGAAATTCTATGGCAGATTTATTTCTGAAATATGGATATTTGACCAAGGAAAACACAGAGGTGCCTGTGCTTCCAGAAAGAGATTGATATGTTTGTTTTATAAAATTTACTCAAAACTTGGAAATTCAAGTGTCTTACATGCTGTTTGGTATGGTAAATCCAGTTTACCCTCAAGCATCAGATAAACTTTCATAATAATTACATTTGTTGCAAGTTTTTTTCTGCTGACAGACTTGTCTTGATGGTTCTTTTAATTTTTAAAGTTCTCTGTCTGTCTGTCTCTCTCAGCATTGTTTGAGCTTCATTAATGTTGTCAACCTTCACAGAATTGCTGGTTCATAATTAAAAATACCCTTTTAAAAAGAATGTGCCGGGATCCCTGGGTGGCGCAGCGGTTTAGCGCCTGCCTTTGGCCCAGGGCGCGATCCTAGAGACCCGGGATCGAATCCCACATCAGGCTCCCGGTGCATGGAGCCTGCTTCTCCCTCTGTCTGTGTCTCTGCCTCTCTCTCTCTGTGACTATCATAAATAATTAAAAAAAAAAAAAAAAAAAAGGAACTAGACTGCCTTTAAAAAAAAAAAAAAAAAAAAAAAAAAAAAAAAAAAAAAAAAGAATGTGCCAAGTAGAATGGCCTAGGAACCCCCAAACAGAGATTTTTTTTTTTAGCTTGGCAAAGTTACCAAATCCAAATCTCTCATAGTTTTTCTCACCAGAGCAAACAGCTATATTGCAACCTTCTTTGCAAACACTTGGGAGAAGTCAGCTGCATTAGAATAAAGGGACTGAGGCCCTGCCAGGCGCTTTCTTTACTCCACACCACCACTCCCACCCACAACAGCCTAAAGAGAAAGTCTTCCTGGTATATGATTTCAGTAACAAGCCACTTGGTGACTGTCAGGTGTGGAAATGTTGCTATTAACAAGCCAGCAGTCAGCCTCATTTTATGGAATCACAACTCTGGAAGGCTGGATTTGATCTCTTGTACTTGCTTTTGTTGGCACAGCAGACCCTTCCCCATATGTAATAGCGCACTCTATCACGGTAAGTGGGTCGTTTGACAACCCAGTTTCTGAATTTCCAAATTTAAGAAACTCTCTTTTCTCACTCAAGAGGGGGTTATGTATCTTCCTGTCATGGGAAACAAAAAACTTTCAAAGGACCTGTGTTACATATTACCCATTTAACATGCTGGGATTATGACGCCATTCACAACCACATTTATAGTCGTTGCTAAAGCACCTGTAAAAGAGGGAAGCAAATTTCTAGACAGGGTCCAGTGCCCCACATTACTTCTGTGGGCTGCTGTTCAGGGAACCTAGCTGCTTCTGACAAGCAAAATTAGCTGTTACAGTCTTTCCTCTACAGTTTGCATTCCAGATTGTGAGTTTCCTAAGGAAGAGTGCCTCTACTGAACTGCTACAGATGACTGCACTCTCTAAAGGATAAAACTGTGGACACAGAGCAAGCCCCAGTGAAATCAAATGCCAACTTCTGAAAGTGTTGGATAAATCGAGTATACCTGATTCAGAAAGAAGAGGCAGAAAATGAATGACTTTCTCTGGGAGAAATTACTGTAGCCTCCCTGGGTCATCTGAGTGTCTCTGATTATTTGGTAGGATGACTTGATTTGATTCCTTTGGGGAAGATCACTTGATTAGAATGTCAAAATCTATGAAATGCACCTCTCAGATGGGAAAAAAATGGACATTCCAGGAAGGCAGATACCATTTTGGTCAAACAGTTAACTATTAAGAATTCAGTCTAACCACAGAGCAGATCTCTATTTTTTCATTTGCAAGATATATATTTATAGTGCTCTAAAATGCTTCCTAGTCTACATATATTGATATGTATTAATACGATATTTATTTTATTTTATTGGCAATAGTCTGAACTCACTATAAACACCTTGAAACCCCTCCTCTGAATAACCAAAAGTCTTCTGATATCTGTTGTAAGATGTTACAAAAGCTACTTCTCAGAATCAGCATGGAATCCTTTTGAATGCATGTCTATTGAGCTCAATATTTTCTCAGGTTCCTTAGAGGACAGAAAACGCAGAGTCAGTAGATTAAGCTCAAAAAATGAAGGGAAGAAATTCCTACAAGGACAAACTATATAATCAAATTTAGATGTTATCTTGGGGACTGGGGAGGGAGGAATTCCCCCAAAAGAGCTCTGCCTGAAAATATACTAAAATACAGATCATGAACAGATCCAAACTTAATATTATATATGTGTATACATATGTATACATACCTATTATTATATATTATACAATTTATATTATATATATAATATACATATATATATTACCACAGAGGTGATCCATTGAATTAGTTTTCCATAACAGAGAAGGAAAAAGATACATAAGAAATTAGCATAGGAAAAATTGAACATATTCAAAATTCAAGTCAATACCAAAAGTGATTAGGGAAGCATATATTACATATATTTTACTCTTAATATTAATAGAAATCCTTGCTTTTTCATTGAAAAGGAAGGTTTCCTTTAAATGAAGATGGTGTGACATAACATTGTACTTCCAAAGACCCCTCATCAAATATTAATTAAGAAGCCTTAGACACATGGATACGAACAGTCTGGTATCCAGCTATGATGACCCTAAAAATGCAGCATTGTAAGGCAGGACTCAGTGGACGGTTGGCTACTTTGAGGATTCCCAAGAAAAAAAAATTTATAAAATGTCTACCTCCTTGTGTTAAATACTCTTCTGACTATACCAAAGGCTTGTTTCCCTCATTTACTACCAGAATGCATATTTTCTTGCAATAAAAATAAACTCTAGTTTTGAAAAAAGGAGCTATCGAACAGTATAATCTACTGTCAAGTATGTTGGTAAATTATTGAATCCTGCCCCCACTGTGAAACTTGAGAAACTCTGTCCTTAAATAGTCCTTTGGAGGCATTATCGAAGAGTGAGGGATCTGTGAACCTATGTCCTGGTAACTAAATGTGGAAAAGTTCTTTATTCTGTCTGGAAGCAGATCAAGAGAGCCCTAAATAGAAGCAGCTTAAGGAATCAAAAGACTGCATAATTAAGTCTCTGCTTCCTCTAAATGCACATGATAAACTTCTGGAATTGCTGAAAGTCTGCCTCTTTTATTTAACCACCATCAGGGGAGTGAGAGCCAGCTTGGAGCTGAGACACGGAGGCTGGAAGCTCAGAGCAGCTATCAGCTGTGTTGCCATGAGCAAGTCCCCTCACCTCTCTTAGCTCCCTTCCCTGCGGTGGTGATTTGAAACTCAAATGGGACAGTGCCTATGGTGTGTAAACTTGCAAGGCGGTGAGCTCTGTCAGTTTGGAAGGGAAAATTCTACAAGCCGCAACACGTAGGCAGGGCTACTGTCAAGGGTGCTGGTAGTTCACAGTGAATTTGCAATCCTAACGATCAGCTAAGAGAATGAAAATTACAGCTGCTCCCTGCTCAGGTTCAAGGATGTATGCAGATACTTCAAAGGAAACAAGAAAAAAAAGTTTGTTCTTCCAAGTCCTTTTGAATGAGAGGAAGGTACTGTTCTGACAATCACAGCCCCTGGCATCAGGTGATCTTAATTCAAGCAATGATGTCAAAATCGCTGCATTCTGAAAGTGCTAGAGAGACTGCTGCACCGTGTGGAATCTGCGGGCCTCAATGGCTCAAAACTGCAGCTGAAAGTTAACTCTAATTGTGATTTAGCACTATTAGTAATGGTCCTTTTCATAATCCTATTTCATAAGGCTCTTTGCCAAAATTGTCAAGGGTATCATTTGTTTTTATGGATGACAGTGATTATTCCAGTCAATGATGATAAAAACTGTGCTGGCCAATATTGTCTGCTTCACTTTTTACTCGTTCACTGATTCACTCATTCAATTACCTGGCAGGCACTATTCTGATCATTGGCAATAGAGATCACAGAAAATATCTACTTCAAGGAGCTCGTTGTTGAGTTGAAAACAACAAAAATGTATATAGGAAACCAAAGTACTGCAATCAGTGTTATGAGAGAAGCATAGATTCTACAGAATACTTCAGAGTTTTTATGGAAACCGTATTATCTTTTGTTCCAAATGTGGACAGTGAGTTTTAGTGACATCTTTTTAGTGGCATGACAAAAATTGCAGGTATGTGAAATGAATGTATTCCTGTATTTTGTTCCACTGGTATACCAGGGTGGAAGAAAGGGAGAACAAAGTAGTAAAGTTGGAACGCCCCTTATCACAATCTGCCGCTACCTCTTCAAAGATGCCAGTACTGACCTCTCAAATACATGTAGTCTACAACATGTATCCACCAACTACTCAAAGCCTCTTTGGTATTCAATTCCAGTCTGTTTTCCATCCATAAAAGGTAATTTTTCCAGAGATGCTTCATTGCTTACAGAAAAAAAAGACATTCTGTGCCACTGGATTCACCAGGATAAGAATGCTTTCTGGAGAGAAAAATAGTTACTGAATTTTGAGCCTGTGCTAATGCAAGAATGAGCCGAACCCACTATTTCTTACTATTTTAACATTAAAATATAGGATTGGAAAAAAAATATATATATATAGGATTGGTGCTATCCCTACCCATAAGATGGCCAGCTGGCTTCTACTACTCCTGCTTAAGAACAGTGCCGTTTGTGGAAAAGGACGCTAACTTTATGGGGTGGAAGAGCTAAGTACCTCTATGCTGTTTTTCCAATTTACAATGTATATTCATCATTCTTGAGGGAAATTTTTCTATGTTTAAATGGAAATCCTTTCTTAAATCACTATAGAAGCACAAAAATGGTTTGCTAGTATTGATAATCATGCACTCCCTAAAAGTTACAAAAGTCAGTACTGAATGCTGCTGCACATGCCCAGTAATACAGACCTAGTTCCACTGTAATTTGATTTTAGAATACTTCTTAAAGTTACTCCATCACACTTAATTAAAACAAAAAACAAAAACAGGATTGTTGTGTCCTCCTCCCAAATTCATTATGTCTAAGCTCTAACCCCCAGTGTGGCTTTATCTGGAGATGGGGCCTCTAAAGAAGCAATTACGGCCAAATAAAGTCATAAGGTTGGGGCTCTGCTCTAACAGGATTACTGTTCTTAGAAGAAGAAACACCAGAGAGCTCCTTCTTTCCTTCCTTACATGCATGCACAGAGGAAAGGCCATATGAGCACACAGCAAGAAGGCAGCCATCTGCAACCCAAGGACAAAACTTTCACCGGACGCTGACCTTGCTGGCGCTTTGGTCTTGGATTCCTAGCCTCCAGACTGTCAGACAATACATTTCTGTTTAACCACCCAGTCTGTGTTACGTTGTTATGGCACTCTGAGCAGATCAATACAAGCGATAAATTAATATTGTTAACAGGTCTTGGATTACCTTATATCTGAACTAAGGGATATAGAGATGTTCAGTAAAAAAGAGTATAAACTAGGAGCAAGATGGGTCCCCGAGGCAACATTTCTTTGAGACCACAACTACGGGCAAGTGTCAGTTTGACATCATTTTTGATCAATATCCCAGGGGACCCTCTCTTCACAACAGTAGATGTACTAGAAACATTTTCTCTGGAGCCATTTGGCTTAGAAATTTTCACAACACTAGCAACAAATTCAGCAGAGCCATGGAATGAAAAGATACATTAGTTCCCTGGCCATGACCACTCAATCCAGAACCACAAGAGGGGTTCATACTCATTAATATAATAGACATGGCCTTTAAAAAGGAAGCCCAGGGGCACTTGGGTGGCTCAGTTGGTTAAGCATCTGCCTTCAGTTCAGCTCATAATCCCAGGGTTCTGGGATCAAGTCCTGCATTGAGCTGGCTCCCTGTTCAGCAGAGAGCCTGCCTCTCCCTCTCCCTCTGCCTTCCCCCTGCTTGTGCTATCTCACTCTCTCTCTGTCAAAAAGATAAAAATCTTTAAAATAAAATAAAATAAAAAGGAAGCCTAGTTTATTACCCAATTTTCAGCTTGTATTGACATTTTTCAATCTTAACTACTTTCTTCCCTTTCAAATTTCAGTTGGCAATCTCTTCATCTGAGTTTTTGGAATTGACCACATGGTAATCTCTGCTCTCATTCCCAACCTAGAGCTGTTCTCAGTGCCAGCTCATTCCCTCCCTGTTTCCTGCTGTCAGGTCTCGTGTCTCCCTAATTCTGTATGAAAATACTTGTTTCCTTTTATTTCTTTCTTCCAATCTTTCTTCCTTCCTTTCTCTCTTCCCCCTTTTTAATCAACTAACTTTTTAGCACTAATAAATGTCACTTTGGGCAGTAAACTAGTCAATATTTTTTTCACAACTTCTAATGTGGAAGCACTAGACTCAAGAAAATAAAATTAAAGATGGAAAAATAGGAGTTTTGTTTAATGTGACAAGTTTTCTTTTTATATATGTTTATACTAACTGGAGCAGCAGCCAGTAAAGTTTTTAAAAGTACCAACAAGATAGCAGAGAGTATACGAGAACCACAGTATTATCAACAAGGTACTATTTCACCATATTCAATAACACCTCTCGAACAGTGCTATTTATGTAAGTTACATGCTTTTACTGAAAATGAGACCCTTACAATGCAAGTGACACACCTGCTGGGGCCACACCATACACACTGGCTCATGCTGAGACAGGGAGTCCTGTTCACAACTCTGAACACTGCCTACAGCTTGGTTCATTTATCCTGAGTCATGGTGTGAAAAAACACTAAAATCAGTCTATGAATCACATGCAAACTCATGCCATCTACCTTCCTTTCTCCCTCTTAAAAATGAACACAATCAAGTGTTGCATTTTACTCATAATCTTTATACAGGGCTTGTAAACTAGGCTAACTGATAAAAATACCAGCAGCATGGAATTCAAAGGACTTGGATTCCCATCCCAGTTCTGATGCTAACTTGCTAAGCAAACTTGAGGAAGTAATTTATTCTATGGATCTCAGTTTTCTCATCCATAAAGAAAATAAGTTGAACCAGGTGATCTACAAGATCCTTCCTTCCTCTAGAATATTATTATGTTTAAAATGAAATCCTAATGCCAGTGTCATCATCACCTCCTAGAATCTCTCCTTGTGTCCTCCCTGGGATAAGGTGAATTCATCTCTCCTTGCCCACTTCCCCTCCCACACACATACACCATGTACCCTGAATGTAATGGTCGCATGTCACTTATTGGACTCTGTTTGGATTTATTTTATTCTCTTGCTAGACTGCAGGCCCCGAGAGAGCAAGCACTGGATCTTTTATCTCCATGACCCCCTAGGTATGTAGCAGGGCCGCAATGGATGTAGATTGATATACACTGAGCCCACCAATACTTCCTGTGCCACACTTTGTCAAAGGGTCTTGTCAGAAGAGGTACCAAAAATAGTAAATAAAACTCCTTACTCATCTTAGCTAAATAGTCTGGAGGAAAATATGCTCATGCTAGCTTGAAAGTGAAGGAAATATTTAGAAATAACTCAAAACCCCAACCACACTTAATGTAGCTATAAGTAAATGTTTTGCACAGACCACACTGTTTGAATAAACAATGTAGGCACAGCGAGCCACTCTCCCGCGTTAGCCTGGCAGGAACCCTCCTAAATCCCAAGTTCCCAGAAGCCAATCCAAGGACCCGCTTCATAAGCAGGTTTTTCAAAGCACAGCAGTCATACCTGTTATGTTAATTCTTTTCACACAGCAGATAAACCTCATTGCATGACAACTTGACATAGTGAGCAGAAATGCACTAATTACTTTAAAAGTCTGATTACAAGTCTTTAAAATTTAGGTATTACCTGTGCTGGGTGTGTTGCTTGCCTTTTCAGACCTGTACCTGAGGCTTGGTCATTTTGTTATTCCAGGAAATTATATCTTCCATTAATTAAGTAAATAAATACATAAATAAAGTCAGCAAGTGAGTCAGCCTTCCTCTGTTGCTCTCTCAGGCCTTTTCTGAATAGGTTTAAACTTATTGAAAACTCTGGAATTGTGTTCTTATCATTGAAAAACTGGTCCTTTTGTTCAACCAAGTTCAGTTTTTGACGGTCACACTGTGGGGGTATTCATCGCCAGCAATCTAGTAAAGCCTGTGGAACAGGTCTTTCAGAGAAGCTGCTTTAAATGCACAAAATAAAATATGTAGTATTGCAAATAAAAAAGCATTGTATTGAAATCCAGTTATCAAAATATTAAAAAATAATTTCACAAAATAGTCGGTTAAGAGTCTGCCGTAGTCTCAGGTCATGATCCTGGGATCCTGGGATCAAGTCGCACAACCCCCATTAGGGTCTCCCTATTCAGCAGGGAGTCTGTCACTGCTTGTGATCTCTCTCTCAAATAAATTTTTAAAAATCTTTAATAAAAAATAATAATTCACAAAATTATAATCTATGTACTTTTCTTATTAACACAATAACCTCATCTTAGGAGCAGGTCTATAATAACTACCATAATTATTAAGTAGTGATGAGCCTAAACACTTCAACAAATACAATATAATATAAAAATATCTATGATTTCTTTGGTACTTCTAATAATACTGTAGTTTGTTACCAACTATCATGAGATTAAGAGTTCACAAATTCATTCCATTTATTTCACAAATATTTGGACCAAGAGCAAGCAGACTTGCTTTGTTTGACCATATTATTTAAAAAAACAACAAAGCAAATTAGTTACCAAACTGACATGATATGGTGTAAAAATTCATACCTCTGACTTCTCTGGAGGAAAAAATATTCAGACCAAGCAACACTGGGCTGGCATTCCACAAAGGCAATGTGCAACCAGACTGAGTAGTTGCCCCTTTTACATATGGTGTGAACTCTAGTCTTCAACCACGTGAGCTTGGCCTCACTCGTGAATGTTACTGATCTGGCTTCAGCAGCCACCTCTGCTGTATGGCATTTTCCATTTCATGATAACCTCTGAGTGGCCAGTAGTAGATATGCTTTCTGATACAAGAGGAGAGAATTCTGTTTGCATACTCATTGTCCTCCCTAGCTAACTTCCAGTCTTCTCCTTTCAGCAACTGACACACTAAGGCCTTTGGGAGTCACCTGTTTGTATAAAGTTTTACTAAAGCACAACTATGCTCACTTATTTACATACTATCTCTGGCTGCTGTGATGAGTTGAACTGTATCTCCCCAGATTCATATCTTGAAACCCTAGTCTCCCAATGTGATGAGGGGAGACTCATAATCACGTTTAGATGAGGCCATGAAGATAGGGTCCTCATGATGAGATTACTGCCCTAATAACAAGAGGCACTAGAGAGATAGCTTTCCTTCTCTCTCACTCTCTCTCTCCCACCCTCTGTTCCTCTTTCCCTTTCTCTCTCCTTCACTCACAGTCATGAGAAGACAGTGAGAAGGCAGAGATCTGTAAGCCAGGAATTAAAGAGCCCTCACTGGGGTACCCAACTGGGCCTACCACCTTGATCTTGAACTTCTCAACCTCCAGGACTGTGGGGAATAAATTCTTGCTGCTTAAGTCTACTGTATTTTGTGATGGCACCCTGAGCTCAGACAGCTGCTTTCACACAATGGCGAGCTTGAGTAGTTGAGACAGAGATTCTGTGGCCCTCAAATCCTAAAATATCTACTGACTGGTCCTTGAGAGAGAAAGTTTGCCAACTGCTGCTCTAGTTATTGGATGAAATTATGGTTCTAGTTCTAGAATTTTTATAGAGAGGAACTTAGGATGGCTAGTGGGAACTATGTTGGCATAACAAATCTCTTATTCTTCCATAATGGAGACGGGGGTGGAGGGCAAGCAGCTAAAGCGCTGTCACATCCCTTCTTATTTCGATCACCCAGAATCCCACACTATGTAAAGCTCTCCACTCAGCCACTGCATGTGCTCATGTGGCCAGAGCTGTAATCTGTGATGGCTAAAAATCTGGGTTCCAAAGCCACTCTCCCAACTTACTAGACACATGCCCTTAATTAGTGGGTCTGATAGCTATAAGATATCAAGAGCATACTAAGGGCATAGTTTTGATTATACAATTCACAACAAATATGCAATTCACAAAAAATTCTCAACGCAAGAACACTTGCGGTAACAGCCATAAGGACAAAATACCCTTTTATTGATTGTTCCACGGGGAACAAAGTGAAAGTAACTGAGCGCACGAGAAACTATAAATTGTTGACAATGTGTCTGCAGAATATTGTGATGGAAAGAGAAAGATTAAATATTTTGACAAGCCAAAGCAACATGGTAGCATTGAAAGATCTGGGTTTTAGAATCAGATAGAGATGGATTGAAATCCAGACCCTAAGTCATAGTTTCTTTGGCAGCTATCTGTCCCATTCTTAGAACCTTAGCCTCCTCATCAGTGAAATGGAAATAAGGTGCCTCATCTGGGGGTACTGAAATTTCCTAAGATCAATTATTATGTATAAAATGTGTTGAAGTGTATGGCTACAAAATAGGCTCTCAAAATGGTAGTTATTTTTATGAGTCATTGCAGGATATTTTCTCAGTGATCTTTTTTTTATGAGAATACTTTTTTTTTTCTTTTTTATATATAGGCTTTATTTTTTTTTAATTTTTATTTATTTATGATAGTCACACAGAGAGAGAGAGAGAGGGGCAGAGACACAGGCAGAGGGAGAAGCAGGCTCCATGCACCGGGAGCCCGACGTGGGATTCGATCCCGGGTCTCCAGGATCACGCCCTGGGCCAAAGGCAGGCGCTAAACCGCTGCGCCACCCAGGGATCCCTACTTTTTTTTTTCTAAGAAAGAAGTGACACTGCCTGACAGTACACCTCTCCCCACATTTTGCCAAGTTATTGAGACTATCCATCAATTGGAGAAGGACGGAGTTATTAAAAAATAAAAAAAATGAGGGTGCCTTGGTGGCTCAGTCAGTTAAGCGTCTGCTTTCAGCTCAGGTCATGATCTCAGGGTCCTGGGATCCAGCCCTGCATTTGGCTCCCTGCTCCATGGGAAGCCTGCTTCTCTCTCTACCTCTGCCTGCCGCTCTGCCTATTTGTGTATGTGTGTGTCTCTCTCTGTCAAATAAATAAATAAAATCTTTTTAAAAATAAGAAATAAAAATAAAATTAAAAAGTTACACAGGTTGTAACAAGGAACAGCTTATAAAGGGAAGAGGCCATTTGATAGATCTTGTGCAGCAGCACCTGCAGAGGCAGGTACACCATCCCCGGGTCCGGTTAAAAAAAAAAAACAAAAAACACAGGGGTGGAACACCGGGGTGGCTCAGCAGTTGAGTGTCTGCCTTCAGCTCAGGGCATGATCCCGAGTCCAAGGATTGAGTCCCACATCGGGATCCCCGCAAGGAGCCTGCTGCTCGCTCTGTCTGTGTCTCTACTTCTCTCTCTGTGTCTCCCATACATAAATAAATAAAAATCTTAAAAGACAAACAAACAAACAAAACACAGGCTGCCTGGCTGGTGCAATCAGTTGAATGTCCAACTCTTGGTTTCGGCTTAGATTGTGATCTCAGGGTCATGGGATCAAGCCCCGAGTTGTTATCCATGCTCAGCACTCTGCTGGAGATTATTTCTCCTTCTCCCTCTGTCCCTCCCCCACTCTCTTTCTCTCATTAAATAAATAAATAAAATCTTTAACACACACACACACACACACACACACACACACACCGTTTTCTGCCTCTAGCTTAGCTTCTTTTCCTATTAGAGGTACATGCACTCAGCATTCATAACAGTGTTGTGTGTGTGTGTGTGGCATGCACATGCTCAGATATGTGAAAAAGGGAAAAAAATGAGGCAAGAGGGCTTTGTAAAGAACCAAAATTTATTTTCTACTGGTGAGTTGTCTTAATTATCCCTCTTTGAGACCTTGCACTGCAAATATATCAGTTGGTTATTTGATATTAATCCCTCTGGGCCTGAGTTTCCTCATGTGTTTTGAAGGGAAAATAGTTGTCCTTTTTTTCACAGGAATATTATAAACATCAGATGAAATACTGTGTAAACAACATACTTTGAGGAGGACAGTGACAAATAAGATCTGTCCAGGCGACTGTAACGATGATGGATAAGGGTCTCGGGTATCTTGTGGTATGTGAGGAGACTCCAAAGCTGGCAAAATTTATATTGGAGAAGATTAAGAAGATATAAGAGTTTCAAATATCTAATGGGCTGCTTTGTAGAAGAGGAATTTCTCATTGGGAAAGGTAGAGCACAGACCAATGGAGATATATCTCTGCTAAAGAGACTCCACATTTCCTAATGAATAAATAGATTCCACATTTAGTTCATATTAGCTGACATCTTCCACGTCCATCGCTACCTTAACTTTCAATTACTTGTACAAAAAATGTGTTTCCCTTACTTGTGTTTCATATAGTATTCACACTTGGCTTCAGCTCCTTAAGCATAGGGACTCTGTGCTTGAACAACTCTCCATATTGTCTTGCAGTTGTGGATGCTCAATACCCATTTGTTAACAAAAATAGAAGCAGAAAATGCTATTCAAATATAGATCCAATATCGTGACACAGCTAGTACAAATATGACTCCTACAGTCATTCTCTCCTAGAGCCCCAAGTAAGGAATTATAATGATTTGCTTATGTTCATTTCTATGTTGCTACAGTAGAGATGCTGATTTGTCTTTTGGCTTGATTTTTCTCCTCCGTGTTAACCAAAGGGAAGGTTCTATTTAAGGGGGCAGTGGAAGGGAAGGCTTGTTATTTCAAAATACTTCACCATAGACAGGCAATCATTTTAGATGAAATTCCTTAAGTGCAGTTGTCCAAATGTGTATTTCATTCTTGGCAATAAAAGAGCCCTAGCCAATGTCCAATGACCTATAAATCATAGCTAGGAGATTTCTTTATGCAAATTAAATTTGTGCCACATTCATCAATAAGAAAGAAAACAGTCATGAATATTATATTTGCAGCAGCAGTGCAATATTAAGGGTTGCTATACCTATTTGTAGGATATGTCAGTGTGGCTAATTATTTTTTAAGATAGTATGCTTTGAAAGGATTCAGAGGGAATATGCTTTATGAACTGATCATTAAATGAGAAAAGGTATTTAAATAGAGGCAGGAATATAAAATAAGAAACCAGTTTGATTAACCTTACCAACTTTTAAAAAACCCACAGAATAAAGTAAGAGACACTCATGTTATTTTTATGGCAGTTATTATAAACACCAAGAGCTAATTAGGTTATAGTATAGTTTGTTTCTCCTCAGCTCTGTTTTTCATTTTACACTTAAATCAGAAAGATTCAAGTCTTTAACCACATACCCAGGGATCCTCCACCCCCTTAAAAAGTAAGCAAAATATAAAGAAAGAGAAAGAAAATTATGTCACTTTACATCAATGCAATCGATGCACTGATACATTGGGTGCAAAATGAAATATCTCTTGCACTCCTCAGTTAATAGAGCATGACACACTGACCCTATCGATACTAATAAAGGAAAATGGAACCACACAACATACCCGTTTCCTCAGATTGCAAGTAAGAGTGAGATTCCTTGAGAATGAGTTTGCAAAAGCTGTATAAAAGTCCAGGACTTTGAGCAAGGCTTCTCTCTTGATGATGTGGAGGTCACAGTATGTCAGTGCTCGGACATTGGCACATGCGTGAGCAAGGGTGGTTTCCTTCCAGAAGATGTCTCCAAACACATCACCTTTCCCTGGAAAATAGTATAAGATATGTATTCAACTATCTACATTAGTTCTTATCCTTATCACTATCTTTTATTCAGCTTCATATACGGTATTGATCTACTAGCATAACGTAGAAACTGAGTATATAACCCCATCCCAATACATATAACAATGCACAACATTTTCATATAATACGTAAAGTAACATCACCCTGAATTCAGTTCTTGAAGGAAATCTGGAGTGGTATGAATAAATGAAAACCAACAGAGGAGCCAAAAATCTCATTTTAACAAATAGTTTCATTATCTTCTGTCATCATAACTTTTCCCATTCTGACTAGAAGGAGCAAAGGTGACTTTTTAGTTTCATTCTTTCTTCTGCTCCTTCTCTAAAGATGACAGTAGAATGCAATATTTAAGGATCTACTGTTACAGCCTTTATAAATCTGGAACTGATTGCACATATATATTAAACATACATTATTCAGCGACTAAGTCTTGTGTTCCAAGCAGACTAATAGTGGCTATGACTTATTCCCCAAGGATGCCTTTCCCTTTCCGTTGAAATAAACTTTAGGCAGGACCTCAGGGCCCAGGCCAGGGGTCCCCATCCACCACTACAAAGCTTAAGTTGCTGAGTTAGGGAACACATGGAGACTCAGGCTTGTTATGCTATCAACACTTCCATAAAAAAATACAAAACAGTACTACTATACTCTAGTAAAATGTGGATCTTTTTAAAATTCTGCAAATCACACAAAATCAACTCTTCACTTGGGAGCACTATGCACTAGCAACCTGAACTCCACAGTTCACCACCCCAAATCAAGAGTACTTAGTTATCCAAACAAGGTGGGGGGATAAGGAATACCTAGAGGTTAAGTGCCACAAAGACTTTCTGCTGAGGCAGTTCCATAAGAGCCCCTGGCTTCTGAAATGTCCTCAATTGAGGTCTTTGTTCTTCTGCCAGAAAGGGAAGTTTGGTAGTGGAAAAAAAGAGGGAATATATCCAGGCAAGAAAAGATCTTCCTAAAGGCACTATGCCAAAGACTTAGGCTTTTGACACTCTAATCACAGAGGAGGGTAAATATCTGCTCTCATCATGAAATTGAAGTCAGAACTGACAAGAAAAAAATAACAAGAAAGGGATCTCATAACACTTCAGGGCAGCCAGACTAGGAGAGAGAAAAGGCAACATGTAACCAGAGAAATGAGAGAGAGATGGAGGTTGAGTGACATTATAGATTCTTGCCCGCAAAGGCAGTTTAGAAATCCTTAGAGTACCAGGAGGCACTCTGAGATGGAAAGAGAAAAATATACATATTATTGAGAAAGTGTTTAACACTACCATGTAATCATATGATCAGCAAAAAATAACCACAATGGGTATTTAATTAATCCTAAGCAATCTTATTTGTTTCTGGACACTCCACAAATTTCTTTTAGTTAGTGACACTGACCAACAACTCAACTGTCTAATAGCCATGCATAATTCGTCCAAGGACGGTTAGAGACCTGGGACCCAAATTAGGTTTCTGGGGTTAGACAGCATCATACATGACCTAAGGGAAACTTTAATATAAATTTTAAAAATAAACCCTATCTCCACTTACATAGATGAATTTCAGAAATCTGTAAGTGGCATTCTCTAAATTTTAAATAAGTAATTCCAATTATAAGTATTCCAGTTGCATTATCAAAAGTACCAGATTTAATGATAAAAATGTTCATTGACTGAGCACTGAGTCATGTATAGAAATGTGGAATCCTTATATTCTACTAATATAACTAATGAAACTAATGTAACACTGTATGTTAATTATATTTCAATTAAAAATAAAAACGTAAATTAAAAACTGATGAGTACTTATAAAAAAATCATTTAAGTGATAATTATAATGGCCAAAAAAAAGGTAGAAATAAGACAAATGTGACTGAATGAATAAATGAATAAACTCAAATACCATAAATTGAAAAGTAGTGATGGAAAAATGCTTAATTTATGAGAAACAACAAAGGCAGAATATCAAATCATACATATGGTATGATCTTATTTTATGTACACTATCCCCCCTAGAAACACACACAGACACACAAAGCAAATGCACTAAAATGGTAGGTTCTCTCTGCCTTATGGGATAATGAAAGGGTATTATTTTGTCTTACAATTTACATATATTATTTTTGAAACAGAAGAGATCAATGACTGTTATATTATCACAGTGCCTGGTGCTATGAAAATAAAAGGTCTTTTAAAAGGCTGCTTTGATGTACCTCTTCTTCTTCCTTTTTCACTATCGTCACTGTTACACTTTCTATACTGGTTTTTCCTTGAAAAGGCAGAAAAAGGATTACCTTTCTTTCTGATTGATTTCTGTGACATTTTTTCAAACTATCACTTATAATACAGCCTCTGATTCATTTATAAGTACTTAGTACTCTTCAACTATTTGATTTTTACATATAGTAACTGCAATAAGAATCAATGCCTTTGACTCAGTAATTTCATTTTTGGGAATCAATCAAGATTTAGAATCAATATGTATAATATTACCTATAGTGTTAACAATCACGACCCAGGTTGGTAAAATAAACAAACAAACGAATAAATAAATTGTCAGCAATTATAAACTATCTATTTATCAGCATCAATTTACATAGAATTAAAACTAGCTTTTGGAATAACATGTAAAAATGTTTACCTTATAAGATTAAATGAACAAATAAAGATACAAAGAATAATATAATTTTGGTTACAGTTACAATAAAGGACATAAAAATGAAACTGAAATTCCCAAACTAAAGGAATTGTCAATTAAAAGTACTTTTTCTTATTTTCTTAAAATAAAACAATCATGAGAGAACAAAAGTATATTGTATTTTATTATTCTATATAGCATATGTCATTATTAACTTATCAATTAATAATAAATTGTGTTACAAACCAAAAGGGATACAAGACTAAAAGAAAATGCATTTAAATATTTATAGCAATTGGCTTCAAGTAATGTGTTTACTTTTTCTTCCTTCTACTTTGTTTTCCAAATTTTTCTCTAATGAATCTGCCTAATATTTATTTAAAATAGCAAAAATAGAAAGCTCTTTTCAGAGATGTATTTCCTTACACTTCTTAATAAAATTGAATTAAAATATGTACATAGATCTGTGGAATAATAGACAAATATTCATTGATTGATAAATGTATCATCAATAGATAAAAGGTATTCTATATATAAAATTTCCCCTTGCTAATATAAACCATTTTAATTATGGAAGCATTCAAAGGTCTGTTATGTATTTTATTTTACCTAACTGCTGAAATTAAAATTCTTACCATATTTCTATAAAAAATTTTAAATTATTTCTATTTTTAGTATTATGCATAAATAAAAAGCTTGTGATGTGGAAAGAATAGCATTAAGCTAGTATATAAACTCATGAGGGCAGGAAATTTTCTCTGGTTCATCCACTCCTGTCAAACCCAATGCCCAGAACAGTTCAAGAGCTCATGGGGCACCTGGGTAGTGCTGTCAGTTAATTACCAACTCTTGGTTTTGGTTCACGTTGTGATCTTAGGGTCATGACATCAAGTCTCAAGATAGTCTCTGCACTCTGCAGGAAGTCTGCTTGAAATTCTCTCTCTCCTTCTGCCCCTACCCACCATGTGCTCTCTCACTCCCTCTCTCTCAAATAAGTAAATACATTTTAAGAGCTCAACAAAAATTTATTGAAAAAAATATGTGAATTAAAAAAGGGGAGAAGCAGAGAAAGACACAGAAGAACAAATTGGGAAATGTGGGCTTAAAGTTAGATGTGAGACCACCTGTAACGGTGTGGCTTAGATCAAGTGACTAAACTCCCTGAATCAACATCTGTTCTTTTGACCCTAAAGAGAACAAGATGAGCAAAAACTAATGCTTACAGTTTCTGTGCATCTATAACCCTATAGAAGTCAACTAAAAATCATCAAATTCTATTTTTTTAAGATGTTATTTACTTATTCATGAGACACACACACACACAGAGAGAGAGAGAGAGAGAAAGAGAGAGAGAAGCAGAGATACAGGCAGATGCAAGAAGCCGATGTGGGACTTGAACCTGGGAATCCAGGATCACGCCCTGAGCCAAAGGCAGGCACTCAACCACTGAGCCACTCAGGTGTCCCTCAAATTCTGTTTTCAAGGTAATATTTTTTCTATGTCACATTAAAAAAAAAAGACTTTAAAGTCTAGGGACTCAACTCCAAATCCCATTAAAAGACTAAAACAGTAACAGAAAAGTTGATTTGGTTCAACTTTTTCAATTAGATTGATTTAACCAAAGTAAAACTTACTCCCTGTTTTTCCCCTTAAAAAAGTTTATAGAAGCATAGCAAAATTGATAAATGTGGACAATTCTGTTCCCAGCATCGGAACTCACATTACATAATAAGCAATACGAATTACTTTATGACATAGAATTTCCATTAGGATACACAATGTATCAATTGGATATTCATCTAATCAATCATCTTAAAGTGTGTTTGCTTTATCCAGTTGTCTCTATCATCTTATAGTCCCTCAATTCACAATAAATTTTTATGGCACTTTTGGAAGATGTGTCTTGTAAATCAAGTAATTAATTTACCAGCCACAGTAAAGCTGACTAATGTTCTTCTTCAAAGACTATTATGCACATTTATACTGAGGAATCTGCAGAAAGCACAAGTTGTAGAGACATAAGATTATGCATGGAATATCCAATAACAGCACAATATCGGGGCTGGTAATTTCTGTTCATCTTCATGGCTATAGAATATTTGATGCTAGTTTTTAGGTCAGCTCTCACTGGGTGCCAGTAGTCTCAGCTATAAACATTTTAGAGCTTGAGAAAACTAACCTTCCCCCAAAGCCCTAAAATTAGTAGAAAAGCTCACACTCAACATGAAAGTTGTTGTTTGGCCTATTTATATTTTCTCAGTTCTCTGCATCAAGTCTTATGAAGTGTTTCACTTCTAAACCACAGGAAACAGGATTGTAAAACAGGAGCAAATGTTACAGATTCACAGACTAAGAAACTGGAAAATGCAAAGGCAAAACAGATGACAGTTACAACATAATTAAAGGAGTAATACGAATCATGGTATGTTTAGGGATTATAATCCCCCGAGGTGCTGGTTTTACAGCCAGAGCTTCTTAAAAATTTGAAACACATTATTTGGTGAGATAATGAAATGTGTTAAACAAATTCATAAAAACTATCTTGGTTATTCATCAGTAAATACAGCTATCTGATATAGCCAGTGAATCCCTAAAAACACAGCATTTGAAACTTAGGTCATTTCCTGTTGGGTGCAGTGATAGATCTATCTGAAGATTCTTCTATAGAATGGACCTAATCCATCTATTCACTTTTATTTATCAGTCAGCCCTTCACTATGATCGATTACTGCAGTAGTCTCATAAACTTTATTATGAATACATATGCATAAAAATATTCCTTTGTAAATGAACAACACTATGAGATTTAGAATTATATGATTTTTAATGGACTTTGACTATTACCAACAACAGCAAGTGTCATACTGGTAATGTTTTAGAGGAAAGGAACAGAAAGAACAAGATGATGGGTATGAAAATTAAGAAATTATATAGGTGTATTAGAATAGAATCTTTTAAAACATTTAGAATTGATGCCTGCCGATCTTCAGTGATTGATGGCCAAAGTCAAATCTGTTCAACAATTATAATGGATACAAACTGGAAGACACTTTTAGAGAAGCAAATAACTCTCATCTACTAAAAAAAAACCTCACTGATTCACCTTATAAATTTTTATTTACACAAGTGAGACAAATAGCTCTTACTAAATAGATGTAAAAATAAAGTAACCTGATATCAATAAGGGATGAAGGTAGAGAAAGAGAGTAGGAAAGACAGTTGAGAAAATGCAAAAGAAATTTTCTGTAAGTGGATGTCAGGACCTCAGGAAATCAAAAGAGCAGTAAGAAAGCAGGCCAAGCAGCCCACCCAGTCAAAAGGAGAGAATGTCAGCATTTAAGGGAAGGGTGGACGATTCAGCATAAAACTGAGACAAGTCATAGGGTCAGAATGAACTGAGGAGTGGAGAAATAGTCTTCCTCTGCAAGGAAGAAAATGCTAAGATTTGTGGCCATTTCTACAATCCCAAAGCATTTCTGAAAGTCTTATTTTCACTTTCATACCTACCAACTAGGTGGACTCCAAACTCTTCCAGGACCCAGAGGAAAGACCGGTAAGCAGAATTTAAGATCCCTCTTTGGTGTTCCAAAGGCTCCTGAGATTCATACTCTGAGCCAGTTCCCCCTAGTCCTGAGCACCTGCCTGGTGGTAAACTAGTCACCTTGAGGACCATATTTTTAGATACTTGGTAGCTGATTAACCATCTTATATGCAAGTAATATTTGGGAAGAGCTTTAGTAATATACATTGGCATGGCACTTAACAGTGTTGTTAGAAAAATCTCTTTTTAATAAAAGGAAACAGAGTGGGAACATTAATAAAAGCATTATGTTTTCTGCCAAGATTAGACCAAACATTGTATAATTTCAAAATTCTATTTAAAAATAATTATGACCTGGAGTGAATCACCTGATACTGCAGAGCCTTGGCTTCTTCATGTGTTAAGATGACTATCGTGAGCGCTTTTTCCATAGAGTTAAACAATTTGATGTAATAATGCATATAAAATAATGAGTACTCAATAACTATTGGTACTTAAATCAGTTTCTCAAAGGGGCCAACATACATTTTTCAAAAATATATTTCTGATAAGAAATATTAAAATCAAAATGTATGCATGGATTTTAAATTTTACTTAAGCATGGGGAGGAAGTCTCATTTACTAATTACAAATATGGTTTTTCTTTCTCTAATCCCCTTTTAACTCTTAAATGTTTATTTTCTAAAAAAAAAAAATTGATTCTGATTTGCAGAACTTTTTATTCCAGGTGATGGGGAAAGTGATGCCACTTTCAGGAATCCAAGAGAAGTCCCCTTTCATAGTTATGATTTCAAGTTTTCTTACTGTGGCCAATGACCACGGTATAAGTTAAACTCTTTCTTGATACTGGGAGTTCCTGATGAAGAACACAGAAGGACTTTTTAATATTATTAAATAGTGTTAAGTGACCTGAAATATTGAACATTTGGCCCACCATATTCTTCTTGTTCAAAGTGCACAATTAACAGTAGGAAAATGTTTTTTCAATCCATAATAGGTCTATGCTAGAGCTAGAATCTTAGGAAAATGCATTTTCTATAAGCATTTAGAGGAAAGAAACAGAGAGTAGTATTTCAAGATGAATCATAAAGAAAACAGCAACAGAAACACAAGATATTTTCATGGGTACCCAGAACAGAAACAATTATGAAAACAGTTTAATGGCAAAATAAAGTGCTAGCTAATGTGGATAACTGAACCTTGCTGAGATCCTATTTAAAGGGTCCTATCACAGATAACAGAGACAAAAATGAGCAAGATGTTTCAGGTGTTTATAGTGCAGTAGGAGAGTAAAGATGAAAGCAATGGGGCACCTGGGTGGCTCAGTGGTTGAGTGCCTGCCTTTGGCTCAAGGTGTGATCCCAGGATCCCAGGATGGAGTCCCACATCGGGCTCCCCGAAAGGAGCCTGCTTCCCCCTCTGTTTATGTCTCTGCTTCTCTTTGTGTGTCTCTAATGAATAAATAAATAAAATCTTAGACAAAAAAGACGAAAGTAGAAAGGACTAAGAACCCTGTGTAAGCATGCAGTGGAAGCCCAGAGTAGAGGTGCCGAGTCCAGATCAGGGCAAGAAGGAAAAGAATGAAAGAATACGAGGAAACAAGAGACAGGACAACTAAAGAGAGGAGAAAATGTGTTCAAAACAGGGAAGCAGTATAAGTAAAAGCTTGCCAGTAAGACAGAACTTGGTGATACTCAGGAATCTTCCTGCAATTCAACACACCATGAAGCATTTAGGGTCAGGGAATGGTACCAGTCACGCTGGACAGGAAACAAGACCAAAATGGCCTCATAGGCCATCCCAGAAGTTACATTTTATACCCAGTTTGCTAAAAAGTCCACCTTAACGAGAAGACCAACATGATAAATATATTTCAGAAAGATTATTTTGCAGCCACATAAGAATTGGAGGTTGAAGCTGATGACAGATTGTGAGCTAACAGATCTTTCAGATGGCAGCTACAGCCCAGGACCAAAATTTTAAGAGCAGTTATCATGGGAAGGGATATCCAACATAGGATAAAGAAATAATAAGGGGATAGAATAAACAAAACTTAGTGTTGAAGGATGATGGAGAGAGAATTTTAAGTTGAGTCTAAACTACTAGATTGTTAAGATTTATATTGTATCCCCAAATCTACAGACTAAAGAATTTTAAAGTGTATCATTTGAACCATGTATAAATGATGTCATAATCACTACTTCAAATTTTTAAAATAAGACAAGCATGCAATCTTTTTAAAGCAAGTAACTAGTTTGACCTTTATGAAAATGTCTGAATTAGCTATGTTCATCATCATAAAATGTACAGCAAATCTACTTGGTTCATGTTCAACATCTCAAAACACAGAAACGTGGATGCAAAAGAAAATAATTGTCTGGCACTTGGGAAAAGCCCTTTTAAAGGACTTAAAGTGTGAAACACTTGACTTCTAATAGCAAGTATACAGGATGAAACCTTAACCATAGCATAGAAGTCACATTTTCACAGATTCTCAAAATAGCAAAATATTATTCATTCATATCTCGGATTTTTTTCTTTTTTGGGATAGAAATAAGTAGATTTTGAATTTTGAGCACAATAATTTTTAAGTTTTCTTTGATAATGCAAAAAATGTTTCTAAATAACTGCTTCTAATTAAAATGAAATCTTAACTCAGATACTAGAAATTACTTTTTAAATTATTATTTAACTCTGTATGCCCCTGCCTCACTTGTGCTTTACCCCAACCCCATAACAGTATCTAACCCCTCCATCCAAACTCTATGTAAAGAAGCATAGTTCTCTTGGGGAATTTAAGGTTACAATTAAAACACTTAGATACAGATTGTTTTATTTTTTAAAAAGATTTTATTTATTTATTCATAGAGACACAAAGAGAGAGAGAGAGAGAGAGGCAGAGACACAGGCAGAGGGAGAAGCAGGCTCCATGCAGAGAGCCTGACGTGGAACTCGATCCAGGGTCTCCAGGATCACACCCTGGGCTGCAGGCGGCCCTAAACCACTGAGCCACCAGAGCTGCCCAGATACAGATTGTTTTAGATTAATAACTCCAACTCTATGATTCCAGTAATCAGTAGACACAGAAATGACAAAATGTGAATGTAGTGAAATATCTTAGGTGCCAGGTCTATCGTTCCCAGGGATATGTCACTTTTATAGCCCTTACAGGTACAATATACCTCATGGAGACACTTAAAAGTAACCTGGCTATTTTAGCCACACCAAGAAATCTGTTCACATCAAGTAATTATAAGGTAGGAACTTAAAAGCAAGAAGATATGAAAGGATATAAGATATTATGTATGCATCATGAACTTAATTTGGAATTCTTTGTGTTTCATAAAAAGTGGGAAGGCTGAAAAGAAAAAGGTGGAGGTGTAGAAAGTGAAAGAATTTCAACTTGGAAAAAGACATGACCTACAATTATGTTCACCTGCCTTATTTAGAAAAACATCTTGAAGCCATCCTTCAGTGTTAAAAGCAGAAGGTATTTGTTGACTACATTTTTTTAATCTTTCCATTAATTAGTTATGGTTCAGGACTTATTCATTAAACACTTAGCATTTTTGACACACTAAAGAATTAGTACCTACCAAGAGACTATTTAGAGGCAAAGATCCAAAACAATGAAACTGCACCTGTTCTTTGGATTCAGCAATTTTAATTAATTTTCAAATGACCTCCCTTCTCTACATTTCCACTGGCAAATGAATCAGTGTAAAAGAGTGCAAGGCCTGCTTATTTCTCCTATCAGGCCAACTGAGATAAATTCTCATTTTTCTGAGGTATGCTCTGATGTGAGATGTTATTTCTTTCCAACACTTACAAGGCAAAAAAAAAAATCATTAGATATGATGAAAAAGGACACATTTCAATGTTAAAAGCCACCATTCACAATGAAGATACAGCAGTTATGAATATCTCTGTACCGAATGACATACCAGCAACCACTATACAACACAGACTACAGGAGATGCAAGGAAACACAGATAAAACACATTAGTAATAAGACACATGAACACCCATACATCATGTTTTTCACAAATTGAAGATTTGTGGCAACACTGCATTGAGCAAATCTATCACCATGTTTTTTCCAACAGCATTTGTTCACTCTGTATCTCTGTATCACACTTTGGTCACTCTCCCAATACTTCAAACTTTTCATTATCAGTACATATTATAGCGACTTGTGATCAGTGATTATGATCCACTGAAAGTGCAGCTGATGGTTAGCAACTTTTTAGCAATAAAATATCTTTTAATGAAGGTATGTACTTTTTCCTTAGATATAATGCTATTGCACACTTAGTGAACTACAGTATAGTGTAAACATAACTGTCATATGCACTGGAAAACCAGAAAATTCATTTGGCTCACTTTATTGTAATATTTGCTTTATCATGGTGGTCTGAAACCAAACCTGTAATACCTGACAAAGTTTATGTAGGCAGAAGACCCAATCAACTTACTCAATAAGGCAGAAAACCTGGAAATATATATCAAACTGCACACCCTGATAATTTTTGCAACTTTTCATGAAGTTTATAATTATTTCAACATTAAACTACAAAAAATGAGAAGAGGAAGAAGAAAAAACAGGAGGAGCAGGAAAGGAGTGGACAGTCACCAAAATGTAAGGAGTGACACTATTGAATTTCCCTCTTCCTTTCCCTTTCTTAAAACATTGTTAAAGCATGTTGAGTGTTAAACAACCCTCTCATTCTTCTTTTAATCATAAAAGAAAGTACTCTAATTTAAGAAATCTTAAAACATGCATCCTCAATGGAAACCACAAGACTAAGTCACAAAATGGAAATCACAGGACTAAGAAGTCCCCAAATAGAGCTGGAGTGAGGCTCTACAAGTCAAAAGGCTGGCTGTTAGGGAAAGACTTTTCTGGCAGGTGCCAGGCGGGGCTTCAGCTGCCTCCAAAGTGGACCTGCACATAGTGTGAACACAAGGGCAGTCTGTCTATGGCCTCACACTCCCTCCCCTGCAGAAGGTCACCACAAGTCCACACTCCTAATCCACAGTGTCCTCAGACTGCCTCTTCAAGAAACCCAGGTTGGCAGAAGGCTCTAGACCAGAACAGAGTTCTCAAAGCTTGTCTCTGCATCTGTCATGTCATCACTGAACCAAACCACAGACTCTTGTAAGACAGTGTCTTTGCCTGTATCCACAGCACCCAGGCAGCCCGCCAGCTCCAGCAGCCTCTGCCACTGGCTGCACCTCCCTGCCTCACCCACTTACTTCCGCCCGGAGAGAGCACTCCTGGGTCCAAATTTTTTTTAAAACAAAAATTGTCTGACTGCCCTTTAGCTGAATTAATCGATGTTAGAGGTCCATGGAAAAAAAGGAAAGAAAAGTTGCCAGGGAAGAGAAAGGTGTGGATATAATATGACTCATTAAACCAAGAGATGAAAAGTCTCTGCATCCCAATTTTTTTGAAGAAGATAAACAAAAAACACACAAAGAAATAAAATGTGACAGATATATGATGAGGCTGGTCCAATATCCAGGGGCCCTGTGTTCACTTTTACTATGTCACTGTGCAAAACCAGCTATCGTTTTATTTTAAAATGAAAAGAAAATGCATTTTGTCTCACTTGAGCAAATGATTCCAGCTTAACAGACCCAACCCAGACGCACTGCACCTGGGGCTTTCTCCAGCCTTCTTTTTAGAAAATAAGTTACCAAGGTGAAGCTGTGATGAAGAAAATGGGGCAAAGCAAACAACAATGAGTACAGAGCTGAGGTAATTCATCACAAGGCAGATCTATTTTCCTGTATATCCAATGCCTTCCACCCACCATTGACATGAACATGCAGGAAAAGAAAATACACCTGTTTCGGGTTTGTGTTTTATCCTCTTCTTTAAGCAAACAAGAATGGTTGTTGTGTGTATATGCTTCATTTTACCACAAAGGATTGTTCTGGCAAAATGTACACTTTTTATGAAGGATTATATATAACTCCTTTATACTCCAGGAAACAAAGCGGAACAAGCACTAAGTAGCATTAAACACACCCACAGTGCTGACTCTAAAGTGCTGTATGAATTTCTCTTGCAAAAATTACAAATAAAAATAGTTCCTAAAAGAGATTTAACCTAAACTGTATTATTTCTCAACAGTTAAGGAGAGGTTTCTAAAACAATAGTGTTCAGTCAGTTGAAATCCTTAACCATTTTCTATAATTCTTACAAATTTTACTGAACCTATTTTCCCACGTAGGGTCACTGCTTGCTTCTTAATTCTCAATTCTCTTTTTTCAGGTAACTGCCTTTTGAAATCAGTTCTTCATTTTTGTGCTGGATTTTGCTTTTGCAGCTTCTCAAATACATAAGCCAATCTTTGACTTACAAGAATAAGTGGCATTGATGCTATGGTAGGTTGACCTCAGTAGCTAAAAAATCCAATAGTTTAAAAATTGAGCTCATTTTTCATGAGACATAAGCCATGAAAAATATAATGAAAATAGAGTTGACATCCTGCAATTCTAACTTCTTTTACTTGAGAGAAAAACAAGGGATGATTCTCTTCTGACCTCATTATTGCTTCCTTTTATATCTATGTGGACTTCATGAACCTGCTACAGAAACTTGAGCAGAAATGCTAAATGGTACTTTAGATATTTACCATTATATTTTAGATATATACCTATATATATATATATATATATATATATATATATAGTCTCAAACATATAATTTCCTCAAAATTTTATTTACATACATGATCACTGCCTTTTTGTTGCTGTTGTTGTTGTTGTTAATATAACCATCTACCGGGTCTCTGAATTTTTGGATGAATTTTTTAGCCAAATAATTTTCTTGGTTCATGAATGAATAGAATCAGCTTTATAAGCCTAAATTTACTTGTATTGTGATTACTCCAATATAATGGATCAAACTCACTCCCTCATCACTTTTAGTTCATTCCTTAGGTGTACTGTGATAAATGAGGCAGAACTATTTAGAACAAGATGATCTGTACTCAAGTCTTAACTCATTTGCTAACTAGCTGGGCAAGTCACTAAACTTTTCTGGTCCTCATTTTGCTCATCTCTAAAGGAAAGTGTTCAGTTAGACAGGTTCCATGGTCCCTCTGAGACTAACAACCTAGGTTACTAACCTGAAAATACTTCCACAAGCCATTTTCACACTTATCAAAACCAGGAGGTACAGTCACCTTAGGCTACGATCAGCTCTAATCTAAAAGATATTGTCCTACTATTGCCAAAGTAAGTTTAATCAAACCCTTGTGCCGCCCATTAAGTTGTGACCAATACTAATGCTCTTTGCTGAAAGAGCATTACTAGTTTTCACTAAGATTCATCATCTCATTAGTGACCCAATTTCCAAAGTCACTAAGCAGAGGAAATTTCTCTTAAGAAACCCAAGAAGCAAGATCTCTAAAACTGTTACACATTTGCTACTACATTAGGAAAGTTCACAGTACCTAAAATAGCCACCACCTCATCATCCTGGATGACTTCCAAGGATCCTGACACCACAAAGCAGAGGGCATCCACACTTTCTCCAGCATGGTAAATGAGGTCCCCAGGAGCACAGTGAATAGTCTGGAACTCTACCGCCAAGGCCCGCAGACACCCGTCGCTGGCCAATCGAAAAGCAGGATGTTCATTAAAAACCTTCCGGTTTAGATGAACACAGATATCAGCTCTCATGTCCTTGGGACAGATGGAGAGAACCTGAGGAAAGTGAGAAATGAATAAGTGAGAAAAAAGGAGAAAGGTATATTTCAGGGAAAAAAAAAAGGCATCCAATAAATATTTATTGACTGTGACAAAGTCTGTAGCACATGGTACTAGATACTGGGAATGCAAAGTTAAAAGACATACTTCTGCCCTCAAGGACCTAATAACCCAGTGAGATGGGCTGATGAGCATATAGACTATTATAATACAGTACCACAAAGTAAAGCTTCTAGAGGGGTATGGATCTCCCCATAGAAAGAACAGACTCTTAAGGTGGTTGGGAAGGGTTTCAGAGAAAAACCTGATATAATTTCCTCAAAGAGCCAACTAAAACAGGGCATTCACATTCATTTTAGTCTAGTCTCTGTTTTAGAGTTTTTTCATACCTGAACCAAAATTCAGGATATTGTACCTAACTCCACACTAGAGGTGGGTTCATATTAATCAATTTGCAGAAAATACAATTAACAAAAGTATCCTTGTAACTTGACAGGCTGGCACTGGCTGATATAACTCTTGATGTGTGTCTTTTTTCACTCTGAAATATTTTCATTTTACAAATAAATTTTAAGTCCAGGGAGTGAAAAGGGTATTCACTAGCCTTCTGTAGGGCTTAGACAACTGGAAGTAGCACAACTGGCAAGGTGGGACAATTACTGCATGGCAGCCCTTGCTCATCCTGGTCTTTGACTCCTGAAGACTGCTGAGGGAAACAAGAGAATTCAAGCTCTAGGCATCCTTCAGAAGAGGGTATAAATAGCAGAAACATGCATAGGTAGCTCTCTAAGAGTCAGAGAGCTCTTATTGCCTGTAGATTTTAGACAGGGCAGCTAAAGACCCTGATTAAAATGGACATTATCATCACATTTCATCAGAGCATCATCAAGCAAGATGTGATTACCAGAAGTCAGTACCACCCACTTTAAAGATGCATGTACAAACTCACTTAGAATTCTCTCCCAAACCCCTTGTTAAACTATTCCTTATCAGAAATGTTTTTCTTTGATAGGCTTTCAACCCATCAAACTGAAGTCTAAACTTATCTTTCTCCACTAACTTATACTGAATAAAGTTTTAATATGAAACAGTTTTCCTTCCTGTATTACATGCATTGTAACCTTTAAAAAATGCCCTAAGGTTTGAAATATCCTGAGTATTCCTTTCATTTGGGGCTCACTATCATTGAAAAGTTGGCTGCTTCCCTGTGTAGAAGATGAGTCCCTCATAAATGTGAAGACCATTAATTAAAGTCACTTTCAGTATCCCTTTCCTTAATCTTTCCTAATACTGCCCATATTGTTTTGTAACACTTAAGCAATTCTGTGGGGTTTTTATACTCCTTTGAATTCCCATAGGGAGTAGGGATCAACTCATCTATCCCTAGATCATCTAGAAAAATCTCATGTTTGAGGAAAAAATGCCTAACAGAGTTTTAGAAGCATTAGTACTTTCCTTCTATATCAGTTGTTTTCCATAATAATATAATGTTTTCTTTATTATATTGACCTTTAATGACTTCTGACAACATTAGTCATCCCATAGATCCTTATTGAGTTCTATGATGGGGCACACCACTGCATTACCCTTGGAACTAGAAGGGTAAATAAGACACTATCTTTGCCTTGAAGGAGCTAAACATAAAGTAGGGGGAGGTAGACATGTACAACAACAATTAAAATACGATGAGAAAAGTGCTAGCATAGGGCATGGCCAGGGTGACATGGGAGCCCATGCAGTCTAGGAATCATTACTTATGGCATAGAAGTGCATAAAAGATCAAGCTCAAGAAGACAAGGCTGGGTGAAAATCTATCACTACCTGTTTAGCCTAAATTATTTCATCTCTCTAAACCTCATCTGTGAAATGGGATGATAGTCCTTATTTCATAGGCCCATTGCAGGAATTACATGAAAGGGTTTTGCCCAGTTTAGCCTTGCACATGGCTGAGACTAAAGAAATGTTGGCTTTTATCATCCCTACTGAACACGAATATTTTACATTATTGCATTAGCTCTCTGCAATAGTTCTCTGCAATTTGCTTTTCTTCCGTTTTCTACCCCAGTCTGAATTCTGTACCTTGACTGTTTGATGAGATTTCAGGCAAAATTAATAAAATATTTCAGAATGAACCTGAAGATATTTTAAGCTCTAGCTAGTGTGAATATTTTCCTCTAGTTGAAGATGAAACTAGTGCTAGAAAAGCCAAAAAGTAAAAATAACTTTAAAATACATACACATGCATAAACATTACACTGAATAGCTTTATGGGAAATGGATCATTCTGTTTCTATTCCATTTACCTTACAGGATTTTTAATGTTTTAGATTCATTTTGGTAACAGTCATTTTATGTCCTAATTATTTCTTTCAGGATTTCATGCTGCAAATGAAATCTTCCAATGTTAGCAATATTCTCTGTTCAGTGGCATGTTGAAAAAGGATTTTTATTTCATTTTAAGTACATCTTTCCTTTTTCATTTCACTTCACTTATGACACTGAGTCATTTATTATTTTTATTGATGGTGTGTACTTAAGTCCTAGATGTCATAAGGTGACAGGTTAAAACTAAGTTGAAATAGACCCAAGTCATATCCGGTGGCAAGCTCTCTCCCTATCCATGCTGTTTTATTTTTTTGTAAATGAAAGCACTAATAAGTGTCTTAGGCAAGGCAAAATTTAGTTTTAAGTGATAAAATTGTCATTCAAGACTACTCTAATACCTGCCCCATTAGTCCCAATTTCAACATACTCTGCCTTGAATGTCATATCCAGTCTCTTGTGGGTAGGTTCCCTAATGGGTATCTTAGAGTTACAAACAAATGAAATTACATTTTGGTACAAAGCATTCATATTAAAAGTGATTATTTATCCCCTTTTCATGTCAGGATGGTTATAAATTAGATTCTTAATTAAGACAATGAATAAGTTTTCTCTTTGGAAGAGCTATAGCTCTATATAAGGAATCATTTTTAAAATTCTGCAACCAACCCTGAAAAAAGTAAAGAATGTCATGATCTGAAAAATAAAACTTTTTAAAATTTATTTATTTATGATACCAAGGGCCCACTCAGTCACTCATTTAACTCATAGCTAGTGAAAGTTAGTTATGCACTAATTATATGCTGGCTACTATGCAGGCCCTCCAGATCCAAGAGCAAAATCTCTCATAGTACCAGCCTCCATGGAGCTTCCAGTCAGGAACAGCTTGAAAAATCACTGTTCTTAGTCCAGTGCCCCATTTTCCAGATAAGGCAAATATACTGTATAAAGATTATGTGGTAACATCTCGATAAGTTAATAGCAAAACCCAAAACTCATGCATTCCATTTCTTAAGCCATGCTTATATGCACTAAAGCTCAACCAGGAATATAATGTAACATCTAGCACTTTTTAATGTTTTCTGGTTCTTTGCATATGACAGAAATATAAATGCTGATTTCTGAAAATCACTTAAGGTCCTACTAATCAAAATATAGTTTACTTATTAGGAAATCACTGGTGTGACCACTTCCACCATACCAAAGAACAGCCTAGATTTCTTTGCAGGTTTGTATCCATTTCTAAACACTTCTAATTTTAGCTGCATATTTCAGTGTGTTGGTAAAGACATAAGGATGCATTGACAAATTATTTATCTCATTACTATTTGTTAAAAAAGAAGTCATCTCATTTGAAATATAAGTTTTAGTGCATATGGGCAAAGGACCTGAACTAGATATTAGCAAGGAGTAAACACATTTGATAAATATCACTTTCCCCATCACTGTTATCCATTATAATATTAGTAATGTTGCAAGAGCTTAGAAAAGCAAGCCTAAATACTTTAATTAGAAACCAAAGAGTTAAGTCAAGATTCTCTAAGGAAATAGTTGACTAGAGAAATCCCAAAGAAGGCTTTATCCTCTCTGTTATCAACTCTTTGAATATATTTAAAAATGCATCTTAACAATCACTATATAAAATGTAAGATATTTACATATGTATATACCATTTTCATAAAACCTGAATCTCCAAACCTCTATTTCTGTTTACCCCACATCACATTATAATCATTTCCCATGCCATGAAATACTGATTTAAAAATATAATTTGAATCATTGCTTAATACTCCATCAAATAATCATGACACAACTTAACAACCGCATTCTAACTGGATATCTGGATTTGTAGTTTTCCCTTTCATAAATCAAGGTATAACAAATACACCGTGCCTCTGTCAGATTGCCTGAGGACAGATTCTTTTAGAAGAAAAATAGCGGACAAAATATAAAAACCATTTTCAAGGATCTTGCCAAATCGTTTCCCGGAAAAGTGTATCAAAAAAAAAAAAAAAAAAAAGAAATTACCCTCTAACCCAGTAGTGTATGAGAATCACCTTCTCCTCAAAATCTTAATTTGCATTTGAAAAAAATGGCAATTTTACCTGAAACAAAAATAGAATGTTACATGGCTTGTATGGAATTGTACATGGGACTACAATGAGACATAGGCTGAGGGCTTGAAGGTTAGTGGAGGTAGTTTCCTACCACTCACTACTCCCTGGTTCAGTGACAAGAGACTGCTCACTTTTAATCAATCTATATCAAATTTCTAATATGAAAATGAAGATAATAGTGATAATTCTATTATAAGTGTCTGAAAGTACTGAATAAAACTAGGCTCCCCTTTGATGTCTCTCACTGCTCTAAAATAAATTATTTTGTTGATTATCTACAGACTCTTATGCCAGGAGTCATATAGTATCAGTTATTTTATTTTATTATTTTATTTTTTTTTAGTGTCAGTTATTTTAAATAATAATTGATAAGTGAAGATGACCCCCTTGTTCTCTTTCTTAGGAAAAAGGAATAAATGCATTAATGACATTTTGATAGGCAATGAAGTTACCACTGACATTCAAAGTCCCTGTTTCCTTTGATGAAATTAAGTTATGCACTGCTAATTAATCTCCCCTCACCGATCCAACTGAATTGGTATTAAATTAGTGAAAATCAGTGGAGAGAGTAAGCCAAGTGACATTTGCACATAAAACATTTTTACAATCCTTCTTGGGAATGAGGAGCTCAAAGACTGCCAACAAATGAAGTAAAGTTCTCTACAGGAATTCGGTTCTCATTCATTTTATGGGAAGAAAAGAAAGTTCACCTTTTTTTTTTTTTAAGTATAACCAGGCAATCATGCAGACTAAGGGAGAGCAGTTATCTAGCGGTTAGTCTGCCAATTTCTGGGGTATCCAAACCCCCAAAGAATTAACTCAAGAACAATGTAATGAAATAAAACCAAAGCAAATTAACTTCCATTATTTAAAAGTAAAAGGTCATATTTAGTAACAGAAGACTGGTATAACCAGCAAGAGATTATAGTTTAAAATTCATAGGATTCCCTTCAGAGATAAATTTTCTAAAAATAGACTACATATACAAAAGTGAGACTTAAGATTTTTGTTTAAAAAAATGTAGTGAACCAATTCTACCAAATTGTTCATGGTTTTGGTTCTGCAGTAAAGTGGGTAATAAAAAGAAACAAACAGCAGTTTTTATCATCTTTTAACTAGTTAAAGGTGCTGATGTTCTGGGCCACTAACTTTCCAAAGTTAGAGCTCTGATGAAATTTAGAGATTCTATTGTTCTCTATTATTAATCTCATGTCTGTACTTCTTTATGTGCATATGTTTTACTAAATAAGAATATTTTTGCAGAGGACCTGAGTAAACATTTGTCCAAAGAGGATGTACAGATGGCCAACAGACACATGAAACGATGGTCACATCACTAATTACCAAGAAAATGCAAATAAAAATCCTAATGAGTTATCACCTCACACTTGTTAGAATGGTTAGTATCAAGAAGACAAGAGACAGCAAGTATTGTCAAGAATGTAGAGAAATAGGAACCCATGTACACTGTTGGTGGGAATGTAAATTAGTAGAACCACTGTAGAAAAGAGTATGGAGGTTCCTCAAAAAGTTAAAAATAAAAATAGCATATGATCCAATAATTCCACAATTGGGTATTATCCAGGGAAAATAAAAACACTAATTTAAAAAGATATATGCACCCCTATGTTTACTAAAGTATTATTTACAATAGCCAAGATATGGAAACAAACTAAGTGCCCATTAATTGATGAATGAATAAGGAAAATATGGTGTATACACACACACACACACACACACACACACGAATATTACAGAGCCACAAAAAAAGGATGACATTGTGCTATTTGTGACAACATGGATGGACTTAGAGGGTATTATATTAAAATAAGTCAGACTGAGAAAGAAAAATCATAGGACTCCACTTATAAATGGAATCAAAAAATAAAAAGTAGAGTTAAAATTATAGATATAGAAAACAAACTGATGGTGCTCAGAGGGAATAGAAATAGGGATTTGGGCAAAATGGGTGAAAGGAGTGGGGGAGATACATGCCTCCAGTACAGAGTACAGGATGAGTAAATCACAGGAACAATCTGGCAATGATCATTTTAAAGTCACCTCTGACAAATGATGTTCTGGCTTCTTTAAAAGAATGTCCTTTTCACATAAATACAGGTACTTCCATTACCTGACTGTACTGACAAAAGTTGAATATATATATATATATATATATATATATACACACACATATATATACGAACATGTTTACATATGAATATATATATATATATATACACACCCTGAGACCCAACAATTGTACTTCTAGGTTTATGCATAACAGAAATGTGTATACACACACACACACACACACACACACGTACTCTTTTGTGTCAGGTTCATTTTCAACCAACATTATGTTTTTGAAATTCATCTATGTTCAACAAATCTATGTGTGTATGTGTGTGTGTGTGTGTGTGTGTGTATCTCAAAACACATGAACAAGAGCATTTGTGGGAGCACTATTCATAATAGGTCTAAGCTGAAAATTACACAAAGATCCATAAACATTAGAATAGATACCTACATTGTGGTATAGTCACACAACAGACTGTTATCAACAAGAATGAAAAAAAGAAACATACACATAGCACAGATGAATTTCAACAACATAGTGCTGGTTCAAGAAGAGCCTGACCCAAAAGAGTATATTCCACATAATTTCATTTATATAAAGTTCAACAACTGACAAAAAAAAATTTTAAGGATTTTATTTATTTATTCATGATAGACACAGAAAGAGAGAGAGAGAGGCAGAGACACAGGCAGAGGGAGAAACAGGCTCCATGCCGGGAGCCCAACGCGGGACTCGATCCCAGGACTCCAGAATTGCGCCCTGGGACAAAGGCAGGTGCTAAACTGCCGAGCCACCCAGGGATCCCCCAACTGGAAAAATTAATTTATAGTTCTGGAAGTCAAGATATGGGTTACTCTGGAGGGACAAAGTTGGCTAATGCCTGGATAAAATATGGGTGGGAGCTTCTGGTAATGGGGTTTTGGGGTGCTGGCTACACACATGTGTTCTCTTTGTGAAAACTTATTAAGCTGTTCATTTATAATATAATTTTCCCACATACCAGTATTATACTTTAATTTTAAAAGTTACTTTAAAAATCACACACACACACAAAATACTATGTGAAGAGATGGTTATGTGAATTCGTTTGATTGGAGTAATCATTTCACTATGTATATGGAAAAAAATCATGTTGTACACTTTGTACAATTTTTCTTTTTAAAAAGGTACTTTTAAACAGATAGTTATTGCTTAAAGAAAATGAAAGAAACGGAAATCAGAGCTGCCAAATCAATTATTTCTAGAATGATTGTAATTATGAAAGTTTCTGTCTCAACCTAGTCTTCTTCCAGTAGAGAGAGAAAACTAAAATTCCTAAAGATGTGCATCATCATTCTTTCAAATTATTTATGCAATTTAATATATCTACCCATATTTGTGTGTGTGTGTGTGTGTGTGTGTGTGTACAACGGGAGAAAGTAAAGATAGTTCAAAGAAGTCAGAGTAGTAAATGAAGCCAAAAGATACATGCGTCGGCCATCTACATGGTATCTAATTCTACAAAGAATTTGAGATCTGATTATTTGATTGTATAAAAGAATATATATACAGGCCAATACACATATACATCTATATATGTGTGTGTATACAGATAGATTAAATCAAGTATATAAAAAATAATTGCTAGAAAATTATGTTGTCTTGAAAAGATTAGGAAATTATTAAGTGGAAGAAAAACTAAAGGAAATAAAACAAAATATCAATATACAAACAATTGGGAACACACCGAAATGTTTTTTCACAACTCTAACACTCATACACAGGTTACAGATATGGTGCATATATACACCTATCGGCATGTTTACGTGCAAGATAACTATGTACTGTAACATCAGAAACTTTTCAGAAAACACTAAGCTCTCCCACTCATGATCCCAATATGCTGACATTTATCAGACTAGATCCTAATCAGTATGTTCTTATTGAGTAAAGTCTGTTATGTTATTACATATAGTTAAAATAGGATAGCAAATCCAGACTGAGCTTTCTGGTAAATTATACCCTCAGGAATTTAGCTCTCTGGGACCACTGGAATAGACAAAAGGGCATAGTTATTTGAATATTTACATGTACAAGTATGCTTTCTAGAGTTTTTTTTTTAAGATTTTATTTATTTATTCATGATAGTCACAGAGAGAGAGAGAGAGAGGCAGAGACACAGGCAGAGGGAGAAGCAGGCTCCATGCAGGGAACCCGACGTGGGATTCGATCCCGGGTCTCCAGGATCGAGCCCTGGGCCAAAGGCAGGTGCCAAACTGCTGCGCCACCCAGGGATCCCACTTTCTAGAGTTTTTTAAAACTCAACTATTCATTTTTAAATGATGAATTTTATATGTGAATTATATCTCAATTTTTAAAATAGTGGTGGTTTCAGAAGGGCACAGTAATTGCCCTGACAAGGCATAGAGTAGTGTTCTAGGACAATAAAAAATTTGTCTTGATCTGAGTAGCAGTTATATGGTATATACATATATAAAAACCTATTAATCTTTATGCCTAAGATTTGTACATGTTATGTGTGGATGTATGGGTGTATGTGCACCTTTCTATGATAAAATACTTCATGGAAAATCATTACCATCACCATTCCCAGCCACTAAAAATATTGACATTAGGCAAATTTGGTCAAAATTAAGTTACACTATCTACAGCATAGAACACTGCAAGACACATGACTACCTATCTCATTTAATAATTACATCGTACTGGTATACAGCATTCATTACATGTGAAACATATATATGGAACCATTGAAAACTTGTTCCAAACAGTTCCTGCATGCAGGTTGCCTGCCAATCTTACCAGGAAGACAAGACAAACTGCAGGGAAAGGCTAGCATGTTGCAATATGTAGCAGGTCAGAGGAGGGTATAAGTAAGGAATGTTTGGAGAAAAGTCTACACAAAGGCAGAACAAAACTTGGCTATTTTACAACTAATCAACTTTATGATAGTGAAACTTCTATTTTTCATTTCATCTAATGGAAGCAGCTTTTCTTAAATGATTGGTACATCATTGTGATTTTTTTTCTTTAAAGATTTTATTTATTTATTTATTTATTTATTTATTTATTTATTTATTTATTTGAGAGAGAGAAATAGTGGGTGAGAGAGAGCAGAAGCTGGGTGGAGGTAGTCGGTGGGACAGAGAGAGAGGAAGCAGCAGACTACCTGCTGAGCCTAATGCAGGGCTCATTCCAGGATCCTGGGATCATGACCTGATCATGACCAGAGACTTAACTGTTGGAACCACCCAGGTGCCCCTCGTTGTGAATTTCTATCACTAAACGTAGTATCTACTATGCTAATCAAGTTTGTATCCATGTTATTGATAAGACTGTTAAATACAACAGTGAACATTCCTAGCTATTTAATTGTTTACTTAATAGTATGTATGCTGTTACGGTGACAAAAATTTTACAATACTTTTAGGACCAAAACGAAACAAACTTTTCTTATTTGCATGAGCCTATTTAGTAGCACAAGGGAAATATGTGTTTTTTTAAGTTTAAGACATTCCTTTAAAACTCACTAGTATTTTACATAACCTAGAAATCAAATTATCATCTTTTTGATCCAGCATGTTATGCTGACATTATTAAAATGACTTTGGGGGAAATAAGCCCTAAATGAGTTTTGGTTTATGTATTACTTATATTGATATTTGTCACCATTATTTTCATTGCTGGGAAACTAGACATGTCAGTAATCAAACGTATTGCAATTGTCATCATCCAGAAAATAGCCATGGAAACCACAGTAAGTAAAAATGTCCACAAATAGGAGTAAAACTGTCACAGAGCATGTAGGATTTACACATAGCAGATGCCCCTGAACATCATTTATTGCCTCAAGGAACCCTACCAGAGTCCCAGAGACTGCACACATGATCTAATTTCTGTCCAGGGCAGATCAAAGGCAGCAGATAGGTGAGGGTGTTGATGAGATGACCAAGTAAATATTCAAAAGAAAAAGGTAAAGCATAATGATAAATATATGGAAACCACAATTAAAAACAAAATACTATTTATAATTTAAAAATGAAATATTTAGGCATAATCTAACAAAACCTGAACAGGATCTACATCCTGAAAATTACAGAATGCTGACAAAAGAACAAATAAAAAAACACTTAAGCTAATGGAGAGAAATCACGTTGAAGAATTGGAAGACCCAACATAGTAAATATGTCAATTTGTCTCTCCCCAAATTGATCTATGGTTTTAATGTAATCCTATTAAAATCCCAGTAAGGCTTTTTTGAAGATATAGACAAGCTTATTCTAAAATTTATACGGCAAAGTAGAAGACCCGGAATACCTAAGAATTGGAAAAAGAACAAAGTAGCAGGAATCATTCTACCCAGTGTTATGACATACTAGATAGCGATACTGATCAAGACAGTATGGTATTGGCAGAGGAAGGATAGTCTTTCCAAAAACTGGTACTGGAAATTAGACATACATTGGCAAAGAAACAAAAATATTCAACCTAAACTTCACACTGTACACAAAAATCAACTCAAAATGCATCATGGGCTTAAATGTAACACTATAAAACTTGAGGAAAAAATAAAACTTGAAGAGAATGAGAAGATAAACTATGAACTGAGGGGAAAAATCACTTGCAAATTACATATGCAACAAGGAACAAATACCTCAAATATGTAAGAACTCTCAAAACTCAACATTAGAAGAAACCCAATTAGAATATGGGCAAAAGACATGAAGAGATATTTCACTGAAGAGAATATACAGATAAAAAAATAAACACATGAAAACATGTTCAACATTATTATCCATTAGGGAAATACAAATTAAGCCTACAATGTGATATCACTGCATATCTAAAATAAAAGATTATGATAGCCCTAAATGATACAAGGATCAGAGAAACTAGATTGCACATCTACTGCTGGGTATATACAAAATACATCCACTCTGTAAAAGAGAAAGGTGATTTCATGCAAAACTAAGCATGTGCTTACCATATGACCCATAATTGCATGCTTGGGTGTTTAGCCCAGAGAAATGAAAATGTAAATTCACACAAAAACCTGTACATTAATGTTTATAGCAACTCTATTTTACAATAGCTCCAAGTTGAAAATAATGCAAATTTCCTTCAGCAGGTAACTAGTTGGACAAACTGTTGTACATCTATGCCATGGCATCCTATTCAGCAATAAAAAGGAACAAACATTGATCCATGCAATAATTTGGATGGATCTCAAGGAAATTATGCTCAATGAAAAAAAGCTAATCTCAAAAGTTTACATGATTCTATTTATATAGCGTTCTTGAAATGACCAATTAAAGAGATAGAGAATAGATGGATCAGTGGTTGCCAGGATTCAGGAAGGAGGTGGGGAGAGAAGGGGCTGACGCAGTAAAAGGGTAGCACAAGAGATCCAGGTAATGGAACTCTTCTGTATCTTGACTATGGTGGTGACTACATGAATCTACACTTGTGATAAAGTTGTTTGGCATAAAACCACACACACACACATAAGTGTGTGTGTAAAACAAGGTGAAATCTGAATAAGGTTGTTGATTCCTATCAATGTCAATTTTCTGGTTATGAGAGAAACTGGCTGAAGGGTATATATAGAATCTCTCTGTATTATTTTCTACAAGCATGTGAATCTACAATGACCTCAAAATAAAAACTGTTTCTTTTTAGAAACAGCTAAAAGTTTTGTTTCTCTCTTTTGAGGAAGAGACAAAGAGCCCTCCAAACAGCCAGGACCCCTGGAATACAAACTGATAACAGGGTATAGGGTTCATTTCCATGAACACACTTCTATTAAGTGCTACTTTTTATAAAGCCCAAAATACTTGAGAAAGCCACTTGGTAGGAGAGCTGTTCATGTCCCTGGATCTACATGTGCCAGCTTGGCAGTAAGATGAGCTGAATCTCACCAGGGACAATTTTAGTTTGTCCCTCTGCTCCAGGGTAGCAGACCCAATGACAAATTTCTGACCTAATGCATTAGTCACAACCCAACACATCAAGGGTTTTAACAAAAAAAATCTTTGCTTTGAGAAATCAATGTGCAACCTTGCATTTTATAACAGAGTTATCTATAATATACTAGTTCCATCTTCTTAAATACCCAGAACACTTCAAAACTTTCTTGCAAATTTCATTTAGACAGAGTTTGGCCCTTGGTGATGTTTTCTACCTCAACAGAATCTTTACACTATTATTTTTCCCTTTAATGAATCCTTTATATTAGATTTGCAAAAGTTATCTAATCTAATACACCAAGGGAGCAGTTTCCAAAAAAAGGGAATAACTCCTTCTCTAAGTTCACAGAGGTCTTCAAAGCACTCTGAAACAGTTTTGTCATTGTTTGCTATTTCATTTGCTCATTGATTAATGGTCACCTATGAATGCCAGAAACAAGCTATGTCTTTGGATGTAGACAAACAACAACAACACACGGTCACTATCTTCAGAAGCTTCTGATCTATTAAAATCTCTTAACCAAAATACAAATAAACAAACAAAAAAACCTCTACTACTTTATCAACGAGATATGAGCAACAGTCTGGGGAAGCATAAAGTGACTTAAAAGATATCTTTCCTACGATGGTGAGCGGCTTCAGGCCTTTTTATGAAAATCACAGTATCTAAAATTTTCTTCGCTGAGTGGCAAACCAAATATTCCACTACTAAGGCTCAAACCCAGCTCAGCAGAGATTTCAATATTGTTTCCTTAGATTCAATTGGTTCAGACTTTGAAAGAGGAAACAACGGTAACAATTTAATCCTCACCAAATCTATACAATGTATGTACTATTCTTTCCATTTTACAAAGGTTATTAACAGATCCATGGTTTGGGTGACTTCAAAGCCCTTTTGCTCTTTCTATAACATACCTTTACTTCTGGATACAGAGATAATTAACATAAATTTATCCCAGGTCAACTTGTGACAGTGTCAGGCACATTTGACTACAGACCCTAAGCCTGATTCAGAATGCTATCTATTATGGCTCTCATAACAGCAGGTGACCTTTTGAAAACACTTCCTAAAAGATCCCCAGACTCTGGCACCTTTTGTAAAACCCAACTACCTGACAACACCCTCATCAGTTTACAGCAACATGGCCATCTATCCACTGCCCTGACCTTTCTAATCTTATATCCTTCCTCCTCCTCAAACTGACCTTTGATCTTATCACACTCACTCTCATAATAAATGCAATCGTTTTCTGCATTTAGCTCATGCCCTCTCAAAAGTTTCTCTATTTCAGAGAGACTGACTAAGAAAGCTCATTCCCTGATACAAGGTACAGACTGTCATGGAGCACCGTATTAGAACATTTATAGACTGGTGGTGTGGACATTTCAGTCATTGTAGAAGTAAATGCCTCTAAACACCCAATATCATATTCACACACACTGTCAGCAGCACTTGCTTAACCCCACTAAGATCTCCAAGCTATTGACCATCCCCAACACCTTCTCTACCAATTTGACCTCTCCTGTCTTCATTTTTCAAATGTCTAGCATAGATTTCTATGGTTCCTTATTGTAAACACTTTGTATGATTCTTTCCCATTATATGTTATCTATGAAAACCCCATCTGTGATTCAGCTCTCTTTGGCTAAATAAATCACACAATTCTGATAAATACTTCTATTTTAAAACAATGAACATAAAATGGGCACTTGTCAATACCTAGGATGTCTACTATATTTTCTGGACATTTACAAGGTATATAGGACATACACTGAAATTTATGATAACAAGTCCATATTCCCCAGTATGCAGTAGGCCAGGTATGTAGTTTAGGGTTTTGTTTTAAGTTGCTTTATTGAATTATAAAACTGTTTAAACATCAGTTCTGTTCTTTTTATTTCATGTTTGATAGGCACGAATATAATAGATGTTGGGTCTTTATGCCTGTCTTCTCTAATACATGTATGCCCATGGTATATCTCTTTGTGTATTTCAGTTTCATCAATTTTTTTTTTTTTTAAAGATTTTATTTATTCATGATAGTCACACAGAGAGAGACAGAGAGGCAGAGACACAGGCAGAGGGAGAAGCAGGCTCCATGCACCGGGAGCCCGATGTGGGATTCGATCCCGGGTCCCCAGGATCACGCCCCGGGCCAAAGGCAGGCGCCAAACCGCTGCGCCACCCAGGGATCCCTCATCAATTTTTTTTTTGCTTTTACTTAATTCTCTATATATCTTCTTATAACTATTATTATATAATAAAAGATAAAATGTGGGCACTTGTAATTTAGTCTTGCTTGCAAGATTATCTTTTTTCCTTTGTTTATTTTCTGACTTTGATTAGCTCTCTTTCTCTTTCTACACTCATTTTTTGGATTTATGACTGAAGTTCTTCCTTATCTTAAATTTCTTGTTTTACTATATTTAACTTAATTTGCATGTTAAATCCATTTTCTTCTGTACTATAGCTTTTTGTAGGAGTGTGCTTTCATGTTGAAAGTTTTATTTTCTGATTTCTTTTCCAGTATCTTTATATACTAAATCTATATATGAACTCTCCTTTTTCCACTTTTTATCATTTTTATGTTTTTTAACCAGCAAAAGTAAATAGTCCTCTGTGTGTAAGGGAAGGAGGAGGTGAGAAATGCAAGAGTGCAGGGGGGAAATCTTCTGTATATTACCAGATTGCTTAGTTCAAAGGCACCCTTCTCTGTTTCAGCAGTTAAGTGCAATTTCTTCATAAACAATACAATTTGGATCTGATCCTCTTCTCTTCAGACACTTCCTTTCAGCTTGTCACCACAAAGCTTCCAAGAAAAACATCAGTCTTCCAAGGTTTTCCTTTTCCCCAGAAGTATGGCCTTCCCCAAACTATTTATTCTTCTCCTAAGCACACCCCAACCTGCTCAATTCCACAAAAGCATGTACTCTGGACCACTAAGTCTCAGCCCTGTCCTCAGTATTTTACATTCTGGATGGGATTGTTCTTTCTGACACAGAATGCCAGTCACTGTTTTCCACCTCCATCATGACTAAGACCACAATCCTCTTCATCTGTTCTGTATATTTTCCTCCTGACTCCCAGCTCTCTTGTGCATCCCAGAGTCTACTCTTTTGGTTTGGACATGTAAAAAATGTTCAGTTCAGTATAAATATTTACGCTATTCCCTGTCTCTTATATGAGCATTAGCTTAGCTATACTCTAAGGGTGACTTTTATTTGTTCTCTTTGTTAGTCTAAAGATTTGGGAAGAAGATTTGTGAGCAAAGTTTGGCTGCCACGATTATATTATGGGAATCTAGAGGTCAGATTATGTTTTTCAGTTGTATTTCCTCTTCTGAGAAGTGTCTGTTTTATCTGTTTTCTATCTTTCTACTGGGTTATCTATCTTTTTCTTATTAATTCATAGGAACTCTTTATATATTCTGGAGGCTAATCCTTTACTGATTAATTATATTTCAGTATTTTCTCCCAATTTGTAGATTATTTTTTCACTTTTCTTGTGGTATAATTTGATGAACAAAGTGTTAATTTTACTAAAATTAAATTTATTAATATGTCTTTGTTAGTCAAATTGTGTCATGTTTAAGAAATTAAAAATATATTTAATCAAAGATTTTCTACATATTATTTTCCTTATTGTGGTAGGACATTTAACATGAGATGTACCATTTTAACAAATGTCTAAGTGTGCAATAGAGTATTATTAACCACAGGCACAGTATTCCAAGTATGTAGAGATCTCTAGAACTTAGTCATCTTGCATACCTGAAACTTTATACACGTGGAAAGCAACTCACCATTGCCCCTTCTCCCAGTCTCTGGCAGCCACCATTCTATTCTCTGTTTCTAAGAATTTAACTATTTAGATACCTAATGTAAACGGAATATGCAGTATTTGTCCTTCTGTGAGCTTATTTCACGTAGCATAATGTCCTCCTGTTTCATAGATATTGTTACAAATGGCAGGATTCCCTCCTTTTAAGGCTAAATATTATTCCTTTGTATGTGTATACTGTTTTCCTTATCCATTTATCCACCAATAGATTTAAATTTTTTGTACATGTTGGCTGTTGTGAATAATGTTGTAGTGAACATCAGAGGGCAAATATCTCATTGAGATCCTGATTTCAATTATTTTGGATAAATACCTAGAAGTAGGATTGCTGGATCATATGGTAGTTCTATTTTTTTTAAGATTTTATGTATTTATTAGAGAGAGAATGAGAGAGAGCAAATGAGTGGGGACAGGCACAGAGGGAAAAGGGGAAGCAAACTCCCCACTGAGCGGGAGCCTGACATGGGGCTCCATCCCAGGACCCTGGGATTATGACGCGTAACTGAATGAGCCACCCAGGCACCGCTGTAGTTTTATTTTTAATTTTTGAAAAACTTGCATACTATTCTCCACAGCAGCTACACCATTTTACATTCCCACAGCTAGTGTACAAGAGTTCCAATTTCCCCACATCCTTGCCAACAGGTATCTCTCTCTTTCTAACTGTAACAGCCATTCTAATAGACACCAGGTGACACCTCAATGTGATTTTCATTTTCATTTCCCTGATTAGGGATGTTGAGCATCTTTTCAGATATCTGCTGGTCATTTGTAGGTCTTCTATGAAGAATGTTTAATTCAAGTCCTTGGTCCATTTTTTAATTGAGTTATTTTTTTACTATTGAATTATATGAGTTCCTTATATATTTCAGATATTAACTCATCATCAAATGTCGTGCTAACAAATATTTCTCTCATTCATAAGCTGCCTTTTTACTTTTTTAATGTTTTCCTTTGTTATGCAGACACTTTTTAGTTTGATGTAGTTCCACTTGTCTTTTACCATTTTTATTGCCTGTTTTTGGTGTTATTCAAAAAATCATTGCCAAGACCAATGTCAAGAAGCTTCCCCTGTGTTTCTTTCTAGGAGTACTATAGTTTCAGGCCTTAATTTCAAATCTTTAGTTTTGAGTTGATTTTTGTATATGGTGTAAGATAATGATCTAATTTCAACCTTTGAGTGTAAATATTCAGTTTTCCTAACACAATTTGTTGATGACACTATCCTTTCCCCATTTTATGTTCTTTGGTATTCTTGTCAAAGATTAATTGTTCTGGGCTCTATGTGGTCTATATGTCTTTACGTCAGTACCATCTTGTTTTAATTACTGTAGATTTGCAAATACTTTGTAATCAGGAAGTGTGATACTTCCAGGTGTGTTCTTTCTGAAGATTGTTTTGACTATTTAGTGCCCATTGTAGTTCCATATGAATTTTAGAATTTTTTTCTACTTCTGTGAAAAAAATGACAGGTTTTAATATTTAAATCTTTGAAGACCAGAATTGATTGCTGTGGGGTGGAAAAATTAAATTTAAAATTTTTCCCATATGGTTAACCATTAATCCCAATGATATAATTATTGAATGGTCTGACCTTTCCCACAGATCTACATTCCCCTGTCTCTGACACATCTAAAATCTTTCCATATGTTTGGGTAATTTTTAGGCTCATTATCTTATGCCATTACCATATGTCAATTTGACTGTCCCTATGCCAAAATCACACTGTCTTAATTATTACACATTACTCCTCCTCACTCCAATGTTGCATCTGTCTCCACTACTCTAGTAAATCTGTTTTTATCAAGTCCACCAATAAGCTCCATGTTGCAAAATATAAATGGAATTTTTCACATTTTATTTTATGTGCCTTTTAGAAGACTTCAAAACAGTTGTTCATTTTCTCTCTTGGCTTACATAAAATCAAGTATCTCCACTTTTCATCTGATATCACCAGCTACTGCTCAGTGTTCTTTCTAGTCCTTTCTCATTGCCTGACATCTACCTGTAGGAGCTTCTCAAAGCTTGATCTTATACTCTTTTCTCTTTCTTAGCCATAATGTCATTTTGAATGATCATAGCTAGGTGTTGATAATCTTTTATATACTAATGCTTTCCAAATTGATATGCCCTTATGACCCCAGAATTATATCTATTGATAAAATAAAGATTTATTGAGCCCTCACCATGTACCAATTACTATCTAGATGCTAATTACTTAGCAGTGGGGGGGGGGGGAAGAGGCAAATTGCCTTCCTGCATGAAATATTTATTCTAATAATTCTAAGAATTATTCTTATTCTTTAACAAAGAAGTGAACTATTTATATAATACCTCAGGTTATGAGAAGTTCTGTGAAGAAAGCTAAATCAGGGAAGGTACCTAAGAATTTTAGGGGTGGAGATGCTGCAGTTTTGAATAGGATAGAAATCTGGTGCAATCTGACTAAATATCCAATAATCTTAAGCAGAGGTCATCAAACTATAACCTGAAGGCCAAATCTGACCCAAAAAACTGTATTTGTACAGCCACCAAGCTAAGAATGGCTTTTACATTTTTAAATGGTTGGGGGAAAAAATCAAAAGAAAAATGTATTTCATTACACTTGAAATTATATGAAATGCAAAGTAATGTGTCCACAAACAAAGTTTTACTGGGACACAGAAATATTCACTTATTTACTTCTTATTGTCTATCACTCTTTTCACACCACAACAGCAAAGTTACGTAGTTGAGACAAAGACCATATGGCCCACAAAGTCTAAATGATGTACTATCTGGTTCTTTATACAAAAAGTTTGTAGATACCTGATATTGACTAATATGCTTTATTGCTTGCAAACAAAAAGTCTCACATGCAAAGTTCTTTTTGGATTCAATGCTGGAAGAAAATATTTAACTCCTTAGACAAATGTGTTTGCTTCCTTTATTAGACAAAAACATTGTTCTTTTAATTCAGCTGCCAGGAAAACCAAAAGCTCAATATGATCAACTTCAGTAACAATGACACTCCAGGTGGCCAGACACCTCTATGGTGTTTAACCGTTTATCTACATGTGTATGTGTTTATGTTGGGTGATGCACTGTCTTATTTTATACTGATTTTAATTTAGGAAAAGCCTATAATTTTGTGTGAAAGTCAATACAAATATGAACAAACATAAGGATAAATTGCATTTGGGATAGCTATTTTAAGAGGTTATCCATAATATCATGACTAAACTGTCTTTCTCTGTTATATTTGGGATTATAGAAAAAAAAGAAAACGTGTCTAAATTCATGAGGCAGTATAGTGTTACTTTGTGACAAAAATAGTGTCTTAATAACTTATGTAATAGGTAATATTTTTATATAAATATTAAGGAAAATGCTAACATTTAAAAGGCTTTTCACAAGGTCCTTAAATAACTGCAGGAAAGTACAAGTCTCAGTCAACTGGAAAGTTTACTTCTGTGAACCAAGGCACATTTTGCCACTAACATTCTTATGTGCCATTGCCAATAGAGACAATAGAGGTATACTAAGATTACGTGATAATCTCATGTCACATTTTTTATTACTTAGAAAGTAAAGGTCATAACATCAATATTTGGGTTTTTCTCTCAACGCTTTTTGAATCTCCTTTAAACTATTTTAAAAATGAAGTATGAAGAAAGAAAATTAGACTGTTGGGGATTTTTGTTTGTTTTACTTTCAAATCTTTTGTATTATTTTTGAAACTTTAACAGTAACCCTCAAAAAGCTAAATAAATGAAATTCTCTGTGAGCATATAGAAAGATTTCAGTTGAAGAACTTTCTTAAAACCAATTAAAGATAAATTTAGTATCAGGAATATTAGCTCTAGTATTCACCAAATTTAGATTATAGAACCAGATGTTTTTGTTGTATATCTGTCTTACATAAGCAGTAAGTTTGATGCCCTTCTGAAATTTGCATTAAAATATTAACGTTTTTAAAAGATTTATTTATTTATTTATTTGAGAGAGAGAGAGAGTCTGGAGGGAAGGACAGAGTATCCCAAGCAGACTCCTTACTGAGCTTGGAGTCCAATTTGGGGCTCAATCTCAGAACCCTGAGATCATGAGCTGAAATCAACAGTCAGATGCCTAACCAACTGAACCACCTAGGCACTCCTAAAGTATTAAGTTCTTAAGAAAATTTAGGTTCTTCAAGGGAATTTAAGAAAATAAAATCTGTATATATTTTTGAAATGCTGCATACTAAATGCTTGTATAAATGAAAGCAGCTTTTCTCAACCCCAACACCAGTAAGAGTATAAGAACATTGGGGGGATCCCTGGGTGGCTCAGTGGTTTAGCGCCTGCCTTTGGCCCAGGGCACGATCCTGCAGTCCCAGGATCGAGTCCCATGTCGGGCTCCCGGCATGGAGCCTGTTTCTCTCTCCTCCTGTGTCTCTGCCTCTCTCTCTATGTCTATCATAAATAAATAAATCTTTTAAAAAAAAAGAGTATAAGAACATTTATTTCAGTATTGGGAAACCCTAATATTAATCTAATATTCATACCAAGTTAGGTAGCATAAGCTCATTAAAATTCCAAGTTTCATTGTTCCTGATTGTAATTACACCAATTCAGTTTAGTAAAATTACATACCTCTTACTGATTAATAAAAACAGAAGCAAGAATTGTCATAATCATGTTATTATCTGGCTATCATTATTGCAAAGTAACAATCAAAGATCACATAATTGCAATATGCTTATAAAAACTCAGATACTTCAATGCATCACAGTGTACAGCATGTTTAGGAATAGTGCACTTAAAAAAAAAGGAATAATGCATTTACTTCACCATTCCCAATGCAGGTGAGAACCATCCTTCTCTATGTTAAGGAAAAAAACCAAAGTTACAAATACATACAATATGTTTTTTACCTTGAACACTAACGCTTCGTTAAAATCTTTATTAGGGAACTGGAAAATATTAATGTTCTTCTCTGTCTCCCCCACTAAACTGTAAGTTTCATAAGTCATGAATCCTCCCTATCTTTCTCAGAGCTTCATCTCCAGAGTGTGGCATAGCACGTGGAACACAATAGGTGAGTGGTGTGGGGCAAAGCACATTGACTTTGGAGTCAAAACCCTGGGAATCAGAATCAGACATTTTCTCTGCATTACATGGACTAAATATGTATTCCATTACCTCTGATTCTTGGTTTGCATTCTTCCAGGTATTCCAGGCCCGGAGGCCAAATACCTCTTGGTGTAACCATAAAACAGTATCAGTAGGTCAAAGAAAGCAGAGTAAGAATGTAAGTTCACTGTGACAGGACTGTCTCATTCACTATTGCACTGCTAGAACAATGTCTTTAATCTAGAGGCTTAATCAAAATTTATTTTTCAAGATTGGAAAAGGAAACAGGGGCACCTGGGCCATGATCTCAAGATCATAAGACTGAGATACAGGTGAGGCTCCATGCTCAACAGGGAATCTGCTTAAGATTCTGTCTCCCTCTGCGCCCCCCCACCACCCCACTCACTTGCTGGCTCTCAAATAAACAAATAAATCTTGTACAAAAAAAAGAGAGAGATTGGGACAGGAAATAGATCTTTAAAGCAAACATCAACTTATACATCAATATCTATCTAAATACTTATGAACTCGATGAAACTTCTTGTCAGGCTTCAGCTATCAGCATAGACAATTCTACCTTCTTTTAGAAAAAATTTTCCATTTTTCCCCTAACCATACACAATTTTACAAAGTTAATAAGCCATTGTTAAATCAAAGTCTTTTTAACAGAAAATTAAAATGATAATAAAGTGTTAACATTAGCAATAAAGAGGATCTGGGGTTTGGTTTCTGTTTGTTTTCTTACCATATGGAAGGACGGTTCTCAACTGTGTTGAGAATGTTAAATAAAGGAATTGCTTCTAATCATATTGTGCTCTGTGATTTATTGAACTATATGAATCATTAAACATATGTAAAATTATGTGACCATTGATTTTACTGCTTTACAATACACTCTGAAGCCAAGTACTACCTGACAGATTAAATAGGGAAAGTCTCTTTGGAGGTACTAGCATTTTAAATAGTGCCCTAGACAAGAGGAATCTTAAGTGAAACCTCTAGGTGTGACTTGATGGCTGGGTTTGGTTATTTCTCTGCTAATGGTGACTGGTTTCTCCTAAGAAGGCTACTTCCCATTGATTTCTCATTCACTGTCCCAAGATAAAGTTTGATACAGGGTTAATAATATTATACTATTTAAATTAGACTGCCTTATGTTTTCTTCCTGGGTGCTAACAGGAAACTACTAATATTTCACACAAAACTTCCCAGATATATGTTTAAATTTTAATCTGAAAAATCAAAATATCATGAAAGAATAGATATCCTGAATCTGAGTGAGTTAAAGTAATTGATCATCTAAATGGAATGTGACAACTAGACTGGGAGACTAGCTGACTAGAACTCAAGTCTCCTTATTATTGGCCTAGCATTTTGTCCATCGTACCCCACCTATACCACCCTCTAGTTTGTACCCAAACTGTGGAATCCATTCATCTTCACGTTGGCTTCCAGGAGTGGAACCTTCAACTCTGCACTAGAGGAATTATCTATAACTCCTCTAGTGCAGAGTTGAAGGCTCTATAATTGCTTCTCCTCAGCCTCCTGAAGGCTCTATAATTGCTTCTCCCGAGCCTACCATATATCTCATCCTGACTGACCTGTACAAGTTTTCAGATAGTCTCTGCTATTTGGTTTAACTCTGAAATTATAACAATGCAATTCCAATCAATGCTAATGGGATTCATTTTGGAAATACAGGAAAATGAGGAGTTGGAAGAGTAGAGAAACTTTATTTGGAACGACAAGATGGTTATAAAATATTCTTCTAACATTTTTCATCCTTGGCAGAAGTGATAACAGAATGAATAAAGCTATTCTCAGGTCATGAATGTATTATTCTTTGACACTTGCCCACAAAGGCAGTAGATCCAGTTCTAAACAGATATATGTTGGTTGGTTTAATCAGGATTAGGGTGCTAATGAGGTCAGTACATCCCATATCAATTTATGTGTTGTCATTGGCTTTATTTATTTTTTTTGTCATTGGCTTTAGAGTGAGATTTTTACCAATGTGAATGATCAGTTGAAATTATCAGCTGAAATTATTCTACGGCAAATGGAATGTGCAGGCCATGTACACTTAATTAATGTTGTTTAATTAATAATTTATTAGTACTTAATGGACTAATGGATCTTTGCTTTTTCTCCTTTCTATTCTTTTCCATCTTCAAACCAGTAACTTTATGATGAGCACATAGGTAATTTGTGTTTTATTATAAGATATGTGAAGAGTTTCAGTTTCTAACAAGCTTTCATGTCCAAATTCTATTGCTTTCTCTATTGCCTTCTTTGACCCACACCCTTCCAACCTAAATTAGATTCACCCCCCCCCTTTTAAAAATCTTGCGTAGCTCCCCATGTTGTATTTTAAGAATCATTATGATTTGGAATCATATGTTGTCTCTGTTAGTGTTTAAGTCTTTCCTCCCCCTTGAGATGCTGAACACCATAAGAGCATGGATTGTGTCTATCTTTATTTTCCACTCCATAGCAATTGCACAATATCCTACAAAACCATATTTCTGTTTGAGGTGGAGGTAAATTTTAAAGGATAGGCTTTTTCTCCATTTATAAATTCTACCATGATATAGATCCTTTTTTTTTATAGGTCCTTTTTTAATGGCTGTCTTCTGTATCTCAAAGATACCCCAGGAGAAATGAGGGAAGTGAATACTTTCTCACCAAAATTCCACAAATAAAGAAATCAGAAAAAACGCTAATGTGACAAAAGAAGAGAATGCCTGAAGGTCTAGTCTCAAGACAGGTCAAGACTCATAAAAACAAAGCCTGAGAGAAAGCCACCAGATTGCATAGCCATGTGTTCCTCTCCTTGACTCCAGGACCATGCCCAGGAGGAGGGCATGAAGCAGCATTTCAGGCAATTGGCAGTGAACAACTAGCGGAATCTCTTTCTTACATAACAGTTTTTCTTTTTCTTTTAATGTATTTATTTTCTCCTCCCTCTTGCTGCCTTCTGCTGTGCCAGACAAAGATGCCTATGGTTATTTGGCACGACTAGTAAAGGAGCTAAAAGTGGCTTTTCGGTACTTCATAGACTATAAATGAAACCCAAATTAAAAAAACAATCAGCATGAGTCAAGATACAGGCATCTTTCAGGCATTATCATAAGAACCAGAAGAGAGATGGGAAAGTGGCTAAGGAATAGAAAGCCACAGAGCTCTGGAAGAAAAATCAAATGTAACAAGTACAGTCAAATACAACAGAAATCACAGGAATGGCAACATCTTTTTTTTAAGTTCAGTTTATAAAATCCAACCATCTGCATAATTCTACCTTTGTCTAGTAAACTGCAAATGTTGTAGGAAACACTATGATCTCATTCAAAAATAGGTTTTTCAATAGACATTTCTGCAGATTTACTCTAGTGAGAGTTTAAAAACAAATCAATCGAGGCAGCTCAGAACAAAATAACAGGTTGGATCCACACACCTACTCATATTAACACTGTCTGCAGCATGTGGAATCATTCATGATTTAATTTTCCCCCTAAGTCTAAAATATATTTGTATTTAGTGTGTATGTATATAGAAATATTTTATTCATCCAAATTATTCCACAATTGAGGTTCTATTTTCATCTATATTTGAAGATGACAGTATGCACCAAATACTAAAATTAAAGATCAAGATTAGAAATGGTGCCAGGTATGACCAAGTTCTCATAATTTATAACTGGTAAAGGAAGAAATAAATTATAACCGCCATAGACTAAATTATTTGTTAGCACTTATTATTGTTCTCTTATGAAGATACTACAAGAGTATTTTTCATCTTCTGGACAAGTAAGTAAGATGGGTGTTTATATCTCCAATAGATGTGAACACAGAAGAATGAAATGAAACCCAATCTTCCTGGTCTGTACAAAGCCATGTTACTGAGCAAGTCATCCATTGCCCTAAATAAACAAGTCCATCTTCTCTTTCCTAGACTATAGATATCAAATGATTTCTTAGTCCCTTCCTCAGAGACTAGTGGCAGATTGGTAAGAAAATGAAATACAAGCTGGCCCATCCTACTGCACTCAAGTAGTTTTAACATGGCATATAAAAAGACGCTTGGGTGGCCTAGTGAGTTAAGCGTCTGACTCTTGATTTTTGCTCAGGTCATGATCTCAGAGTTGTGAGATCGAGTTCTGTGTCCGGTTCTGCACTGGGCATGGAGCCTGCTTAAGATTTTCTACCCTCTTTTCTCTATCCCTTCTCCCTCTCTAAGAAAAAAGAAAAGAAAAGAAAGTGAAAAGAATACACTTAATATTCCTGGAGAGAAGTTTGGGTCCCTCAGGGTTTATTTCAGCCATACTATGTCTCCCTATCTTACTAGAGCAAAATAATATGGCCTACTCTCTGGCCACAGAAAGTTTACTAATAATTATATCAGCTAACAGTAATATAAATCTTGCATGGAGCACTCCTAACCATGCCAAAAGCCATGACAAACTATATATACACTTGAATGTTCTGAAAAACTATCAGAGAAAATTCTCCTTTACTTGTCATGTTTCTCTCAAACCCTTGAATATTATTTTAATTTCCAACACATGGAAAGAAGTTTCAGATAAAATCTACATTTTCAGAGAAAGCCTGTAGGTCAGTTAGAACAGAGAGATGTCCATAATGACTCTGAATGCTTCACACTATTTCAGTGGGTAACAAATAAGCCACACATGTGGCCATGACAATTGTTAAGTTCCCTAACCACATTTCTAGACAGGTAGAAAGTTCAGAGTTCTCAGGAATTTGGGGCATGATGCCTCTACAAACAGGCTGAGGAGTAGTCCCTTACAAGGACAGGCTAAGCAGTCTCTTTTGCTCAACAAACAGGTTACTTAACAACCACAGAAAATATATGTCATTTGTCTCTGGGCATGGTCTAGCTTAGCCCCATCAGGTATTCTGTGACTCTAAGAATTTTTTAAAAAATTAGTCTCATTTGTAAAACTACAATACATAGATGTACTAATAAAAAAATTGTTGGGGAGGGGCACCCAGGTGGCTCAGTGGTTGAGCATATGCCTTTGGCTCAGGTGATGATCCCGGGGTCCTGGGATCAAGACCCGCATCAGGCTCCCTGCAGATAACCTGCTTTGCCTCCTGCCTGTGTCTCTGCCTCTCTTTGTGTGTCTCTAATGAATAAAAAAAAAATTTTTTTAATAAAAATAAAAATTGTTGTGAAAATAATTACTGACTTACTGTAGAATCTTATTCTATAACTTTTATATAGGATATCTTGAATATATGTGTCTGAATTTGAAATAAGATATGATACATAATGGTACTTCATTCAGAGACAATCATCATGTAATATATTTAATATTACTAAATTAGTGGCAGTATGTGCAAGTTGATTTTGTACTACATTCTGCCTGTATCCTTCACTAGCAAGGAGTTACTTTTCTCATGAAGCAGCTAGATCACTGAAGCCTAAAGTACTTTAAGTCACCTGTCATACCTCTCCCCAAGTCTTCAATTAGCCAAGCTAAATATTCATATTTCCTTTCATTATCCACCATATAACAAGATTCCCAGAACTTCACGCCATCATGGTTATTTTCCAGTAAGTGTGCTGTCATTTGATAGTATTTCTTTAAAAATATCCAGCTAGTTTTATAACGCAATATTTTACGTATGATCTGATTAACATAGACTGGAACGATTATTACTTCTCTGCATCCAAAGACAAGAGTGCTACTAGTCCATATTAAGACCAATTCCACTCTGGGAAATGAACTAGGGGTGGTGAAAGGGGAGGAGGGCGGGGGGTGGGGGTGACTGGGTGGCAGGCACTGAGGTGGGCACTTGACGGGATGAGCACTGGGTGTTATTCTGTATGTTGACAAATTGAACACCAATAAAAAATAAATTTATTATTTAAAAAATAAAAAATAAAACAAAAATATTTTAAAAAGACTAATTCCATTTCATTTTACAATGTTCATATGTATGTATATACGTGATCTATTTAACACAGCACACTTCATTTGTCTGTACAGTTTTCCCGGGAAGGCTGTTACCTTCACTCTTGTGTTCAGTTGTACATTGCCATAGGAACCTCTTGAAATATTTAAATAATGAACAAAGAAAATGATGCCAGGTATGAAGATGTCATACCCGTTTGTCACATTTAGGAATACAATGAAAAATATTTAGATATGCTTTTCTAAATTTTAAAAAAATAGATAAAAGTAAATTGACTAAAAGGAAGTTGCTTTAACTTGTAGGAAAAAAAATAAGTTGCCAACCATATTTAGAAGAAGTAGAGTACTTCTTTGATAGATACGGTTAAAAAATAATCTAAGATTTTAAAATATTCAAATCTCAATTTGTTTAAATTCTAAAGGCGTATTTCTGCCTGAATGTTTTGCATAATTCTGCCAGAACTTTTCATATAATGACATCTTCTTACTGATACTTTATGCTTATTACAAAACACATGAAACAAGAAATGAAGACCAAAGAGCTTTTTTCTACTGATCTTTTTCAAATTACATGTTAGGAAAAAAATGACAGTGAAAAATACAAAATGATAAGGTTTTAAGCTTCATCATCCTTTCTATTTTTTTCCCCATAATCTCCTTTTTCCTTTTTAAATCCTCACTCATTCCACCCATTTCTCAGTCTTTTAAGTGCACAGAATGTTATGAGTAGCAAAGCCCAGAGGATGGATTTTGGTTATTAAATTTGAAAAGAATCTAAAGCAACTATAGCAATTAGTAGTCAATAAAATACTTTCAACTAAATAAAATTAATCTCAGCACTATTCCACATAGAATATCTTGCCTAAGAAAACCTTTCCTGATAGAAATGCTACAATCTTCGTCAGTCCTGACTTAAATGCCACAATTTGTATTAGAGAAAGCATTATTCACATAAGGCAAGGTAAGACTGAGTTAAATCACAGTGATTAATTTGCTTATGAGATAAAGCTGAATTCAAAAAAAATCTATAAAACTAAACATGTGGAAATGATAGAAGGAAATGTCTGTAATTGGGGCGAAGTTTCTTCTCTAATTAGCTGCAATGCATCATTAAATTCTATTGTATTAGCAACTCAAAAAAATTTCACTGCTTTGGAACTAACAAGAGAAGAGAAGCATTAGAACAAAGACATTTAACTTCATACATTTCAATCTTTTTCAGAATATATTCATCGTTAAATCTGATAACAATCAACATTAATAAAATATCTGAAAGAGATTATCAACAAAATGGATATAAACATATAGTAAGATAAAGTATTCAGCTTACTGAGGAACAGGAAGGCAAATAGAGGTCTCCGACATCAAATACGGGATAACTGTTAAAATTCAGATGCTGTTTACTAAAGCTACATCCTCAAGTACACTCATATTGCTAAGATTGTGAATTATAGAATGTATTTGATTACTATCATCAATCTTTCATTTCCTTTTTTCCACCTTTGTATTTTAACAAGCTCAGTCAATTGTATTATTATCCAAAAAGCTTGCAGTACAGATGAAAATGTGATAGATGATAGATAGATGATAGATAGATGAAAAATAGAAAGCTTTATTATGAAAGCCATATAAGCTCAAAGGCTGCTGTGCTGAGAATATACTATAAAGGGACAGAGCAGTTATTTGGTTCTACCCAGGTAGAACATAATGGTGACTTGGACTAGGAAATGGCGATGGAGTGGTGAAAACTGGAGGTGGAGCCAGCAGGATTTGGTGGTTTTAATGTGAAGAGGTTTGTCTAAGCACCTGAGGGGTAGAGTTTCCATTAACTGCATTAGGGAAGAATGTCCATGGAGCAGGTTTATGGGAGATCATGAAGAGTTCAGTTCTGGACAGTTTCACTGGATGTGAGGAGGCAGCTGGATTGGGGAGTCTGTAGTTCAAGACCAGGTCTAAGATGAATGTGTATATCTGGGCAGTGTTAGCATACATTTTTAAAGTCATAAAATTGTATGATATCACTGAAGGAGAGAATATGGACAGAGAAGCAAAGAGGTAGAAGGACTGGGCTCTAGAATAGAACCAGGGATCCCTGGGTGGAGCAGCAGTTTAGCACCTGCCTTTGGCCCAGGGCGTGATCCTGGAGTCCTGGGATTGAGTCCCACATCAGGCTCCCTGCATGGAGCCTGCTTCTCCCTCTGCCTGTGTCTCTGCCTCTTTCTCTGTGTGTCTCATGAATAAATAAATTTTTAAAAATCTTTAAAAATTTTTTAACTTAAAAAATAAAATTCCAGTTAGTTAATATACAGTGTTATATTAGTTTCAGGTATACAATATAGTGATTTAACACTTCCATACAGTACCCAGTGCTCATCACTAATGCATTCCTTAATCTCCATTACCTATTTTCCCCAACCCTCACCCTCTCCCCTCTGGTTGCCATCAATTTGTTCTCTATAGTTCAGAGTCCATTTCTTTAAGAATGCATTTTTAAATTCAGCCTCTTGACTACACAATTCATGAGAATCTCCCATAACTCCATTGCAGGCCCAGACTTTGGTGTATATCCCTATATTTACAGTTCTGTTACAGCTAGTTCTCACACATCTGGATGATATTTTCTTAATAGGCTGGAAGAAATCAATGCAGGCGTGGACAGTTGCTGTCACATTGAACTTTAGATATGTTTTATATGTGCACAACAAACCTTTCATATTTGCCACAGTTATTTAACTCTGCCTCTCCATTTAGCCAAAAACTACTCTTTTGGGGCAGCTGGGTGGCTCAGTCTGTTAAGCTTTTGCCTTTGACTTAGGTCAGGATCTCAGGTTCCTGGATCCAGCCAACATCAGGATCCCTGCTCAATGGAGAGACTGCTTCTCCCTCTCCTTCTGCCCCTCCCCGCTGCTTGTGCTCTTTCTATATATCTCTCTCTCGTGCTCTCTATCCCAAATAAAGAAATAAAATCTTTAAAAAACAAAACAAATCACTACTCTTTCTGTACTCTCCATTCAGTTAGGAGGCACATCTGTGATTTTTTCTTATCCAAAAGCTAATCCACTTTAATATTTTGTCTTTTTTCTTTAAGAATCTTTTCATTTGAACTAACATTTTATTTTACCTATACTATTAGCCTCCCAATCTTTTTTTCCTATGACTCCACTTTCTGTGGATATTTACTAATCAGATGTACATTTCTGTGACCACAAATGAAGAACAAGCAAACCAAACATAAAAACAAAAACAAAGAGCAGCCCAGGTGGTTTAGCAACACCTTCAGCCCAGGGTGTGATCTCAAAGACCCAGGATCAAGTCCCACATCAGGCTCCCTGTGTTTCTCATGAATAAACAAAATCTTAAAAAAAAAAAAAAAAAAAAAAAAAAGTAAATAATAGGATCTCAGAAATTGTTTCCTGCTGCATGGCATGTGCATTTCCGGACACAGCACATGTCAGAGTGTCATACCCTAACTATATCATGAGGCAGATAGGTGAGCAGGTCCTTGAGGGGAAACTTTTGAGAATCTAGTCAGCTTCCTTCCTGAACTAACCCAGCATCTGGGAATACAGAAAGTAGCAGGGACTCAAAACCTGCCAGGCTGTGGCATAGGCTATGAGTCAGTTTCTTCAAACGTAAAAGGCCCTTATTACATCATCTTGCTGGTGTTTTCTGCCAGCTACCGGTTGACCATACTGCATTTTCTGAAAAGAAAAGCTTCTGACTGAGATGGTGATTGATAAGGTACACCTTTGCCTCTTGATCTGTTTCACTGAATGTGGACCTCAAAGGACAACATGCATTTAACATCTTAATACTTAAAACACTGAGTCTCACTGTACCCTGTGAAAGGTTCTCTTCCTTCTCTGTATACCCTCCCCTCTAACCATATATTGTTTGGCTCAGGCATATATAAATCAAATTCCACAGAATGTAGTTTGTCCTTTCCCCATCTGTGGTCACACATTCTATTTTAATGGCCATTTAACTAGAAAATTAATACCACAGCTCATAAAATGTTGAAAGAGGGAGAAATCTCACCCTCTTTCTTGATCCCTCGAATAATTACCCCCAAGGATCTCACCTGCACTTCCTTTGAAGGCTTCCTTCCCTCAACTCTTCCAGATGCAGTCCCTAAATATCCCCTCAACCATCCTCTCTTAACAGTAGCTGCTCTGGCTTAAAACTACCTAAGTGAAATTCCTCCAGCTGAACATGTACTTTGCTCATTTGCTCTTTTCCTTTGACATTGAAAGGTGCTTATTGAACACCTTAAAGAAAAACTCCAAGTCAACATCATATGATTAAAAGAACAAATCAAATTTGTGGGAAACGGCAAGGAAAGTAATGTACTATCTGATTATCATGTCAAAATTCAGTACCTAAAAATAATCATATCCACGGATGCTTACAAAGAAAAAGAGCTCAACACTGGTTTTCTCTAAAACTCGTGCACAAGCCCTACATATCATCCCCCATACATATTTGACGTGAATCAGCTGGGTGTAGGAAGTGAGAATTTATTTTTTTAATTTGGTTTTGTTTATTTTAAGGAGGACTTTGAGTCCTCCTTTGCCCCTAACATGAGATAGATGGGAAAAATTAGAAGAGGTTTCATGAAGAGACAAGCAAGAAATTAGAGATGTCAGATGAATGGGAAGATGGTATCCACTTTATAGATATGTGTAAGGAAAAGAGGAAAATAAAGAATCAAAAGTTGTTTTGTAAACATGTATGAGAGACAGGAAAGATTTGAGTGGAGGACAGCATTGAAGACATATACATTTTTTAGTTCATAAGCAAGGAAGTTTCTTTCTAAATTTTAAATAGGTAAAAAATGAAAGGAGAAAACAAGAATAAAATTGACCAGGAGAGATAGCAGCACTTAGTTTTAGAGGAATGCAGCAAATTACTCTGGTTACAAGTGTTTTAGGGAAATGGAGTAATTAGTTGTTTTCAGAAACCACAATTTCCAAATTAATGATTCATGGTTGAGTGCTTTGCACCTTCTAAGCCCTCAATAGATACTACGATTGATTGATATGTTACTTATGAAAAACAGAGGAACACTTATGAAGCAATTATACAAGCAATATATGAGTGAGAAAGCTACAGGCAGATCTTCAGCTGCCTGTAGATCCTAATGAAATGAAAAATAAATAACAACAACAATAATAATAACCCATACCTTCTCTGTGTCAATGCCCTTTGACATGGACCATGTTGAGACAATATAATCCATGACTCGTTCACTAAGGCCTTTGGGGACCTGATAGAGTTTCAGAAAGTCCCGCACATTATTCAGCATCTCATGGTATCGGTTGGTGTTGGCATACATTTGCTGGAAAATTGTGGTAACATTTCCAAAAATAGTTGCATAAAGAAGAGCTGAAAGAGAAGAAATAATGAAAATAAAATAAATATCCTAAGTGAAAAATAAATATGAATATTGGCCAAATCAATGAATAATTTGACAGATATTTTTATAAACTTTTAAAGATTAATGCATATTAACCCCTGAAAGGAGTACCTGGAATTTGGTATTCATTCAGTAAATGTTACCATCAGTATGAGAAACGTGACTTTATGTGTAGGTGCCTTCCTAGTCAATGTGGCAAAACATGAGAGTGAAGAATTAGATAATCCAAAGTTAGAATTTGCCGAAGAAATTCTAGCTTTAGGCAAAAGATATTTTGCTGCCGTGTCCTCCTGAATGAAGCCTGATCAATTTAAATTTTCCAGGGATTGATGATTCACTGCTTGTCTCTTTCAGCTTTTGGAATACTTCTCTGCTAATAAATATTTTTAAGAGAACATCAGAAATATGGGGAGTTAGGACAAATTAAAGAGTTCTATTTTTTAAAGAAGGAAACAGGACTGGAATAAATAGCTAAATTAAAACTTTACAAGTGCCTGAAAATTCCAGTTATTAAACTCATGATTAATATCATGTTTAATCCCAGTATTGTAATTTATTTGATTCCATCATTTTAATTAAGAGTAAAGTCAACTTGCAAACCATTGCTATATATCTATAAAGTCCTATGAGTGCAGTAGGGATTTTAATGCCCGTGACTGCTACCTCCTCCCTCAACCCATAATTTACCAACTCTTTTCTTTTCAGATGTGGGAGGGCTACTAATGTTGACTTCATCTTGTAAAAGCTTTTTAAAAATAATTGAGTTCAGCCTAAACTCAACATACCTCCAGTCCCACCCACCCCACTGTACCCTGTCCCTTTGGTTCCATTCCTTGATTGACAGTAAGCTCTTTTGAAAAGGGGCAGTACTTTATTCCCCCTAATATTCATAAACACAATGTTTAGTAACCACATACATTCCATAAGCATTTCACAAAAGAATGGGGCATCAGCTAGTGGTCACTTCCATTCTACCTCCTCTAAGCATTTGAAAAATGACTCCTCTAAACTCAGTACAGTCTATTTCATTTCAGTTTCATCAGCCAAATCCATTTGATGAAAGTGGTATAAAATCAAGCTAGTGAAGCAATTTCCAAACCTTAAACTATTTTCAGAAAATCCTTCATTTTTTTTTAAGAACAGTTATTCTTTGAATATAACAAATTATAATTTCACCACAGAAAGCTATGATTTTATAAGCATTTACTCAGTTGTTTTTTGCTGTTATTTAGGGATTTTGATGCCAGTTCAGAACAATTTTTAAGACTGATGATATTTTGTTAAAATTGAGTAGGAACAATATAGTGCTGACATTTCTTCATTCATTCATTCATTCATTCATTTACTTCCAGTGTAGTTAACTTACAGTTATATTAGTTTCAAGTGTACAGTATAATTCTATGCATTACCCAGGGCTCATCAAGATAAATGTACTTCTCCATCCCCTTCTCCTGTTTCATCCATCCTCTCCACCCACAACCTCTCTGGGAACTATTGGTTTATTCCCTATAGTTAAATGTCTGTTTTTTGGTTTGTCTCTTTTTTTTTCTTTGTTCATTTGTTTTGTTTCTTAAATTCCACATATAAGTGAAATCATATGGTATTTGTCTTTCTCTAACTTATTTAACTTAGCATTATACACTCTAGGTCCATCCATGTCGTTGCCAGTGGCAAGATGGATCTTTAAATCTTTAAATATATATATATTTAAAAACAAAAAATAGGTAATCATAGATTTAATATCTCTATTCCATCATTGTTGATATTAGGAAAGACAAATACAGAAATACAAACAAAATAATGACAGATGAATCGTATAACAAATATGGAAGTTTTCATTTTCAGGAAAGAAAAATAAAGAAAATTTATGTTTTTAAAATAACGAACATTTCAGAAGTTAATGAAATAAGGCTACAATCATTTTTTACTACTGTTCAGCTATTATAAGTTGTCAATAAATATCACAGAACTACCTATTATTTTGACATGTTTAGGTTGTTTGGCTCCCTAAAATCCTTGCAATATGCTGTATTTGCCAAAGTGTCTTACTACTGCCTTTTAGTTTAACAAATTACCACACATTTCATCTTTTCGGGTACATTAAATATGCACACATTCGGTTCATATAAAAAGTTTAAGTACTAAAACATGAATAAAACTGCCAAAGTATTAAAAGTGTGCAGCATTAATAAATGAAGAATATAATCAACATCCCATTAAGTTTGGCATATTACAAAGATATCCACTTCTGCTTCCCATTTTCATGGGAGTATGGCAGCCTACTCTGGATAAGACTAATAAACAAGGTCAGGATTTAAAGTAAGATATTCAATTACATGTATTTATATTAAAATTTTTTTTATTTTGATCTAAGTTGCAAAAATTATGCAGAAAATTCATATGTATAACCCACATGCAATTTCTCACAGTGATGACATCTTACACAACTAAAGTCATTTATCAAAACCAGGAAATTGAAAATGGCACAATACAATTAATAAGACCATAGATCTTATTCATATTTCACCATTGTTTTAGATGCATTCTTCGTATGTGATTTTATAAAATTTTATCACATGTGTAGATCTGTGTAATATATCTATATTTTTGAAAAGAGAAACTTCTTCTTCCTTAATATTTTCAATGCTTAGGACTATCATACATTTCAAAAACTATAGTAAGAGAAAGTACAATATTCCATAGCAAGCAAAACACTGCTTCCCACCAGACTCTGTTCCCAAGATAAATGTGTACATCTCTGTGTGGTATGTGTATTTGCCAAAATGTAAAAAAAAAAAAAAATTTAGTGGCCTTCACACCCAGCGTGGAGCCCAATCTCATGGCCCTGAGATTAAGACCTGAGTTGAGATCAAATGTCAGATGCTTAAACTGACTGAGCCACCCAGGTGCCCCCCAAAATGTCTATTTTTAATAGCCTTTATATTTGACAACAACGTGGCAATCATCAACTAATCTTATCATTTTAATTTAATAGTATTCCTCTAATCCCTTGGAGAATCATTGGTCTTCCTCTCATTCTGCCTTGATTGGGAAACAACAGATTACCCCAAAAGGTTGTAATAACTGAATATTTAAAAACTCTTTGGGTCTTAATTTGGGGAGGGAGGAGCAGTACTTAATACCAGAGGGAATAACATTTTTCCTTCCATTGATTCCCCTAATTTTCTTTTTCCTTAAATTGAAGTATAGTTGACACACAATGTTACATTAGTTTCAGGTGCACAACATAGTGATTCCACAAGTTTATATGTTATGCTATGCTCCATCTGTCACTATACAATGCTATTACAATATTATTGACTACATTCTCTATGCTGTACCTTTTATCCTTGCAACTTATCCATTCCTTAACTAGAAGTTTGTATCTCCTAGTCCCCTTTGCCCAATTTGCCTATCCCCTACCCTGACCCCTCTGGCAACAATCGGTTTGTTCTTTGTATTTATGGGTCTGCTTCTGCTTTGTGTTTCTTTGTTCATTTGTTTTGCTTTGTGTTTTTTTTTTAGATTCTATATATAAGTGAAATCATATGGTATTGTCTTTCTCTGATTTATTTCACATAGCATAATACCTTCTAAGTCTATCTGTGTCACCACAAACAGCAAGAGCTTATTCTTTTTATGGCTGAGTAATATTTCATTATATATAGTGCCTACAGTACTCTTCTCTAAGATCTTCACCTGGTCTATTTTCTCTCCTCATTCAAGTATTTGCTTAAAATCCAACTCACCACAGAGGGCTTCCATGACTACCTTTTCCAAACATCACCTTTCTCTCTCTCTCTCTCTCTCTCTCTTTTTTTTTTTTTTTTGTATATTTTTTTATTGGAGTTCGATTTGCCAACATATAATAACACCCAGTGCTCATCCTGTCAAGTGCCCACCCTCAGTGCCCATCACCCAGTCACCCCAACCCCCCACCCACCTCCCTTTCCACCACTCCTTGTTCCTTTCCCAGAGTTAGGAGTCTCTCATGTTCGGTCACCCTCTCTGATATTTCCCACTCATTTTCTCTCTTTTCCCCTTTATTCTCTTTCACTATTTTTATATTCCCTGAATGAATGAGACCATATAATGTCCGATTGACTTGCTTCACTCAGCATAATACCCTCCAGTTCCATCCACGTTGAAGCAAATGGTGAGTATTTGTCGTTTCTAATGGCTGAATGATATTCCATTGTATACATAGACCACATCTTCTTCATCTATTCATCTTTCGATGGACACCGAGGCTCCTTCCACAGTTTGGCTATTGTGGACATTGCTGCTATAAACATTGGGGTGCAGGTGTCCCGGCGTTTCATTGCATCTGTATCTTTGGGGTAAATCCCCAGCAGTGCAATTGCTGGGTTGTAGGGCAGGTCTATTTTTAACTCTTTGAGGAACCTCCACACAGTTTTCCAGAGTGGCTGCACCACTTCACATTCCCACCAACAGTGCAAGAGGGTTCCCCTTTCTCCACATCCTCTCCAACATTTGTTGTTTCCTGTCTTGTTAATTTTCCCCATTCTCACTGGTGTGAGGTGGTATCTCATTGTGGTTTTGATTTGTATTTCCCTGATGGCAAGGGATGCGGAGCATTTTCCCATGGGCTTGTTGGTCATGTCTATGTCTTCTTTGGTGAAATTTCTGTTTGTCTTTTGCCCATTTCATGATTGGATTGTTTGTTTCTTTGCTGTTGAGTTTAATAAGTTTTTTATAGATCTTGGATACTAGCCCTTTATCTGATAGGTCATTTGCAAATATCTTCTCCCATTCTGTTAAACATCACCTTTCTCCTAGATCACTCTCTATTACCTTACTACACCTAAATTCTTAATCTTTTTTATCACTACTTTATTTACTTATTTATTTATTTACTCACTTATATGCTTATCAATCTTCCCCATTAGAAATGCAAATTCTCTGAGTGCAGGCATAGGCCTTGTTCTTTTTGCTTACCACTGTATTTCAAGCCTTGTCTTTTGTGTTCCCTACTGTATTTCTAGAAGACAGACCAGGTTCTGGAACATAGTAAATGTTATATATATTTATATTTTTTCCAGTATACACCAAAAACCTAAGGAACATTTTTTTCAGAAACATCCTTTTTGCTAATCAAAGTCTCACTACTGGTGATAGTAGATGAACTACTATCACAGATGGAATATACATTATTAATGAGAGTAGGAGAATAAAATATTTAGAAGCTAAGGTGACACATGTCCTGGCTATATTAAGATAATAAATAAATTGGGAAGGCCCATTATCATTCATCAAACATAATGCCCATGCTTGGCTTGGCCAGTTTTGTAAAGGTCTCTTATACAATTTTACCCTTTGAATGCAATGCTATATAGTCAATTCACCTACTTTATTAATCATAATTAGGCTAATTTATTAAAATTTGATAAGCCTCTTTTTATATGCATTCCCTTAGCCTTTTAAGCTTAAGACAAATTTAGACAAGCTACTTTTGCAAGCTCCTGATATTTAAAGTCTTAGTAATTCTGGCATACAGATTAGTAAATACCTTATCTAAAGAGTCTTATATTTTCTTACACGAAGAAATGATTTTGAAGATAACTGTGGTAGATTAAAGATGGCCACAAATCTCTGACAACTTTTCCACTGACAGGCAGTATCTACACCCCTTCCCCTTGAATTCAGGCCTACTCTATGACTAACCAATAGAATACAGTTACTGTGCTCATATGCCAGTGTCCGGGCCTAAGACTTAAAAAACTAGAAACTTACAATTCCTTGGTGTTTGAACACTAGCTTTTGGTTGTACCTTCCATGTCCTGAAGGAGTCCAAGCACTCTTCTAAAGAGGGCTACACAAAGAGGAATCAAGGTACCTAGCCAATAGCCATAGCTGAGCTCCCAGCTAAGCACAGGCCTTAAGCTGGGCAATTTAAAATATTGATGTAAGAAGACATCTCTGGCAACACTTAAGGCTATGTAGGTGATTCAGTAATCACTTTTTATTTCTATTTCCATTTAATAATCATAGTTAAGATATGAAGGAGGAGTGTCTGGGTGGCAAGTCAGTTAAGTTCGACTCTTGATTTTGGCTTAGATCATAATGTCAGGGTTGTGAGATCAAGCCCTGTATTGGGCTCCAGGCTGACTGCTTTGAGATTGTCTCTCTCCCTCTGCCTCTGCCTCTGCCTCTGCCCCTTTCCCTGCTCCCACACTCTCACGCATGTATGCTCTCTCTCTCTCTCAAAATAAATAAGTAAAATATTTTTTTAGTTATAAAAGACATGAAGGAAAATGATCCATCAACCCATAACTATGTGTGCAGCACACATCTTGACAACATCAGCTAACCAGCCATGTCTGTGGCTGAACCAACTAAGAAGTGGATTTCTAGACCCACTCAAGCCACCCCAGTTGATACCACATGGATCAGAAATAAGTCATGCCCTCCTATCCAGGCATAAATTAGATTCAAGAGTAAAATAAATGGCTATTCTTATTTTAAGCTGCTATGTTTGATTAGTTATACAACTAAAATAATTTAAACCTTAATAAAATAGAATGATTCTCAACAGGATAGAAAACTGGGGGATGAGGGGAGTGATCTCCTTACAATGCACATCAGAACTCAATAGTATATTTTAGGAGATAGTTTTAAAACCTTTCATATACTTTATATTTTCAAATTCTAAAACATCTATTATTTTTATAATATAAGCATTAAAGGCATGAATGTTTAATGTTTTCGAAAGGAGGCACAGATTAAAAGATTGAATAATGCCATTACTAATCATTTATTTCATTATTCATTCACATTGTTGACTTCAGTAGATATATACTGAACATTTATTTTATACCAGCCACTACACTAGCCACTAAGGATATGATGATAAAAAGATGCAGTTCCTGCTCCCAAGTAATAGCACTACTTTCTATAGAAAAAATACAGTCTTTAATTCTCCCAAATCACATTCTTTGAAAGAAGGCTAATGATCTTTTCCTTTTCATAGGTTACAAAAATTCACAAATAAACTTAGAGCCAGTCTAAGTATATAAACTAAATATAGTTTATTTCTTATGGTTAAGTAATTTACAGAATCAAACAAAAATCTATGCTGAGCAAATTAATTGTAACTCAGCTTCCACTCTTAGGAGTTCCTCACTAAAACAGATAAGATGATGATATCTGGGTCTCTGAAGGAATTACATTCTCCAGTCACTTCATTTTGTTTGTTCCTTAGGTCAAGCTGCATCCATTCATCTCATTAATGATTTGTACTTTTTAGACTTTTTGTGCCTGTTCATGATGACATCCAACATTTACTTTTCCTAATTACCTTCTTATAAATCTTGGCAAGTAAATATTGGCCTTAGAATAAGCAATTAAAAATGTTGCTATGAAAATGCATTTCTGGTAACCTTTAAACCATGTAGGTGCTTTAACCATCATTTCCATTTCTATTTACATTCACTAAAGTCCACCTTTAATAATGATATTCAAGATGTAGAAGGAAGATGTCCCATCAATCTGTGATTGTATGGATAGCTCCCAGCCTGTTAAAATATATGATATGATTCCTGTTGGTCTTAGAACAAAGTGAAGAAGCTGATCTTCAGAAACCTGTGGTTTCGAAGTCTTCTTCTCCTTCCAATTCTCTTATAATGGCTCCTGGTTTCCCTGGATGCTCTTTTGCAATGACCCACATATGTAGGCACCCTCTAGGCATCTACTTATGAGCAGAAATTTTCTTTTCCGGTCTTCACTTAATCTATGCCCCATTCTATCTAGTACCTGAAATGCACCAATTATCCAGTTAGAAATGAATCTTATTACTTTATGTTAAATATTGAAAACCATTTAATGTACTATCTTTCTAAGAAGTGTTAGAATTTTGAAGGAGTAATTCCAGTTAATACGAGTTGATTAAATCATTATTTGAATTAAATGCCAACTAGTGAGATGCACTGGGACACAGAGGGACAATTTTTGGAGCTAAGAAAATTATAGCATAATATTAGACAGAATGCACCAGTTTATGGATGATCCCATGAGTGTCATAACAACTGACTACATCAAAATAGTCTCAATAATTACATGAAGTGATTATTGATATTATTTCCTATATACCCTGAGTCACTTAATTTAATGAAATTAATACATAACAGAAACTTATGTTAATAAATTACTAATGTAACATCAAAGATGGAAGAAAAGAGGAGATGAATGGAAAGATATAAGAGGATTGTTCATTCAAAGAACTCTAAGAAATTAAAGTTCAAGTAAAAACAAAGAATCAAAATAGCTTCACTTCATCTTTCTATGATAGCTATTCTATTTTTTATGCTAAGCAAATCCATTTTATTTTTCTCTCTAATCCAGCACAATTCATTTACACTTCTAGTGAAATTAGTACATTTACCTTGATTATATAGCTATAGAAATTTTTGTAGCTTTGATAAAGATTAGATGGAAAATATAAAAAAGGACTCTGAAATAAGAGGAGTAATAATAATAGATTGATAATAATAGATGCTCATAAAATACTGACCTCATCATTTCAAATTTGCTTATTATGAATCAAACAGTAGTTCCTAAAAAATATCAAAATATATCAGGCAACCAAAGACAACCAAAAATTAGTATTATCTTTAGAGGTTGCAGCTCCCCACTAGTGCCCATTTCATCCCTCTCTTTCATATACCTACTACCACCCTGAGCCCCCTTCTTACAGGGGCCTACCTCATTGCTTAGGACATCACATCCTCCTGGTTGGTACACTGCCCAGCTGATACAAAGGTGAGATCTCTCTCTCTCACTCTCTCTCTCTCTCTCTCTCTCTCTCTCACACACACACACACACACACACACACTTTAGAGGGAGCTGTCTTAGGTACTAAGCACCATCTCAAGCAAGGGACCTGCTCAATCTGCCATCCTTGGAATGCTGGTCACTCTTCTTTTGTTTCTCAGAAATTCTAAAGCCATCTTAGAAAGAAACAGAGGAAGGATAAATGTGAGATTTGGAAATAAAAAGGCACACAGATAGAGATTGCTAGTGATACAGTCACTCAGACATGCCTGCAGGGGAAAAGAGATACTTTTATTTTGATGTTATGTTTCAAAAATCATAGTTACAAAGAAACACTAAAACTTCAGGTGAGTACAAATGACTAAGGAAAATAAGATATATTCATTTCAGGTGATGCCAAGCTGGGCAAAGAACAGCACAAACACAAAAAAGCAGAACACCAATTTGGAAAAGATAGCATGATGGACCTTTCTGTTTTTGCAATTAAAGAGATTTCTTTAATGTTTCTATGTCAAAAAATTGCTAATGTTTTGGTTTCTAGGAACAACTGAAAGTACAGATTATATTTTACAAGTTACTTAACTAATAATATGTGCTTTTAGTTCTTCTATTTTGTTTCCAATTTTTTTTTCCTCTGTTAAGTTAGGAGAAGGCATATTTTCTCTTCTATCATCTCTATTCTCCCTCTCTCTTTATCTCTCTCACACACACAAGTTCAATTATGATCTGATCTGATGAATAGATGATATGATATAAGCTGTATTTTTCAGGATATTTATAAATTCTTATATTGTATCTTTCTTTAAAAAACCTTAAAACAAAAAATAAGGAAACTATAATGGTAAGATTCAGACTATAGTAATTCAATGATTTGATACAGAAATTTTCCTACACCCCTCAACTTAAGGAATGCAAAGGTCAACCTGCTTTATCTAGTTATAAATCCAGCTTTATGAGCTACAGGAAAAAAGTGAGAAAATAAAGTGAGTTTGGAATGGTACAATTAAGGTAAAAATGGAATTTCTTTTACTTATGGATCTTGTCTGTTTATTTTGTATTAGATATACATTTTAATTGCTTTCCAGTAGTCTTTGTTTTTTAGCAATAATATCTGCAAGTCATTTTTGTAATCTTTAGCATCAGAATATAAAAAGAAACATAAGTAGAAAGTAACACTAAATCATTTACTCTTTCTATATATCTATAAAGTAGATGTTACTATTATGCTTACCTTAAGATGGAAGCACCAGATATAATATTTGAATAATCTTAAGATACCTAGTGCCAAAACACAAGTATTATTGATTCAAGATCCAAAAGTGAAGTGGCATTGCCAACAACCTGAGGACTCCTAAGAACAGTACCTGTAGAATAGCCAAGAGCTTCTCATATACTCTTGCAAACTATCTTCTTGCTGACCTTCAATACGATTCATTCTTTTTTTTTTTTTTTTTTTTTTCGATTCATTCTTACTTCCAAATTTTTGATCATGCAATTCCCTTGCAATGGATTTCAAATATGATCACAATTTATTTTCTATCTTGGTATGCACATGTCTTTGTCTTTGTCTTTCTATCTTTGGTATGCTTCTCTACCATAGGTGGAATCGATTTCCTTTCATCTGGGCTGGCTTTGTGACTTCCAATAGAATGCGACAGAGATGTTATTATGCAACTTTGCTTTCAATTTATGAGTATACATAGAAACATGACTAGAAGGATGTTTACAAAATGTTAATAGTTGTTGTATTAGGAAAATAGAATTTGTGGTGATTTTATGTTCCTTAAAGTAGTCTACATTTAAATTTTTACAATAAGCATGTACCATTTTTATAAAAAGAATAAGTTATTTGCATTTTTAGAAAGGACAAAGCTATAAATCTCTTTAAAGGACAATTAGTTTAGCTCTCAGGTGACATATTCATGAGGAGTCATTAAAAACCCAAGATGCTAATGGTGATAGCAAACCTTACTTAGTGCTTATTATAAGCCTTATTTTTGTTATCTCATCAAATTCACATAATCGCCCTAGGTTACTATTTTATCCTCATTACAAACATAAGAAAACAAATTCAGGAAATTAATCTGCCCAAATTCAGGTCAGAGCTTCAACCTCAGTAACTCCACAACCCAACATCCTCATCAATTTTAATGTTGATTTTGTAAATAATAACCATCCTATCCCGCAGCAGACCTATTATAGCCATGTTAGCTGTTTACTAATCAGTGATATGTCCAAAAGTTCTTCAGTATGAACAGCAGATCTCAAAGAATCAAATACTCCTAGGGTCTAGATTATAGGTCAAATAGAAACAAGATGCACCCCTTAGGTGAGATGAACCAAGAACTGTTTTTGGTTCCTCATTAAACTAGGATATGCTTACATGAATACAGACTCCTAAGCCCTTAAATCTGTTATGGTTGCCACAATACCTAAATGGTCATTTAATACAGTAGAAAACAAAATTTATTGATTGATATCTCTGTAACATAAAAGGAAAATTCTAGTTTACGTTGCTTATCCCTAATCACCATGATACAATGTTAAATATATACACATGATACATATCAATATTAATCAGGAATTAATTTTTTCTTTCTTAAAAATATTTAGTACATGCACATAGCCTAGAAGGAAAAGGCACTCTGAGAGAAACTGCAGGATCTCTACAATGGGAAAAAGTAATCTATCTGCCAGACTCAGTACATTTTTTTTTCTCATTTATTTTATCACTTCCCCCCCTAGACTCTAAGCTACTGAGTGTAAAAAATTATATCCTTGACTTTTTTCAAACCAAGTCAGAGTTTTGCTCAGTGAAGGAATAAATGAAAGTTAATTTAGCCTTCTATAAATAAAGAGATATGAGGATTTCTCTGACTATGTGAATATAATAGAACATTAGCACGACTGTATCTCTCTGGCTGCCTATACAGTGCATGAACAATCTTACTCCTTATTAATATTTCATGTAATGCATAGCAAACACTTCATCAAAGGAAAGGCATTATTATCCTTGAATGAATGTATTCTTTAAGCTTCTTAAGCCAGGACCAATATCATCTATTTCCTCCAGAATCCTCAAGAATAACTAGATATTCTTCAACAAAGAGTATGACTGACAAAAGTTGCTGACTAAGATGAAACAGAACGGTGATAGGGACTCTCTCCCTTTTTTGGTGAAATTATACCATGGGTTTGTGGGAGCATAAAGACAGTAAGTTTTATGTACACTGTCAAAACTTTTTAAGAATGGTATTTTAGCCATTTTATAAATATAATTAGGCCCCCTGTGCATTGGCCAATAGTCAGGGTATTCACAAACATATCAAGCATACATGTATTAAGTGCCTGTTGTATGTAAACAATGATAGGCACTATGAGACGTACAGAGGTGTGCAACTTTATGTACATATTTTAAATTTTTGAATTAAGACTGGAAGCAATTTGGTTATAAAATTCTGTACTCAGGAATGATTATGAATGTTCTCGTACTGCTTAAAAATGTTCTTAACCAAGGTATCAGAAATCTGACAAAATATCAACACAATAAATACCCTGATCATTAAATAATTATACATTTGGCAAAATGCTCTGGAAGAGTTAGTAAGGTCAAAACTGAACAGGTTGACCTTACAGTCCTACTAAGGGTGTTTTACATTAAAATTACAGGTTAGCCTCATCATTGCTGACTTAATACTGCCCTTGACAACTCTCATTACTCTAGTGCTACCTCCTTCACTTTTAGGACACACTGTTCCTCTCCTAGCTCTTGTCTCCTCCCTTATCTAAGGTATCTGTCCAATTAATCATTCAAACCTACACCCTCTGAGAGTAAAAGAGGACATTCTCAATATTATGTCGGGACAACAGGAGTGAGTCGATCTGTCCTAGGTAAACTAGAGACACTATGTGTCACTCCATTCTTACTCCAACTCCTCTCCCTATGGTCTCTCCTCTCATGATAAGAAACAAGGTCTATAGGTTTCTAATAGTCTTTTGCATCAGAACTCACTCCTTGAGAAAGACTGGCCATTCATGGGATCAATTATCATCTGACCTAGATGGCTAGCGTGTTTTTGTGCCCTACAGTCTCATGTTGCAAGTGCCTACACACATATCACTTTATTCGGATGAATGCATTCCTCAAACTGCCTAGTGTGGTGCCTAAAAGGAATCATGTCATTTTCTCCTAACCTACAATATTCTCCAAATCTCTTTTTACAGTGATCTGAACAGCAGAAAGTATAAAACCAAGGCTCTAAAAGTGGAAACCCCTACATCATTTGTTGCTGGGACTGTAGACAGACTAATATAGTTGACCCTGAGTGTTTAAAATAAAGATATAAGTGAGATGATAAACTTATGTCTAGAGAAGGCAAAATGACTTACAAGAATCTGATTTGATGGAGCAGCCCGGAATTTGCAAACTATATTCTTTGGAACACTATAATTCTCTATGACTTTAACAGATGTCTAAAAAAAAATCTAAAAAAAATAGTTTCTGGATCAAATAAGTTTTCTATTAGCGCTCTCTCTCAGAGTCCCAATTCACATTAGCATATCACAATGCTTATTAACATATCAAAAGCTCTGAGAAGCCTTGCAGTAAAGACACCATTTTTCATAGTTGTTTGTTCTTGGAACCCTTTTTATTCATTAAAACCTTAGGAACATTTTGCAGATCTCCATGGAAAATCATTTCACAATCCCTGCAGTAGGCAGGAGGGAGCAGGTGCAGGCATTAGAGTGTATGAGAAATGGTTGCCATTGTCCCAGGATGCTAATGCAGGCCAGCAATGAGGAATCCATTTTAACAAACCTAAAAATTGGTGGTGCTACATGAACCAGTGTCACAGATTGACGTAGAGAAGGAACTAGTTACAAAAGGTAACACTCACCTGTAGTAAAAGCAAGAGAAGGAGTGAGTGCTGGGTGGTGAGGCCAAACTTGAATATGATTGAAAAATAATCCAGGCGGTGGTAGAGAGCAAGGTGAGGGACAGTATAGGTGAATTGGCAAGTCTGTTGCTCTCTCTAGCCAGAGTTGTTGAGTTTTTAGGCAGACTCTCTGTGTTCCCTTGCCACTGTTTTGTGGGTCACAAAGTGGCATTCTCTAAATGAATCTTAAGTCAGGGCACCTGGATCGCTCAGTTGGTTAAGTGTTAAGCGTCTGCCTCTGGCTCAGGTCATGATCCCAGGGTCCTGGGATTGAGCCCCATGCCTGGCTCCCCATTCAGTGGGGAGCATGCTTCTCCCTCTCCCTTTGCCCTTCCCCTCACCTCTGCTAACATTCATTCTCTCCGTCTCTCTATCTCTCTCTCGCTCTATCTCTCTCTTTCAAATAAATAAATAAATAAATAAATAAATAAATAAATAAATAAAATCTTTAAAAAAATAATTGAGTCTTGGGACGCCTGGGTAGCTCAGCCATTGAGCATCTGCCTTCGGCTCAGAATGTGATCCCGGTATCTGGGATCAAGCCCCAAATCGGGCTTCTTGCAGGAGCCTGCTTCTCCCTCTGCCTGTGTCTCCGCCTCTCTATATATGTGTCTCATGAATAAATAAATAAAATCTTTAAAAACAAAAAAACTGGGATCCCCAGGTGGCTCAGCAGTTTAGTGCCTGACTTTGGCCCAGGGTGTGATCCTGGAGTCCCAGGATTGAGTACCACATCAGGCTCCTGGCATGGAGCCTGCTTCTTCCTCTGCCTGTGTCTCTGCCTCTGTGTGTGTGTGTGTGTGTGTGTGTGTGTGTGTGTGTCTCATGAATAAATAAATAAAATCTTTAAAATAAATAAATAAATAAACAAAAAAACTTGAGTCTTAAGTCAGTGTTTGATGAAGAAAGGGTAAAATGCTATTTGAAAAACCTTAGTCTTGTATGTATAGACAGCTTGCACTGGAATGTGAGAGACACTAAAGGCAGGTTTAGATAGAAAGGCAGGTTGGTAAACATCTCTGTGAAGAAGTTAAGAGCATCTGAAACAGAGCAGGGACTGGCAGAGAGAGAGAGAGAAAAAAAAATAAACCAACCAAAGACATGAGGAAGAATCAGCGGACTCATACAGTTATATCCTTGCAGTCCTGCGCCCTGGGCAGCATCTGCCATATCTCGGCTCTCTGTCGTTTCAGTGTGTACTATCTTCCTTTACTTTGATCTATATCTTCCTAAATCTCTTTGTAAATCTCTTCAGTTGTATACCTTTTGCTTCCCTATATAAAGTGTAAATTTTATTGTAAACAAGAAAACATATTTTCCATGAATTGTGCATTTCTGAGGAGAACCTTATGCATTGCTTGGAGCAATAAATTAAATTATATGAAAGGTTAACTGATGTTAAGCATGCGATTATAAACATGCATTTCATATATTATAGGGCACCTCGCTGACTGACTTTATTTTTTTAAAGATTTTATTTATTTATTCATGAGAGACAGAGAGAGAGAAAGAGAGAGAGAGAGAGGCAGAGACACAGGCAGAGGGAGAAGCAGGCTCCATGCAGGGAGCCCAACGTGGGACTCGATCCCAGGACTCCAGGATCACGCCATGGGCCGAAGGCAGGTGCTTAACACTTAACCAACTGAGCGATCCAGGTGCCCTGACTTAAGATTCATTTAGAGAATGTCACTTTGCCACCCACAGAACAGTGGCAAGGGAACACAGAGAGTCGGACTGTCTCACTGACTTACTTTAAAGATAAATTCCTATCCTGTGTTTAAACAGGATTGGGTCTTTTAAAGACTAATCACCAAGAGACTATCACGTAAAGACAATCATATCATCATCCAATTAAATGAACAAATCCATGTGATGATATATGGAGACATGAAAATAATCCATCATGAAATAACAGAATACATTACTCCACTTACAATTCTTGGGAACTATGATTTGTGGAAACTTTGAGTATTTTGGCCAGGGAAACTTTCCACCCTAAGCCTATTCATTAGTTGCTGGCTGAAATGCAAAACTTAGTTAATTGCCTTTAATGAATGGAGCCAATACAAACCTATTAGGTAAACAGAAATAGCATTGGTTTAGTAGGTTTCAAAGGCTTTAATTCTTGATTTGATAAAATTATCCTCATCTTTCTAACGTGCAAGACTGTGTACCCCATGAAGCACTGTGTATCCCCTGAAACATGACATGATATATTACTAAATGTCTTCTCTATCTCCCACATTACTAGGTTTCATTCTTTTCTAATAACACTTGGTACCGAATGTTCACCTTTTCAATAAATCATTACTGCCAAGGTCTGACGTGTATGGAATAAAGCCATACCAAGTTCATTTTACTGGGCACATCACTGTGACAGAAATGTCAACTATAATAAGCATGTGATGAAAAAGATCTCCAGGGCTCCTGTCAGGTAGTACATAACCTGAGAGTAGGTTAAAATTGAACATTTACATGAAGAGGCTGGGTGACTGTGGCTGACAGCTGTCATTAACAATATGAAGAAGAAGAAATATGCCACCTAAGATTTTCCAGCTTTCACAATTTACAAGTGCTTTCACATTCCCATTTAATCTTTCCAACAAACATGGGGTTGGGCATTATTCCCCACTTATGGGTAAGAAATATGTCTCTTCTCCCCATCCATATCGCCACTGCCCTAATTAAGGCACTCATCATCTCTCGGCTGAATTACTGCCATAGCCGCCTGACTGACATCTCTGCCAACGATCATGTTCCAGCTATAAGAACGGAGTACTATTAGGTTTTTCTGGGAGGACAAAAGAACCTGAAAACTCAGTTATTTCACAATAACCAATTTTTACTTGGCATTCACATCTATAAGGTGGATGTAGATCATACAGCTCATTACGTTGTTACTAATTTATAGATCAATAATGTGGCTCTTGATGAATCAAGTAAATGCCTTTTGTAATTGTTTCAGTCATTAGGAAAACTCATATGATTTATCTGAAAATAAGAACTAGATGCAAATCAGAGATTCAAGCACATGTCAATATGTTTTATATCCGTGGGCACTCAGTAAAAGTGAGTTTTCCAACTAAGAGACATTAAATTTGGTAAGAATGATTGTTTAATGATCCAGTGATTTAAATTGCTTTAGCTATTGTCTGGAGTCACTTAAGAAATCACTTATTTTTACTTTTCTGGAAAGATGTGGAGTAAAAGAAAATAATAAAATTCTATAACTATTTAGCATAAATGTCCAAAATCCTTCTCAATATTTTCTCCCAATAAAAGAATCAGGTAGCAGGGTACAAAAGAAGATGGAAATGAGAGCAGGCCGTGAACACTGCAAATCACATGAAGTGATTATCACAAATCCACTACTGACAGACACAAAGTGATTTCTGTATATGCACAGGTCAACCGATGGTTCCTGTTCCGAGGGCTGATTTGGTTCTAGTTTTCTATTTCGAATTAGGAACCCGGGCTTCTAACATAGTAGTGTATTTTAGGGGGCTTAATAACCACTAACTCTTAAGCATGCAAGAGGCCTGAGAGTCCTGGGCCTGAAAATAATTCATATTTAAAACATAAAAAATCCCCCCATAGAAGAAAGAACAGAGCATAAAGTTTATCTTCTAGAACTTTATTCCTGAAGAAGTGAGGTTTTTGCTGGACACTTTGCTTTGTATATTTGTTACCACAGAAAATTTGAACTTCACAAGGAAGCTCATAATTAAAGCAACTGAGCACCCTCTGTATAAATGTGCTTTTCCCTTTCAAATGGCTGGTAAGATTAAGAGCATGGGATTTTTGCATTTAGAATCTAAATTCAAATCCCAAAAGCACCCACACAATAGTCAATAAACTTGGAAAAGTCATTTAATCTTTCTGAGTTTCTAGCTCTTCAGCAAAAAGAAAAAATCAATAATAATAATAAACCTTGCCTATTATTTTAGGAATAGTTGAATTACATGATTCATGTAAAATGGTTTGCACAGAGGTTGCCACATACAAAGCACTCATGAAAAGTAAACTATAGCCAAGATCTGGAAGTAACCTAGTGTCCCTCAAAGATGAATAAAGACACTGAGGTTTATATATATACAATGGAATATTACTCAGCCATAAAAAAAGAATGCAAACTTGCCATTTGCAACAACGAAGATGGACACAGAGCATATTATGCTAAGTGAAATAAGTCAGAGAAATACAAATACCATATGATTTCATTACTTATATGTGGAATCTAAAAAGCAGAACAAATGAACCAACAAATAGAAGCAAACCTATCAACACAGAAAACAAACTGATGATTGCCACAGGGGAATGAGTTGGGGGCATAGGCAAAATAGGTGAAGGGGATAAAGAGATACTAACTTCCAGTTATAAATTAAATAAGTCATAGGAACAAAAAGTATAGCATAGGGACTATAGTCAATACTACAGTAATAATGTTGTATGGTGGCAGATGGTAACTATACTTGTCATGTTGAACATAGTATAATGTATGAAACTCTTGAATCACTATGTTGTACACCTGAAACTAATATAACATTGTATATCAACTGTGCTTCAACTTAAAAAAATGAAAGTGATAGTTCTATAAGTAATATTGAAATCTTGCCAGCTCTCTGTATATTGTTAAATGGGAAAATTGAAATCTGACTTCAGTATTATATTGGGTTATCTGAAGATTTTGTAAGTCAGAAAAATACCTCCTAAGCATGAACATGACTGCAGGTGATCAGTCAAATATCAAATTCTAAAACTCTAGTAAGATTTGCTTGCTATTTCAAATACACTCTGGATTTCTTCTTCACTGCTCTTAAATGTAGACTATAAAAAAAAACTTTATAAAGCAAGTAACCATAAGATGACATAGTATCAAATACATTTTTAAAATTACCACTAGATGAAAGGCCAAAAAGGCTAATTTAGACTAGAAAGATTTATTTTCTGTAATTCTTCTTTCTCATTTAGTTCATCTTTGAACAACCCAAAATTATGGTACATATTTAGGGAATGTTAACTGCCTTCCTAAAAATGAAATCTGGACTTCTTCCAACCAAGATGTAGGAACTGATAACAGCCATATCCTTCCATTATAACTAATGAAAAAAATATATGAAATATTTGAAACAAGAGTTTTTAAAAGTAGGGCAGCAAACAGGATGTCATTGTTTCCCTGAGGGACAGGAAATAAACAAGATGAGTCCAACGACTGATCACAGAATGAGGAAAGGAGGGAATTCAGGTTGATCAAGATGACCCAGGTGAGTTGATGAGACTGAGATCTTAATTTGGGAAGGCTACAGAAGCTGAAATTTTTATGAGAGAGTATCAGAAATGAATATGACAAAGAAACTCCAGAAATCTCTCGAGGACCCTTTGAGTCTTTGTCTGTACACTACAATGTATGGATAGGGTGAAACTCCTTGAACCCAAACTAGAAATAGCTGGTGAATCTGTAGGTTGAACCAAGGTCTCTGTTCTAAATTTGCCTTCCAACCAGCCAAAGTGAAGAGACCTCATTGAATATGTAGGATATTCACTAGAAAACCCAGAAAAGTCATGTCTTAGGAATAGGTTTAAACTAGCAAAAGAGTAAAGGCAGGTTGCCTGGGTGGCTCAGTTAGTTAAGCATCTGACTCTTGATTTTGGTTCTGGTTATGATCTAAGGGTCATGGATCAAGCCCTGTGTTGGGCTTCCTACTGGGTGTGGAGCCTGCTTAGGATTCTCTGTCCCTATGCCTCTGGCCCCACTCATGCTCATATTCTCCCTCTCTCTCAAAAGAAATAAATAAATTATTTTTTTTTAAAGAGGCTATTTTAGACTCATCTAACAAAGCTTTAAAAACAAGCCTTAAAGGGAGGGGCACTTGTCGTGTTGAGCACTGGGTGTTATATGATAAGTCACTATATTCTATTCCTGAAACCAATATTATAAGATATTAAGTAACTAGAATCTAAATTTAAAATTTGAAACAAACAACAACAACAAAAAGAATTGATGGTCAGCGATACATCTATAAATAGGCTTAGAATGAGAAAAATGTTGTCACTACTGATTCTTAGTTCACATTCTTCTGGAAGAAATAAGACCTGGACATGTTCAAATTTCAAATGCATATGGGAGAGGAAGCAACAAAAGTCTGGAAGAAATAAAACCTGGACATGTTCAAATTTGAAATGCATATGGGAGAGGAAGCAACAAAAGTCTGGAATTAGCCGAACATACATTACTTTGAAAAATGAATCCCAATATAGATAATCTGAATAATGAGTATTTCTGACTTAAGGACTTGAGAAAGGGAGAGAACAACAACGTGATTAAAATTTTTTTTTAAAAGAAGAAAAATTACAAAGTCAAAAATGCTAAGAGATCATGAGATAATCATTCAAAAGACACTTCAATTCTGACTCAGCCACTAGATATTTAGCAAATCTTTGCATTTTGCTTTTGTCACTGGAGAAACTTCTAAAACTGCCCCCTCTCCTTATGAGAAATCTCCGTGCATCCTAAATTTCCAATAAAAACATTTTCTCAGTAAAAGAGATTATGCCTAATCTCCCTAGCACATAAAATTGCCTCCTCCGTGTGTGTTCTATTTACTTCTACTGTATGTTCATGGTGCTATCAGCCTGTTTCACTTGCTTTATTAAACTCTTTCATTGTCCAGTAACATAGTACTTATCACATGATGGGCCTAATGGATCATAATAAATGTTTATTGAATAAATGTATGAATTAACAAAGAACAAGCCTTAAGAGGATCAAGTTTAAATGCAAATTACTGAGCTATATATAAAAAGAATATTCAAAACTTTTTTTAAAGATTTTATTATTTATTCATGAAAGACACCGAGAGAGGCAGAGACACAGGCAGAGGGAGAAACAGGCTCCATGCAGGGAGCCTGACACAGGACTCGATCCCAGGACTCCAGGATTACGCCCTGGGCCAAAGGCAGGCACTAAAACGCTGAGCTACCCAGGGATCCCCTATTCAAAACTTTTTAAAGGAAGGCAATGAAATCTATCAACAACATAATATTGACAATATCCAATATCTGATCAAAAATTATTATGTATGTAAGGGGAAAAATGTGACCCATAGACATGAAAAAAAATGAGTCAATATAAACAGATCAAGAATTAACAGAGATGACAGATTTAGCATATAGGGACTTAAAGCAGTTTTTATAAATATGCTTAAGGATTTAAATAAAAATATGAATATACAGGGATCCCTGGGTGGCGCAGCGGTTTGGCGCCTGCCTTTGGCTCAGGGCGCGATCCTGGAGACCCGGGATCGAATCCCACATCGGGCTCCCGGTGCATGGAGCCTGCTTCTCCCTCTGCCTATGTCTCTGCCCCTCTCTCTCTCTCTCTGTGACTATCATAAAATAAATAAAAATTAAAAAAAAAAGAGAAAAAAAATATGAATATACAGTGGAGAAAAAGGGAAGGTATATAAAATAACCAGATGAAATTTATAGAGATAAACTTACAAAATTTGGAATAAAAAATTTACTGAATAGGATTTCTAGCAGATTAGATTGTATAAGAATGAAGAACACTAGAAAGAATAAATACATGGGTAAATATAAAAAGACATTTTCCCACTTTTTAATTTATTTAAAAGGAAATTGACCTTAAAGTAAAAACAATTTTATGTTGTAGAGTTCATAATACCTGTAAAAATAAAGTATATGATTAGCCATAGCAGACAACTAAAGACACGGAATTTGAAATTAAAAACCTTCCCACTAATAAAAGTCTACACTCAGGTGGCTTTAACAGGGAATTGCTCAAATACTTAAGGGAAAAAAATAGCAATCTTAGGCAAGTTTTTTTAGAAAATAGATAAAAAGAAAAAAAAAAAGAAAAGAAAATAGATAAAAAGGAAATACTTCTCAATGCATTTGAAGAAGGTAGTATTACCCTGATGTGAAAGCTAATCAAACGTGTACAAGAATATTACAAATCAATAATTCTCATAAATGTTAATACAAAAATGCTTTAAAATATTAGCAATTCAAAAAATATATTAGCAATTCAAATTCAGCAATATTTAAAGATGATAAATATGACCAAATATGATGCATCCTAAAAACATATGATTGATGTAACATTTGGGAAATCAATGTAATTTACTAAAATGACAGACTATAAAAGAGAAAAATCATACAATCATCTCAGTAGATTCCAAAAAAGAGGTTTACAAAATTTAATGCCCATTAATGGTAAAAATTCCCAGGTACTAGAAATTGATGGAAATATCTTTAAAGTGATAAAAGGAATGTACAAAAAGCCTATAAGTGATAACATATTAATAGAGAAAGGCTTATGGCTTTCCCCTAAGATGGGTAGTAAAATCTACTCACTGTCACCACTTTCATTCTATATTATGGTAAGGTCTTAGCCAGTGGAATAAATGCATGGAAAAGAAATAAAAGACACACTAACTGAAAGAGTGAAGTAAGGTGGATTTGCAAACATTCCATTGTGAAAGGACGGTTGCTATTCAAAAGCAAATGCCTTCTATGTCTATAATACAGCCCATATAATAAGTTTTAAATGCACAGAGCCAGGACAGAACTTTGCGTCCACTTTCTGCTACATGTGAACATTTTTATGAGAGAATACTTCATTAAGCATGCTAAGCGAAGTGTTTATTACATAGCTGCTTCACAATAAGTTGCATTTTATGTTTTTCTACCAGAAATTTACTGATCTACATTTATATGCAGTGAAATTTTGGGTGGCGATTCTATGTGAGACACACCAAACTAAACATATAATCTCAATCTCTACCCATGCTTTCACAATCAAGACATCGTAACAGTTTCTTTATTAGGACATCATCCACATGTAATTATATTTTTTGTGGAATAGACTGTGGCACTTGAGAAATAGTTCATTAGTGGTGTGATCATATATTAGAGCTATAAACTCCATCCTTTTAAAAATGCACATACATGCACACTCATCCACTTAACACCTACCACTCAAAGTTCTCAACATTAAAGAAAAAAAATTCTCATACTATGAGAAAAATTTTCAAAAAGGAAAAAACCCAATGCTGAGTTTCAAAAATCCTTTCAAATGGAAAAAAGTAGAAAGTGGGATCTGATGGTGAATGCTGGTGGAGTAAGAACTGTTTGATCTCATTAGGCACACCACTTAGGATATTGTACATTTGAGAGCCAAAAGGAGAACCTCACAATACAAAATTATTGCTTACAAACTATGTTCAAGAAACTACATACAATCATACATTTTTAGAATAATATTAAAATGATGATGTATAGATGTTCTTGGGGACAGAAGTAAGATATAAAGGAGTGGATTATAGGCAAGCAGACAAGAGAGGACTGTGAAGAATTTCATTAACTAGTGGTAACTAGTTCATTAGTGGTAATTTCATCACTGTACCCAATTTTTACTTTTTCCCCCTCTTTTAAAAATAGTGAATAGCCAGTATAAATTTAATATAATATTTATTCATTTGAAACCATCTCAAAAACATGGACTATTTTTAGAAGATGAAAAGTAAATCCTGCATGCGTTTGTTGCCAAGTTGAACCTGTAGCTAACAAAGGTTCCACATGCAATGCCAGGTAGTTACTGATACATGGCTCAGGCCTTCCTTTCATTGACATAGGACAAAAACGCTGCAAAGCTGCAGCCATTTTGTAAGAGGGGAATGAATCTCAATGTGTCACTTTTTAATCAGTTGTACTGATATTGTATAGAAACCCCTTTAAGCTTTCAATAAATGCATATGCATCAAGGAATATTTAGCCCACATAATAGGTCACATTTTTCTACCCCTACATGGCATTACAGGTAATCTATAGTACCCTGACATGGTGCTTGCCTTCCAAGGGCTTAGATTTTAAAATAAGCAACTTCAAGGTACATAAGAACAAAAAGAAATTAAACGCATGTTATTTGTTTAAAGATTTCCATGGAAGATTCCATTAGTTCCATCATTTATAAGTCCTTATGACAAGAATATCTCTCTTCTGAGATCCCTGAAATCCCTCATGCTATAATAAATGGAAAATAGTTAATTACCACTGTATATTTCTAGTAATAGGTGCCACTTAATGACCACTTTCTATCACAATACACTCTGAGGTTGATGTAAGTATCCATATTTATAGATCCAGATGAAGAAAAATAAGATTCAGTGGTTAATCAATGTCCCAAAGTTAGTAGTTGCTGGTGAGTAATGAAGTCTGGGTTCTAATTTCAGGCTATCTACTTTCAAAGTCCTGCTTCTCAATCAGATATATATACAGTTTCCTAAAATAACTTTGATAATCCACTCTATTTCTATCATTCTTGGAAACCTTTTATTTAAAACATTTAATGACCTCTTAGGGACCTTCTGGAACCCAGTGAAAACTCTTCAATGTCATTCTTCTCCTGGTCATCTGGGGAGGACTACAGGTTAAAAGTCTTTCTCAGGAAAATAACAATCCCCTCTAAGAAGAGAGAATGTGAAGTACAGATGAGTCCTGAGCTGCATGCTGTAATTTCTTTTCTTTTCTTTTTACTATTATTTATTTATTTTAGAGAGAAAGAAAGAGTGTGTTTGTGTGAGGAGGAGGAGCAGAAGGAGAGGAAGAGAGAGTCCTAAGCAGACTCTGTGCAGATTGTGGAGCCCAAAGCAGGGCTCCATCTCACAGCCCTGAGATCACAACCTGAGCTGAAATAAAGAGTCTGGAGCTTAATCAACTGAGTCATCCAGGTGCCCCAGCATGTTGTAATTTCTATGCTCCATGACATCCACAACCATAGGACTTGAGCCAAATCTTACAAGCAACGTGCTACACACTCAGTGATCAGACTCACGATTAATGATACATAACACTTAAAACTTGACAATGTCCACAATGCTGATGCAGAGTAGGGCCACATGTCTTCATGGTTCTAAACTAGATGTAACGTGCATCCTGGAGTAATAGTGCCATCACTCTGATTCTCACAATAGTCATTTCAAAACAAAGTTGGGAATTGTTCATTTTCTCTATTTTTTCTTAATGCAGTTTACTAAATTTGTTTTACCATTATGATGCATGCTGAACATGCTTCCTGGGTGGGTTTAATTGAGCAGCATGGCTCTTCAGAATCAGAAAAAGATGCAAATTCACAACCAATCAAAGTTGTTATTAATAAAACGTGCACCTTTAGCTCATAGTGGGAAACTCATAACATTTGGGAAACTAAGCTAATAAAGATTTTCAAATATTTTCTGCACAAAAAGAGCCTTTAGCTTTATATTACTTCCTTTCTATGGAAGGCCTTTCTTACATGGCCTAAGAATTTATCTAATGTTCTTGAAAATTATTATATCAATAGCTTACAATGATAAACTTTTGTGGTTAGGTTTTTGAGTCTCTAAACATGAGTTTAGTCTGAAATTACATTGAGGAATTACAGTGAGAACTGTTTAATGAGTTAATTAGTACTCACTCTTCCAACAGAACTGCACTCATTAATCTGGGAGATAAACAGCAGATGCTTGCTTTCTGCTCTCTGAAGTATATGGTTATTTCCCCATATACTTACTGTCCATTTAACTATTTGATCAGTTGGGGCAACTTTTTGAGTAAGAATTGGATGTATTTGCAAGTTCAGTAGAATTCAATTACCTAAGATATGTCTAAATAAATTTAGCTGCCCTGTTTTGAAAGCTAGTAAATGAATTAGTCTCTTAGGTATTCCAGGAAATGCAGTGATTTCACCTGAAAAACATAGAAGTCTTTTCTCAATATGAAGTAGTTATGACTAACTAGGGATTGCTTCTAAGTTCAGTACAGTGATACCTTTGCTGCTGCTCATGCAATGTGAATTAAATTTAACGTAAATTAAAATTCTAGGACACATTAAATCTGGGATGCTAGCAATCCAATGTGCATTAAGGCTAGACTTGTAAATGGAATATCCAACAGAAAACCTGAGATTGAAAGAGTCCGAATAAAATATATACCTGTAGATACATAAAATTTCTGTTAGAATATACAAGACGCTATTCATAATACTTAACACCTCTGATAGAATGATGGCATAGGTAGAGTGAAGGAAGATAAACTTTTCACATTAATCCTGCTGTTCTTTTTTCTCACTGTGGATATGTATTATAGCAATAATAATAGCATTGATATAATAATAATAATTGTGATTAATGGCTCATAGGTGGAAATAATAAAACTGGAGGAATGGGAGTTAAGAATCTTTAAGCTATGGAGGCAAATGTCCTTTGCTCCCAATTTGGAATTTCTGGATATAGAAACATAGCTAGCTACTTTCTCTTATTAAGACATGGAAACTAAAGATGATTCTAAACCCAGAAGTATCTAACCTGATAGCCAAAGCCCTTTTTGCAACTTAGAACCCCCAGTACTGTAGAAAGAGCATAGTTTCTTCAAGATCTGTATTAGAAAAATTTTTCTAATTGAAATCATAGTAGAACTGGACAACACAAACCTCTATTTAATCTATAATGTACTTATAATATGATACTAATAGCTTTCAGTATGTATATAGCCCACACTTATAATCTGATTTTCCTAGGTCTGTCTGTGATTTGCATTCCAAGCAACAGACATAAGAATGAAAAATTACTACTGTTGGCTTGCCATTTACATACCTTTGAGGCATGTATGTGTAGGGGATATAAATATGCCATGAATATGCCAACTTTTTAAAAAGGCATATAACAAACACAAAGGGATAGACGGCTGGATGATAAGCTAGTAACTATAAAATACTGATGATGAAAACATTACAATCTAAACTTGAATTAGTGCAAGCACAACATCAGAAAATTTTTCCCTAAATTCTATAACATAAAACTGAATCACTTTCAGTATGAAATAAATGAGTTTAGACAGAAATTAGATGCTTTTTAAAAATCTATTGAAAACAAAGTCACATAATCAATGAATTATTTGTATAACTTTATAGGATTCCAATATACAAAAAACAAAAATGATCTCAAGTCCCTAAAAAACATTCTACTTTAATGAGTGAAAATAAGGACCAATTCTTGAAGAATGAATTGGATAATGATAGTAATTATAATTTCTGCTTGATCTTAGTGCTCAGGAAGATTCATGAAATACCATCAAATATCACACACACACACACACATATACACACCCACACATACATACACACACACACACACACATATATAACCAAAACAAACCACAGCTGAAACTAAAAACCTACCAATATGGTACTAGACATGCCATGTCATCTCTCTGCATCTTAATTTATATTTCCTTTAGATTATATGATATCTGCAGTTTTTTCATCTCTAAGACAATTATATTAACTATAATCACTATATCCCATATTAAGAATAAATAAGTATAAAATGTTAAAGAAGAATGTAAAAAGAAAAAAGTGTTTTCCAGAACTATGATGAAAAGATAAAGGCTTATAACTAAAATTATCAGTCTTCACTAGTGACCAGTCTTGTAAATAATCACTAAAAAATTAGAGTGTAAAATATCCTTATAGAAAAAAGTGTTTTCTGCATGATTGGATTAGATGAGGACTGGCTAATGGAGAATTATCCTACATAGCACACTTGAAGACAAAATTTTTAAATATTTAAAGCACAAGAAAAATATTAAAGTAATAAAAATGATGGAAAAATTCATTCAATCAGACATTTTCCAAATATCTATTATGTGCCTGGCACTGTGTCATACAGTGGGGAGATAATGACAAAATAACATGGCCTGTGCCTTCAAGGGAGTTAGATTCCAGTGGAAGTAGCAGGCAGTTAAACAAGTAAGTATTTTAAAATATTATGAGTATAAGGAGAGAAATTTGTTGAAAGAATGGTGAAGACCATTACTTAAACATCCTTTTGTGTTTCTGAGTTACTACTTATCAGCACAAGGGAAATGGGAGAAGTACAATTAAATACAAACTTAGAGACAGTATGTTACATAGTGGTTTTTTACAACCAAATAAAATGTTGAAATTCCAAAGAACAAATCTCAGAGAAAGGGCTAGGCCTGTAAGGAAAATATGAAGCCACAAATCCCATAGCACTTCTCTAAGGTAATAATTTCTGCTTTGGATTCTGTGCTGCCAACACTTGTCTGTTTGCAAATAAACATCTCACAATTATTAGTCATGTTTGCTCAAGCTGAACATTTCTCTCCTGGAAAATTTAGCACCTGCAGAGAAAACACGCACACACACCTACCACACACGAGACTATCACTCTTCTGGGCATTTCAGGTTTCAACTTTGGTACCAATGTGCCAAAACATCTCTAATTGCACAGCTGACTTCCTCTGGAACCCAACAACCTAAAAGATAACAGCCAAGCAGTTTGGCTGCTTGGTCATAAACTGCAATACTTGTAAGTAAAAATGTGTGCTTCAATTTTTGTATTATGCCATATGGTCTACACTTTAAGAGAAAGCAGAATCCTGTGGGGTGTATATTTTCAAGAACACAACCAGCCGTATGCTCTCTTTAATGGCTGTGCTACGCCAAAGCTGTGGTATAGCAAAGCTACCCTGGCTTCAACCAGGGACTGGGCCACGGGTGTGTTTGGAAGCCCATAATGATTGTGAAATTAGTTGAAAATTTAAAGAGTATATTCCCATTTGCTGCATGAGATTCTTCATGAAGTCAAACTTGAATTGAACCTTGAAAGAAATTGGTCATAAGCTACTGGCTTCATCAATCATGCTTTTAGGGAAAATATGGTTTCCGTCAACATGGGCATTGTTCTAATATACATACATGGTTGGATGCTTATTTCTTTTCCACACACTTGGCCATGGGACAGAATAGGTTTGCATTCATGGAGCACTTTGAAACAGGCACAAAATGTGTAAATCACGATATCTCTTTATAAACAATAATTATCAACTAAGAAAAGAATAATATCAGTTAAAATTATTAGTTGAGACAGTTGGATAAAAGAATGTTAGATATGTGTAGAGTTGGCAATATGATGATATGGGAAGTTGTACTTTTCAGGAGTGTTAAAATAATATTTCTAGATGTAAGAAAATACCAAACAAAATACCATCTTTGGTTACCTAATCCCGTTAACTCTGACAATGGCAGAAAAGACATTTTATGGGAGAATATATGATTAGCCTCCTTGCTCCTAATTTTCCTTATATAAATTATGCTATTTGTTTTTAATAAGATGTTCATTTTACTATTATCACTGCATAAATTTCACAAAAGGCAGGTCTAATCACCAGGTAGACTCCCAAACTATACCACTCAGTTTGTATGATCTCCTTGGCAATAGGGGGGAAGCAATGCAATTCAAATGCAAGTTATTGGTTGAGGATGGGGCAAATAGCATTAGTTAGAAACTCCAGTACTATATAAGGACTGCCCAAAGACTTCACATCCAGAAGTTGTATGCTTCATGCAATTCAATGTCAGTATTTACAAACTATATGGTGAATAACTCCAGAAGCAGGAAGACAAAACACAAATGTATAAGAGCAATGTTTCAAAGATCATTTGAGTATATTCAAAAAAAAAAAAAAAAAAGAAGTGTGGGAATAAACTTTCAATTTGAAACACGGTGCTAAACACATCAGATAAAATAATACTGAGCACAATATAAGATTTGAGGCTCATAGGAGAAGACTCACTTCATTAAAATGGAAAAACGTTTGGCCTTGGGGTCAGACCAAGAGTGTTCTGGTGTCAGCTTTGCCACTGTAGTCTAGCATGAAACTTCTGGAGCCCCATGACTTTTTCTTTAACTGTGGTCAAATATATATCCTTATCAATTTCTAGGAACCCAGTTCTTCCTTAAAATAAAAAGGGCAGGTGAGATGATTTTTAGTATCAGCTATCTCTGAAATTGTATGATTCTTTCAAATAATACCAGTGTATGTAATTCTAAGAGCATCTTGCATTTCTTTTACCTAAGAATGGTGATAACTGGTGGCATGCTGATTCTTAGTCAAGAGTCTGAGGCTCTGCAGATGACTTGCCGGGTCTGCTATACCTTATTAGATGCACCGTGATTTGTCTCACAAGAGCATAAACTCTCTGCCTTACAGAAAGGGAAAAGCCTTTGATTTTATCCTCTAATCCCATTCAGCTAAAACTACAGACTGAAAGTCCTATACATATTATATGAAGATGTGCTTAGGACACTGCCAATTGTTTTAGATGCTATGAAAGGAGAATTTGACCAAAAATTATGAGAACATATATTGCCTTTTGGACTACATGTCAGTAGATGAAGTTTATTTTCATCCAAAGCTTTGCTATGTCACCCTTGGCAGGAAAGTCATTCAACCTCTTTGGGTCTCCGATGGATGCTTTGTATGAAATTCGAATTATACCTAACCTGCCCATAGGTAGATGTCTGAAATAGACGATCTCTTAAGGTGACTTTGAACTCTACTATCTCTATTTCTAAAGTTGGAAACTAATTTCAACTCAGTCTTATGGAAGTTAAAGGCTTCCCTTAGAGAACTGTATTAGGTTAATTCTCAAGAGCAGAAATAGTTCCACTAGATATTAGAAGCAAGTGTCTTTGTACATCTTCATCTACACAATAATATCATTATTTTTAAAAATATTTTATTTTTTATTTGAGAGAGAGAGAGAGACAGAGAAAGTATAAGCAAAGGGAAAGGAAAAAAGAGAGGGAGAGGAAGAAACGGACTCCCTTCTGAGCAGGTAATTGATGCCAGGCTCCATCCCAGGACTGAGATCATGACCTGAGCCAAAATCAGATGCTTAACTGACTGAGCCACCCAGGCACCCCCATGATAGTATCATTATTACTTGTAGACTTCCTAAGATTGCAGAATGCATGTAACCCATCTGCATAATCCTTCTGGATCTGTGTCCTTCTTCCCAAAGCATATTTTTCATGCTGCAGAAAAGATCACTGACCCCAAACCAGTTAGATAATATAGAAAAATAAGTCTGCTTATCTAAGAATTTCCTGAAATTGGTCTCTGATAAGACCTAAGAAGTTCTTAGTCATAAAAATATCTAATTTGGGAGAGGCCAATTCACATGGAAAATAATTTATCCTTAGTGCCAATTACAATGTACTCTAATATAGGTGGTAACACCTTTTAATATTAACATCCTTGAGTATGTCATGCAGTGGACTGCCATAAGCTAGCAGTGGCTAGATGTGCCCTGAGAAAGAGGGGATTTTCTCTGGAGTTCTGGTACCACCTTGTAGATAACACAAGTTAAATACCTGACAACAAAGGCTACTCATGGAAGTGCAGAGGTAAGAGAGTTACAGGAAAACAAAATGATAGAAATAAATCAATATATGTTATTCAACATATATTTATTAATTGAGAACTTGACACTTGCCAAGCATTGTTCTAGTCACGGAAGGCATAGTAATGAACAAAATAGACAGACATCCTCCCCTTGGAGAGCTTACATTCTAGCAGAACATCACATGGAAGCCCATCCTGGAAATGTAGAGACTGTACTGAAGGCAAGTCAACTGAAGTAGAGAATATCAAGAATAACACAGCCCAATGACAGGAAACAAGGAGAAAGTCCGGAACTAATAGTCAAATGCCCATAATCAGAAAAAGACAATACGGCAGTCTAGAGAACAGCCAGTGATCATATTAACTTTTAGAGCCTGGCTAGGTTTTTAGTTCTGGCCTAGTTCCTATTGCTCCGCCATTCTGATTCTTGAGAACCAAATCTCTGCAAGTCGAGAAGCCAGGGCAGATTCTGACACCCAAACTAGTTTAGTGCCTGCAATGTTTTAGATATGAGACCAAATTGGCTCATTAAATATCAAATTCTGCACACAATATCAACTCTATGTGGTAATAAATTTCCCTACATAGTGTCTGTGTATTTCAACCGAATACATAACTACATAGGAGAGAAGGTGAGTAATTCATGGGTATGGAAGAGAATAGCTCAGAAAGGAATTAGGTTAAGTAGAAAAATTAGAAGTTGAGGCCATAAAAGTGTCATTGATCAACTAATCATCAAATCAATATAAGTCATCAAGACTTTAAACTAAATATAAACATTAAGTCCCTAATCCTATAACCCTATAACTGGGAACACATATATACATAAACGCACCACAAAATACATATACACACAGAATCTATGTATTAAAGAGAAGGAGTCTATACCCTGGGGAGTCTGGGGTGGGACAGGAAGAGTCCAGACTAGTAAGTAATAAAAACTGTCATCAACTAAGAGATATGAGTGTTTCCCTTTATTGCCCTCTTGTGTATTTAGTAATTGCATTTGTTTTCAACCACTTCACATGTATTTCCTCCATCACAACTGAACTAATCGAAGTTTCACTCCAGCAAGTTATTTTGTATTTACTTTTATCACTATCTTCAAACTGCATTCCTTAGAATACCTGGAAATAAAGGTTACTAATGATTTCAACTGTACCAGAACAAAAGCTACTTAACATTGGTTAATATTCAGCCGATTCTAGAAATCTTTTGTCTGCCCATTCACTAAATCAGAGACCAAGGGTGAAGTGTAAATCATCCTCCATTCTTCCTTGAAGTCTCTGCACAGAAGAACACCTTCCTCCATCCGATGGCCTTAACTAAATGACTCCACCTTTGATTTTCATTAAACACACTAAAATTAAACTCACCAAGGCTCAATAAATTTTTCAGACATTTCAAAAGATAACTCCTCTTAATTTAATTTCTAAAACTTTGAGTGAATACATTCCCTACTTTCCTATAGCTGGGAATCTATATATAACCAAGCCTATAATCGACTCTAATGATAACTCAGAAATAGAGCTTAAATTCATAATAGTGAAATTAGTAATGGAAGGAAACTTGACATTCAGCTTTTCTTTAGTTTTAGACTCTGTTAATAAATTACAAATAATATACAATTCTTATGTGCTCAATTAACTCTTTTTAAAAAAAAAAACATTTTATATATTTATTCATGAGAGACACAGAGAGAGAGGCAGAGACACAGGCAGAGGGAGAAGCAGGCTCCATGCAGGGAGCCTGACGTGGGACTGGATCCCGGGATCTCCAGGATCATGCCCTGGGCCCGAAGGCGGCGCTAAACCGCTGCGCCACCCAGGGATCCCTGCCCTCAATTAACTCTTAAACAAAGCTTTACACTTTGGAAAAATGAAATTGGGGGCGGGGGGTTCCTACATCTGTTTTGAGATATTTTAAAGTGCTAATGTTAACTGTAAATATACTTTGTTGTACTATTTTCTTTAGGCTTCTAGAGAATTACAGAACAATTCTGATAACCTAGTGCCCCACAAATTTAACCCTTATGCTATCAGTATAAATTAAGGAACTGTTACAACAATAACTCATTCTGCATCATGGTTTGAATAAAGCAAATCACTTTCTGAATCAGGATGAAGACAAAAACAGATTGAAATGCATATGAAGCATCTACAGTCACAGTCTTTTTAGTTCAGAGATATGACACTGAAAATTAAGACAAGAAGATTTATATCTTTTTATCAGAAAACGTATATTCCAAAAAAATATCTTGTAAAGCTACCTCAGCATTACTGAGGAACCCCCCTTTTTGGCATACATGGATAGCCTACACCAAACCCTCCTTTCTATGAATTCCTTTAGGAGGTACACCCTAACTCAATTTACATAAAGACTTAATTTACTCTTAAGTTGGGAAAATAATGACCAAGGCTATGGGCATTGAAGGAAGAAATTGCTTTCACACCATAAGTTTTTCTAGTGGGCAGAAATGATGGAAATCTATGCTGTGTCTTCAACCCAATAATCCATTAGTATGTCCAGAAACAGGGAATCTACAGCAACAGTGCCAAGAATATTACTTTCCCTAAGTGGCAATACTTTTAGATGAGGAGGAGAAGGGCACAAATAATACTTACAGCCCCAAGAAAATCCTTCTTCCCATTTGAATTGTCAATGGGCCAGTGAGGCTATATGCTATGAATCAATCAAAATTACATTCTGTTTGACTGCATAAGGATATATATAGTAATACAGTGAAACAATTTGATTCACCTTTGTCAGCCGATAGCAGACAACTTAGATAAAAATGTTTTAGGAGTTGGGGGAGAGTACAAGATGGAGACCCACTACTGGTATTGCTGCTTCAATTTTTCATTTTACATTGACAATGAATTTTGAGAATTGAGAGGAAATCCCTCATCCATCTTCCTCTTATCATGGGGAGTATCCTTAAAGGAAAAGTAGAAAGTATATTGATCTATGTTTCAAAAGTCTTTCTGAGGTAGATTCAGAATTCAATTTTATGATCAATATAGCATATATCATCCAGACATCAATTGAATTTACACAATAAGCTGCTAGTTTACTCATTATAGACTATGAAGTGAATTCTTATTTCTTTACAGGCATTCTGATCAGAATTCAAAGATTTTCAGAAACAAGATTTTCATAAGGTCATAGGAATCTCTCTCTTGATTCTTTTGGATCCCAGCAACTATATGTAACAACACAGTAAATAATATCAATGAAAGATTTAAAAATTGTTGAAAATCATATAAATAGTCTCACATGGCCACATATAAAGAATATACATAAAAATACCCTGCCTTTCCTTAGAAGAAAATTTATTATTATTATTATTATTATTATTATTATTATTATTATTATTTTGCTGGCAAAATAACTGGTTTGAGTTTTTAATACTAGTTAGTCAACATACAGTGTTATTTTAGTTTCAAGGTGCAATCTGAAGTATTACATTACTATATTGTACAGCAGAAAATAATTATTGAAAGCTAAAAATTTCAAATTATTCTTTAGCTACTGAGTATGGTGAAAAAGGTCACTGTGAGGCAGTGGTTAGAACTGACAAATTTTGATCACTAACTTGCTTTATGGTAGTGGTCCTCTGTTCTCCAATAACACCCAGTGTTTCAGATTTAACCTATGCTTTCCTGACATCACAAGCAAAATGAAAATAAAGACAATGCATGAGTCTTTTGAGAAAGCAGTCTAAAAAATAAATACCAATAGCTCTAGATTAGCATGACTTTTAGCAGAGGTTATAAATAATGAGTAACAGATGTCTGATCTAGAGCCCTTTTATTACATTATCTTAAGTGAAATTCAGGTTTATTTTAAGCTCTCTTGGATCAGATACTATAAGGCAAGAAAAGTGTTTTTATTAGTGGAAAAGAAATGCTGTTTTAGATGAACCAAGTGAAAAAGATAAGACTGAAAAATTAACAAGAGTGTTCACTGCGTACTGAAGCAAGAGGTTTTTTTATTTGAAAGACACTGGAATATTGGGGAAAAACAGCATGGATAAAAAAGAAAAGACATGTAAATTTTTCGAGACATGGTCTCGAATCTACCATGGCCTTATCTGACCCAGAAAGAAGCCAAAGAATAAAATCTATCACTGCCTCATCTACAGTATGGGACTATTATGAGTACTCATAGATTTCAATAAGTAAAAAAAAGAAATAATACAGATAGATAGAGAAATAATACAGATAGATAGAAGAGCAACAAATGAAATATAAAACCATACTAATTTTACTGCTTTTCACATAGTCACAAAATGCAATAATACTTTCTGCATTACCTATTGTTTCTCCTTACCTGTCTTTCCACCACCACTTCCCACACCAACTTGGCCTGGAAATTGAAACTTCCAGTTGAATCAGTCCCATGGAAATGGAACATGGAAAACCAATACTAACCACAACAGGAAAAAAAAAAAACTCTTAACATTTTAATTTTGATGTTAAATTTTCTCATTTACTGAAAACTCAAGGATAACTGAATGGTGAGTCAATGAGCCAGCAAGTATTTATTAAGCACCTGCTAAGTACATGGCATTATCTGAGGCACTGTGGATTAATAAAAATAAATAAATAAAACCAGATGCTTAGTCCTAAAGATCACAGAATATGTTAGGGGCACAGACTAGAGAATATTATGTAAGATATTACATCACATAAAGGGTTAATTTCTAAGATTACATCTTAGAAAGTAAGAGAAAAAATAGTATAATGTATGTTTTAGTCTCTATGATATCTAATTTCTGGTATTAAAAATAGAACTAAAAGACTAGAACAATGGTAAAAAAGTACAGAGGGGAATGAATGGATTTTATTAAAAATCCTGCATATTGCACTAAAAGAAGGAAAAATACTCATTAACAGTAGACTTTGACAGTAAAACATACATTTTGTTTGTAAAACATACATGTTAAAATTTCTAGAGAAATCACTAAAAGAATAAACATGGAGATTATAATTCCCAAAACAGTCGAGGGGAAGAATTCAATCCAAAAGTAAACCAAGAAGAAGAAGAATAAGAAGGAGAAGGAGAAGGAGAAGGAGAAGAAGAAGAAGAAGAAGAAGAAGAAGAAGAAGAAGAAGAAATAAACAAACAGAAACAGAAAAAATAAGAAATTGAAAGCACAAAGTAAAATTATAGATAGAATTTTAAAGTACTGGTAATTAAAAGAAATGTAAATGGACTAAAATCTTTAGTTCATATCAAGATTGTCAAAGTGAATTTTTCAGAAATACAACAATGAACTATTTATATGAGATTCAAGAGAATTAAAACACTACAAGGTTGAAAGTTGAAGGTAAAATTATATGTCAGACAAATATGAATCAAAATAAATAAGGTACTAATAGACAATAGATCCCCATTCAAAAATCACTGTTAGAGATATATACAAATACTGTTAGAGATTAAATAATATAAAAATTATCACTAGAGATATTATAAACTATTGCGAGAGATATAATAGTTTTCTAATAATATTAACTATATTGGAATTTAAAATTAAATTAAATTTAAAAAATAAACAGATACAAAAAATAATAGTTATATAATAGGTCAAAATTTTAGTTATCCTAGAAGATGTCATTTTAAACTTGTATGTACCTTGTAACATAGCTTCAAAATATATAAAGCAGAAATTGCCAATAGACAGGAGTCTGAAAAATTCATAAAGATGAAAAATTTTAACATATCTCTCTTAAAAACTGACTCATTAGTAGATGAAAAAATCATTAAAGATATTAAGCAATACAGTACATAGGCCACAAAACCTGGAGAATTTAATTCTTCTCAAAGGAATGTTAACAAAAATCAACCATTTCAAGGCAGTAAAACAAGTTTTGACAAATTTCAAAAACACTGCTACATGCAGGATATATTTTTATATATTGGAATATATGTATAAATATAAATATATTTATTAACATATCTATTTCATTTTTCTGTTTATCTTCTTACAAATAGATATATATACATATTTATTCTAATATTTATTAATGTGTTACCAGTCGATACCTATAAATAGAGAAAACAAACTGATGGTTGACAGAGGGGAGGGAGAAGGGGAGAGGAGCAAAATAGGTGAAGGGGAGGAGGAGATATAGGCTTCCAGTTATGGAATGAATAAGTCATGAGACTAAAAGTCACAGCATAGGAAATACAGTCAATGATACCATAATAGCATTGCATGGTGATGGAGGGTAGCTATACCTGTGGTGAGCACAGCATAATGTTTAGAGGAGTTGAATTACTATGTCATACACCTAAAACTAATGTAACATTTTGCATCAACTACACTCAATTTTTTTTTTATTTTAAATAAGTAAAAATGGAGAAAAATTTAGCAGTCCATAACAAAAATAAAACAAAACAGTCATGCATTTAGAAATGTAAAAACAAGGTTTTAAATAACCTACAGGTTAAAGAAAAAAGAAGATATCAAAATAGAAATTAGAAAATATTTAGAACTGAACACTATCTTGTATCTAATCTAAGGCATGCAGTTTTTCATATTTTAATACCTCTGAAATATTTTAATCAATGGTAACTTTCAACAATAGTTGGCCAGATGACATAATTGCCATTACTTTCACGTAATGGATTGTTATTCTTGGTGACTTAACAAGAAAATTGCATCCTTCATATTTCAGTTTGCAAAACATTTAGGATCATTTGAGGAAAAAATACAAATTGTTTGTTCACCAAAAATGAACCAGTGACATATTTCTGGTAAGATTCAGAAAGCACCAATGTTAAAACTAACAGAAAAGCTGCCAGCATTTTGGAAGAAAATCCCAGGGAAAATAGTAAAGCACTCTTTAAGGAATGCCTTTGATGGCACAGAGGATGACATAATATGGACAAAAATAAAAGTCTATGACTGAACCAATGAATGATTCAGAAGAGATGGATTCTGAATGTGAAGAATTTTAATCAATATCTTAACCAATTTGGTTATAGATACAGATATTTCTTTCACATATATACACAAGAGCAATATGTGGCATAATCACATATTTTTAAAAGTTTACAGAATCAACCAATAAGTGTAAAGTAAAAATTAGAAATAAGAAACCATTATACAATAATCGTACTTTTTCTAAGTGTTATATAAAATAATGCTTAGAATAAACGACGAACTATGGTACCATATGTGGCAATTGTGTGATAAAGCTAAGAGAAAGTAAGTATTGAACACTTACAATAAAGAGATGAAAGGCTAAAAATAAATGAGCTCAGCATCCATATAAAGAAGTTTAACAAAATAAATGAAAAAACTTTAAATGAAGGAAAAACCTAAGAGAAGAGCAAAACCTAATAACAAAGAAAACAAAAATACGATGGAGAGGGTCAACAAAACCAAAAATAGGTTATTTTAAAAAAAGAAGAATATAAGTGCCTAGCAACACTGATCAAGGGAAAAAGAGAAAAGCAGAAACAAATAATAATAAAATAACGAATAAACATAAATGAAGGCACAGTAGACATTAACAACTATGACAGAGATGAATATGTATACTAATAAATTCAAAAATTTATGTGAAATGAACACATTTCTACAAAATGTAATTTAACAAAACTTACCAACATAGCAAAACTGGCTCAAAAAGAAAAAGGAAACATTTCTTTTGATACTACAAATATTGCAATAATTGAATCAGAATTAAAATCTTAGCACAATATCACAAATATGGATTGTTTTCCAGGGACATTCTATGAAACATTCAAAAAGGATGAATTCAGTCTCACATAAAACCCCTTCAGAATCTGGAATAATTGGGAAAAGTCCTACTCTCTAAGAGGCTACTTTACCTTAATATCCATTGCCAATCTCATTTATGAATGTAGATGCAAAATTCTCAGTAAAATATTAGCAAAAATAACAATTCACGAAAAATGTTATACATTCCTATGAAAATTATTCATAGTGACCAAACAAGTTCATTCCAAAGATGTCAGACTGAGTCAGTATGTGTTATCCTAATTTACTATGTTAATAGTTTAAAAGAGAAAAGAAAACATGATCTTCTCAATAAATTTGTTACAAAAGTATCAGCAAACTGGAATAAAAAGATCCTTCTTTATGTAACATGATAGAGAGTATTTTTTAAAACTCTATAGCAAACATCTGTTTTACTTGATGGTAAAACTGAAAAGTGTTTCTTTTCAAAGTAGAAACAAGGTAAAATGAAAATATTCATTTTCATCACTTTCTGTCACCAAACTAGGAATTCTAGCTATTTCCAATAAGAGAAAAAAATGAATAGAAGTGTTAGGATTGAAGAAAAAATATTATGTATTTTACCACATACAAAATACAAAAGGATCCACAGATAATTTTCTAGAAATGATGAAAGTTTTTATTATGATGATTAACCTATAAATTTAATTAAAAAATGTTAATGGCTTTCCTATTCAATATTTATATATAGTTAGAAAACACAGTTTTAAAGTACGCTATTATAATTCACTAATTCAACAAATATGTACTAAGTGGCCATTATGTGTCATGAACTAGTCTATGGGCTAGGATGTATAAGTTAAAAATCCCCAAACATAAATAAATAAAAGACAAAAATTTCTGCCATGTCAAGTTTACTACAGATATATATATATATATATACACATACATACACATATATATGATATAGAATATATACCATATATATTATATTATCATATATTATCATATCATGTTATTCATGTATATATTTTTATGAACTGAGCAATAGATATGTAAGACCCTTATGGAGAAAATTTAAACACAAAGAAAGACATACCTGTTCAATATCATGAGATGCCAGTTCTCTAACAATAATTGATCTACTGTTTCATGGTAAAATAAAAATATCAACAGGTTGTATGTACTCCTATGAGTGTGTGCATAAATTTACTTGCTGATTCTAAAACTGGAAGAGAAAAATGCCAAGAAAACTCATAACACTCTGAAATGAACAGCACCAGACTGAAAGATTTGCTTTACTTTAAAATAATATTAATTATAAACTTCTACTAACAAAAGGCACAAGTCAATCTTGGAGAGGCAGCATACTATACAGAGTCAGACTGCCTGAGCTCAACTTTGGGCCCGCCACTTTCCAGATGTGTGACCCTGTATAAGTTCAGCTTTTGTACCTTGATTACCACATCTATAAAATTTGGATAATAGGAGTAACTTCCTGATAAAGACTAAATGAGTTAATCTTTATAAAACTCTTTGAACAGCTTCTGGCACACAGGAGGCATTATACACGTATTTGATAAATAAATAGTGTGGTTGATATATGAAAAGATAGATAACTCCAACTCCATGCATTTATGAAAGCCTGATATACAAAACAGGTAACACCGCAGATGAGTAGAGAAAATAAACAATTCAATAAATGCTACTAAAATGTCCAGATGTGGGGAAATGAAACTAAATCCCTACCTCATATCCTAATTTAAAAAATGCATTTTAGATCTGACTAGAGTTTAAATCTAAGTGGAATTTTTTTTTTTTAACATTCAGAAGGAAATACAGGAGAGTATTCCTGAGATCTCAAAAACACAAGCCATGAAAGATTGGTTTGACTATGTTAGATGAAGATCTGTTCCTAAAATACCATTAATGAAGGTAGCAGAGTGGTGCAGGGGAAGCAAGCTGGCCTATAAGATGCCACAATGAGAATGAAAATACACGACACACCACGAGAAGATATTTGCAACTAAAGATATATCCAGAATACAGAAAGAATAACTAGGAATCAATTAAAGGCAACCAAATGAAAATGAACAGAATATTTGAAAAGGTCTGTTACAGAATAGCAGACACAGGAAATGATTCTCATCTTTTTAAAATTCTAATTAGTGATCAGGGAACCATAACCTGAAAGCAAAATTATCACATTCTCATCCATTCAATGGTGATGTGGATCAGGACCTCACGTTTACTGCCCGTGGAACACTATGGAAATAAAATTTCACATCATCTTATAAAGTTGACCAGATGCACAGCTATGACATAGTAATTCCTCTGTAGGCATTTATATACACTTCTTGCACATCTGCCCTGACAGATGTGTGCAAAAATGTTATAGAAGCATTGGTTGTACAGAAAATAAAACTAAAGGTACTCAGAATATGTAGCACACTTTAGACTGGTAACAAGAATTGTAGAAGCCATACCATAGAGCACTATTCAGCAGCAATGAAAAAGTGAACTACAGTTTCACATAACACAATGAATAGATCTAAAACACATAACAGTGAAGCAAATGAGCAATCACAGAAGAATGCAAAAACAGGCAAAACTAGGCAATATATTATTTGGGGGCACATTCCTTAGTACGAAAATAAAACCAGGATAGTGGTCTCCTCTAAAGCAGAGGGAAGAGTATTGGATTGTAAAGGGCCCAGTGACATCTACAGCATTGGTACTGTTTCTTTTTTAAGCTAGGTGGTAGGTACATTTTGCTGCTTTGATACTGTACATACATTTGATAGGCACTCCTTAAATGTATGATGTATCACATGACAAAAACAATTTTAACAAATAAATAATACTTGTAATTCATGCCCTCAGTAAAATGCATAATATTTTATTTTTTTAAAAGATTTTATTTATTCATGAGAGACACACACAGAGAGAGAGAGAGAGAGGCAGAGACACAGGCGGAGGGAGAAGCAGGCTCCATGCAGGGAGCTTGACGTGGGACTCGATTCCAGGTCTCCAGGATCAGCCCCTGGGCTGAAGGTGGCACTAAACCACTGAGCCACCCAGGCTGCCCGCAATACCTTAAAAAATATATGTAGGGGCATCTGGGTGGCTCAGTTGGACTCTTGATTTTGGTTCAGGTCCTGATCTGAGAGCTCTGATATAGAGCCCTATATGGGGCTCCGGTCCAGCGTGGAGTCTGCTTGTCCCTCTGCCTCTGCTCCTCCTCTCCACTCTTGAATAAATAAAATCTTAAAAAGATGTTTATCTTATAATCCATATGCAATTTATTTATTTTGCTGTGATTAGAACACTTAACATGTGATCTAGTTTCTGAACAGATTTTTAAGTGTTATCTTCAGGCGTTTACACCCTGTGCAGCACACCTATACAATGTATTCATCTTGCAGAATTGAATCTTGCTAACAAAGGAGTATAAAGTTTCATGCAACTTTTTTTTTTTACCTGACATTTATATCCTCACTCTTGGAAACTTTGACTTAATTACCTCTCTAACACCAAAGTAGGCTGGGTCTGACAGACCGAGTATGGTATATTTTTTAAGAACCCAATTTCGTAGTCAGAAAAATATGGCTTAAATCCTGACTCTGCCACCAGTTAGCTGTAGGACTTCGGACAAATCACTTTATTTTTCCTTGCTCCAATTTTCTCATCTGAAAAAAATGTGGATAATAATTTCTATTTCATAAGACTGTTATAAATACATTATAAAACTTATGTGATTTTTTCATAAATTATAAAAACTAGAAACAGTGTCAGACCCGTAAGTAAGGCATAATAAATAGTTGTCGGTAAGAGCAGAATACTGTAGTCTTTTGATTATATTCCAAATAAAAGGACAGACTTCCCTTCTTCTTTTTTACACCACCCTTGTGTTCCTGTCAAAAGATGGAGTCCTCAAACCATCAATACCACCCACACTCCCACCCACACTCACATACTCCTACACTAACAAAGCTTACTACCCTCCTGGTTTCCATTTTACCAAAACTCTTGTCTGGATGACAATGTGGCAAGTATTTGTTTTTTAAATTAGGTTTCTCCCAGGGGAGAAAAGAATAGGACCCAACTCAAAGCATGTCCCTTTAGAAATGAGAAGAGACCACTCTTCCGAGATTGGAGAAAAGATGTTTGAAAGGCAGTGAAAGTGAAAGCTGGTACTATCAATCTTGTTACTTTGTATCTCTGGACCCAGTTTCATTGAAAAGTTTGGTCAGACAACATGGATGGTCCTCCTCAGTGCTAGCACTCTTAAGCCCATGTAGGATGCTGACTCACTGCAGGCTCAGAAAAAAATAATTTAGAAGTGGCAGGGAATGTGCCAGGGAATCAGTGATAAATAATAAAGAAGATTATTCCACAATGACAAAGATGAAACTGGACTGCATTCGTATGGCCTGAGGAAGCAGCTAGAAAAATAATGAATAGATTGATGGATGGTTGGCTTCATTGTTGAGGTTATCAAAGTTATATAGAATGTATGACTACTAATGCTATTATAAATAGTTTAATACTAAAAGTTGAACTGATGTCATACCTAAATAATTTCATTAAATTATAAATCATATTTATTTGTTTTTCAGAAAATATTGATTGTGAGGAGATCATAGGCTTTTTCCTTAAATGAAAAAAGTCATTCTTCTATCAGTTTCCTAAGGAACTATATAATATTTGTGTGAAATTAAGAAAGCATGGTTTTTGAATATCAGAAATGATGGTATCCCTATAAGAGTACCCCAAGACTACTCCCTGATGAATTCATTACAAATGCAACTTCCTCAGAAAAGCACATCATCTTCATTAAGAATGCAGGTAAATCAAAAAGTAACTGTTTCCACTTTGGCATATAAATAATTTTAGTCTAAGTAAAATTTATACATCAAGAATGAAATTACTAGAATACTTTCTCTTAATCACTATATGTGTTTTTTTCTTCACTGGCATGAATCTATTTTTATACAAGAGAAGGGTCTCCACACTGAATTTAGTCATATGATCTCACTTTTATACTATTATTATAGACACAAAAGCAGATGAAATCTACTTAGAAGCAGCCTAATTAATTAGACTGGAGGGAGTATTATGTTTGACTCTTCCCATCCAACTAGAAAGATCCTCTTGTCTTCAGCAAAACTGCACCCACACATATATCTCCCGTCCCCACCCCCATGGTCCTCCATGGTTTCCTCATAAACCGTACCTTCTCTGATGTGGAGAAGCTGCCTTGGGTCACCTCACATACACATGCATACACACATACACATACACACTTCACAGAAATTAAGCCCTCATCAAAGATACAAAACCATTCTTCTTTTAGCCAGGTTTATCATTTCTCATAGTTTTTAAATGATATACTGAGGCTTAAGTGGCTGCTAAAGATAACCACTAGCCTTTGACAAAATTAAAAGTGCTGAAATCCAACTTGGATGTACTTCTCCATTCATTTTCCCCTACCACAAGCCAAATGGAGGTCTTACATCTGAAATTTAATTATGTCTGACTTCCACAAAGCCTACCACCAATAGTAATCATTAGCTTACATATTAGAGCTTTGCTTTTCAGGAAAAAAAGAAAAATAAGTTTAAAAGAAAAATAAAACTAACTTAAATTATGATATAAAGAACATTCATTTATAAAGTTTAAATTTTACCCCACCACTGATCTATATGTGTTTCTGAGTATGAGTGTATTTTTTCATTCATGAAAGCAGAGCTCTGGAGGAGTCACTGAAAAGTCATCAAGCCAATCATCAGGGTTCAGGTGGAACTGTACCCAAAGTAGGTTAAGAAAAAAAAAAAAAAACTACCTCCCTCCCAATGAAATTCCAATAAGTAGCAACTTCCCTTGCTATCCCATCCCCGAATCTCAAAACCTCACCAGTTCCCCAGATCTTTTTGGAATATACAATGATGTCTCTTCTGTTTTGTTTTAGCTTTGGTAACATTTGCATAATAACCCTGACACCAAAAATTCTTAATGTAGGAAATAATAAGGCACAGAGAATAAGGCCATATAAAGTGAGCATTATCATGTCTGCCATGAAAGTCAGCCCCATCATGGCCTTGATTTCACAATGACAGCATGATGAAAGTTTGGATTCCTTCTACCTTATTTTTCCCTTCCCTGCTAAGATCTCTTTTCCTCCCCTCTTCTGAACTTTGGGGAAAAAACAAAAGATGACAGATGTTAGGTAAGAGTCCTGGATTTTTCTAACAAAGAGAAAGCCATAAAATCATGAAGTTGCTAAAGGATAGAAAATTATTCTGTAGCATGTGTTCATTTGCTGTCAAAATTCCTGTTAGCTTTCCTGCTCTCCAGTAAATGAGGCCAAGTTCCCACTCAGGGAAGCAATGTCAGCAGAGAAGAGTGAAGTGTTGTGCAGCCAGCCTCTAGGCTGAGCCAACCATGTCTAGTTCTTCCAGGCCTTCCATCACATTCATTTGCTATATAACAAGGACCTACAGAGTGCTTTTCTTTCTTTCTTTTTTTTTAAGAGTGCTTTTAAATAAGCTTTTCATGACATGATAAAAGAGAAACATGTTCAGTAACAGTTACTGAGATGGGCTGAAACCGAGGTGAGAACCAGGCCCACTTCTCATCCATCTGCCACCCACCCAAAATGTGATAGTGTTACCTCCTACCCATGGCTCTGCTTCTTCCATATGGTTGGAAAGTTGCCTTCCTTACTCAAAAAGGTAACACACCTACTATAAAATTTCTACATGAAAGCTCCCTTCATGAACAAAGACTACAGTTTTACTCAACCTCAGTTTGTTTTTTCAGTTTTTCCCCAGTATTTTAATATCTTGACTAAATGCATTCCATTCATTCATTGTCTCATTCATTTACTGAGAGTCAGATAAGTGTAAGACACTATGCTGGGTTCTTGTTAGGAAATGGTGAGCAAACCTGCACATTCCCTGTGTTCAGGGAAGCTTATAATCTATCTAGTGGGGAGGATTAAATTTAAAAGTCACCAACATGACCTTTGTATGTGGATGTGTGTTATCACAGACATACATATACTTGGTGCTGGGAGTTTATTAAAAACTGAGATAACCTAAGCTGGAAGGTCAGAAAAGACTTCCAGTGAAATAGTGATCAAGCTGAGCTGTAGAGGAAACTCATTCTGCAACAAAACCACTTTCCTCTCTTTTACACAAATCTGTTTCACTTGAGTCAACACTCTCCATAATTTCCGTTAAGAATGATAATAATCCATCTTATCTTTTAAAGAAAGAGTGGAATAATGAAAATATAAGACCTGTCTAGCTCTCTGTTAAACAATAAACAGAACATAGCTAGGGTTTTCTTTGCTTTCCAACAGAAACTGTTAAACTCATAAATAAAAGAACAGACTACCCTTCACACATAAAAGTCATGCTGTTTACCTACCATAGGTAGGATAAGTAGAGAGTTTGGAGTTTTTTTCTTTCCTTTTATTTCTTTTCTTTTTTTTTTTTTTTTTTTTTTTTGAGATAGCGAGAAAGTGCATAAGCAGGGAGACAGGGGCAGAGGGAGAAGGACAGGGAGAGAGAATCTTAAGCAGACTCCATGCCCAGCACAGAGCCTGATGCAGGACTTAATCTCACAACCCTGGGATCATGACCTGAGCTGAAACCAACAGTTGGATGCTTGACCAACTGAGCCACCACCTAAGCCACCCAGGTGCCCCTCTTCTGAATTCATGTCTCATTTTTTTGGTGACATCCATACTCTTTCTCATTCCACTTTCCCCATGAAAGTACATAAAAGGTACATGTACCTTCTTGTTAGACAGTTAGCAAACTGTCTTTACAAACATGAACAGGGAATCAGATTGAACAGGGAATCAGAATCCAACTGTTCAAAATATTTTCTAACATCTTACCTAAGGTATCTCAAAAACAGAAGCTGTGTCCTTCATTGGACAACTTACAACACTACCTAAATTCTTCTTGGATTTTTTTTTTGTTGAGATATAGTTTGCATCTCCAAGCCCCATTGTTTTTTCTTAATCTTACAATCTGAACCCCTTCCTGTGATTCTGACTACAATTTCCCACATGTGCAAAACCTAGATAAACAGACTTCTCTCTCTTTAATTATTTAATTCTGCTGCCCTGATTTTTGTTAGCATAACATCCAGCATGTTGGCTTGGATGCACAATCTCAGGAAAACTGGGCAAATTAATCAGGTTCAGTGACAAAGATCCTGTGTTTCTCATCTATATGGAAACATAAAATATGGCCCAGTTATACCTGGAGTGTTTCAGGAGTGATTACAAGGAAGCAACATAGATCTTGTCCATTACTCCCCCTTGTTTATGAGGCTTGTCACTCTATCAGAGAAGAAAATGAAATAAGTCTGCCATGATTTGTCTTCACAGTGCCACACTGACTGTTTCCTAGTTTATCACGCATTTTTATTCACTCCTACATGATAGTCTCATTGACAGTTTTGTGCTAGTGTTAAAGAAAGGGCAACTCCCAAGGTTATATAACATGGGGCCTGGAATCCAAAGAGATCAGTATCCAGGACAAGAAACTAAGAAGCTACAATCCAGAAATGCCTACAGGGTTGAAAAACTAGGAACCAAACCTAGCAAAGAGTTTGGGTAACAAGTATCAGAAATTAAAAGCAAATAGGACCTCAGTACTAAGTGACATCTTTTTGTCATTTCCTGCTTATTTATTTTCTGTAAAGCAGGAAGCAGTTCTCAAGTTTGGGTATCCTGGCTGGAGTGTCAAACAATAGGCACAACGTACAGCACCATCTGAAACTTGCTCTGGGCCCATGCCTTACATAGTAACAGCATAAATAACTCAGTAATCAACTAATAACCAATGCTCTTCTGCTGTTAGATTTCCATGAGGGCACTGTGCAAGACAGAAGTCATCTACCACAATGCTAACTTCAAAGTATTGGGGATATGTTCTTATATAAGCCAAGGATATCCTTGATACTCCATGATGAATCTATCATCCAAGACTTATATAAATAAGTTTCAAACATAGTTAAGTATACAAACTACACAAATTCTTGGGAGTAATATATTTCATATGTTAACATTTAGCTTTTATAAAAGTATCATATTTTATTTCATCTGACATAAAAGAAAAAAGAAACCAATATTTATTAAGCATCAAATATGTAGTAATAAAAGGCTGTTTGTTCATTCTTCACCTCATTCTATCTTTACCAGACTGCTCTGATGTCCATTTCACAGGTTAGGAGACTGAAATTCAATGAGGTTGACTACTTGGTTAGTAGTCAGGGGAGCAGAGATAAGCAAAGATTTAACAGACAAGTCTTACTTCCTAATATCGGACTGCCTCTTACTCATATAAAAAGCACCTCCTGAGTTCTTGGTCGAGATAGTGATCTTAGAACATGCTATGATCTCCCCTTCCCACCCTAAATTCCTAGAAATTACAAAACAGCTTATTTAAACTTAGATGAGGATCCCTCAGCAAATCCTAGATTCAAGGAAATTATTAGGAATCCCTGCAAGATGGGAGACAGCATCTAAACAAAAGGAAAATAAAGCTCCGACATCCAAACAAATGAACTAGAACTCAACAGCTATAAATAAAAAGTGACTGCTAATGATGACAACAACAAAAGAACAACAACAGCATGAAACAAATTCTAGATGATGTCAGGATGATAGTCGATGGGATAGGGAAGGAAAAAAAAAACTGTAAGAATTCAGTAGTTCTTTTTTGGACAAAATAGAACAACATGGTAATTCTGAGCCATGTTAAAATATATACATATATGTTAAAATATATATAAATCAGACATGTGTATTTGAAATATAGTCTTTCAGGGATCCCTGGGTGGTGCAGCGGTTTGGCACCTGCCTTTGGCCCAGGGCATGATCCTGGAGACCCGGGATCGAATCCCACGTCAGGCTCCCGGTGCATGGAGCCTGCTTCTCCCTCTGCCTATGTCTCTGCCTCTCTCTCTCTCTCTCTTTCTCTCTCTCTCTGTGACTATCATAAATAAATAAAAATTAAAAAAAAAAAGAAATATAGTCTTTCAAAATACAAAATTTTATGTTTTAAATATATGTAATTTATTATATGACAATGTTAAATAAAACTATTTTTAAAGGCAGTCAAGTGTGTGCATTAAAAAATTTAGAATGCCAAGAGAATTGTTTGGCTTCCAAATCATTAAAGGGGAAGTAAATAAACAACTACAACACCACCAAACACAACAAGATAGTCACTTCTACAAAAGGCAGAAAAGGGAGTGGGGAAAGAAAAGAAAGCATAGTAAACAAATTCCTCTGAAGCAAAATTCAAATTATATATTAAATTCAAAAGGCAAAGTAAAAATTTAAACTTAGAAACAAGACAATTTTAAATAACTCATGTATTAAAGAATAAATTTAAAGACAAATTAGAAACAGGAAATAAGACAATAATGAAAGTACTGCATATCAAAACCTGTGGGATAGGTCCAAAGAGATTCTCAGAGGGAATTTTCAGAACAGGTATATTTAACAGAAAATAAAAATATTAAGACAAAGAATTAATGGTATTAAATTGAAACAGTAATCGATACAATCTACTTCCTATCTCAATGATAAAAACAAAATAAACTCAAAGAAAATGCAAAGCTGAAAGTTTAAATTAATAAGATAAATTAAATAACTTAAACTAAATTAAAAGTTTAACATTATAATGGATGTCACAGACCATTTTTTGTAAGTAGTAATAAAGTACTCATGAAATGAAATAGGTTTTTGTTTTTTAAGTAGGTACCACATCCAGCATGATGCCCCACATGGTGCCCCACTCAGGATCCTCAGAGCAAAAGTTGATGGTCAATTGACTAAGCCACCAGGCACCTGTGAAACAAGTACTTTTAAAATAACCAAAGAGAAACAATTAATTAATTAATTAATTAATTAATTAATTAATTAAATTTTTAAAAATAAAATAACCAAAGAAAGGGGCACCTGGGTGGCTCAGTCAGTTAAGCATCTGCCTTCTTCGGCTCAGGTCATGATCTCAGGATCCAGGGATCAAGCCCCACATTGGACTCCATGCTCACGGAGTCTGCTTCTCCTTTTCCTCTGCCCCACCCCCACTCATTCTTTTTCTCTCTCTCTCTCTCTCTCAAATAAATGAATAAAATCTTTTTTAAAAAATAAAATAACCAAGGAGTGATGGCATATAAGCACATGAAAGGATGTTCTTCACTAGCCCCAGAAAAACAGAAATTAAAATCACACTGTCACTATACACCAACACAATGGATAAAATAAAAACTAGTGACAAAAATGCTGGTGAGGAGGAACTGTATGTATCACTTACACAATGCATGGGAATATATTGGTGGGAATTTAAAATGGCACAACGTCTTCAGAAGATAGTTTGGTAGTTTCTTTTTTTTTTTTAATTTTTATTTATTTATGATAGTCACAGAGAGAGAGAGAGAGAGGCAGAGACACAGGCAGAGGGAGAAGCAGGCTCCATGCACCGGGAGCCCGATGTGGGATTCGATCTTGGGTCTCCAGGATCGCGCCTTGGGCCAATGGCAGGTGCCAAACCGCTGCGCCACCCAGGGATCCCAGTTTGGTAGTTTCTTATAAAACTAAACACACAAGTACAAGTACCCTAAGACCCAGCAATTACACTCTTGAGCATTTATCCTAAACAAATGAAAATGTATGTTCACACAAAAAGTTGTCAACAAGTGTTCACAGAAGCTTTATTCACAAATGCCAAAAACTGAAAACATCCCAGATGTCTACATACCATTTAATACTGCTCAGCAGTAAAAGGTAGGAATTATTGATACACACAGCAATCTGGGTGAATCTCCAGGAAATTATGCTGAGTGAAATGTCAATGCCAAAAAGTTATATACTGTATGTTTCCGTTTCTAGGACATTTTTGAAATGAAAAATTCTTACAAATGGAAAGCAGATTAGTGGTTGCCAATGGGTAAGAATGGGGAAAGTGTGTGAATAAGAGGGAGTAGGAAGGAGGCATGTGTACTTACAAAAGGGTAACAGGAGATATCACCATGGTGACGGAATTCTTTAGAATCCTGACCACAGCATTGTAAACACAATCTGGTCACATGATAAATTAATTGTATAGAATACACACACACACACACACACATACACAAGTACAAACAAAATGGAGCAAACTTGAGCAAGATCAGTAGATTGTATCAATGTCAGAATACTGGTTGTGATATTATACTACAGCTTTGCAAAGTAGTACCACCATCAAGGAAGCTAAGTAAAGGATATATGGGATCTCTGTATTGTTTCTTACAACTTCATGTTAACCTACAATTATCTCTGTTATTACTCAGCCATTAGAAACGACAAATACCCATTTGCTTCAACGTGGATGGAACTGGAGGGTATTATGCTGAGTGAAGTAAGTCAATCGGAGAAGGACAAACATTATATGGTCTCATTCATTTGGGGAATATAAAAAATAGTGAAAGGAAATAAAGGGGAAAGGAGAGAAAATGAGTGGGAAATATCAGTGAGGGTCACAGAACATGAGAGACTCCTAACTCTGGGAAATGAACAAGGGGTAGTGGAAAGGGAGGTGGGCGGGGGGTTGGGGTGACTGGGTGACGGGCACTGAGGGGGGCACTTGACAGGATGAGCACTGGGTGTTACGCTATATGTTGCCAAATCAAACTCCAATTAAAAAAATATACCAAAAAATTATCTCTGTTAAAAAAAAATAACAGATGAATTTTTGGCAAGTATAATCTGAGACAAGGCACAAGGTAACATTAAAGAGAAAAAAAATTAATAACAATATCATTAAGGAATATTATGAACAACTGTCAATCAATTTGAAACCTAGTTAAAATGACAAGCTTTCTAGGAAAAAATTACCAAAGTCACCTCACAAAGAAGTTAAAAATCTGAATCAATCAATAAATACAGAAGAAATTGAAACAGAAATCAATATGATCTACCTCCTATCTCTATAATACCCAATTCCTCCATGAAAAAAAGTTATTAGAACAGCCCTGAGACTGTTATCATTAAAAAAGGTCAGTTTGCAAGGTTGGCTCTTGACTGGTTTCTCAGATCTTGACCAGTAAAAACTTCCCTACATTGATATAAAATTGTATCTAAATAGTGGCTCACTGTGCCTAAACTGTTTGTACAAAGAGTATGGTGTATGCTAAAAACCCACATTCTTTCTTGAACTCTGGGATTTTGAGGCACATTATATAGAGAGTGCTTATGTAGCCAGCCCCCAATTAAAAACCCTAGATGCTGAGTCTCCAATGTTCTTCCTTGGCACAGTTGATATATGTTCATCTTGCTGCCAGGAAAACTAAGCATACCCTATGTGACTCCACTGGTAGAAAGCTGTGAAAGCTGGTACCTGGTTTCCTCCAAACTGTCCCCATTCACCTTTGCCCTTTGTTGATTGTGCCTTGTACCCTTTTGGTGCAATAAATCTTAGTTGTAAATAAAACTAAATACTGAATCCTGTGAGTCCTTCTACCAAATCACCAAACTTGGGGGTGGTCTTAGAGAATCCTGACACAAACCTTCAATATCTAAAAAAAAAAAAAAAAAGGCAAAGGTCCAGATGACTTTTTGAGCAAGCGTAACCAAACTTTTAAGTAAAAGAGAATTCATTTTATACAAGCTACATTTAAAAAGTTACCCTATATATTTTTAAATGTTACCCTATATATTTTTAAATGTTAAAAAATATATACCCTATATATTTTTAAATGTTCCTATATATTTTTAAATGACCAAATTGTAAGTAGGAGAAAAACTTCCCTGTTCCACTGAAGAAAGAAATAGAAACCATCATGCTTTATTATGAAATGAGAAGCATTGCATTAAAATCAAAGAAAGGAAAAAAAGATGCTCACTTTCATAGCTACTATTACATATTTTACAAGTGTCCTAAGAATGTGGTAGAACAAGGAAAAAAGAAGTAAAACATGTAGGCCAGGATGGAGGAGGTAGTTATTAGGCAGGACTGTTATTTAATAGAAAACCAAATGGAATCAACTGTTGAAATACTAGGACTAAGTTCATAGTGTAACAGGATATAAAATCAACATACAAGAATCAGTAATTCTATACACCAGCAATGACCATTTAGATGGAAAATTTTAGAAAGAACATAAAAAAGATATTCAGAGAAAAGACTATGAAATTCTCCGGGAATAAACCTAACTAGAAACGCTTAAGATCTTTATGAAGAAAACTGTAAAATGTCCCTCTCCACTCTCCCCTCCATCTCTCAGCTCTCACCTCGTGCTCTTCTCCCTCCTCCCTCTAACCACACTGGGCTTGGTTGTTTAGGAAACAGGTAAGGTGGTCAATCTCCTGCCTCATGGACTTGCATTTGTTGTTCCACCTGAAAAGTAGCTCTTTCTCAAGACATACACGTGGCTCAATTCCTCTCCTGATTCAACTCTGCTCAAATGTTACTTTATCAGTGAAGACTTGCCTACCAAGAATGCACACACGCATGCATCCACACACATATTTTTATTGTTCTTTCTCCCTATACTCTATTTTTCTTCTGGGTACTTACCACTATGTAACATATCATATATTTGAATCTTTTTCTTTTCTCCTTTCCTCCACTAAAATATAAGCTACTTAAAAGGAGGCACATTTTAATCAGTGTTATATTCCCAACATCTATAACAGTGCCCTAAAAATAGTATGTGTTGAAAAAATATTTGCTAAGTGAAGGACATACAAGAATATCTGAATAAACTGAGATATTTACATGCATGGAGGGAAAGGTTGATGCTATAAATAATCTAATGATCTAGATTTAACCTATAAATCCAATGCAATCTTTTATTTTTAAGATTTTATTTACTTGATAGAGAGAGAGAGGGCGATAGAGCACAAGTGAGCACAAGCAGGGGGAAGCTGCAGCAGCGGCTCCTCATCAAGCAAGGAGCCCAATGCAGGGCTTGATTCCAGGACCCTGGGATCACAACCTGAGGGAGATGCTTAACCAAGTGAGCCACCCAGAAGGCCCTAAATCCAATGCAATCTTAGTCAAGAGTCCAAAAGAATGACAAGATGATTCTGAAATTCATACAGAAGAGTCAATGCTCAAGAATAGCTAAAGCTTAGAATTGTATCCTACCAGATATCAAAATATATTACAAAGATCTACAAATTAATAAAATATGACACAGGTTCACAATTAGACAATGTGATCAACAAAATAGAATAAGATCTGTGCCCATAGCATATGAAAATAGTGTTTATGAGAAAAATCAGCATTTCAAGTTGGTGGATAAAGGCTGTTTAGAGTTAACTTTTGAAAACTCACGAAATAGAAAAACTGTACATACTCCTCCTGTTTCACATTTTAATTCATCACCTTATATACCTGAAACTTACACAATATTATATGTCAATTATATCTCTATAAAGCTGGTGGGAGGGAAGATCTGAAGAAAAAAAAAATATATATATATATGACTAAAGATTACTTTTACCTAAGCCTGCCTATTAGGTTTGTTGTAAGGATTAAATGAGCTAATAATATGTGAAAGAACAATAAAATCTATTAAAATGTCCCTAATAGTCAATTTAGTATGAAGAATTACTTGACAATTTTATAATAATAAATGGGAAATTAATTGATGACAACAATCAAATCTTAATCTTATCTTTTAGTCCTTAAATATTTGCTGAATCAAATAAGATTCTAGTCTTCCATTCTCTTACCTTGCTGTATTTAATAGCTCTTAGTTTCTTATATCTTAATTTATTTTAATAATTGCCTCAAAAGCAATCTGCCATGCACAAATACAACATATTAAATATACAATTAATCACTTTTATAAGCCATTTTGAGTTTGAAAAATGAAATGGAATAGAAAGCTTCAACTACATTTTTTCACACTGAAGTAATTAACACATAGCCTGGTATGTTCCCCTTAAAGGTGCATGGATTGGTGTATCTACCCCTACTGGGAATATAAATTGCCACAGAAACCAAAAAGTGACTTTTCTCCCTTAAATTGTAAAGGATTATCTAACAAATATATATATATATACATATATATATATAGGCGTTCTAATAACATCTACCTGAAAATGGCTTCTAAATTGGTACTTTAAATTTTATTCCAAAGGAATAAAAATGTATAGAGGAAAGGTTGGGGTAGTGATTTGTCAAGACAAATGAAGCCACAGGATAAATTAAATGCATTTTCTAGGCCTAGGATATAAAATGAGCCATGAATAATCAATAGTGACATAAACCCAGAACCAACCACATATTAAAATAAATTTGAAATTTCTTTATTTGGAGAGTAGTGGTGGGCAACTGATTCAGAATTCCAAGTAAGATAGCAATGGTCAGTCTAATTAATAGGGACTCTCTAAATTCAATTTATATAACCACCTAGAATAATTATAGTGCTCAGGAGAAGCTGAAGAGTAATAACACCATAAAATCCAAGGCAAAATGGTTTTTAATGCATACTGGAAGAGGCTTTGGTTTCTTAATGATTAATAATCATCACCTAAAATAACATAGTTTGTCAAAGAATTTTATTCATCTTTCAAGTAACTGTAGAGCAGTAATACATCCCTGAGGTTTAAAAGAAAAAAATTTCTCTTGGCTTCCTTCCCATAATATGCTCTTTGAGTCTTGGAAAGAGGAGCAACAATTTTAGCCTCAAACCTCCCCAACTAAAATCTCTCAACCCGGGTATAAAAGTCAAGGATTTTTTGTCACTTCATCTACAAGTCTTAGAAAATGTCAATAAAGAAACACATTCACAGAAATTCCAGTAATGGAGATAAGCCAAGTGAAAAAGGATGGAGTTTTACGAGTAAACACCACTCTAATTAGTGTTGTCTTAAAATAGGAAAATATATCAAAGGTTATTATAAAAAATTAGATTTGCTAATGATATATAAAGAACTCTCAGATGTTAACCATATTCCTTCCACAAAAATAGAAATTGTTAATCACCATCTCAATTAAGTTACTCATGGTGAGTCATCATTTATGTTGGCCTAATGTGATCTGGGAAACTCTCCCTCATATTTATACAGGAGGCCTCCAAACCACTTCTTTTAAACTGAAAGATACAACAAAAAGAGAGACAATAGGGAAATCGAGGTAGAAATGCCACAGGGAATCTGTGCCACCTGCAAACTTCAATCACTGAATAAATTAAGTGGAACTGGCCTCTAACAGAGAGATGGCTGAAAGCAGATAATTAAAGTCATGATTTTATATAAAATTTCATAAAAGGAGGGCATAACAATGTAGCTTCATAAGTGACTGGAACTGCTCATTTCATAGGAATTTTCCATTGGAAGAAAAGGAAATCTCTTCATTTCTCTCTTTGCACATTTACATGTATCTTACCTGTACCTAAAACATACTGCACGTACATGTTTATTTGAAGAGATACAAGGAGCATGCAGAGTATCAGTGGGAAAGAGATCCTATACCACCCAATAAAACAAGAGGCTTGGTGAGATCACATCATTACAATTCCAAACAATTTGGGTTCTAACCTCTTCTTAGTACAAGGACAAAATAACAAAATTTAGGTTAATTAGCAGGCACTGTCTATTTCTTACCTGTCCCTTAAGGTACTTCTCAAATATCATACCACAAAAACAGTCTGATGCCTACCTACCTCAGCCCACTCAGCGTTTCCTGATGGAATCATAATTCAATAGTGTCTATTATTGGTCAGACATTTGTGGGGTATGTTAATATCTATAATTTTCCCTTACCCCTCTTTACACTGCTATAGCCACGCTGGCTCCCTTCTCATTTCTCCGTGGATGTTAACAAGGCAGGTTCAATCCCATCAAAGGTCTGTGTGTTAGCTGTTCTGTCTGTCTAGAAGGCACTTCCACCAGATATGCACAGGGTCAGTCTCACTACCTTGTCTTTCCTACTTACCCTCTAACTTCCTCCCTGCCTCCTATACTCCCAAATGCCCAGATCCTGCTCTACTTATCCTTTTTCCATTCACTAATTATTGTCATCATAATAGACTATTCATTCTCTTATTTACTATGTCTAGTATTAATTGCTCATCCCCTTCCCTTTCAGAATGTAAGTCCCATGATAGCAGGAACCTTTTTTAGTTCACTGCTACATTCCAAGAGCCAGAACAGTACCTGACACAGTAGGTGCTCAACAAGTATTTGGCAAATGAACACATGTGTCTAAGCCTCACACAACCCATCCATAGTTAATACACCTTTCATTTAAGATAAGAAACAAAACCTTAGAAAGATCAGTAAGTGGTCCAAAGAGACACGACCAGTAAGTATGGAAGCAGAACTATTACTGCCTGTTCTAGCCCATCCACGTTATTATATCTACTACTTTGACCTCAAAAGTGACACTAGTTCTACGCATGCCTCATTTTCCCCAACAGCACAGTGCCTTATGTTCAGTAAACACAAGAGTATTCTATTAAGATGAAGCAGTGACCCTAAAAAGAAGCCAATTTTTGACATATTATAAAGAATAACATTAAGGAATTTGGATGCTCAGCTCAATTTGGATGCTCATAAGAGAGAAGAGTAGGAGGAACAGGTCATAACCATAATTCATTATCAGCAGTTCCAATTTTCAGAAAGTAAACTATAAAAGGGAAAATAGTAATGCAAACTAATAGTCCATTTTCTGGCATCATCTTTAAGAAAGTCAAGTCAAAGATCTCATCTGTCATAAGAGCCTACACATTCATAGTCCCCTTAATTTTTCGTTAGAAGAATGATATCTTATATTCTTATTCCACTCTGAGGGTACTAGTCTAGAAATGACTTGAAATTAATAAAATAACCTTTTTTTAAGTTTGACAATCTAGAAATCAATGCCATGAATTTACCCAACCTTTTTTAGTGTCATTTTTCAGCTTGAGTGTGAAGTATTATTGCACTGAAAAAAAATTATTTATTAGAAATCATCATGAAGCTGAGTTTTTTGATGTTTCCTTTATGTTCCCTTCTCTTACTAGTGAAGGAACTAGGAACAATTTTAAATTATATTTAATACCCAGTCACCATATTAATATACTACTACTAAACGTAGAAGTGTTTATATGTAGAAATACATAAGTTCCCCTCACAATCTGGCAATTAACTCCATGCAATACTGCTGTATGAGATATTACAAAGAGGAAGCATATGTGATAACGTACTCATAAGAATATTCACATTTCAAGTGTGCACACTTTGCCATTTGAGGAGAGAGAACAGACAGAAACTGAATTCTCAAGCATAAATTATAAGTTCCCAGTAAGTTCTGGATTTTACATTCCTTGAGAACAAGGTGTTTGTCTTATTCACCTTTATAATTTCAAAGCTGAGCCAGTGCCTGGCACAGAACAGACATTCAGTAAATGCTTATGGACTCAGACCAATACACTACAGGTCTCAACCAGAGACCCCCTGCTCCAGTTAAACAATATATGAAAGGTAGCAATATTTTTATTTAATTGGCTCTGTGACTTCATAACTAGCCAAAACTCTTGTGAGGTTCCTGTCAATTATTTGGACAGAACTAATTGTGATTTTTTATCTTTTCTGCATTGACTTAATGCCATCAACTCACTGTATAAATTTGCATATTCTTCTAAGTCCTTCCTTCTCTATTTCTTGAATGAGGGGACTATATGTTTTGGCATGCACCACATTGAATATTTAAGGCTTGGGGTGCCTGGGTGGCTCAGGTGGTTAAGTGTCCAACTCTTGATTGCAGCTCAGGTCATGATCTCAGGCCTATGTGACATCAAGCCCTGCATCAGGCTCCATGCTCAGTGAAGAGTCTGCTTGAAATTCTCTCTCTCCTTCTCTTTCTGCCCCTTCCCCTGCTTGCTGTCTCTTTCTCTAAAATAATAAATAAATCTTTATTTTTTTTAAAGACTTTATTTATTTACTCATGAGAGACACACAGGGAGAGGCAGAGACATAGGCAGAGAGAGAAGCAGGCTCCTCGCAGGGAGCCTCATGTGGGACTCGATCCCCAGACCAGGATCACGCCCTGAGCCGAAGGCAGATGCTCAATCGTTGAGCCACCCAAGTGCCCCTAAATAAATATCTCTTAAAAAAATATGTAAGACAAAAAAAAAAAAAATATGTAAGACTTGTAAGTTTCCCAGGCTGCTGTCACTTGTAGAAGAAATCTGATAAATAAACACAACAGAAAGAGATGGAATACTTATGATATTGTGCTTATTTTCTTTCACTGTAGACTTTTGTAGGGTTACAAATGCCATGAAAATGCATGATATTTAAACAAGTGAAGAAAGTGAAACTGGAATTGTTTACCTCCTGAACTCCTTTGGAAAGAGAGCCATATATTACTTTTCTTCATATCCCAGTTCATAAATTGGCCCTCAATTTATGATGAAGCAGAAGAATAAGGAAGGAGAGAAAAAAAACGTGATTCCAAAAAAGTATTTATAAAGGTCAGCTGTTCATGGAACTGCCAACAGTTTGGCAACAATCAGTGTCAAATAAAAGTACTAAATTCTTTTTATTAAGTAAATTTAAGATACTATGAAAGTATTTTATGTATATTACCTCATTTAATCTTCATGGGATGCCTGGGTGGCTCAGCAATTGACCACCTGCCTTTGGCTCAGGGTGTGATCCCGGAGACCTGGGATTGAGACCTACATTGGGCTTCCTGCAGGGAGCCTGGTTCTCCTTTTGCCTAGGTCTCTGCCCCTCTCTCTCTGTGTGTGTCTCTTATGAATAAATAAACAAAATCTTTAATCTTCAATGTAACTTTAATAAGAGAAAGGCATTAAAACTCTTATTTGACATTTGAGGAAACTGTGGTTTAAAAATAAGCAACTTGGGGCACCTGGGTGGCTCAGTGGTTGAGGTCTGCCTTCAGCTCAGGGTGTGATTCTGGGGTCCTGGGTTTGAGTCCATGGGGACCCTGCTTCTCCCCTGGCCTATGTCTCTGCCTCTCTCTCTGTGTCTCTCATGAATAAATAAAATCTTTATAGATAAATAGATAGACAGACAGACAGAAGCAACTTGCCCAAAGACACCCACACAGTACATGGTAGAGCCAGGATTTAAATACAAGTGTAGCTGATGCTCATATTCTCAACAACCATACCCAGAATAACTGGCTGATTGGGGAACACATTGAAAGGGAACACTACTACTGCTAAAAAGGTCAACTAATTTCTTGAACATCCAAATTCCTTAATGTTATTCCTTAAAACAGGGGGGAAAGCCAGCCTCTTCTTAGGGTCACTGCTTCATTTTATTAGAAAGAACCACCCTGATGTGAGAAGTAATTAACTTCAGGGGAAAGACTCAACTGTCAGAACACTAAAACAATTAAGTCTGTTGTATCACCAAGGTGCCTTTTCTGATTTTCTGATGAGAAAATACTCTTTCTGCACTGCCATATAAACCCTAGATTCTGTTCTGAAAACCTCCAGGCCAGAAAACACTACTCATAGGATTTGAGAACACAGAGAAGCTCTGGAAATGAAAGGTTTGCTTAAAGAGAGAAGCACAACTCCACAGAGAGTCATGCCAGTATGCTTTCAGTGCAGCACAGATGGAAATAAACGTTAAGATTCAGAAAACACTCTTATTCTTTACAGCTCTTGATCCCAACAAATGATTGGCTTAATTCAACTGTATGGGGACAGGTCCTGAGGAAGGTAAAATAGCAGAGCCCACTCGGTATATCTAGGCAGTTTGCTATCAACTTGATCACTGAGAAAAGTCCTGAAAGATCCAGAAGCAATTCACATGGCAGGACAGTGGTTTGTTTTCTAGAAATGCAAAAAATTAGGGTTTGAGGATCCACACCAATGAAAAAGGAATATAAATCTAAAAAATTGGAGCTTATGCTACAGTTTAAAATATGTTTAATTTCTGGGAAAGAGGATAGATAAAAAACAAAGACCCTTGCTTTGCTCCAATCAGCTCAAGACCTGTGTTACTCTTATTACATGGTTTCTTTTTTCTGTATTGAGTTTCCTAGTTATTTTTGATGAGACTTGAGCTCTGTCCATCTTACTGCAAGTCAGGAATCAAGTGCTTACTGCTCCCTACTCAAATTTATCCTTACAGGGGGAAAAGAGAGCAAAAAAGGAAAGAAAGAAAAAAAAACTTTACTTTTTGCATTGTCTCAAACACACTGCTTGCCAAAATATCAGTGCATTCACGCAGTGCTGATAATTAATGATGTGATATCAACTGAAATCTATATGCCTCTTTATTCTAATGATAGATTCTGCCCCGCAGACTGAAAGTGTTCTGCAAATGAGAAATTTATCTGCATCAAAATCCAGTATAATACCAGGCATAAAATCCTTCCTAATTGTACATGTAAAATCCTGCTTAATACTTGCTCTTGGCTATTTACTGGAAATGAGATGAGGGAAGAATTTGCTCAATATGCCTGCCTAAAAATGTATCGAGCATTCTGATATGGCGCTCTCTCACTGACCCATTTTCACAAATTCATTTAACTTTTTGGACATCATCCTCTTAATTCTTAAAATCTGAAGCACATTCCATATTATTTAATACTTAACATTCCTATGCATGTTTCCTTTTAGCCTCTGATTGCTTTTCCACTGAAATTCCTTTCAGAAGATTGAACTAAAACTTGATTACTACAAGAAGTATCCTATTAATAGCCAAGGATTTGGTTCCTAATCTTTCTATCAAAAAAGGGGAATACTTTTCAGCATGAGATGGGCCATTTAACCTTACTATTCCTCAGCTTTTCTATCTACGTAAGGGATCACAGTGTACTCCATGACTAAAAGTATTGTTTTGGCATCCTATATTTCAATCCTTAGTAGATGCATGATTTGGAATATTTATTCTGTCTCATTTTCATCTGAGAAATATTAATAATGTTATATTGTGAACTGAATTAAATGAGAAAGTGCTTGTGAACTCAATAGACTTTAAAGTGATTGACTAAAAAAATAATAATAATAATAAATAAAGTGATTGACACATAAGTGACAGTTACATGGTCTGATTCTGTGTCCTATTAAGATGAAGCCATTTTTACAATGTTGGAGTAGGTAAAGACAATTTTATTAAAAATGGCTCAAAAGCCAAAAGAATCCTTGAAAGAAGAGGTTTGTTTGACCGCATAAAATTTAAAGTTCCTACATGCCAAATAATAGATTAATAAGTAAATAAACTACTAAAACAAGGCTGAAAAACTAACCATCATCTGGGGAAAATATTTGCAACATATAGAATAAGCAGAAGACTCATATCCTTAATATGCAAAAAAAAGCAATTAAAAAGTCAGTAAAAAAGAAACTGCACACTAACAAAAATAATGGATAAAAGACATTACAAGGTAATTTACAAAACATAGGCAAATGGTCAATGAACATAATAAATACATTCAACCCCACTAAACATTGAGTATTAGAAATTAAAATTTTTTCCAATTAATAGACAGGCAAAGATATTTTTAAATTGACAAAACAATAGCAAGAAGTAAAAGAGGTGGGCACACTCAAAATATATTGGTAGAGGGGAAGTTTTTACAGCCTTTCTTATTTGGCACTGTATACCCAAATAAAAAATGTGAATGTCCTTTGTGCCAACAATCCCACTTCCAGGAATTTGCTCCCAAGCAGTAAAATGTCCATGCACGAAAATGTTGTGGAAATCATGTTTATCATAACATTGTTTATCATGAAAATACTGGAAGTAATTTAAATGTTTATTCATATAAGATTGTTTAAATAAAGTTTGGCATAGCCATACAGAGTAGCACCATATTCAAAAGCATGGTATATACTTATAGTCACTGCCATAGAAAAGACTGCCCTAATATACTGTAAGCATAGGAACAGGCTACAAAACAACAGGTATAGTACAGTCTCATTCATAAAAATGCTATATGTACATATACGCATGTGCATAGAGAAATTTCAGAAGGCATATCCACCCAAATATTTGTAGGTAGTAGGACTTTGGGTAATTATGATTTCCCATTTGCATTTTCTGTATTGTTTCATTTTTCTTCATGTGTTATTTTATAATCAGATAAAAATGAAATTATTTTCATATTAGAAAACAAATATTATAGTTACTTCCCTAGAGATGATATTTTAATAATGATATAAGTGCCCTAGGTTTTTTCTATATGTTTTATAAAGTTTAAAAAGCTGGGATCCACAGGGGAAAAAAAGAAAAAAACATAAAAGGAAGTCATAGCATTGCCAAGATGATTAAATGGTGAGCATCACATATTCTGGCCTAGAGTAAGACTGCCTAACCAAGTTCATGTCTTACTGGCTGGGTATAAGTTACTGAATTTCTCTGTACTCAATTATCTTTCTGCTGTAAAATATGAGTAATAATATCACTTAACTCATAAAGTTATTATGAGGATGAAATGAGTCAATTTATGTAAAGCACTTAGATTCATACCTGACATCCTAGAAAAAAATGTCAGCTGTTCATTGTAAAATTAGATAATTGTGTAGAATATCATCCTCGCCCATCATGGAAGTACAATAAATATTTACTATTGTTAAAATCTATCTGCTCATCATGTGTCACCTAAGGACACCGAGAAGATGAATCATTTTCTCTGTCTCAGAATAAGGAAGATCAAACAGCCTATTGAACATTAATCAATTTAAATATAGCATTTCCAAACCAAGGGTAGAAAGAGAGGTCAATAAAGGCTTCGGAAGGCATGCCAGACAGTCAAAGTCCCAGGATATCTGAGGTTGTCCAATCTTAGCAAGGTGATATCAATTACTTTGACAAATCAATAAACTCCTATGTAAAACTATTACTAACACCTTACATTTATAAAAAGCATGATCGTTTTCAGGGAGCTTACCCATCTCCATAATGGGTTGGCAGTGTTTCTGATCACTGTGCCAAGTCAATGGGGGAATGGAATCTGGGATTTGACCATCACTTTAGGACACCAACTCCCATTGGGGCAAAGGATACAGGGGAGCTAGAAGCCTAAAAAGAACAGTAGAAAGAAATGGGGAAAAGAAGGCAGGTAACAGGGAGAGGAGGCAGGATACTGAAAACTCATTCTGAGTACAATAAAGAAAATGGGAAAAACAGAACCTCTCAAGTTAAAGCAGGGATGGAGGGATGGGTCAGCCTACATTCATTTATTCCAAAATACTGAGTGTGCTGAGTGCTAGATATACAATTAGGAACAAAACCCTCATGTAGGCTCATAGTGTGGTGCCCTGTCTGCTCACCCACCTTACCAGTTCCAAGGTGACCTTCAGAAATCTTCAGCAACTCCAGGGCAACTTAAAAACCACTGAACTCAGTGTTGTTCACTGCTAAAAAAAAAAAAAAAAAAAAAAAAGCAAAAAACAAAAAACAAAACAAAAAAAAAACAAAAAAACCCCAAAAATGTATTTAGGGTGTATTCCTATCAAGCAAAAAAAAAAAAAAAAATCTTGAAAACAACATTCATTAAATGGAATGAGTAAGTCAATGGAATAAAAAGCAGAGCATAAGGAATACAGTCAATGATACTGTATAGCAATGTAATGGGACAGATGATAACTATACTTGTGAACAGAGCATAATGTAAAAACTTGTGAAATCATTAAGTGGTACACTTGAAACTATTGTAAAATTGTGTCAACTATATTCAAATAAAAAATAAATAAATAAATAAATATAATTGTAATACCAATAAATTATTCAAAGCTGCTAGATATTCTAAACTGATTTCATCTTCTTTTCCTTCCCTAACTACTACTAATAATTTATCTCACTATGAACCCAATTCTGGATTTATTGTATAAATAAAATACAACTGTCTGAAAATAAAAATCAAGTAAAAAGTACAGAAAGAGATGCATTACCAAAACTCCCTAAATCAGAGTTCATGCATTCATTTATAAATTTTGAAACATTCTTGTTACACAAAGAAATTATGCAAGCTGCAAAAGAGCTTTTCGTTTCAATAAAGCAATTAAGTGCATTAATTGTCCTGTGTTATCTCTTAAAGACAGCACAATTAATTTGTCATTCCTACCAAGGCCCCTGTGCTTTTGTGTGGCTCTCTATCTTTAGTTATCTCAAAGCACTTTCCCAAACATTTATTTTATTTTTATCCCTTGTTGTAAAGCTGCAAGACATGTTCCATGAAAGACTGGAGAAGCTGACATTATTAATTCAGAAACAAAAAAAATGGCCAAATGTGGCTCAGCATGTCCCATAATTAAACACAGTTTCAGGGACACGAGGCTTGGTTTTCATTCTCCTGCTACCAAAAACCTACCGCATAGTAAAAATAGGAGCTTAAAATCTATCACACTTCTCTAATAAATGGAAGATAAATTATGCTTGTTCTTTAAAATACAGGGAAATGTATCTGTTTTTTCACGATTTTGTAGGTAGACTCTCAAAACCCTAATTGAATATGAAGTGTCTAATAGACCATTTGTGATGAGAAGAAAATGCCTAGAAATTAAACATGATGGAGAAAAGTTTTAAAGACAACTCCAGCCTGGTATGATCCAGTTTTGAGTCATCAACATTCTGGGAAATCTCAACTAAGCCTACAATTTCTCATGACCATAAATGACTCACTGAAATCACATACCTCTGGACATGGGAACAGCAGAAAACCATCCCAGGGAAAGCATAACACTTGAGAACCACACTGGCATGGCTCTCCACCCAACCCGCATACTGTACTCAGGGCCTTGGATGAATCCAGACTGACCTATATCTCAGGGTCCACCTGACTGGTTATGACCTGATTCCAGAATGGACAAGGACAGGTCCTTTCACCTGCCAGCCTTCTGCGTCAAGATATAATGAATAAAATACATCTTACTTTGCCCCTTTTGAAAGGGAAAAATATATTGGTGGCTGGATTTTGAAGATTCTGAGAATACCAACAATAATTTTTATGCTTGAAAGCTTAAAACATGCTTCTTATGTTTTCTTTTATCTGACCTTGCAGCAACTCTGTAACATACATAGGACTGCATGATGATAACTATGACCAATGTGCTTGTACTGGCTTATTCTAGGACATAGTGATGCAAAGGATATACATTCTGGCTTCACTTTGTATAGTGCATTTGGGTATCTACATTGTACTTCCAGATTCAATTATGTAAAGTAGTTTTCCTTTGGTATCGCCGAAGTTTTGAGAGTAGGAAAAAGATTTACTTGATTTTGTATCCTTGCGCCTTAATATCGATATTTATATTTATACCTATATGTCTCTCTTCTTCTCAAAAAATAGAAAGAAACAGACATCAAAGCCCTGGGGACTCAAGTAGGTATATACACATGAATTCTTATTCCATAGTGGATACATACAATTATAAAACATGTCAATTAAGTGTTTGATTAAAAGATGAATGAAGACTTAGAAATTCTCCCTTTTCCATTAAGCAGAGTGTAATAAGAAAAAAATAAACAGATTTGCCACACATTAAGGAATGACTAGCCTGCATCTCTATGGACCATGTTTTGTTGGTTAATTGGAATTCAGACCTATCACAAAGAATAAGAGAGAGAATTCCATGTAAATTGTTCTGTGTTTAACTAAAAGACATATGCCTCCCTATTCTACTTCAAAACTAATTAAAGTACATATTCATTTTAAATTGAAAATAAACCACAAAAGGTTTAAAACAAACTAATGTATGGCATTAAACCATATGGACTTTCTTTTGCACAAGTGCAGCTTGCAGACTTAACTGTTCTAAATGTTTCCTCCTCATCCTTGAAAATTCTCCAAAAGTACACTGTTATATTCTTCTCCTTGAATATCACAATGAATATTCTTTAACACCTGATTTGTGTCAGCCTAAAATATATATTTATATATAATAAGATATATAATGGTATATAGAGGTATAGGTATAGATATAGGCAATACAGACACATATTCATTCTGTATTTCCCAGCTAGAAGATAGAGAAGTTACAGTATTAAACAACCCTCTCCCACTGCCACTGGCACATATACCTGGTATCTTTAGAGCCTTAAATTTCCAGTGAGTAAATATTATTTTTTTTGCCCAAATGACAGGATGATCCACAGTCCAGATCTTGTCACAAGGTAGCTTCTAATCAACCCATGTGGACACAATTCTGAAATCTGAAGTTAGATTTCCAATTATGGATTTCCAGAAACTACAAATAGTAGTGTAATGTTTTAGTGTTTTCTGATACAATATTAAAGAAGAAAGAAATACCAACATTAGGGAACATAAGATCTGAAATAATCAGAGAAAAGATTTTGCAGGTACTGGCATTTTTGTTGTTAATGCACATAGATAAGTTTTTCTTCTTGCCACTACAGGCTTGCACTAGCTTTAAAAATGACAAAGTCTACATACTGATAACATGCCAGGTAAATGCTCATGTATTGTGAAATACCATAAGTAAACATTTCAAAATGTTTCAGGCAGGAAATATTGCAAGTGGTTAGTACAGAAGAAGAACACAGGGGAGAAAGGAAAGAAAAGGATGCTAGGAAGGTAAAAAGGATAGTCTTGCATCAACTACCCTACTCTTTATTTTTTTTTTTTTTTTTTTTTTTTTTTTTTTTTTACCCTACTCTTTAATTCCAGGAAGTCAAAGTAATCCAATGCTAAGAAGTCTGATAAACTAGAATTGCGTCTTTATAGTTGCTGTGATAAATTCACGAGCATTTTAGATGGTTGACACCACAAAGCCCTACGTTGGATTCAGTTAAAGAAGCTGCCAGTATTTCAAAGCCTAAATAGAGTCTGTTTGTTTTTTTAAACGCAGATGGTTAACTAGATTGTTAGGAAATTTAAAATCCCCAAAGAACCAATGTTTGAAAAAATGCTAGAACAGCAAATAGTAGAAAGAAGAAGGACCCCCACTGTCTTAGTCCATCCAGGCTGCCTTAACAAAATGCCACAGATTGGGTGGCTTAAACAAAAATAGTTTATTTGCTCACAGCTCTGGAGGCTGCAACTGGGGTTCCAGCATGGTCGGATTCTGGTGAGAGCTCTCTTACTGGCTTGCAGAATGTTGCCTTCTTGCCATGTCCTCACATAGTGGAGACAGAGCCCTGTTAGCACTTTCTCTTGTTATAAGAGCGCCAGTTCTATCAGATTAGGGCTTCACTCTTATGACTTCACTTAACCTTAATCAACTCCTTAAACACCCTATCTCTGATACAGTCACGTGGTGGAGGAGTGAGGGGAAGAGATATGGCTGGGACCTAAGTATTTGGAAGGAACACAATCCAGTCAGTCCACAGCACCTGCTTCTTGGGCTGTGAGTCAATGTTTATGGATGACCCAAAGGAAACACAAGTCTTTGACTCCTGTTCTGCCTCTTTTCTACTTCAAGTAGAACACTACTCAGGTCACAGTACTAGAACACCACTCAGGTCACAGTACAGATTATAATGATATAACGAGCACCTGAGTGAAAGGACATAAATCTAACAGGAGACAAATTAATTTAAAACAAAACAAAACATTAAAAGTGTTCCTGTGTTCTGGGTCCCATCATATTTCAACCCAAGACACTGTGGAGACTCTGCCAAAGAGATAGCTGTCCCCTGCCACAGCTATCACAGATGTTTGAGGAACTTGGAGTCAGCTGGGACAGATAGCTGTCCCCTGCCACAGCTATCACAGATGTTTGAGGAACTTGGAGTCAGCAAAACACTAGGAATAAGGCAAACCCAATTGGGATTTTAAATAAGAATCACAAAATAGGGCAGCCTGGGTGGCTCGGTGGTTTAGTGCCACCTTTGGCCCAGGGCGTGATCCTGGAGACCCAGGCGGGATCGAGTCCCACATCGGGCTCCCTGCATGGAGCCTGCTTCTCCCTCTGCCTGTGCTTCTGCCTCTCTCTCTCTCTCTCTCATAAACAAATAAAATCTTAAAAAAAAAAAAAAAGAATCACAAAATATCATGAATTCCAAGAGCAAACTGGTGAACTACCCTTTGACAAGATTTAGAATGGATCAGCACCCAGAAATGAGAGGAATGATCTGATCTCTAAGACTCATCAGTGGGATCCTGCAGAAGTCAAGTTGGGATAATCTCATTTCTTGCTTGATAATCACTGCACTGTGCAGATTCACCTATACTTTGGTGAGACGGTAAACAAAGTTGTCAGTGAGAGCCTGGAAGGGAGTTACATGGAATGAATGTTCAGTTAGGTAGATTCTAATTAGTTGCATGCCCTCACTACAAGATTGTGACTGACATTGTCCACCTTAATAGAGGTTTCTAGTAAGAACAAAACTAAATGGCTATTTAGCATTTACAATGTACCAGGCACTGTTCTAAGTACTTTATATGAATCAATTTATTTAGTTCTCTAAATTCCATTAAATAGGTAATATTACCCCATTTTACAGATGGAAAAACTGAAGTTTAAAGAGGATAGAGTGGGCAGCCCCGGGGGCTCAGTGGTTTAGCGCCACCTTCAACCTGGGTTGTGATCCTGGAGACCCAGGATCAAGTTCCACGTTGGGCTCCCTGCATGGAACCTGCTTCTCCCTCTGCCTGTGTCTCGGCCTCTCTCTCTCTCTCTCTTCACTCTTCTCTTTTCTCTCTCTCTCTCCCATTAATAAATAAAATCTTTAAAAAATAACAAAATTAAATAAAAAAATAAATAAAGAAGTTAGAGTAAGAGCTTCTGCCCTACCCCCACCCCCAAGGTTCCATCAAATCTGCTCAAGATCCCCAGTGACACCTTGTCTGAAAAGTCCAACCATCAGTTCCCAGGGCTCATTCTGTTTGATCTGTAAGTGACACTTTCCACAGCTGTTCACTCGTTCCTCCTTGAAACATTTTCCTCACCTGGCCTGCAGGACACTCCCTCCTAGGTTTCTTCCTACCTCACTAAGTGCTCTTTTTCAGTCTCTTTGGTGGTTTTGCTTTATCTTACTGACCAGTCAATATTGGAATGCCCAGGGCTTAATTCTTAGACCTCTTCTCCAACTACATTTAATCCCATGGAAGTTTCAATCAGTCTCAGCCATATTTTAAATATGAGTTCTATACCAACAATTCCCAAATGTATGTTTCCAACCAGAACCTCTCCCCTATGATTCAGACTTCTCTACCCAATTGCCCATTACATGTCTGCACTGGTATGTCCAACAAACACCTCAAACTTAACATGACTCAGCAGAATTTAACTCCTAATTCTATGATATCCTCCCCTCAAAAATCCCTCTGCTTTCTTCATAATCACTTCCATCCCTTGAGATAAGCAGACCACAACAAAATAAACTTGAGTCATCCTTAATTTCTCTCTCCCTTTAACATCCCACTGATCTGTCAGCAAATCCTGTTGGTTCTAGCTTCAAAATATAACTAGAAGTACCACACACCCTGTCCACTGCTACTACCTTGGTCAAACCACCATCATTCTCTCAGTAAGATTATTGCAATAGCTTCCCTGAGTTGTCTTTTCCTTCCCTTGTCACCCTAGAGTTTACTTTCAGCATAGTGGCCAGTGTGACCCTGTTAAAAAATGCCAGATCATGTCATTTTCTGCTCAGAATCATCTAGAAGTTCCCATCCACAGACTAACAGGGTCTCCAGAGCTCTGCATGATCTGGTCCCCAGTACCTTTCTGTCCTCATCCCATACTATTTTCTACTTCACTCTATCCAAGACCCTCTGGTTACTCAATTTATCATGGGGACATAGCCTTTAATCATGATACTTTTAAGCCTGCTTTTTACCACTAATCATGAGATTTTTATGAGTTGCCCTTCCCCTGCTTTATATCTATGCAGACAAAGTTCTATCTGACAACAGAAGAGTCCCAAATACCACAATAGTGAGACATTTTGTTTTCACTCCTGCTGAGCCAGGTAGGCCCATACTCTATAAACCTATTTACTTGAGACTTAAGCCAAAGATTTTAAAGGCAGTGCTTATATAACAATGTTCACAAGATAAAGCTTCACAGGAATCCCTGTGATTTTCACTGCAAAGCAGCTTTCATCAAAGGCACATATGTTCCCACCCTACACCGACTGCCTCAGTGAAGCATTCCAGCTGACAGTATTCCAGCCCCACCACAAACTGAGAAACACCTATAACAGGTTTATCAACAAAATCCAAGCCTCACTGTGCTGAACTCACCGTGGACTATAGGATGCTATTTATTAAAGGCTGACAGAAGAAGAATTTTAGCCACTGCTTTAAGTTTAGCCCAGAGTACTGAGAGTGGTTTTCCTTTCTCTCCTTTATTGCTGACCACTCCTAGTCCTAAGAGTATAACAGAAGCCTGACTTTAAGAAATTGAAAATACGTAAGGCTAGCTTCATCCATGATATTGGTAAATTGCACACTTTCCTTAAATTCTAAAGCAGAAACCTACATGAAAAAAGATTAGACTTCTGCCTCAATCTGGCTAACAACACAGACTGATCATTTTTACAGGGTTAGTCAATATATTTAAGGGATTGGGTAAATATGCCCTGTTGGAGATGGGCTTGAGGACAAATGTAGCTAGCATCAGAGAAAGCCAGGCTCTCATAAATATAGAAGGAAGAATGCCAGAGAAAATGATCAAGCAGAGGTTGTCATAACAGTACAGAACTCCTAAGGAACAGAGGCCACATGGTAGAGCTGAGAAGCCAACCAGACGGTGGAGCAGACTGACAGGTTAAGTAGACAGTGAACCTCTGATGGGCTTAGCAAGGTTAAGATAGTCCCTACCAATCTAGTACCCTGAGACAAATGGAAAATAGCAGGGGAAACTTTTAGATTAAAAGTTCTATAAATCTGGATAATAAACAAAGGTAAGAGAAGCAAGAACCAGGAGAACCAACACATGCCAAAGGGACAGAGAGGCTCAACCAAAGATAGAGGATTGACCACATATAGATGTCTCTGCTTTCTTCCAAAACTCAAAAAAACGACAGTTTTTTGTTTTTAAGTCATAAAGCCACAAGAATGAAAAAAATAGAACACACAAAAGTGAAAATTTGAAAGCTAGAGAACAGAACAGGTAATAACTGACTTAGCAGACCCAAAAAAGCCTTATCCTAAGCCAGCAAAAGGGAAAATTAAGATACAAACTGATTTGCTCTATAGAACCTGCATATATCCCAGATGGCTACTACTGCTACCCCTTGGAATTGGGGGGAGGTGTACAAGGATGGAGCTGAAATTGGAGGATCTATTGAAAATCTATTTTTTTTAAGATGTTATCTATTTACTCATGAGAAACACAGAGACATAGGCAGAGGGAGAAGCAAGCTCCCTGCAGGAACCCAATGTGGGACTTGATCCCAGGACTCCGGGATCATGCCCTGAGCTGAAGGCAGATGCTCAACCACTGAGCCACCCAGGCATCCCTGAAAATCTGTTTAAGAAGCAGATGGATATCTATCTCCTATATGCCCTACCTAATTCCACAGAGCCGGCAATTCCCTTTCTACCCCCCACAGCAGACTGAAAAGGATCTCTGGACTGGGGGAAGACCAGAGAATAAATGTGTCATACTGAAACCAGGGGCATTATGAGAACGTTTGTACTCTAAATAGCAAACCCTCAGCTCTATTCTCCTTTCAGCTTCCAGAAATCTGGAGCAAGGCTTATATTCCGCAGCCTGGAAACTGGAAAAATTCCTCTCTGGGGAAATTGACAGCCCAATAGAAATGATGTGAAAATACTGATGTTGAATATTCTCCATAAAATAAGCCAACAGATATCTCTTCATTAAGGCCACAGTCATAAGTCCAGCCATAAATAAACAATAAGGATTCCTAGATATATGCATATAGCCTCAGGCATAAGAAACAGAGACCAAACCTCGCAAACCAAAAATCAATTTGAAGGACACAGAGACTATGTGGGGATCTGAAAACTATTCTACATCCTCAGAAAGGGTAAAGAAGATTTTGAACCAAAAAAAAAAAAAAAAGAAGAAGATTTTGAACCTATAAAGCAAAAGCAGGATGTTGTAAGAAGGAACACAGAGAACTCAAGAGTTCTTGGAAATTGCAGAAATTAAAACTCAGTAGAAAGATTAGGAAATGAAAAAAAATAATAAAATAAATAAAATTTTTAAAAAAAGAAAGCTTAGGAAATGAGCTTGACAAAAAAAAAAAAAGAAAGAAAGAAAAAAGAAAAAATGAACTTGACAGAAACTTCCAGACTATAGAGAAAAAAAACAAAACAAAACAGAAAATTGTAGAAAGGGAATAAGAAAATCAATCCAAGAGATCAAATATCCAAATAATAAGTATTTTAATAAAGAAAAAATAGGAATTTATCCATAACTCAAGAAAATTTCAAAGAGGTGGAGAATAAGTATTTCCAAATGATAGAACATACTCATTGAGAAGCTGGAGAGATTCTAAAGTCTCGAATAGATGAAAACAGACCCATACAAAGAGACATTGCCATATTTCATGATGCTGAGTACCTAAAGAAGATTCTTAAGTTTTCCAGAAACAAAGAGAGAAGGAAAACATATTTATAAGAATCAAGAGTTGAATACAATCAGTCTTCTAAATAATTCCACCAAAAACTCAAAGACAAGGGAAGAATGCCTCAAGAGTCCATCATAAAATAAAGGACATTCTTAAGTTCACAGATGAAGGGAAACATCAGGCTGAGTGAGAGCTGCAGGTCAGTCTATGGAGACAGAGAGTCCAGACTGGGGAAAGTCAGAAGATTCCAAGGAAGTAGCCTCCAAAGACAAGAAGTTGATAACTATCTAATAAAAGTGAATTGACATGAGTGTTACATGATAAAGGAGAAGTACATGGAGCACTAAGAAAAAAAATGACATAAAACCAAATGTTGTATCAGAAAATAATCATAGTAAACCATATGACTCCATCGCTAATAGTGTTTACAGTCATGATAATGAAAACTGTTGATGTAGCCAAAATAATGATCTAAATATATTTAGAAGATAGAAAATTGGAAAATGTAGACATGTGTACATAATGGTGGTTAAGGGACAAGGTACAGAAAAGAGAATTATATCTTAATCTTAAAAGATAGAAGTCAATAGATAATGACTAAAACTGAAAATCCTCTTCAATAATATCCTATTTAGAGATAAAAAGATAAATATCACTGAAAAAGTGAAAATATTTTAAAGTGATCTCTCTGGGAAATGGAAAAATATATAGGGAATAGGAAATATATATTTTTTGAAATAAACCTTATAGCACTATTTGGCTCTTTATGTGCATATATTATTACTTTGATTTAAAAATTAAATTAAAAAATAGGCAGACAATCTGAATTACCACACATATTAAATTAAAAAGAAGCCAGGAAAGCCAGAGGTCTGGAAAATATTTGGATTTCCTTCCTTTCCTCTGTGGGCCCTGGGTCTCTTCCTGTTTATCTCAGTTCTGTCATCTCTGGGGTTGTCATATTAACCAAATCCTATTCTTTTTTAACCAAATCACCTTCCTGTCTCTGGAAATTTCTCCAATGACTAAATTAGCAGTTAAAATCACACAGCTTTAGAAAGTCTTTCACCAAACATCAGAAGCCAAAGAAATTTCCCTTTGGGTGAATGATACACTTGAACATACTTGTTTCAAAATGCAAATTTCTCCCAGATACACATATACAATTTTGTTTCTTTAGCAAACAATAATAATAACAACAACAATGATATTTATGCTTCTGATTTAGATTGAAATAGTACTAACTTTATGTGGCCTCTAAGAATAGAATATCCAAACTTTATCATTAAATTCTATGTGTGGTACAGTTATTTCCAAACCATTTAAATCCACAGGTGGGTCTCTTTCCATAGCCAATGAACAAAAAGGGATTGGGAGGTTGCAGTTCATCCATTTATGCCAGGACTCACCCATGATTGTGGGTCAGGAACAGAAACAGAAGTCAGTGCTTCTAACCCCTGATTCTTCTAATGGCTCCTCTGCTGTCCTCCCACAGAAACAGTGGCAGTCACTTTTCAAGAGGAGTATGGATACAATTGGGAACAAAGAAAGCAGCGTAGCTTCGAGTTTCAAATTAGACTTTTTTTTTAAGCCCATAGACAAAACAATAATCTTGAAAGCATAGGTTTCCTTTGCAAGAGCCAGGCCCTTGAGACAGCAAATGGCTTTTTTGTTATTGTTGTTCTTGTTGTGTTTTATTTTTACTGTTAAAACCTTAGCTCTTTTCCCAGAAAACAGTGGGCAGTGAAACATAGGTAGGCAGAAAAGGAAATACAGATAGAAAAAGAAACTTGAAATAGGGTAAGGGGAAATCCAAAAGCAACGGAGGAGTGTATCCTGCTTCCCATCCAGCACTCTGGTACGTGACAGACAAAGAGTAAGGAGTACAGGGACGCCTGGGTGGCTCAGCGGTTTAGTATCTGCCTTCAGCCCAGGGCATGATCCCAGAGTCCTGGGATCAAGTCCCATGTAAGGCTCTCTGCATGGAGCCTGCTTCTCCCTCTGCCTATATCTCTGCCTCTCTCTCAGTGTGTCTCTCATGAATAAATAAATAAAAATCTTAAAAAATAAAAAAGAGAAGTACAACCATAGGACAGACACAGCATGAAAGATACTTTTGAAAGGTGGAAAATAGTGAAGTGGTAGGTCACAAACTAATTGAACCTTCTATAGAAAAATGAAGTCAGCCACATATTCATGTATCTAAGTTCTATTATATTAAAATTTAAACCCACCACTAAAATGCTTAGATCTGGAGAATTGGTATAGTTTTGCTTTTCTCTGAATACACAGCCTTTTCAATATGGAGTATCAAAAAACCTATTCACTTGTTCAAAACTAATTTATTGACTACTTACTATGCTCCCATTACACCAGGGATACAGAGGTGAATCAGATAAACAAGCTCCCTACCTTCATAGTTCCCACTTTAGCTGGGGAGACAAGCAGAAAATATGTAGGGAAAAAATTAAAGAACATAATTATAGCCCATAATAAAAGGATAATGAGATAGAGAAGATAAGAGACACTTTGGACCTACTAAGGAAGAAAGCCTATCAGGAGAGCTGCCCTTGATCATTCAAAAATTTGTTCCCAATATCACACTTTCCAATACTTAAGAGACAGAGTATAATGATCCAGCAAAAGAAATAGGAAAAAAAAAAAAGTAGCCAGAGCAGTGTGAGAGAAATCAGGGAGAGATAAACATCAAGAAACCAGAGAGGTTTCTGTATGAGTGAAAAGTGTCTGAAATTTAGCAAATATATTTCAAGTAGTGGAAGTAGAACTCCACATTTAATAGATAGCAAATGAGGATAAGAAAGTAAAGACATGTGCTACAGGAAGCTTACTTAAAAAAAGAATTTGTATTTAGATCACAGGCAAAGAGAGTGCAAACTCGAGTGTCTATTCACCTATGTGTATTTTTTAGGATTACATAGACATGAGCATGATTATGAGCTGATTGAGAAAGAGCCAGTAGAGAACTAGAGAGACTGAGAACACAGGAGAAACAAGGGCAAATCAGTGGGGGAAATAAAACACTGAAGGACAAAACAAACCCATGACCACACCCTGGACTCTAGACTCACATACATAATTGCCCACTCAACATGACCAGTGATCATTCGCAACTTAGCATAGCAGTTGCTTGCACCAAAAGCCAGAAATGAATCCTGACCTTTGGCTTTTCTCATACCTTCATGCTGTGGGTCCTAACATTTGTCCAGAGTCTAATCAATTCTACACTGCCATTGCCTCTCACCTTAACTGTTAACCTGTCTGCCCTCTGCCATCCTCGATCCCTTACAGTATGTTTCCACACAGCAGCTAGATCGATCTCTACAAAACCTAAGACAAATCATGCCATTCTTTAGCCCAAAACCCTCAAACACCTTCCCATCTGACTCCGAAAAAAGTCACTACTTTGACCTATAAAATCCTGTGTGATTTGGCTGTCCCCTCATTCCCAACGTGCTTCCCTCTTCCGGCCCATCTTTGCAAGAGGGTCAGGAAAGTATAGGAATGCACATCTGCAACAACTACTCTTTCTTTTTCAGAGAAAGAAAGAAAGAAAGAAAGAAAGAAAGAAAGAAAGAAAGAAAGAAAGAAAGAAAGAAAGAGAAAGAGAGAGAGAGAGAGAGAAAGAAGGAAGGAAGGAAGGAAGGAAGGAAGGAAGGAAGGAAGGAAGGAAGGAAGGAAGGAAGGAAAGAAAGAAAGAAAGAAAGAAAGAGAAAGAAAGAAAGAAAGAAAGAAAGAAAGAAAGAAAGAAAGAAAGAAAGAAAGAAAGAAAAAGAAAGGCCATCTCCTGAAATGAAGAGGCACAGTCAGAGGTTTAGGAGAGGTGGGAAGAAAACATGTGAGAGTTTCACAAAAATAGCTACTCAGCAAAATGTGAGAGGGAGACAACCTAAAATAAGCAAAGATTTGTAAGAGTATGAAAAATGCATTTTAGTGACACTTGTTCACATAGCTGTGGTTTACTCCAACCAGTGCTCAGCAGTCCTAAAACAGGAACAAAAGAGGTAAGTAGATTCAGACTGGGGTTTTTTTAAGACACAGTGCAGCAACAGGACAACTGCTGATGGAATCTAGAATGCTAGTGTGTGTATGGGACAGGGCAGGTGGGGGGAGTGTTGTCTAGCTAGACCCTCCTAAGAAAAGGGTGTTGGGAAACACACCTACCATGGGGGTCCTCTGAGGCTTTTTCTAAAATTGAAAAGGCAAAGTCATGGGTAGCTCAATGTAAGAAAAATTCCCAAGGTCAACAGCACCTACTCCAAGATCTCATTAAGAGAGTCAACACGCATCTCCTTTGGCAAGATCTAGCTAGAGGTATAGCTTAAGTGTCTTTCCCTTACATTCATTTTACATCAGTAAGGCTCCCAAATTAGACTTCCACAGATTAAGACTTTTAGGAGTTGTTAAACATAAATTCAACTTTTAAAAAGATCGTATCTAAAAGGGTAGCTCCAGAACTAGCTTCAGAGAGAACTTTTTAAAGCCTCCATTATTTCCTGATAGTCAACCTGAACATAATTCTCATCCCATAAAAATCTTCTTACCTACAGTCATGTAGCCCAAAGCTACAACCATATACCTGGCACCTTTACTCCCAGGAAGACCTAACTCAGTCATCACAATTTATATAAATATTAATAGGTAAGAAGTAATCACTTAGGAACTGGCTTAGAGATTGTTCCAAAGAAAATCCCTCCCTGAGCATACCAAAGCAATTCTCAAATCCATACATAAGGCCTTCTGGGTATAACATTTATTTTAGGAAATTCTAAATATATTCATATATGGATTTGTTAATCTTTCAATCTTTGATCTTTCAATCTTTGAAAAATTTTGTATTTTATTTCTAGCAAAGTTAAAATCATATATCAATTGATCCTTGATACTACATACATAGGGAGCATCTAAGTCCCCAGTACTTTTTCTCTAGTAGAGCACAATTCCACCTACCATGTAACAACCTATCTTGGGCAATATACACCTTCATAAGAACCAAAACAAATTTATTGGAAGGTTACCATATAATCTTGTAAATAAAATTCTCTCTTGACTAAAATCCTTGTTCTTTGAAAGTGGGATTTCATAAAACTTCTTTCTAAGTCAATTTTATTTTCTATCTTATAACATGAAAAGAAAACTCCAAGTATATGTAATATATCTAATAGTCTAATTAGATATATTTTATTGAACTTAAATGGTGATTCAGAAAAAAAGTATCATTGGCAGTGAAAAATACTGTGTAAGTGTAATCTAGTTGTACTAGGTTCATGGCTACCGACAAAATTATTTTCCTTCATATAAGGAAAAAAAAAGGTACAGATCGCATAAAGGCAAATTCCCCATATGACTGACTCCCCTCAACTAACCAATGAAACTACCGTGGAGCTCACCAATGACCTCGTAATGCCAACCAAACCTCCTGATTCACTATCCCATTTATCTTGCTGTTCTCCCTTCTTTCTTGACACTCTCTTATCCTTTGTTGCAACAAACTCTTCTTCTGGAGTCATGCTTCCTTTTACCCCTCTCAGTTCTCTTCTTTACCATTCTGTGGCTTCCTTCCTTAAGTGTCACCCTTCACCAGCTTCATTCTGACTTGACCCTGCACTACCATGCCTCACATCTCTAGAACCCCAAAATACACTTTTAACTGCCTAACCTACTACGCATCACCAACGGAATGATTTGCAGGCACCTCACACTTAACATGTTCAAAATAGAACTATTCTCTTCCCCCAGGAATGGTTGCTCTTTCTTTCCTACCTCAGAAAAGAATTTAGTCATTCACTCAGCTGACTTAGCCAGAAACCTAATGGCCCATTTGTACTCTTCTCTCTACCATATTTAACACATTTACTCACTCACCAACAACAACTTAAAAAATGGATTGAGGAATTTTACATGTAAACTATTTTTGAGTATTCCAAATAACTCTGCAATGTAGGGGTCTCCATTTTACAGATGATAACTGATGTAAATTTTTAATAAGTGAATGGAGGTTTGTCTGACTCTAAACTCCATGGTCTTCTCATAAACTATGCTGTCCAGCTAGACTGTGGGAAGCTACAAATATGCCAAATCTGGCCTGCCACCTGTTTAAAGGTTTGCTGGAACATAGCCATGTACATTTATTTATGTCTTTGCCTGCTTTAACACTACAAGAGCAGAGATGAGTGGTTGCAACAGAGACTAATGGACCACAAAGCCTAAGATAGTTGTTATATGTCCTTTAACACAAGAAACAATTTGCCAATTCTGAAATTATACCATCCTCTGTATTCCTACCATCTCAGATTATGGCTTCCTGAATTATTGCAACAGCTTCCTACCTGGTTTCTCTATCCACAGCCTTTATTTCCTCTAATCCATCTTCCACACTAAAAAATAAAGTTCTTATTTATCCCACAACCTTTAGGATAAAAGGCAAATTCCTTATCAAGCTATGCAAGGCTTTTTTGACATCCTAGTTCCTTCCTTCCTCCCCATTCACATTCACTGTCCATTCAAGCCAAAGTGAAATGCATGGAGTTCTATGAAAGGGCCAAGCCATTTTGCTACTGTTTTTTTTTCACATATGTTCTCTTTATTTCAAAAAGTTTCTAAGTCCTACATGTTATTGTATTTTTTTAAGATTTTATTTATTTATTCATGAGAATACACAGAGAGAAGAGAAAGAGAAGCAGAGACACAGGCAGAGGGAGAAGCAGTTTCCATGCAGGGAGCCTGATGCAGGACTCAATCCCACGTCTCCAGGATCACGCCCTGGGCTGAAGGCAGCGCTAAACCACTGAGCCACGCAGGATGCTGGTGTTTTTGTATTCTAAGCTCAGGAGTCCCTTCCTCCTAGAAATCTTCCTGCACTGTTCAGGATAAGCTAGGTAAACTTCTTTCATTCATTCAACATACATTTAATGAGCTTATCAACTAGGTACAATACTTTGTGACAAATATATAATGACAAATAGGACAAACAGACCCTGTTCTTACCAGCTGTAGAGTTCAGCCCAACTTCTTTATTCATGTGTTCAAAATCTTAAGCTAAGAGCTAAGATGGAGATGAAGATGGAGAAAGAATAGAGATGGTGAAGGAGTTGTAGATGGAAATGGGAATAGAGATTGGGATGGAAATGGAGCTGAGAATGGGGATGGAGATAGGGATGAGGAAGAGGATGGAGATGAGGATGGAGATGGGGCTGGAGATGAAGATGGGGATGAGGATGGAGATGGGGTGAGGACAGAGATGGGATGAGGATGGGGATGGAGATGGGGATGAGGATGGGGATGAGGATGAAGATGGGGTGGAGATGAGGATGGAGATGAGGATGGGATAGAGATCAGAACAGAGATGGGGATGGGGTGGAGATAGGGATGGGAGTAGGGATAGATAGGGATGGAAATGGGAATAGAGATGGAGATGAGGATGGGGATGGGGATGAGAACAGAGATGGAGATGGGGAAAGGGATGGGGCTGGCAGTGGGAATGTGGGTGGAGATGGGGATGAAGGGAATGGGAGAGAAAGAGATGATTCAGTGATTCTCTTGTCTGACACTCATCACACCACTAACTTACTGAGGATCAGAAAGTATCTAGTTTGTCTCCTTAATAACAATTCTACCAGAACATCTGGGACAATGCTGGATGAATAAAATAATTTTGAGTGATACAGAGACACAAGGTAGTTCCAGAGACCAAGTCCTTGCAAAGAGGTCAGGCTAGTTAATAGGCCACTGAGAAAATTTCCTATTTTCTGGGAAAACTCAATCTTTAGAGACTCTGAGAGGTTTTGTGAAAATGTGACTAGGCATAAAAAGAAACATGAATATAAAAGAACATTCCTGCAAAAGATACAAGTTCTATTTTGAATAAGAAACAGGGAATAAAGTGCACATCACAGTCTTTTTCTAACTACTGGACTATACATCTGAAACTACTGAACCATGAAAAAAGGTACTTATAACCCTGAACTTTGTGTTCCACAAAATGTTTTTCCTCATAGGATACTCAGCTCATTAAATAAAAGAACCCCCCCCCCCAAAAAAAGGAAATCTTTTTTACAAGCAGAGGTAAAGCAGACACAAAGAATTGACCCAGTTTCCAAAATAAACATTAAGCTTAAAAGTCTCTCCATCTGGCTGAATCTAAAACCAGAAATGAAAATCAGCATGTTCACACTCTACTTCCTACCTACACCACAACAGCAAGAACAAGAAAAAATTCAACATGTAACTTAATATTAAATCTTAGTCAAATAAAGTCTCATATTAAGACATAATTTTTTTTAATATTGGAAAAGGGCAACAGTTCACTTGTTTTTCAGCAGCATTTATTTAATATTTTTATTTTATTTACTTTTTTTCTTCCAAGTTTTTATTTAAATTCCAGTTAGTTAACAGTTCACTTTTAAACCTTCCAATATATCCATGTGGGCCAAACTCTTTCAGAGCCCCCACTGGCCTGGTATACAGACTTCTCCCTGGCCTCACTCTCACATCCTGAAGTAAAAAAAAAAATAAAAATGCTTAGTTTCTATTACAAAAACACTTTTCTTTCCAAAAGCACATTTTCTGTTCTCTACAATATTTCCTGACAATGTCCCCTCTTAACTCTTTACTGACTACATTCTATTCAAAATAAACTTTACACTCCATAAAATAAGGTATATAATATACATGAAAAGCCCTAAAAAAAAAAAAAAAGAAAAGCCCTAAAACCTGTGACATTTCTTCCATTTCATTATTAATCACATTTCCAATAAACAGCCCAATTCTATGAAGAGTGGCATAACTGCACTAACAGAATCTTAGATACATAAAATGTTAGTACTGAAAGGGATCTTAAGGTCATTTATACCAACTCCTGCATTGCACAGTTGAAAAAACTAAAACCCAAAGAGATTCAGAGACTCTCCAAAGTCACACAGGCCTCTGTCCTCAACTTATTTTCCCAATCTGAGTCTCTGCATTTTCTATTTATTTCCTTTTCCTATAGAGAGAGATAAAAGCAATGACCATAATCTCAGCTTGGTTTTTTTCTGAACTCCACAGAGAATACTAAATTGGATCATCAACTAGAGAATATGATGCACTGCATCAGTCTCCTCTGCATGATGTTGAGTGACCAGTATGTAACTAAGTGCTCCCTGGTGGCTTAACCACCCACATGGAGATTTGAATTTCTCTTCATGCACATCTCACTGGCAGATGGTCCTGCTATACTTTTAAATGTGCTAAACCATTTGCCTACTGCATTATAAACCATATCAGTCAATTACACAAAGATCTTATACTGTTTGAGCTATCATCAATTACATCCTATTTGAAAATTACAGATTAGCATTATTATGACTACCTGTCTACCAATTAAATCTCACCAGTTTTCATATTTATAGTTTTCAGGTTAGCTTTGTTTTTCTTTTAAAGATTAATTGCATGGAATCTCATCAGGACAGATTCTGATTGCCATATACCACATGAGTCAAGCTGCCTCAATCTAGCAACCAAGCAGATCTTTTGGTCTTTGGAAAGACCAAAAATAAAAAAAAAAATGCTCTTAAATAAAGTAAGTACCAAAATCTAATCGTGAAGCCCTTTGAAATATGCTGTCTGCATGTATACTAATATATTTAACAGTGTACTAAAACAAAACTAAGCAAGCAAATAGAGAAAGGAAGAAAGAAAAAGAGAAAAATTTATGATTAGACAAATTATTTTTGGCAAAAAGTTATTCATAACATATTTTTATTTTATATTTCTTTTTTAAAATTATAAGTAGAGATGCAAGTGTACAGATTTTTTATAATGGTTGGACTAAAGTAAAATACAATTTTTATGATCATTTAGTAATGAAGAAGAAACTAAGTAAGCAACTACTTCCTTGATAAATCTTTAGGATTCATAAAGATTCATTAAGACAAAAGGATAATCATATCAGAAAAAAATTCCATTCTCATATTGCTTTCTTTTACAATCATTACAAAAAATCGTAAGTGCACTAAGATGCTTTCTGAAAAGAAGCAAAATTAGTCAGTCAGCTAATCTTTGGAAAAAAGAAAATTATTAGGGGCTCAATAAGATTATATAAATGAAATAGATTAGAAAACATTTCATGAAGTCATCACAAAGTATTTGCTCTGCAAAAAGCAAAAAGATTACCCACATCTTGATCTCAAAAAAAAAAGTATGCTATTTTCCACAACTGCTACAGAACTAAACTGCAAAAATATCTTTTCACAAATGTCCTTCAGTAGTGAATTTCCTGAACATCAGCAGAGTCATCAAGTTCACTCACGAACGAACAAATGCCATGGGCAAATGATGGAACAAAGGATTTAAGTCTAATAAATCCCCAAGTGGCAGGTAAAAGAAATACATGGGATCCTGCTGACTTAGAAAGAATCAAGAGGGAACATAAGGTGACTGGGACTGAAGGGAGGCCACAGTCATAAGTTTTGTCTGAAGATTCGTCTGATACCAACAAGGAGAACTTTGAGACAATGTTCCTGGACAGAGTCCACATGCAATTCAGCATCAGGGGTGAAAGGACCTCGAGGTCAGTGAGGAAAGACCATTAAAGAAAGAAGAGGGCTCAGAAAGGACCTAAGAACTGGAAGTGCTGCCATTAAAATTTCTCAATTTTGCTAGAAGGCATGGGAATTTTAGATGACTTTCTCCAGAAAAAAGAGGCTATCATTTACAAGCAATGATTATTTTTCTCCACAGAATCTAGGCAGTTGGTTTCTCCACCAACCTTTTGGTAAACATTTTTCTCAGTTACTGTGTGGTTATAAGTGCTTCTCAAACACCACTCAGTTCTAGATTGACTAGAATGTTAGTAGAACTAAAAACAAGAAGCTTTCTGTTTTCTATCTCCCTCTTCCTTAACTCTCCTTCTCCATCACACATGCACACACAGACACACAGACACGTGCACGCACACACACACACACACAGGTATAAAGACATACATGCTAAGTTGGTGGCTCCATCTATGGCTGATAACACATATTGGGTTCTGGGAACTGTAGTAGTTTGTTTTGTTTGTTTTACTTGGTGCTATTGTAGAGGGGGAAAGTGATACTAAGATTACAAACAGTTGCAATAGGCACATTTGGTTGATATTTTGAGCATGTATGTCCAATAAATTTTGGAATTGTTAAAAGTTACCGTCACACTTCATGAGTCTTGACAGTTTTCTATCAGCTTCTTGGGTTGTTGCAAAGGAAACAAGCCATTAAATTACTAAGGACCCAAGGACTAAAAATAAAATTAAAAGGCATCTCCCTGGAACACTCCTGGCAATAGAAACTGGACTTGAGGCATAAAAAGAAAACCAAAGTCAACAGGTAAAAAAATGTCAGAAACTAGTAAATAAACAGAAAATTACTGCTCAGGTGTTACAAGAAAATAACACAAACCCAGAAAAGAAAAGGAGCAAGTTTGAGATCAGGCCTTCATCTTGAAATCAAGATAGGAACTAAATAAAGATTAAAAAAAGAAGAAGAAAGACTTTTAGATATAGGAATATAATTGGCCATACATGAAGTAGAGAAAGAACAGAACCAAAATGAACCAAATGAAATTTTGAAAACTCAACTGAATCTACATGAAAATTTTCAGTGTAGTTAGATTCAAAAGGTAGACAGTTAAAAGTGATGGGGGAAAGGATTGTTGTTGCTTTTACTAACTAGCCTCTTAGAACTTATAACATCAGGGGCTTAGAGACTTAGAGTTGGAGCAATTCAGCTATAGGAGCCACTACAATCTCAGAGGCAGACCTAGGTGAACTCAAGGCTTTCACAAAGGAATCAGAGCCAAAAACGAAGAGTGTGCATTTTCCTGGCATGTATCTTCATCAGAGACCTAACTGGAGTAGATTCAAGAACAGGATATTCTCATTATAACCATCAAGGACATCTTCAATTTCACTCATTCATACATTCAACAAATTGAGATTGAGTATGGCATTAAAAATATCCAGTTTAGAAGCTGGTATACAGAAGCAAAAATAGGCAGACAAAGGCACTACTTTCATGGAGCTTGCATTCTGTAAATATGTTCTCAGGTCTTAATAGGTACAACAGAAGATTAAAGAGCAAGGAATAAGGGTGATTGGTTTTGGGTTGTTGTTGTTTTTTTTTTTTTTTTTTTTTTTATTAGAAGGTACCATTTGGGAGGAACTCCAAAAAGGTGATTTGAGTGGAGACTTGCATGAATTCATGGCATAAATCAGAGGAGGGATGTTATAAGCAATGGGGAAGCAAGTGCAAAGACCCTGAGACAGGACTGAGCTTAATGTGTTCATAGACAGCTAGATGGTTAACATGGATGGAAAAGAATAAGCAAGGGCAGGAATAGAAGAAGGTGAAATAGGCAAAGCAAACAAGAGCCAAACCATTAATACTTTGATAGAAGGGGTAGGGAATCTAGATTTTATGTGATGTGCGATGGAAAACATTGCAGGGCTTCAAGCAAAGGAATGGTGTGATCTTATTTACTTTAAAAGGGCTACTCTCACTTTCTCTGACTGACTTATTTCAATTAGCATAATATTTTTTAACTCCATCCATCACTTCTGGGTAGAGACTGTGGGGCAAGAGTGAAAACAGAAGGAACATCAGAGATTACAGTAAATGTCCAGACCAGTGATGACTTAGTCTTGAGTGGTAACCTATAGAAGTAGAGAGAATCAATCAAATGTATTTTGAAGGTAAAACCAACAAGGCTTGTTATGAACAGATGTAATAAATGAGAAAAACAGGTATCTAGGATGATTCTCAGGTTTAGGGCCTGAGAAACAAACTGAATAGTGGTATCCTTCAACTCTATGCAGATTTTATTTTCCTATTACCTTTGGTTTAAAAATCTCAAGAACAAAGAAAGAAAAATCTAACTATGTTAGTCTATCCACTCTGCAAAACAGTCTGGCAATTTCCTTTGAAAACTAAACATACATTTATTATGTGTCCCGACAATGTCATTCCTGGGTATTTAACCCAGAGAATTGAGAACTTATATCCAAACAAAAAACTGTACATAAAATCTTATGGCAGATTTCTTTGTAATAGCAAAAACTGGAAACAATCAAAATGGCTTTCAGTAGATGAACAGTTAAACAGTGATCTATCCAACCACGAAATACTACTCAGCAATAAACAGGAACAAACTATTGACACACTCAACAACTTAGATGGCTTACAAGGGGTTATGGTGAATGGAAAAGGCCAATTTCAAAAGGTTACATTTTGCATGACTCCACTTGCATAACATTCTCAAAATCACAACATTATATAGATGAAGAACAAAACAGTAGTTGCTGTGGCTTAGGGATGCTTTCGGGGAAGGGGCAGACATGACTATAAAGGAGTAACATGAGGAAAGGATGGTTTTGGTAGTGATGGAACAACTCTGTATCTTAAGTTCAGTGGTAGTTACAGGAATCTATATGTGATAAAACAATACAGAATTATACACACATATCGTATTAGTGCCAATGTTGATTATACAAGATGTAACTATTGGAGGAAACTAGGTAAAGTACACAAAAGCCTTCTCTATACTATCTTTACAACTTCCAGTGAATTAATAATTGCTTCAAAATAAATTTTTTAATCTATTTTCAAGTACAAGGCAAAATGCATTATATAAATACTGAAAGTAGTATAGTAATAAATATCACATCTGACAAAATGTCATCTTCTGAATTTATAATGCAGCAATACATCTTACCACTTTAGGTGTGTAGGAAACAGTTTAATTAATCATCAGGATCTCTTTGTATGTAGGAACATATTTCCTCCTAAAAGCCCCTGAGGCAGACAGCACTTGGCATTCTCAGTCTACTACTTTATTTCTAAACAGCAAGTAGAACCTGTGCATTCTTGTTTCTGTACCTGCACAAAGGCATATAGAGAGACTGAAGCTAAACTGCCAACACTGGTGCTCCAATAGATATCAAAAACTCTAAACTCTGAAAATGTTAAAACTGCCTTCATTGACCCAAGATATTGACCTTTCACGGGCCACCCTACACTCCTGAACTCTTAACATCTTTCCCATCAGTGTCAAAATGTAAACCTCGGCAATGTGGAATCTCAGAAAGAATGGCTTAGACCACAAACCAATAACCATGACCCAAAGGCTTAACAAATGCTAATAACACTAATCATACCTCTACTGTAATGATCTTAAGGTTACTCTAAGGGTCAAAACTAGACTTGGATAAATCATCTAAGTCAACTTGAAGGCACAGATGATGGTGAAGTCTCCCTCAAAATCATCTTTTAAGACAGCTTTTTTGATATGTATCTTCTTAATGTTCTGATCTTCTGACACAATCTATTCTCAGTTTGAGTGGAGAACACATGGTCTTTCACTCCTTTAGAGAACATTCTATTCTCAAGAACATCAACCATTTAGTACTCAGGTATGCCTGCTAAATCCTGAACATTTTTGTCATCGCCAAATGAGTCTGCATTTACTAATCCTTTCATTCTCTCAAAGGGGCATATATTCAACCTAGAGTGTTTGTACTGAAGACTAGATTTAAAACTTTTTTATGAGTTTTAATTATAAAAAAAAAAAAAACATAAAACTATCCTGAGATCAACGTTAGTCAAGAATTCAATTACTGACTAAAGTATTTTCTAAACTATGTATCTCCCATCGTATCCTGTCTGGTTTTTTTGGAATTTAACATTGCCAATAAAACCAATGGGATGTGCCAGGTGTTGCCTTTCTAGATGCTGGTCTCCCTTGGAAAGAACTCTGCCAGATATGATGCTGTGAACAGAATTAAAGAGTTCCCATCCTGATTTTTGTATCACTCTATCCACACTGTTTTTCATGTGTTAATACATTCTAAAAAGTAAAATACATTGTTTTGCATTTTATTTTCTAAGGCTGAATAAAAATTAAACCAATGTAAAATAACAATGGATTAAAAGCCTTTCTGAGGACAAAGTAGTTTCATTTTAATCATGTTAGAGATTGGAGCCTGGAAAACTGCCAACAACAATAATTTTTTAATTAAAAAAGAAAAACAAGATACTTACAGCCAACCATCATCATGGCCACTGAAAACATCTTCTCCACATCTGTAGTAGGAGCTATGTTTCCAAATCCTATGGTTGTAAGGCTTGTCATGGTAAAGTAGAGAGAGGACACGTACAGAGAATCCTTGCTGGGTCCTCCTTCCCATATCCCTGCACTGGTATTATATCGATATGGAGTCCCAATGCTCAAGGCCAGCTGGTAGAGCCAACTGTCTATTTGGATGGTGTTCGTCACTTCATCGATGACCTCATAGTCCCCAATGCTGTACCATATACAGGCCAGCCAGTGGGCAACTAGTCCAAACACACATACCAGGAGCACAAGGACTGCTGCTCCATATTCTAGATAATGGTCCAATTTCCTAGCAACACGGCCCAGTCGCAAGAGACGCACCACTTTTAAAGAACTGAAGAGACTGCTGATTCCCTAAAGAAAAGAAAAGAAATGACATGACACTTTCAGAAAAGAAAAGGCTGGGAAACAATTCAATGGTTTACCTTCATGAACTTAATTGACCATGTATACACCAAGAACATACATTTTAAGTCAACAACAACAACAAAAAAAAAGGTAAAGAAACTTTTTTTAAAAAAAGCAGATTTTCCCACCAAGAAATAAGATATTTCGGAATAATTAAATAAGACAACTTTTCATTAGCTAAGGAAATTGCTCAAATGCAATATATACAGAGTATAGAAATAGGATGATGAAATCAGACCTTTTATCACTTCTTCCTATAAAACTTTTCCTCTACTTGAAAACCTTTATTTTTATTTCTCACTTTATAATAACCATGAGCACCAAACTTCTGAGAAAGGAATCCCAATCTTACTGGCAAGCAAACAGGAAATACTTCTGTGCATATGAGGAGAATGAGCAAGTGCCATTGTTGCCTCCACTACCTCCAGTCACAGTCATGATAAGCACTAAATTTGTAGAGCTCTGAAAAAGTTAGGAGTTGAACATAGAATGGGTACATAATCTACAAAATCCAAAATCCTATCATCCTCTAGCAATAGTCATAGAAAAGAATACCATAAGGGAGCAGCAGCAAGATAATTCATATTTTGCTGAGAAGCTTAAAATCCAAATACAGCACTATCCAATTGCAAATATAGCATACATTTTCTTCAATCACTCCAAATCCCATAGTTATTTTTTGGAGGGGGAAGCTTATAATAAGCCATGTGGGGAAAGAGGATAAATTCATTCCTGATACAGGAAAGAAAGAGCTGTGATCAGGATGCCTCTCATCTGACTATCACCCTCTAATTTCATGAAATGTATGACTCTATTATTGCTAATTCTTTCTCCCAGGGAAGAGACAAGGAGTCTAGTGTAACTCACTCTGAGCTTCCTTCTGACCAACACAGAGGAACTGGTTGGTATAGTGAAACAGATGTGACATTAGTAAGACTCTAATTTTGGCATCATAAGGTTCTTGATAGTTCAGGTAAAAGGGTTAAGAATGTATTTGGTTATGTTATATTCCATGTGGTAGCATATGACTGAGATATTTCAAAATAAATATTTGAAAGAGAAGCAAGAACAAGAGACCTTGTGGAAATAAAAGAGTAGCAGGAGCATTTTGACAGTTTTCTGTCTCAAGCTCAATACCTCAGGCCTGGCTCTATTTCAGTTCCTACTCTCAAATGTTGTGGCATTAATGCAGCCTTAAAATAAACTCTTATTTTGCTTGAACACTTGAGGGGGGAAAACAAATATCAAACTTTAGGCAGTTAAAAAAAAAACTAGGAAAATTCAGAAGATGAATTGGCATAATTCAGTGACATAAGATGATGAAAGGAAAGAATTTTCAAGAGAACTTGGAAGCTCTCAGAAATGGAACCAGGTAATCACAAGCAACAAAGACAAAAATAAGCATTTATTAAGCACTTCTACAGCCCACCTCTGCATTAGGCCCATGGGGCATTAAAATAAACATGCCTTGCTTTTGTTCTAAAGAAACCCATAGTCCAATGCATGACAAACTCAGGACTAAATTAAAAAATAAAACCAGTGTTGCTATAGATGTTGTTCTCTACTTAGCTTAAAATGCTAAAAGAACTATGATACTTCTGATAAAATACTGCATAGAAAGGGTGCCTGGGTGGCTTAGTTGGTTCAGTATCCGAATCTTGACTTTGGCTCAGGTCACGATCCCAGGGTTGATGGAGCCCCAAGTCGAGCCTATGATGAGCTCTGTGTTGGGCTCCATGCTGGGTGTGAAGCCTACTTAAGATTCTCTCCCTCTCTCTAAAAAACAAAACAAAACAAAACAAAACTGCACAAAGAAGTTATTTCTACCGGATTTTTCTCTAAAAACAGAAAAAAAAAACAAAAAGAAAAAACAGAGAGGAAATCTTTATCCTCATTGAAACTGAAAAACAGTTACCACTCTCAACTAGAATGCTAAGAATCAGGACCTCCTAGAATTAGGTCCCAATGCTGGGAGGACATGCTCCCCTGATCTCTGACAGGCAGAACTCTCCAAGAGGAGGTGGTCCACCCTGCAGGGTCCCTGCATAGGACCTCACTTATTCAAAAAGCATCATTTTCTATGGCCATGTCCAACACTACTGAAGCATTAAAAAATATTTTGTAAGCATTATAAACTATGCCACAAGTTCTGTGATACCACTTTCTCCTGAGTTTTACCAACTGCCCAACTGATATCTCTTTCAAAATCGTTTTCTAGGGCTACCTCTCTCCATGCTTCTATGATGTGTTAGGATTCTTATCATGATTATCCTCAACACTCTTCCGGTTGACCTACTGCATGTGCATGATTCAACTGACTCCTATATATGGAAATCACCAGTCTACTTCTTAGCACAAAACTGTCTCCTAACTTGCTGATACAGAAGCCAAATACTCACTATACATTTCAATTTAAATGTCTCACAGGTGTTCAAAATGTAATTGGTCCCAAAGGGAATCCCTTGCTCTGCCTGAATGAGTTCTCCACCTCCTACTCTTTTGAGTGGCATCATTACCTGCCCCATCCCCCAGACAGCTGGCTATCAACTGTTATCAAGGATGAGTAAGTGCTTAAAATATACCTACTTAATAAATATCTCAAAAATTTCCCTTCTTTCCTATTTCCAAGGCCTTGTCTTGGTCATGGCTTCATGTTTTTACTTACTTGTGTGACAAGAAGAGCCTCCCCCCCATCTGCCACCCTAGCCCTGTTCCTACTCCCTTTAATTCACAGATCACACTACACAGACTACCAATCTGGGTATATTTAAATCATATCTATTTATTCATGTCCCTCTCCAATCTTTACTTCTACCTCATACCTATAGGATTGAGTATTAACTTCCTACTATGACATCCAAAACCCTTCAGAACCAATATCTGCCTATCTGGTCAGCATCTCTGCCACCAATTCTTCTTCCTGCCTTGTTCCAGCTATACTCAATTACCTGTAGTTCCCAGATACCTATATGTTTTATGTCACATCACTAGTTGCTCAGGTCATGATCTCAGGGTTGTGAAATGGAGCCCCAGGACAGGCTCCACACTCATCAGGGAATCTGCTTGGGATTTTCCCTCCCTCTGTCCCTCTGTCCTGCCTTCAACTTGTGAGTGTGCATGCACTCTCTGAATGAATGAATTAATGAATAAATAAATAAATCTTTTTTTAAAATAAATTTAAAAAAAAGACATAGCCCAGAAATGTTGAGTAATTTGACTAAGCTCACATAGCTAGTGAGAGGGGCTGAGATTCAAATACAAGCAGTCTGGTTCCATCTAGACTTCCTGCTTCTAACCACCTCACTATCTGGCCTCATTCTGAAACTCTATATTATACCTAGAGCATCATCTGTAATTTAAGTACATTAGTACCTGCAATACTAGCTTATATATGGCCATTCTCTATAAGACTGAATAAAAGAAATTAAATACCTTGCCACACTCTTCTCCCCACCGAGGCACAGCCATGGCCCACTGCATGGGTATGTGGAGGCCCCAAAACTCTGTAGAGTCTGTACTCTCTAATACAGACCCAACTCACTGGATTCCCACAACAGCAGAATTCCTATCTCCATTGTTCATATGAGGACATTGAAGCTTAGACATAGTAAATGACTTGTCCAAAGTCACAGAGCTAGAAAAGAATGGAAGCATCACTCAGACCTAATCCCTCAGATTCTTAGCACATTTCCCACAACAACCAACTGCTGGGCAGTCTTCCTGTCCTTACCCCCAACAATCCTTGCAATATTCATCTTTCTAACACACAGTACCCTCTAGGGACTCATCCCAGACATTACATTAACCACAGACTCCAGTGCAGACCTTCAGGAGGTGCCCAGGCCCACCTCCATCTGAACTGCCAGGTCATTTCCCACCATGCCTTTGCAAAGCCATAGTGCTAGGGCCAAACCAAACTCCTGTTTCCTCCAAAACACAACCCCAAAGTTTCAGCTTTGAATCTGTCCAGGGTATTCCCTTCAACTACTTATAAAATCAGAAACTGTTATTCAAAATGAATAATATGCAAGTAGGCAAGTTTGCTTTATTTGGAAAGTTGCTTAACTTTCTTTTTCTCCATTATCTTGTATCAAAGAGAATTTAATGCAATCATTATAATCAAACTCAAAGTGAAAGGACTTGCTTTTAAAATGTGATGAAATAATAACTAATCTTCAATAAAGCAGGAAGGAATATCCAATGGAAAAAAGACTCAAAAAATGAGATGAAATACTTAAAACTTGAAATATTATAAATTTCCATCTCCATTAGGATGGATAAATACATAATCACACATTCACTCAATGGAATGCTATCCAAAAATAAACATGAACAAAGTATCTATATACAACAAGAATGAATCTAAAAAGCATCATATTGAGCAAAAAGACCAGATACGGGAGATGATATGCCATATAATTTCCTGTATAGAAAGTGTAAAAAACAGGTGGAACTCCTCTGTGGAATTAGAAGTCAATATAGCAGATCCTTATGCTAGGGGAGGGATAGTGACTATGATGAGCATGAGGAGAATCATGGGGTTCTGGCAACATTCTGTTTCTTAATATGACTTATAATTACTAAGTATGCTCACTTTGTGAAAATTCTTTGAGCTCCACACTTAAAATTTTAATTTTCTTTAAGTATGTTATATTTAAACATAAAGAGTTATGGAAAATCCAGCAGCCACTGCTCTGTTAACACTTCACCACAGTACATAATTCAAATTAATTATCTCTTCTGCATCATGTGATTTTTTTGAGGAAGGGGAGTCATATTCAATATTGTATTAAAACAAGAGACTTTCCTAACTGGGGTTCCTGGGTGACTCAGGTTGGCTCAGGTTGTGATCTCAGGATCCCAGGATTGAGTCCCGCATCGGGCTCCCCACAGGGAGCCTGCTTCTCCCTCTGCCTATGTCTCTCTCTGCCTTTCTCTCACTCTGTGTCTCTTGTGAATAAATAAATAAAATCTAAAAAAAAGAGAGAGAGAGAGACTTTCCTTATTTATGACTCACTCTCCGACCTTTAGAGTGACCAGAGCCACAAATTGTATTTAATTCCTTGTTTAAATTTTAATCTCCAAAACAAATTAATTAATTAATTAATTTGAATTTCACTCTTAGAGTAATACTGGACACTTCTGAAGGCCAATCCTCAAAAAATGCTCTCCTTCTATTTTATCACCTTTTTGAAAACAAATTCTTGAGTTTGTACTTTCCACCTGTTCTATCTGCTCATTTATTTTCTGCTTCATTTCACTACACACTTTCTAGTCCTTCTGTGTCTTCCTCTTAAGTCCAGCAGTTTTCTGCCTCTACTCCAACCTCTGAGCTCTTAACACACAATCCCTGGGGTTCCACAGGTAGAAGAGAATATGAAACACATGAAACAGAGAGAACACAGCAAGGCTAATGGAGAACCTTCAGCCATCAGTCTTCCGCCTTTCCAACTAATTTCCTTACTTGACAAGCCCCTCGGGCCACAGGAGTGCAACAAACAATATCCAGAAGGCATCTCTGAGTTATTAGCTCCTCAATACTTTTATAGATCCTTGCATTAAAGAGATGTGGATGTCATTAGCATAAAAATAATGTATTTCAATGATAAAGCCATTTAAAACACAGATCAATCCCTTCACTGAATCATCACTAATGATAGTAGGCAAATGGCTCAGCTAATATTTTTTTCTACTTTCTTCCCTTTTTGCTTTATAAAGAGAAAAGGGATGATCCAAGAACTTTCTTATCCAAGGATATGTGACAAATAAGTGGGAGTGATAGAGCAGAAATACAGATTTATAATACCCAGTGCATGGTGTTTCACCTACATCTTGCATTCCCACACACAGGATGTTGTGATAGATTGTTTGCAAGGAAAGAAAAAGAGTTGTGATTATTTTCCTTCCTGTACCCACACCCCTTGGGTGACTTTGCAACTTCTACCTTCAAGAGATAAGACCTATTTCCCCAACCCTTGAGTCTGAGCTGGCCTTAGGACTTGCTTTGGCCAACAGCATGTGGCATAAATGACATCATGCCAGTTCTAAGCCTAGACCTCAAGAGGCACAGCACCTTCACTCACAGTCTTGGAACCCAGACTACTTAATATGTGAAGAATACCTACTACAAGGATTTTGAATGATGAGAGACCACAGAAGCAGCCCTCTGAGTTATCCATTTGACCCATCCCAGATCTGTCAGCTACCAAGCAACTCAGCAATCTACCACAAACGTATACGGGTAGACTCAGCTAAGTTAAACCTAGCCCAGGTTAGCAGAACCACCTAATATAGTCAAAGACTTGTGAGTTAAAGAAATGGTTGTTGTTACTATTCACAAAGTTCTGGAGTAGTTTGTTATGCAGAGAAGAAAGCTAACTGATACAAATGTGGGGGAAATATATATATATATATATGTTTATATACATAGAATTACATACTTGGTATGACTTAACACTGAGACAATATATGTATCTATTAGATACAAAGGACTCATTTTAATAAGATTATCCAATATAGGTAAAATATGGGTATGTAAAATAAAATTTAATATATAAATGTTAGATATTATTTATCTTTTATACTGGGAAATGTGTCACTATTTTGCTTTGATTAGATTCCTGCCAATGACTATTCCATGAAAATAGAGAATATTATTTCACATATTCCTTAAATATTTTTCAAATCCAACCTCACCTAAAATTTTTCCATCCCCTAGGTAAATTTATTATCCATGTATATGAGGCTTCCAATACCTTGGCATCACTGTTTCTTCCCCAACTCCTCTCCAACAACCTTTCCACTTTTCCACAGACACTCACTCCCATGGTCATAATCTGGAATTTGTCACATCCTAGAAGTTTTTCCAGCTCTTAAGTCTTAAAATCAACCACCCTGCTATCTGACCATTTCCTCTTCTCTGTTAAGCTAACTGGTCCAATTACAACTGCAATAGTAGTTCAACTTTATTGAAACTCCAGTCCACCAACAGATCTAGTTTTTTTCAATCTGTCAACTCTCTCCATTCTCCACTCTCTTCTTTAAGTGGCCCCATAATGGCAGTAACAGTATACACCTTGAATTCCTTAACATTTCTGTCTCTTCATTATAACCTCTATCAAAATAAAATCCTAGCTCAATTATCAGTTTTCTTCATGCCTGTGTTAACTATCAAGAAGGTCATAATCTTGAACATATAATAGGAAAGATTGACTCCACTATAAACTCATTATCATTAATCTTAAAGCATCTCTCAACTATCTAGTAGCTTTACTGCTTTTCTTATGAATTCATGCACTATTTTGCAAACTTTCTCTACTCTGCTCAAAATCCCAACCATTCCCCTCTTCAACTATATTTTTCCCATAGATATTTAAACATTTTATGTGTATCTCATTGGAAAATAAATAAATAAATAAATAAATAAATAAATAAATAAATAAAGTTGGAGAGAAACTTGCAAGAAACTCCACCCTTCCATTTCAGACTATGCCTCTGGGCCTCTTTTAATATCTAAGCAAATGTCAGTATTAGATTGAGCAAACCAAAAACTGAGAAGTATTCTTGTCACCTCTCTCTGACATCCTCAGCACCCACTCTATCTTAAAAGCTTATCAATTTTAGCTCCTAAATATCTCTCAGATTTATCCATTTCTTTCCATCTCCACTGTCACCATCTAAGACCATGCTCCTAGCATCTGTCTCCTGGATCTATAGATGTAGAAGTTGTGAGTCATTTATTTGATCCCAATCAATCTTCTCTGAACACTATATGAGTTACCTTTCAAAATCATTTCCAGTTTAAAATTGTAGGATGGCTTCCCATTGTTCTAAAATCTCTTTTGTTTCACACAGACCTGCATAGTGTGGCCCTTGCCAACCACTCTAACCTCATCCTTCAACACTCTTAAGCTCACTCTTCATCCAACTTTCAGTTTTTGGATATGTCATGCTTCCTCAAACACAGGGCCTATGCACTTGTTAATCTTTCATGCCTTCTACCTTAGCTTAGCTAGCTCCACTCATACTTCAGATCTCAGCTCAATCATTGCTTCTTCAGGGAAACTTTCCTCTCTAGTTTAGGTCAGGTTATTTTGTTATATAGTCTCAAAGGATCATGTACATTCTCTTCATGACATTTGTCTGTTTGTGATTGTGTATGTTTTGTCCATCCTTTTATTCCTAGCATGTTCTTTAGCACTGCCTTGCATGTAGTAAGTACCAAATATTTATTGAAAGGATGAATACATTATTTAAAGAATAAACTACCCAATATATAAATCTTTCATAATAATTTCTGACTCCTCTACCATTGATATTGGAATTAATAATTAATAGTTATATCATCTTCACAGATAGCACCATCAGGCAACTAGATAAAAACCACAAAACAATAATAAGTTCCATTTCCTAAGCATTGGGTTTTTTTATTCTAAATAGTCTGTGTACATGAATGACTACAAAGTGCATTTCCATTTTCTTTTGCAGAATACAATCTAAAGACTGAAAGAAAATTACAAAGTACATTTGTTATCTGAACCTTTAACACAGATAACAAATTCTATTGTCTCCTTGCTATTCAAAACTCACTTCTCCAAATCCTTCTACTAAGACATCCATGGAGAAATAATCCTAACTACTCCATAAATTAGTTAACATGCTTTAGAGAGGATCTTAATTTGGATAACTTGTACATACTACCTGTTTTAGCCAATTTATATTCTCAGAACACAGTGGCAGAGAGAGAGAGAGAGAGACTAAGAGCAGACACCTATCTTCAGCAATACTAATAATGTACTAACTTTTTAAGTCTTTTTGTTTTAAGATTTTTCATTTATTCATGAGAGACACAGAGAGAGAAGCAGGCTCCCTAGGGGGTTTTTAAGTGCTTCATATTGTGGAAAAGACTTTTTCTTTAATATCCATTGGGTTCACAGTGAATATAAAGCATAACCAAAATACATACTCTAAAAAGAGGTATATTGCCCGAAGCTTCAAATTTTTTTCAAACGTAATGATACATGTACAAGCAAACTAAGTTGGGGGATGTTTTAAATACTTCAATAACCCATTGTTGTCTTTACAATAATCCAAATGCCTTAACGCAACCTGCCTACCTCTACACTCTCACCTTGTGCATCTCTGTATTCTGTTCTCTATACTCCAGTCATAGAAAACTTCATTCTTTTCTTCAAAAATGCAATATTCTCTCATCTTGGGGATTCTAAACATGATATTTAAAACACTCTCCAGAACCTGCTGATCACCCCTTTCATCTGGTTAACTCCTACTTATTTTCCAGGTCTGGGCTTAAATATTTGTCACCTCTTCAAAGATTTCCTTAACTATCCCCATCCTCAAATATGTTATGACCCTTGTTTTACAGTATAAATGCCTGGTCCAAGAAATGCTGAGAATGATGCAGGAGGCAGTGAAAGTTGCAGCAGAGAAAGGCTGAACTGGCCATGATGGACTATGTGGTAGTGAAAGTTCTGAAGATTCAGCAATGAGAGCAAAGAGAGAAGAGAAGGTAAGAATTCAGTCAGTAAAGACAGGAAAGGACATCAACAGGACTAAGTGAATCATACTAACAGTGGAACACTCAACTCTATAAATCCTGGAAAATAGAAGATTAAACAGTCACATTCTCCAAAATCATTTTCTAAAAGTTATCCTTTTCTAACAGTTAAAATGATAATATGTGACAATGTTGTTGTTAAAGCTATAATAAAAAGATGAAGCAATCTCAAAGCAAGGCTATGAGACATGAAAAGAAGGTGGTCAAAGAGTAGCTCCCCTTTTGTAAGCTTTTTTCCTCCCTACCTAACTCTTCAGCCAAGCATCACTTCCAGACTTATTCTCCTAATATTACAATTTAGCTGTGCCTTGGGCCAAGGTTTCTATGGCTCTCATGGTCTAGGACCATACACTAGTTCCTAAAGTCCCACTGCTTCTTTTCCAATGTTCTGAAAAATGTCTGTCTTTATATTTTAATTCCCATCACTTCGGGTTACTTGAGTGTCCTTTGCAACAACAACAACAAAATCTTAACAGCTACATTTAGACCAGTACATGCTTTCCTACATAGCTTATCTCCGGATCATCTCAGTCATTACCTGTATCTTATTGTCCTGTATTATTTCTATGTAGAGAGCTTATCACGCTCTGAAATTATATATATATATGTAATATTATATATATTATAAATATATATATTTCTTAAATTTTCCATATATGTTCACTATCTGTTTTTCCCTACCAAAATAAAAACTCTGACCAAGATAGCCTTAATGCAGCTTATTTAAACTTTAAACAGGCTTTTTTCCCTGACTCTAAGCCTCTGGTCTCCCTTTTCTTATAACATTTACTTTAGAAAACTTTCAATTATACATTCTTTCTCTGCCCCTTTGAGATATAAATCTCCTCCCAGATTCTTGTCAGTTGTACAAGGCAGGAATGTCTTTTTTCAAGGACTTGGGAGCCATCCCTTTGAAATGTAATCAAGAAAAATAGCACCCCTATGTCTCAGTGTCTATGAGAGAGTAGGAGCCTAACTTTGATGACACCAATTAGCAAATACAGATGGCTTAATTACACTGACTAACTTCTTTGCCTTCTATTTCAGCAGAGTTCAGTCTCACTCCCCTGTTGTAATAGTTTTTAACAAAGTCTTTCTCCCCATTTTTAACAAGTATTCAGTGCAATTTCTCTTGCACAGTTCCATAAAGATAGGGAGGATTTGTATGTGCTTGTTCACTGCTGAGATTCCCAATATTTAGAATAAAGAAGTAGCTTAACATATATCTGTTGAATGAATGGATGAATGAAATCACATAAGGCTTTTTTTTTTTTAAAGGATGACTTTGGAGAAAAATGAAGCCCTCAAGTTATTCCTTTATGTTTCTGAATGCACCACTACATCTCAAAATTCAAACTAAGTACGTAGCTTATTAATCACACCTAAGAAAAGAAATTCTCAGTCCTGGTGACATAACTTTATTACATGTACTGACAAGCCTCTGCATGTGGAAATGTTATTCCCTAAATATGATTACTTTCTGTATCAATAAAGGTGAAACTGTTGTTAAATATATGTACTACTAATTAAACTTTTGTTAGATTTTTAATATTGAATACAAGCAGTTTAAATGGCTCTAAAATTCTAGCATAACCATATTTGAGTTAAAAATCCTGCTAGTCTCAATTTGTAATTATCACAAAATACCTATTGCACAAGCTTCTATCCTCCAGGCCCACTCACTCACTGTGGCCAAAACAATTACAACATCTGCAAAAACTCAAAAACTTTTGAGTATGGTCACTCATACCTCAGTGTAAGTTCATGTATAAATGTGAATGTAACTGAAGGTGGCTGATTTTGACTAACACAATGACCTAAGCACAAACAAATCACAGTGAAAACAAGCATCTTCTGGAAAAATGCACACCAGATATTTGACTGTAAATTCCATATTTGTATCTCCAATGCTGACCAAGTAAACAATCAGACTCATAAGACTGACATCAACTGTTCTCAGAAGACTCAGAAGGATACACAGCAGAAATCACTGGTTATTAGTAGGGCAACAGAAGGCATTCTCTTCTGAAAGACTTAAAATCATAGCTATCTATGCAGCAGTCCACAGAGCTAGTTGTGCCCTTTTCCCAAGAGGACAACTCAAAAGTAAGCAAAAGAGACCGAATTGGCAGGTACTAGGAGCACATTGACTTAAAGACTAGGCAACTAACACTGTGAATGACACACTCAGCCTGAACACTCAGAACTGAAACTGTACTTTACTGTTTATGTTAACATGACTTTGCTAGTCCTCTGTCTTCCTTAGCTTGACTTTATTTTTCCAAGACTCTCCTGCCCAGGCAAATGACTTGATTTTTAATCATTGGAACTTCCCGGAGACCCATTAGCTCTTCAGCAGAAAGCATAAACAAATAGTTTATGCCCTAAGATCCTTTGAATTCTTTGCCTCAAAATCCTCACCTTATTGTTTTACCAATCCTGAACTATTGTACCATGATCCTTGAACTTTACTCAATCTTAATTCTTAATTCTTGACTTGAAGAAGAATTAAAAGATGCTAAAATAGGGTCATCCATACACTTTACTCTGAGTGTATAGGTGAAAGTCAATCTAATCCTCAGCAAAAATATAAAGGTTTTTAATTGTTATTAGAATCACTAGTGTTGGTAAGGTACTTTCTCAAGCAGAGAAGAACTGGGAGGTATACAGGACTTAAAACTGTAGCTAAAGTTTTTTAAAGCAGACTACTAACAAATCTATGTCCTGAATAGAAAGTAGAATTACCCCAAAGTAATACATGAGGATTTCATCACAGTAGAAGTCTCATGTCCTTCAGAGTGAAGAAAGTTATGAGGATAAAGAGGGACATTGCATAATGATAAAATAGTCAATTCCCCAAAAGGTAATAGCCTTAATGCATATGCACCTAACAAGAACATCAAAATATGTGAGGTAAAAGCTAGTAAACTGCTAGGAGAAATAGATAAATCCACTATTATAGTTGAAGACTTCAATGCCTCTCTATAAGAAATGGTCAGATCTAGCAGACAGAAAATCAGTAAGGACATAGTAGAACTCAACAGCACCATGAATCAACTGGACATAATTGACATTGATTGACTAGTTTATACAAAAACAGCAAAGAAAACACATTCTTCTCAAGCTCACATAAAACATTACAAATACAGAACACATTCTGGGCTATAACACACAGCTTAACAAATTTAAAAGAATAGAGATCATAGAGTGTTTGATTTTTATATGACTGAATTAAGCTAGAAATCAACAACAGAAAGATAGTTGAAAAATCTCAAAATACTTGGAGACTAAATAAGAAATGGGTCAAATAAGAAATTTCAAGAAAAATTTTTAAAGTTTGGAACTACATAAAAATACAATATATCAAAATTTGTGGGATGTAGTGAAAGTAGTACTTAGAGGGAAATTTATAGCTTTGGATGTAAATATTAGAAAAGAAGAACTAAAATCAATAAACTTCCACCTTAGCAAAGTGAAAAAAAGAAGAGAAAATTAAGTACAAAGGAAGAAAGAAGAAAAGACATAATGAAAATTAGAACAAAAAAAATCAATGAAACTAAAAATAAGAAATCATAGAGAAAAATCAACAAAACCAAAAGCTTGTTCTTTGAAAAGATAAAATTAAGATTCTAGCCACATGTACTAAGAAAAAAAAATGGGACACAAATTACTAACAAGAGAAATGAAAGAGAACATCACTACACAGACATTAAGAGGATAGTAACAATAAACTGTAATAGAGGGGCGCCTGGATGGCTCAGTTGGTTAAGGAACTGGCTCTTGACTTCAGCTCAGGGTCCTGGGATCAAGCCCTGCACTGGGCTCTGGGCTATGCACTCAGCAGGGAGTTTTGAGGATTTCTCTCCCTCTCCCTCTTTTACTCCTCTCTCTCCCTCTCCCTCTCTCTCTTTCTCTCTCAAATAAAGATATGAAATTTTCAAAAAATAGTAATAGAATACTATGAATAACTCTTGAAGAAATAGGCCAATTCCTTGAAAGATACAATCTGCCAAAACTCACACAAGAAAAAACAGGCTATTCAAAGAGAACTATATTAAACAAATCAATTCAGTAATAACATTCCAAAATAGCACCAGACCCAGATGAGTTAATGGGTGAATTCTACCAAATATTTCAGTAAGAAATACACAATTTTCTACCATCTTTTCCAGAGGTGGAAGTAGATATGATACTTTCTAACTTATCTTTTGGATTATAGAATTACTCTAATACCAAAATCATCAAAGATATTATAAGAAAAAAACTACAGACCAATATTTCTTATGAACATAGATGCAAAAATCCTCAACAAAATATTGCAAATATATATTAAATCCAATATTCTAACAATATATAAAAATAATTATACAATATGGCCAAGCATGCATGACTGGTTCAACACTCAGAAATCAATTAAGGCAATCGATAACATCACAGACTAAAGAACAAAAATCACATAATTATGTCAATAAATGCAGATAAAGCATTTAAATAAAACATAATAATAATTCACGATGAAAACTGGAAAGAGACGACTGTCCTCAACTTGATAAAGAACGCTTACAAAAAATCTACAGCAAACATTATAATCACATAGATACAAGTTGTATATGAGGAAAACCACAAAATTCTGATGAATGAAACCAAAGAACTAAATAAATGGAGTGATATCCCATGTTCATAAAGAGGAATACTCAATATTATCAAGATGTCAGTTCTCAGGGTGCCTGGGTGGCTCAGTTAGTTAAGCATCTGACTCTTGATTTCAGCTCAGGTCATGATCTCAGGGTTGTGATCATGGAGCCTGCTTAAGATTTTCTCTCTCCCTCTCACTCTGCTTCTCTCTCTCAAATAAATAATCTTTTTTTTAAAAATGATGTCAATTCTTATCAAATTGATCTATAATTACAACACAATCTCAATAAAAATTCCTACAAATTATTTTGTGGATATCAATAAACTGATTCTAAAGTTTATATGTAGAGGCAAAAATTGTGCAGACTAGCCAACACAATATTGAAGGAGAAGAACAAAGCTGGAGGGCAGATACTATCCAACTTCAACATTTGCTGTAAGTCTATAATAATCAAGATAGTGTGGTGAAAGTAGAGACAAATCAATCCACGGGACAAAATAGAGAGCCTTAGAAATAGATCCACATAAATATGGTCAACTGATCTTCAACAATGGAACAAAGATAGTCTTTTCAACAAATGTTACAACTGGACATCCAAATGTAAAAAAATGAATCTAAGCACAGTCCTTAAACCCTTCATAAAAATTAACTCAAAATGTATAATAGACCTAAATTTAAAACACAAAACTAAAATTTCTAGAAGATAACATGGGGAAAAAAAATCTAGGTTCCCTTGGTTTTGATAACTTTTGAGATATACCAAAGACATAATCTGTAAAAGAAATAATTAATAAAATGAACTTCAGTAATATCAAAAATTATGTTTTATGAAAGACACTATGAGAAAACAAGCCACAGACTGAGAGAAAATATTTGTAAATGACATATCTGATAAAAGACCATTATATAAAATATACAAAAAACTCTCAAAATTTAACAAGGAGAAAATTTAAAACTTAATTAAAGAATGAGCAAAAGATCTGAACAGACACCTAACCAAAGAAGATATTGATGGAAAATAAGCATATGAAAAGCTGTTCAACGTCTTATGTCATTAGGCAATTGCAGATTAAAACAACAGGAGATACTACTACACATCTAGTAGGATGATCAAAATCTAAAACACTGACAACACCAACTGCTGGTGAGGATGTGGATCAGTAGAAACTCTCATTCATTGCTATGAAAATGCAAAATGGTACAGCAGCTTTGGAAGATAGTTCAGCAATTACTTAGAAAATTGAACATAATACCCTCATATGACCCAGCAATTATGTTTCTTGGAATTCATCCAAACAAGTTGCTAACTTACTCCTACACAAAAACCTACACACAAAGTTTACAGTAGCTTTATTCATAATTGCCAAAACTTGGAAGCAACCAAGATGTCCTTCAGTGGAAAAATAAACTGGTATATCCAGACAATCTATTATTATTGAGCTCCAAAAAGAAGTGAGCCATAAGCCACAAAAAGACATGAAAGAATCTTAAATGCATATTAAAACATGGAAGAAGCCAATATGAAAAGGCTACATACTGTATGATTCCAACTATATAACATTCTGGAAAATGCAAAACTATAGAGACAGTAAAAGTATCAGTGATTGCTAGGAGTTAGGAGAGAGGAAGGAATAAATAGGCAGAGCACAGAGGATTTTTAAGGCAGTGGAAACATTCTGTATGACACTGTAATGGTGGACACATGTCATTATACATTTGTCCAAACCAATATAACATACAACTATGGATTTTGAGGATAAAAATGTGTCAGTGTAGGTTCATCAATTGTAATAAATGTACGACTCTGGTGGGGGATGCTGGTAATGAGAGAGCCATTGGCAGGAGGTGGGGTGGGGGGTGCAATCTCTGTATGGAAAATCTCTGTACCTTCTTCTCAATGTGGCTATGAATTTAAAATTGCTCTTAAAGTCTATTATCATCTGTGCAAACACACTGATAAGAAGAATCAATCAATTCCAAGGTGGACTAGACAGTGTTTCTATGGATTTAATTAGATTAAACCTAGGAAAAGTAAGAAAAAGAAATATTAAATAATCTCTACCTGTACCACTCAAACATTATTTTAAATCATCTGTAGGCTTTAATGAAAAAGTAATGGCTACCAAATTGTATTAAATAACAGTTTCCAACATGCTATATTTGGTAGACAGTCTGAGATTCAACAGAAGAGAGAGAGATCAGAGGCTAAAAAAAAGTCATAAAAATCTACAAGCATAATTAGCCTCTTTAATTTCCAATTCTTGATTTGCTGGCTAGATAAGAAACAAAAAATATGCAATGTAAACAAAGTATGCTAAAACACAATAATTCATGTGTCAGCTTCACAAACATGATTCACAAAAAGATAATTTAGAAATATATTTTCCATAAGATTTTCAGAAAATGGGATCCCTGGGTGGCGCAGCGGTTTGGCGCCTGCCTTTGGCCCAGGGCGCGATCCTGGAGATCCGGGATCGAATCCCACGTCGGGCTCCCGGTGCATGGAGCCTGCTTCTCCCTCTGCCTATGTCTCTGCCTCTCTCTCTCTGTGTGTGTGTGTGACTATCATAAATAAAAATTAAAAAAAAAAAATAAAAAAAAAAGATTTTCAGAAAATTAAAAATATTTATATATATCCACTTTGCAATAGCTGTCCCATTCATTTTGCCCCCTAAAACAATGCATAAGTGATCTTTTCCCCAATTTCAGTTTGTCATGACCTAGTTTATCATGTTTACCACTTACTAATAGCACTCCCTATTCTGTGTATTATGTTTCCTGAGCTCACTTACACTACCATATGGTGCATTATCTGCAGCTGCAATATGTTTCTCTGATGTCCTATAATTCAGTTCCCTCCAGCCTCTCAGAAATCAGATTCTGAGGACCACCCAAAACTGCATTGAAATGCACCTACAAAAGAGCTTGATTCTATTCTTTGGATTCCTAGTGACAACATTTTTTACCCTGTGTTGTGATTTCTAGGAAATCTGCATTACTTCTCAAACAGAACATTTTCCTCTAATGGTTGCTGCCTTCTGTGCCTCACAGCTCTCTTACAGAATCACATATCCAGTTTGTGAATTCCTAGTAAATCAAATTACATTGAGAGAGCACATCAACCGAGACAATCTTGAAAATAAAGAGTTATTAAGTCCTGCACCCACATCACGTTAAAGGATTAAACTGCTATTTTCAGATTCATACTCTCCTATTCCCAAGCCACTACCAGCTCACTTCACCATTCTTAAGTTCTATGTCATTGTGCAATTTCCTAAAACCTTGCCAACACTTCATTGCTTCAGGTCAGTGAGCCATTGATATATACTAAGACTAATAAAGGATTACCAAGGAGATGGGCCACATTCTTCACCATCACAAGGCTTATAATCAAGCTGAGGAAACAAAGACACACAAATGAAATAATAATATTCCTCAGATATGCAAAATTCTACAAGCAAAATTCATTCATGTCTCTATTGCCATTTATTCCTTATAATCGCCCTGTGATGTAAGTAATTAGGTATTCCTTCCTTCTTCTTACAGACACAGAAACTGAGAGCCAGGGTAATCATCCCCAAGGCTCACAACAAATATGTCCTAGGGAAGGCACAAGACCCCAGACCACACAATAAATGATATAGTGCTCATGAACATATACAAAGCAACAAAAGAAAAATAACTTTAATTATGTTAATGTGCATCAGTATATCTAAATGAAGATGAAATATGATGAAGTATTCATTACAGTTGCTTGGAAATAATTGTTTTTAAAAACACAACAGACCCAAAGTGGAATCGCCTGTACTAAGCCCATGTCACTAAACCAAGACTTAACACCAACTTAATTGCAGTTTCAGCCTCTCCCAAGAATAGAATTACCTGGTCAGCAACCTGTGAAGTAACCTGCCTGACAGATCCTCTGCCTTCTCCTAAAGGAAGGTGATCTTACTTGAAATAACCCACTCTACTAATAATGTCCTTGTCTTCCCCCTTCTGCCTATAAACGTCTTCTATTTTGCACAGCTCCTCAGAGCTTTCTATTCATTAGATGGGATACTGCCCAATTCATGAATCATTGAATGAAGTTAGTATGATCTTTAAAATTTACTTAGTTGAATTTTGTTTTTTAACATAATGTAGGAAGATTTCCTTGAAGAAGTATGTTCCACAAAGTTGGATGTCATATAACAGATAACACAGAACCAACCCACAGAACCAGAAGAAAGTTAAAAAAAAATAAAAATAAAAAAAATAAAATAACACGAGCAAAGAAACTGGTAGACATGTGGATATATATAAATAAGTATTGAAACTAAATAAGACAACAATATAATAATTAAAAGAGAAAGTTAAAAACAATGTAGAAGCAAAACACAAGACAATAATAATTTGAAAGATGAGAAGATGAAGTCCTTGAATTAGTTAGGAGAAGGGTAAAGACACTAATAAGCCACATACTGATACTAAAAATGTTAAGAGTAATCAATTAACAGAAAAACTTCCAAACTAGTGGAGGGAATCCAGTAGATTAAAGAAAAAAAATCAATACAAAAGATGGGAGAAGAAAAAGAAAAAGGAAATAAAAACATAGAGAAAAGAAAAAAAATCATTTTAAAGCAGAAACAATATGCTCTAAATAAATCAAAATGCAATTAATCTCAATAAACTTATAGATTAAGTTTGTAAGACTCAGAATCTATATAGTATCTATAGAAGATACACCTAGAGTATAATAATCTGTAATAATAAAATTTAAAATATAGAAATATATATACCAAATACTATATGAAAGCTAATTTAGCTCTCCTAGTATCAAGCCAAATAGACCTTAAGCAAAAACCATCATTAGGGACAAAGAAAGTGAGAAAATAATGTTAAAGAAAGCTCTCAGATGGTATAGCAAAAATAGAATTAGTGTTGGAAAATAGGAGAGAAGAAAAAAGGAAAACTAGAGGACTAGTCCAATAGGTACAATATCCGAATAAAAGGAGCTCCAGCAAGAAAAAAGTGAGGGAGAAGGGTGGAGACAATCATCATAGGAAAAAAAATTCAGACATAAGATATGTTTTTCCAGATTGAAAAGGGCCACCATCAGTGCCCAGCCAAACTGAGGAAAATGGACGCACACTAAGGCATATCATCAGAAAGTTTCAGAACTCTGGAACAGACAGAATATACCAAACTTCCAAAGAGAGAAAGATCACATGTAAATGGTCAGAAATCCTAATGGCTGCAAAATTCTTAGCAGAGTTATGAGGGGATGCCGGGGTGGCTCAGCAGTTAAGCATCTGCCTCAGGCTCAGGGCATGATCCCAGAGTCCTGGGATCGAGTCCCACATCAGGCTCCCTGCATGAAGCCTGCTTCTCCCTCTGCCTGTGTCTCTGTCTCTCTCTCAGTGTCTCTCTCTCAGTGTCTCTCATGAATAAATAAATAAAATCTTTAAAGAGAGAGAGAGAGAGAGAGAGAGAGAACAGAGCTATTAAAAGATAGACTGCAATGGCATTAGGTCTTTCAAAATTTGAGAAGAAAGTATCTCTAGCCTGGAATATTATAACTAGCCAAAAAAAGATTTTTGCTTAAGAGATTTGCTTAAGAAAATGATGTTGATAGGATATTGTTCACATCAATGTAATGAGAGAAGATTTAGATAATCAGCATAGAGCTTAGTGTTTGAATTAATGATAAGTAAAAAAACTAAGCAACTATAAATCCATATGTCTATCAGCTCTCAGGAAAGTAGAAAGTGCAGAAAAACAATTATGTCATATTTAAGGTTCCATCATAAATAGCATATTTGTAGTCATAATGATGTAAACACCTAATATTTATTGAATGAAAAGGATGATATACCTGTATTGTGAGAATGAGGTGATGGAAAAACTGCATGGACATAGTAAGGGCTACAATCTCAAATGCCATATTGAGAAGTCAAAGACAAGGCCTAAAACCGTAAAACCAAGGGGTAGGTACATACCTACCTTGTTTCCTGACATGGAAGCAAATAATAAAAGAATACCCTAGCAATTTGAAAGTGGTTGTCTCTAGGGTGGTTTTTTTTTTTTTTCCAAAATGAGATATTGTCAATCATTCTTCATAGACATTTTACCCACTTATACTCCCTTGAGCAATGTATGAGAGTGTCTGTACCATCACTTTATCAGTTCAGGTCCCCTATAGAATGCTGCCGAGTCAGAGTTAGACATGCAAGGATTTTACTGAGATAAAGATCTGGGAAAGATCAACGGAAGAGAGAGATGCCTTCAGACCAAAATTCAGGTCTGACACTTGTGAAGAGGTATTGGGTAGAACAGCCTCAGACCACAGTACAGGTAAATAGGGAGTCCCAGAGCAAAAGTTGCTTAATAGAGTTCTGCAATGAACTATATGAATTATAATATTACCATCATTCTTAATTATTGGCTAAAAGTAGCATTGGGGAAGTATGGCTTCAGTGTATGAACTGCGGCAGATCAGAAAATGCAGCATCTGTCAATCAAAAAAAAAAAAAAACCTTCAAAAAAAAAGCTTTTATTTATAGCATCTTTGGCTTGCTGAGTGTAAATACTCCCACTATGGCCAGTTTCAAGCTACTAGTGTGACAGTGTGATGACTCACTAAATGAATGCTGAGTTTGAAAAAGATGCTAACAACTGGCTTTCCCAAACTAAGAGCCAGTTCCCGGAAGCTATGAATTGTGCTCCAGACAGCAGGTTTTCATGAAGGAAGTTCTAAGCAGTGCACCTTCTTAGGATCTCTGTGTCCACCCACCAGAATCTTACTCACCAAGCTAGAGTGCTAAAGTTTTGATTATAACACTGTGATAAGTGAAATGGAATATTGGAATCGTATCAGTGCAGTCTGTAGTTTTACTTTGCATTTTACTTAATATGCATGAGGCTGAGGATCTCTTGGTATATTTACATATTATGTTAAATGCATTTATTATTTTGTAACATTTTAATGTATTTTCTATGAGGTGAGCCAATATTTTTATTATTATTATTAAAATCTTTATGCCTATGTTCTAAATAACTGAAATCGTAATATATCCATCTTAATATATCATTTCATATAGTAAGTGAAATATAAACACTGCTTATAATTTCCTTACATCTTTCATGTTTTCAAAATTAATTCTCAACCCTTTTCAGACGGTAAATAGGAAAGAAATAAATGTACCTTTGAAAGCTTGTGTAAATGAAATCTAAAATTAGGAAACAATTTATTATAATTCCTCCTTTTTCTGTAATTTTTAAAGTAATAGGTACAGCATCAAAACACAATATCTACACTTAACTTTCAGGGCAATAGTTTTTAATATTATTAAAGCTAATTAAGTATAGAAATTTTATGGGAAAAAGTCCCTGCGTAGTTTCTATCTACCTCTTAATATACATAGAGTAACAAAAACAATGTAGTGGAGAATTTTCCATCTGAGCAGTTTACAAGGACAGAGTAGAATCTTTAGGGAAATTAAGTTTGTAATATTATCATTATGAACACATTTTAATAATAGATGCATTCTATATTGATTCATTTTTATATTATTAGTTGAGATTATTGGTTGCATCCTATTAGCCTGTTGCAGCAAGTTGAAAATCATCCACTATTAAGTTAAAAGCTAGGAAGCTCTGGATGAAGTGACTTTTTTAAGATAATACACATTTTTAGTATTTTTTTAAGATTTATTTATTTATTTATTTGAGAGTGTGTGTGTGTGCACACGTGCACACGTACACACGTGTGCAAGCTGGGGGAGGAGCAGAGGGAGAGAAACTCCTCCAGCTGACTCCTCACTGAGTGCAGAGCCCAATGCAGGGCTCAATGTCAGGACCCTGAGATCATAACCTGAGCCAAAATCAAGAGTTGTCCACCCAGTCAACTGAGCCACTCAGGTGTCCTGTCCCCACATTTTAATTATTCCTACTTTTGCAGGTAATAATGAATGAACAGAACCTTGAACTAGACCAGACATCGGAAGTCATCCAATATAGTCTCTAACCACAAATGTACTTAAACAAAATTTAAAATAAAGGCTATAAAGAAGAAACTAAAAAGGCAAAAATTTGAGGATTTTCCATAAAATATTTTTTTAGGTTAATTAAAGCACTGCTACCACATATATCTAGAGAAGAGTCAAAAGATCTATGGATGCATAGAATGCTACCACTTTCCAAAGAAAATACATCTATTTCATCTCTTTTAATCAATTACCTAGTTTATGAACTATATTTGACCCCCACATGCTGCTGCTTTCCTTCTGTTCCACCTCCTCCCACTGCAACCTCCACTTCTTCAAACCACAACTTTGAATCACAACCACTGTCCTAGTGGTTATTATTATCAACCAGAAATCAAGAAAAAAGAAGCAGATGAAAATTAATTTAAAGTAACTGGATATTATAATTTATGACAAGTAAGGTGAAGGCTGAAAGTAGTGGCTAAAAAGAAGTCTGGATTATCAGCAAACTCCTTTTATCTTAATTTTCTCAAAACATATGATCCACAGTACTCAGAAAAAAAAAGAAACTTACCTCATCCACATTTTCAAAGGCATTGATGATGTCATAAGGTAAACAAGACAATAGATCGATCACAAACCAAGTTTTCAGATAGTTCATCCTTATCAGCTTGGGGTCAGAAATGACCTCTCCACCAGGTCCCACAAAGGTCGTGTGAAAATTTAAAACAATGTCAACCAGAAAAATAACGTCCACCACACTGTCCAGCACCAGCCAGGCTATGTTGTTCTGCTTCGTTTTGAAGGAAACATTATAAGGAACCATAATGGCGGTGTAGAAGGTAAGAATTAAAATCACCCAGTCCCAAGTAGTTTTAAAAGCACAATAGTGTAAAATAATGTGTGGTGGCGTCTTTGGCGCTTCTTGCTTATACTGAGGAAGAATATCTGATCCCAGCTGAAGAACCTAAAAGAGAGACAATGTGTATATAAATGACTTGGGCATCTCTGCACAGTTAGTAATGTATTCAAACTTAGTGGAAGTCAAACCACAGCATATTTTTCATGACTCCTGGTTTCAAGACCAGTTATACCCTATAGTTTTGTCTCCCTTTTCAGAGTTGTACCAAAGTTTGTGCAAAGGAAGTTAATCTGTCTGCTGTTCTACCTGGCTTTCTCTCCAGTGGCCAACTGTTGTTTCACAAACTGGCTCCAAATACCAAGGGCAAGGAGAGAACAAAGAAAAAGACAGACCACTCCAGATAATTATGTGGCAGGTTTAAAAAAAGGGAACATACTTACAAGGCTTATCACAGAAAACTGCAAAATGTGTAGATCTCTGCGCCCACCCACCAGAATCTTAAGAAGTTTAGTGGACACCCTAACTGGATCCAGTCACATATGCAATCCAAATGGTCTCAACAACATCCTATTCTTTCATGGCTATGTCCTTGAAAATGGCTCCCCCTGTGGGGACAGCTGGCAGAGTATACATTCCAAGGACCAGAATGAGGAGCCTCTGATTGCCTGGGTCCAGTTCAAGGGTCAGCCAGCAGTCACATTCTCTCAGTGACTTCCTCCAATACCAACACTGATCCACAGCACTGCTGGACATCCACTTCTGGGATTGCTTTATGTACACTTACTTGCAAGCCTGCCCAAAATCACACGTCTTTAATTGATTGTCCAACACTTATTTGGGTGACTCACTGTTATCCATTCTTGACACATATTAGCACCTCAGGGAGCATAACTTTGATGCTGATGGCCTTGCTGAACCCCAGGACCACACTGTTGGTGATCTTGCTGTTGAGGGGGACTCAGCAAGGACTCTAATGAGTGGCATAGTGATATCATGGTTGTAAACGTTATAGCCTGCTTTTTCCTTTTCTCCCTTCAATCAGGACTTAAAGAATTGTGTTTCCAGTCTAGAAGCATATTCACTTTGGAAAAAAAAAAAATTCTAAATACTCAGGTTTTCTTCTCCATACCTTTTTGACAAATGGAAAAATTTCACTGTAACACTATATGAACCTTGACTTACTCTAAGCAGGTCTAACTAAAGAGATAAATAAAGCAAATGGCAGGGCAAGAGTAGAGGCCTGGGCAGCACTGGACGAATGCCTTTTTATATATCCAATTGTTCAGTGTCTCTAGGACTAATGGGATCCAGAAAATAGGGGTCAAAACGTTATCATAAGGTTATAAATGCATTAAAATTTTGAATATAAGAATAGACATAAACAAAAATACCTATTAGCACATAACTCATATGCCATGAAGCAAAATGAATTTATAGCACTTCTTGAACTTGAGAATTATCCTGAAAAGTTTCTCTCATGCATAGAACTTGCATAACTGAAAACTAAGTATATAAGATCCATTATTAATATTTGAAATGTGAAAAACATCACTAGTATTCTCAATAGTTGTGTATTATAACTCTTGTTGTTAGTTTGGGGGCTATAAGAACTACTTATAAAGATTTTTACATATTTATCCTCATTATCAGTGCCCCAGACATATTTTTCCCATAAGGTCTTAAATTACTAAGCAACAAATTTTCCTACCAGGAATGTAAGCTTCATGTTGGGATAGAGCTTTATGTATACAGAATCATACATAATCATGGCTTCTCTTTCACTTTATAGCCATTAGTCTATTCACTCCAATTTCACTGTATTAAGCATGAAAATTTTCTTCATAGTCAATGTTAATATTTTACCATCCATATTTACACAGCCTACAGCTGAAGCACAAAGAAACCAGACTTAGAAAATAAACTCAGTGCCAGGGTGCATTGCAACCTTCATGGGCCCAAGGTGTTTTTGCCTTCCTGGATCCCTTTCTCCATAAAAAAATAAAATAAAATAAAATTCTCATTTTAGAACTGCATTGTTACAAAGAAGAATAAATTAATATTATATATTCAATTTTTTACCTAAAAGGTCGATGTTTCCTTCTACTGCTAATAGAAATTCAAACATCCCATGGACCCCGAAAAATGCTGTGGCCCCACACACTGTGCTTATAGACCAGCCAACCCTGCTCAGCACTCTGGTAGAATGTAAGATGTCTTCTCTAGAGATGCAATGGGATCATTCCTGAGGTTAGTATTCCTTAAATCTGGCTATAAACTAGAATCATCTGGAGAATTATTTTAAACTAGAAATGCCCCCCCGTCCCTACTGAAAATAATTAAATTCATCTTGTGTGGGTTCTCAGGCAGCCTATATATTTCAAAACCTTTCCTGAATAATGTACCGTCCAAGGTAAAACTCTTATCTGATATCTCCTTGGACATTCAGGGCCCAGTTCTTCAGACTGTGACCTGCATATGTAAAAGGATCCAGAAATGCTACAGGAGGAGGAGAAGGAGAAACAGGCACAGAGAGGAGGAGCAGGGCAACAACCACCAAGGGAAACTCGTGCTCACACTTTGTTCTCTCTCATATGCAGAGCACTACTTTAATCTTCACTCTGACACTGGGGCACTTTCATAAAGCAGTGACTAACAATTCTTCACTTTTGATGCTATTCCACTTGTACTTTCAGATGTAATGAGCCTAGGTGGAGGGGGATAAAAACACATTCTCTGATGTATTTTTGCACCAATACAAACACATTCTTTCTCTCTGAATATCTGAGAGCATGGACACTAATAGAATGAGGACCAGGGACATGGCAATGGTACAGACATTTATCTCCATCCCTACAAAAGTGAGAAACTAAAGCCAGTCAGCAGGATGTCAGTTCATTTGGACATGAACTGCCTACATGGAGACTCAGATCTTTGAAACTGTGAACTAGCTCCAAATGTAGGTGTCCTGGTAGCATTATGATCAAATTTATATGTCTTGGAAAAAGTGAAAACCTGAAGTTCAACAGCAAATCCAAATAAGTTGAATAAATTACATGACCCTGAGTAAAAGTTTTGAAATGGTATCCTTTTGCTAACTTATTGCTTCTTTTGGGTCAACCTTTGGGCTGAGAGCACATGCAGAGAAAAATCTTTGAGAATCTCATGATTTTTTCATGCTCTCTGAAATCAAGCCTCTGACCTGACAGAAAAGTTTTGGATCTGAGTCAAGTTTGTGAATTAGGGGTGACCAATAAAGAAACTAACAATAATCAAAAAGCAATGCAAAAATAAAATAAAATCAGATGGGAAGAAACAGGGATGAAATTTCCTAAAAATAAAAGTAAAAAATCATGAACTTCCCACTTGATGCAGAAGAAAAAATAAATGAGTGTTTTAGTGTGCTAAGGTAAAAAACTTTCCTCTCTATGCCCCTTTCCTCTTGTTCTTGCCCAGTTGTACAACAGAGAAAAAAACTCTGAATAAAGTATATTCTTAAGACCTAGAAGGAATCATGACTATGAAAGTCAGCAGTCATAGAAACAAGCCCCTTCACTTCAGCTTGATTTGTAGAAAAAGGGACAACTCAAGGCAGAAAAGAAAGCATTAAAATCAAATAGTACTTTATAATAAGCATTACCAGCAAAGGAAGTTGTATCTAATAGTCTGCTTTAAATCTTGTGCTAATTGCATATTGTCTTTTTAAATACTGTGATTATTATTATTAGTTAATATTTAATTATGTTAATGTCTTACCTGGGCTTTTAAAAACATGTTTACACATCAAAGTATCAATCTCTCCCCAAGCTAACAGTGTTATTTAGAGCAGAAAGCCTTCTAAGTCCCAATGTTAGCTACAGTCCCAGAAAAATTCTTCCAGAGCCCTCCAAATTCAAGGAACATACTTCACTGCCTAAGCCTCTCCAAACCAAATTTAATATCTTTAACGAGTTCAGAAAGTTACTCTGGAGCTCTTCACTTCACTTTTCTCCAGCAGAGCAAACCGACGAAGATATATATTTAATTTCATCTATCCTGTCTTTGATAAGCTACTTCGGAACATTTTGTGAGCACCCACTAAGTGCTTGGCAGAGCTTTGGTAGCTTAATTAGCTTCTAACAATCATTCACACCAGAAAGACAAATGATGATCACAGAAGACACGTTAACAACAAAACTTCTGGCTGCCCTGGAGTTCTGTCCAATTCCTTTTCTCTCTGGTCTCAATATACTTTCTCTGAGTAACATCATCTAGTCCTATGGCAAGAAGGCCTGCAATTCAGATCCAGATACCCCTCCAGAATCAGACCCATAAATCCCTCTGCCTTTGAGGCATCTCCACTCAAATTTCCTGTCAGGCAGTTCAAACTAAATATGCTCCCAACTGAAGTCATTACTATTGCCCCCAAACCTTCTCTTCCTCCTCTTATATTTGCCATTCTGTTAGACAAGAGTACTCTCTATCTAGTTGTCCTTGACTCATCCTCGTTTTCACATTCAGTTTTTTTTTTTTTCCAATTCTTATCTATCAACAAATTTGTGGACTGTAATCTTGGAGTGTCTGCTATCTGCCCTCTTCCACTTCTGATTTCCTTGCTCAAAGCCATGGTCGACCTAGCTGATTTACTACTTAGGTCCTCTTAACTAGTTTCTCTAACTACCCATTCAACATAGAGCCACTAAGTTTGTCAACATTTTTGTACCATGGATCCTTTTGGTAATCTGGTGAAATCTATGGACCTCTTAGAATCATGTTTTTAAATTAATACAAAGAAAACATGGCAATGCAAAGATTCGTAGGGACCAACCTCCCTTTGAGAGGTTTCCCTGAAGCACAAATGTGATCATATCATTTCCCTGGTACATGAGACACCAACCACCAATGTCTCACTCTACATGACTTTAACCTTTCCTTCGCCTGACTTCACCCACACAGAACTCACACTCAAAGTCATCATACTATCTCATCTTTGAGCCTTTGCACATGCTGGTCTCCCTGATAGGAATGACCTGCATCCTTTCTTTACCCGATTCTCATATTTTTCCTTCAAGACTCACTCAGCCCAGTATCATCTCACTCAGGTAAGGCTTCCTAGAGCCTCAAGTCTAGGTAAATACTCTTGCATGTATTCCCACTGCACTTTAACATTCTTTTTATCGCATCCTATTGTCAGTTTCTCCTGCCTGATCTTTGGTTCCTTGATGATAGAGCCCATTGCTTATTGATCTTTACATCCTCTGTAGAGTAACAAGCAAAGAGAAAACTCTCAATGAGTGGGTGCCACATACATAGACAGATGAAATGAGTGAACTTCCTATCTCATGTACTCAAAGAAAACCTCCCCCTCTACAAATATCATCTGGGATGTCATGAACTAGTTTCTCATTTCAAAAATATGAGAAAATAAAAAGAAATATTTGAAATTTCTATAATTCCATAAAGGAAAAATAATTAGAAGATAAGCACTTGTAAAATAATAACCAGAAATACCTAAATTGAATCATTTGGGGGGGAAAAAAAAGGAAAACCACCACCGTCTTGGGAAGGAAAGTTAGGCTCCCACTTACTTCAGCTAATCTTGAATGTTTGTGGACCACCTCTGTTTTATTCATTGGCGTAAGCTGCTGCAAAACACTTCGGCTATTTGTCAAGGCCCGCGTCAATCGGGCAAATTTTGTCCAACCTTAAAAGTAAGGAGAGAAAGTCTCAGGTTTTCACATATAATAAATAAGGAACCCAACATTCTTGCTAATAGTCAAAGGATCTCAGAAATAGCATAATATCTAGAACTAATAGTGTCATTCTAAAGCATTTTATTTCTGCATAGACATTATCACATTTCAAGTATAGCTATAAAATAATGACTAATTTTTATATGTGACCTTTGTGTTTTGTTCATATCCATTACATAGTCCCAGTAGCCAAGGTACAGCTGTCCACAAACTTCTGTGCTCCCCCTTGCATTATATAGATTTGTTACTGGAAAACAGCTGCCCAGCCAGGAATACACTTCCCAGCATTCTTTGCACTGAGCTGTGTCCATGTCCCTAGTTCTCATCAATGGAATGAAAGCAGAAATGATGTGTGTCACTCCTACACACGCTGCAACTTAAGAACCAAGTGAGATTTCTCCACACTTTTCTTTCTTCCTAACAGCTGGATGTAAGCAACAACAAGACCCCAGGGAATAGTAAAGCACTAAATCAGTGCATGGAAGACTGCCATATGCCAAGGATCACCTGCCTTGGACTGTAATGTGAACAAGAAATATGCTTCTGTTATGTTAAGCCACAGAAAGTTGGGGAATGGGGGTATTTATTATAGCCTAATAAAAACAGCTCTACTGTGCATTATGTGCAGATATATACACACATAAAAAATGAAGCCCAATTTCAACAAATCTTACATATTATGGTTCATATCACACTTCCATCTTTCTTGTTACATAGCAAAATGTTATCTCTCTCTGTTAAAAACTACAGTGATAACTAAAGATCGTTCCTTAAATATCTAGAATCCCTTATATTGTTTTCTGAAGGAGTAGTGATTTTAACATCTAGGGGAAAGGGATGTGAATTTAATAAGAAAGAAATTTCTTCTGAGGCCTCAAATTTCTGTTATTAAAATAATTCATTTCAAGGAAATGTCAAGGAGGTATAAGGACAGCAAAACTAACCATACGCTGGTTCTGTCTCAATTATCCTTTCTATATATATCCCAAAAGCTTTATTAAAGATTCCATAAAGACCATTTGATAACTTCTACAATATTGCCCCCCACTAGGTTATTTGCCAAATAACCCCTTAACAAAGAAAACTCCTAATAGTCCTGAAGAAAGATATAATAGAAATGATGAAATTCAGACAATGTGACAAAAGATGAAGTATGAATTCCCAGGAAGACACCAGTCAAATGTCTTTCAAACTATACTAGATACATGACATCATACTTCACTACCATTTTTCAGGCTAATTCTGACTTCAATCAAGCTTTATATTTCCCTACCAGTTCAGCTCCCTCTTTGGTATCCAACAGGTGGATTAGAAAATAAGTAAACTGGCATCAATGGATAGAAGGTCCTTAATTCTTTATTAATGGACTTTATTCTAGTAACTAGAATTTTTTTTTTAAATGTTAGGCTTTGGGAATTGTATATAACCCTAAGGCTAACTCTGTGTAATGTGCACAAAAAAAAAAAGAAAAAGAAAAAGAAAAAAACAGATATGCTACCAGATCTCTAAGAACTTAACATCAGTGTAAAAAACCAACATGCAATCTGTATCACCAATCTAGACTCTTCTTCTGAGCACTCGATCTATGTAGTATCTAATCAGCCATTAGCCACTTCTCACTAAGATATTATACAGGCATCTGATACTCAACATATCCAAAATTGATCTTATTATCTTCTCTATCTCCAACTCTACATCTTTCATGTATTCCTGGACTTGGTTGAATGGGCCCATGATATTTCCAGTTGCCCAAATCAGAAATTTGAAATTTGCCATCCTCCTTCACTATTATCTCCACATCCACATATCCAATCCCTTCCAAGCCTTATAGACTATAACCTCTTAATAAATATCAAGTTGACTCTCTTCTCTCCATCCCTATATGTCAGACGATATATCATCTTCCACCCAAGTGAGGTGGCAGCATCTTAAAGACTATACTCTCTATCTGCCCTCTGACCATATATTCCCCGAGCAATGAGCAACTCTCTACATTGTTGCCAATGTGTTTTCCAAAGCATACACTGGGTCATGTCCTTCCTCTATTTCAAACTCTTTAAGAGATCCCTGGAGGTTTTCAGGATCTCTTAAGCCCCATTTTGTTTTATTATCATTGGGTTTTGTTTGGTTTTGCTTTGTTGGGTAAAAGTGGTAAGAGTATCTTTCTTAAGACGACAGTAACAATGGTGGCAATATATACATTGAAATATTTCCTGTGATTTCTCTTTCTTACTTTAACTGGATATTATAGTTGGATTGAATATTTCTAGAAACTTAGAAAGCAATGTTATACTTATCGAAGCTTCATTTTTCTAAAACAAGTGACACTACATATCTTAGTACAGCTGAGCATTGGATTTAAGAAGAATCCTATTTTTATTACCAGAGTACAATAAAGTTTATCCAGAAAATATTTTGAAAAAAATTAAATGAGATATTGAAGGAATAAATTCATTGACACACAGAATACAAATCATCAAATGGTATGCATTCTCTCATTTCCTAGGATAATGGCTAGGGTTAGGGCCTTCTTATAATCCTCAATTTTAAACAGTTAGCATTTTTTCAAGACCCCTATACCACTCCTTTCTCCTCACTCTCAGATTACCTTGTCAAATGTTATTGAATAAACAGAAGCCATTAGAAACATGATTGCCTTTAATTTCCCTTCTGTCCCCTCTATCTCTAGACCCATGATCCTTTTGTGCCCTTGGACACATCTGGATTTTGCCTGTTATTAACTAAATTACTTCATTTGATCTGTCATCAACCCCCACTATACAAACTTTGAAAAAGTTGAGCAGCCATACTGTCTAGGTCAGAGAAAAAGACACATCAGCAGTTTTACCTTTCCCCAGCGATACATTTACTGATCTCACCTTTACAGAGATCTAACTGGTATAACTGATTATTCAGCACAGTTTGCTAATGTTACTTAGATGTGATCGATATGGAGTAATGTGAACAGACAGCTGAATATGAAGAGCCTAATACTTGCTCTATGAGTTGTTCATGGAATTATGAGAACATTTGTTCTCCTAAAAGCTCAGGATGCCAACTCCTTCTTAATAAAACATTAGTTTAGCTCTATTGGGTTGCAATTAACCTCTTTGTCATGGACTGCCTAATCTTAAAAATAAGAGGAAGTCACAGAGGCAGTTAAATCAATCTACTAGACTGCAACACAAGATTCTAATCTATACAGAAAAAGCTTAGGTAAACAATTATACTCTTGGCCAAAGAGACTACATGGCATAATTACTCATATTTCATCTGTTGTTTCCTCTCTAAAGAAAACTATTGGCTTCCCACAAGGGGAAGGTTGCTATTTTTGCTGTTAGTTTCATTCTATAAGAATTTTTTTTGTCTCAATTATTGGCATGAAGATGCCATAACTATTTGGCACAGGATATTTCACACTGTGAGTGTCTTGGCAGTTTTGGAATCTGTTTGAAAATATCATACAGGATAAATGGGCAGACTTTAACCATCTCTTTTAGAACACAGATGGATAATCAACGGAATGGATTTCTTGGCTGTAATTTTTCCCCTTTGTATTATTACAAATGATGAGTCTGGTACCATTGACTGATTATTGGAGCAACAGTTCCAAGACCTCAGTACCAGGAACAAAAGATAACAAAAAATGCTTTGCCCCCTTGAATTATTATCATTAAATTTCTTGGTTCAAAAGAGTTCAATTCTATCAGAATCAGAATGTTCCCAACCTGTGTTTAATTGCTATAGGAAAAAAAAAAAAAAAAGAGCGGAGTATTAAGTTGGCCAAACCACAATAGTAAGTTTCCAGTGGAAAGGATGAGACAGCATGGTGCAATAGAGAGAACACGGCATTGGAAATCCATAGTAAAAGTATTTTCAGGGCGGCCCAGGTGGCTCAGCGGTTTAGCGAGGCCTTCAACCCAGGGCCTGATCCTGGAGACTCGGCATCGAGTCCCACGTCGGGCTCCCTGCATGGAGCCTGCTTCTCCCTCTGCCTGTGTCTCTGCCTCTCTCTCTCTCTCTGTGTCTCTCATGAATGAATAAATTTTTAAAATCTTAAAAAAAAAGTATTTTCAACGGGAAAATGGAGATAAGGATACTAATTTTCAGAATTATAGGAAAAAGCAATAAAAAGTATAAAGTTCCTGACATATAGTAACTACTCCATCAAAACTAGATTCCTTCCCTTCAGTGGTTTTTACTACCATCTATCATGGTATAAATCAGAGGTATCACTGACATCATTCAGTGTTACTCTTTTTAAGGGCAAAAATCCATCTAGAATGAAGTTTTGGTATCGGAAGATTCATTATGAGGAAGAAGTGCACTCAGATTGTTTGGCTGTCATTACATTATAGTTACTATCCCATGTACAATTTAGAATAAAATTCAGAATTAACCAGTTTACTCAAGTCTTCCAACCATGTATCTGAGTTTCTTGGTAAAAGTACCTAATCAAGTAAGAAATTGGTGTCAATTTCAAACTAGGAAATCCTCAAAGAACTTGAGGTCTTGCTCTAATCATTGGCCCCTTTTCACATTAAGAAGGTCAAATGCAAAAAAAAAAAAAAAAAAAAAAAAGGTCAAATGCAAAGTGCTGAATAGCAGTGGCTATGGGGGGCTGTTTACTTGTTAATAATCTCAAAGAGAAACCTTTCAATATTTCAACCATTAAGTATGGTATTTATGTATATTTGTAGATGCCCTTTATCAAATTTATTATATTGTCTTCTAACTCTTAAAAAAGAAGAAAAAAGATGAAGGAAGAGGAGAGAGAGAGGAGGAGAGGAGGGGGAATAAGACAGTAAAATACCTCTGGGTATTAAAAATTACATTCTGACCTGCTAATGTATGGATTCACTTATCTATTCTGTATCATAAAACACTATTTCCTATGTCTTAGGTAGAACTCTATTACCTAACTAGTTCTTCAAAATTTTTCAAACACCCTCCATTTCCTCCCTTGCAACAGCCTCAACTCTCTAACCCTCCATTTCCTCCCTTCCAACAGCCTCAACTCCCTGATTCTTTTCATCTCACTCACCTTACCAAACCCCAGCTCTGGTTAAATCCAACTCTATATACCTTTGACTAAACATGGGTGGAGTAAAACACATAATCATACTCCTGGATGCTAGTGGAACTCATGATCACTAGCCCCAAGCAGATCTGAGTGCTCAGCACACCTTCCGAATTCCCTTTGCCCACTCACTTCTCCACCCTCTTAGATTAGCATTTCATATCTACTTCTCTCTCTCCACACCTTCAATATTTCTTCATCTCCTTCAACATCCTTACTCTCAGGATAACCATGTTCTTTATATCACTGAGAAAATATGAGCCATCAGAAGAAAACTTCCTATATATATTTACTTGTCTCCTCTGATCCTAATGGAACTGTGTATCTCCAGGACTTAGAATGGTGCCTGCACCATTCTGTATACTTAATCAGCATTTTTGGTTGGAGGGAAAAAAAAAAATCCGTAAAATAGATAAACAAGGGGAACAAAATTTTCCTACAAGAGTCATGAAAAGGTTCATGTTATGTAACTTTGTGCCCAGGGTTGAATTAAAAATAAATCTACCATCCCCTAGTTAAATGCTCTAGAGCCAAATCATTTTGATATTATGGCGCTACCATGAAATCTCATCTGCTCTTTCTCAAAATTTCCACAGTCCCCTTTACTCAACCTAAGAATTTGAGAGACATATTTCTGCCAAGATTTCCAAACACACTTTCCTATACTTCCACCTTTATAGAGATAGAAGGATTACTTAATATCATATTCTATTTCTATTGAATTTTTCATTAATTTTACATCTTGTAGGAATAATAGAAAGTAGTTCATATATAGCATTCAGTTACACTGCACAACACTTTTTCAGTAATCTGTTAGATATTTGAAAGATATGGAAGAGTCTCAAAATAAGCCTGTTTAAAGCGACACCTGGATGGCTCAGTGGTTGAGCATCTGTCTTCAGCTCAGGGCATAATCCCAGGATCTGGGATTGAGTCCCACATCGGGTTCCCTGCAGGGAGCCTGCTTCTCTCTCTGCCTAAGTCTCTCATGAATAAATAAATAAATCTTAAAAAAAAAAAAAAAAGTCTGTTTAAAGTAAGCTCTTCCTTGAGATGCCTGGGTGGCTCAGCTGTTGAGCATCTACCTTTGGCTCAGGGCCTGATCCCAGGGTCTGGAATCAAGTCCCACATCAGGCTCCCTGTGAGGAGCCTGCTTCTCCCTCTATGTTTCTGCCCTTCTCATGAATAAATAAAATGAAATAAGTAAGTAAGTAAATAAATAAATAAATAAATAAGCAAGCAAGCTCTTCCTCTACAAATTCTGGCCCTGGAAAGAGATAGTCTCCTCTAATACTTTTCACAATGGGGACTGATTTTCCCTGTAAATTCTAATTTACATGCCTATCAAGCACTTAGTTCAAAACTAAATGGCCTGAGTTGTTTGGAGTCTTTTTTTGTAAGAATGAGTTACACATTTAAGAAATTTTTACCTGAAAAACTCTGAGGTTCTGATATAAGGATACAGAGATGGAGGTGTGGAAGGGCATTAACTTGAGAAATAAAAGTCACCTCCTAATATTAGCACCTTTTCCCCAATCTCACTATAAAATGCTATCAACTGTCAGTTTCCATAAATAGATTACATACTATACCATCAATGTTTAGCATATCAAAACTGAGAATGTACTATACTCTCCCTAACTTCAGCTGTGTCATGAAATCACTTAGAGAGACAATAATATTCATCAAATATAAACATAAATATATGGGATGCCTGGGTGGCTCAGCAGTTGAGCATCTGCCTTTGGCTCAGGGCCTAACCCTGGATTCCTAGGATCGAGTCCCACATCGGGCTTCTTGCATGGAGCCTGCTTCTCACTCTGCCTAGGTCTCTGCCTCTCTCTCTCTCTCTCTCTCTCTCTTTTTCTGTGTCTCTCATGAATGAATAAATAAATAAATAAAAACTTTAAAATAAAATAAACATAAATGTTACTTAAGGGAAAAGACTTTGACATGAAAGCTTTTTATTTAGTATTGTTGTCATTCAACATGAAAGCATGAGAAATTCACCTGAAGAATATGTTAGGTCACAAATTATTTAACAATTATTTATCTTCTATTTAAAAACATATTACTTTAAGATATAGTCAGCTCTTAACTGTAGATTTTTCACAGATGTTCCTTACCAAGTTGAGGAAGTTCCTATCCATTCCTACTTTGCTAAGAATTCTTACCATGAATGGGTGCTGGGTTTTGTCAAAAGCTTGTTTTAATGTCAAGTGATATGATGATATGATCTTTCTTTTTTAGCCTGTTGAAATGGTAGATTACAGTGATTGATTTTTTTTCATGTTAAACCAGCTTTGCATATGCGGAATAGATACCAATTGGCTGTCATGTGGATTCAATTTTTGTTGATTATTTCTATATGAATATTCATGAAAAATACTGGTCTGTTCTAGCAATGTCTTTTTCTGATTTTGGTATTAGGGTAGTGCTAGTCTCATAGAATGAGTTAGGAGAGTTCTTTCTGCTTCTATTTTCTGAAAAAGACTGTAGATTTGCCAAAAATAAAAGCAAAAACATCCATACCAGGTGTTTCTTTGTTTTGTAAGTTTATTAATTATCGATTAAACTTTTTAATAGATGTAGGATGATTTAGGTTGTCTATTTCTCCTAGTGTGAGTTCTGGCAGTTTGTTTTTCAAAGGAGTGGTCCATTTCCACTAAATTATCGGTTCAGTGGCTATAGAGCTGATCAAAGTATTCCTCCATATGCTTTAATGTCCTTGGGATGAGTTGTGATGGCCCTTCTTTAACTTCTGATATTGGTAGTCAGCATCTTCTCCCTTTGTTCTGGGTTAACCTGGCTAGAGGTTTATTAACTTTGATGATCTTTTTAAAGAACCAGCTTGAGTTGTGGTGATTTTCTCTAATGTTTTCCTATTTTCTAGTTCATTGATTTCTGCTCTAAGGTTTCTTATTTCTTGTCTTCAGCTTGCTTTCACTTAAATTGCTCTTCTTTGTCTCCCCCTAAGGTAGAAGCTTAGGTGTTTAATTTTATATCTTTCTTCTCTTCTCACATATGCATTTAATGTTACATACATTTCACTTTAACCACGACTTTTGCTATGTGCCATAAATTCGATAATTTGTATTTTCAGTTGGTCAAAATATTTTTCTAATTTATCGTAAGGCTTCTTTGACCCATGAGCTATTTAGAAATGTGTTAATTTCTAAATATTTGGAGATTTCTTAGTTATCTTTCTGTGACTGATTTCTAGTTTAATTCCACTGTGATCTAAGAACATGCCTTTTAATATTTCTATTCTTTTAAATTGGTCAAAGTGTGTTTTATGGCCAGAATGTGATCTATCTATTGTATGTTCCAGTAAGCTTGAGAACACATATTCTGTTGCTATTGGATGGAGCACCTGGAATTTTAAAACAAATAAACAAGCATTAAACCTAAATACTATTAGAAGACTGTTCTATTTTTTAAAACAGCAGTTAAATTCATCCTAAACTTTCTAAATACTGGGTCTGTGAGTAAAGGTACAGGAACAGGTAGAATGAACCCAAAAGTGAATATTTGATCTTCTAGGAGATGATTTAATATACACATTTTCAGAAACATTCACAAATAAATTGTTCCATGTTATACTTTAAATGGTTTGCACATTATAAAATTTTCCTCTTACAATTTGATGCTAACCAAAAACTGACCAACTATAACATATGTGAATTCATATGCAAGAAATAAACATACAAAATTTTTCTGTAATTATGATTACAGTTGCAAAAATTAAACTTTTGTGCCATTTTCTTTAAAAGAGGTAAAAGGCAATGCCAAATGTAAAGAGGAAGATTTCATTTTTGGTCTCCTAAGAAATTATTAAAAATAACATGTCCCAAAATCTAAGAGTATTTGAAATTCTTCATTTATCAGACACCAGTTTTAATTTTTTTAATTTTTTAATTCAATTAATTAACATATAATGTATTATTAGTTCCACAGGTAGAGGTCAGCGATTCAGCAGACCTTTACAATTCCCAGTGCTCATTATACCACGTGCCCTCCTTAATGCCCATCACCCAGTTACCCCGTCCCCCCATCACCTTCCCTTCCAGGGACTCTCAGTTTGTTTCCTATGATTAAGAGTCTCCTATGGTTTTGTCTCCCTTTCTGATTTCATCTTGTTTTTTATTTCTTCTCTTTCCTCTATGATCCTCTGTTTTGTTTCTTAAATTCCACATATTAGAGAGATCATGTGATAATTGTCTTTCTCTGATTAACTTATTTTGCTTAGCATAATACCCTCTATTTTCATCCACAATATTGTAAATGGCAAAATTTCATTTCTTTGATGGCTGAGTAGTATTCCATCATATATATATATATATATATATATATATATATATATATATGTATGTGTGTGTGTGTGTATACCACATCTTCTTTATTCATTCATCCAAACACCAGTTTTTAATTTAAACGTAATTGGAGAGAATAAAATGAGAGTAAATTATATGGAAAAGGAGATAAAAGCATATCCCACTGACTACTGCTTTCTATAACTCTCTTCCTTAATATTAAAGTCAATGGGCAGCCCCAGTGGCACAGCAGTTTAGCACTGCCGGCAGCCCAGGGTGTGATCATGGAGACCCAGGATTGAGTCCCACATTGGGCTCCCTGCATGGAGCCTGCTTCTCCTTCTGCTTGTGTCTTTGCCTCTCTCTCTCTCTCTCTCTCTCTCTCTGTGTGTGTGTGTGTGTCTCATGAATAAATAAATAAAATCTTAAAAATAAATAAATAAAATAAAGTCAGTAAGACTGTAGTCAGGATTTTGCCAACCACTCTCTCTCTCTTTTTTTTTTAAGATTTTATTTATTCATTCATGAGAGACAGAGAGGGAGGCAGAGACACAGGGAGAAGCAAGCTCCCTGCTGATCAGGGAGCCCGATGTGGGATTCAATCCCAGGACCAGGATCATGACTTGACCTGAAGGCAGACGCTTAACCAACTGAGCCACCCAGGCACCCAGCCAACCACTCTCTTGATAACAAAATTATTCTTCACATAATCTAACAGCATCTACACAAGAGAATCTATAATAGCTGAATAATTAAAGGGTGAAAAGTAATCTGAAAAAGTCAACTAACCTACCTCTAATCAATCCAACAAAATTCAATCAACTGATCAACTGTGCTGTAAAGACACTTCACCCAAAACCATCTCATACATTGTTATATTTTGTGTTTCTAAAGCTCATCCTGGTAGAAGTTGTCAAAACTCCCATTTTATTGATTCTAAATTAATAATGCTGTATGACATTTCTTCCTTGTGTCTTATTCCAATTCCTCTTACTATAATTTAAGTTAACCAACTATTATTTCTACTTTGGATAGCCATGCTATTTCCATTCAAATAATATAACTGAATAAAATGGATTCTGGATAATATCTAGCATGAATGTAGAGCAAAAGAAGTACTACATAGTAAAATTTTGTTTTCCAGTTCAACCTATGTATTTTCTTAAATAATAATATATTTAATTGACAGCTTAATGCTTAAGTGTGGCCATATCTCTGAAAGTTACCTTTTGTTGGGGCACCTGGGTGGCTCAGTCAGTTAAAGTGATCAACTCTTGATCTCAGCTCAGGTCATGATTCCAGACTCATGAGATCAAGCCCTGTGACAGCTCCACACTGGGCATGGAGACTGCTTAGGAATCTCTCTCTCCCTCTCCCCCTCCCCCTGCTCTCTCTCTCAAAAAAGAAAGAGAAAAGAAAAGAAAAGAAAAGAAAAGAAAGAAAAGAAAAGAAAAGAAAAGAAAAGAAAAGAAAAGAAAAGAAAAGAAAAGAAAAAAGAAAAGAAAAAAGAAAAGAAAAGAAATTACCTTTTGTTGAATCATCCTCTATTGGCTGTTTGAACAAAGTAATATCCTTGAAAGTACATAGGAACAAGACTACTTTTTCATGTTCATTTCTTATTGGTGCAATTTGCATATAAAACCAAACAGGGGTTCCTGTAAAAGACAGAAAGAACAACAGAGTGTGACATAGCCACAGCAATGATTTGTTCTCCTGCATTCCCTTTCTTTAAGTTGCCAACTGCTATGCCAGGAACCAACATCAAAACAACAGTATTTTCATTGCTTTCAGAATTTAAAAAAACCTCTTTTTTTTTTATCAATTACCAGTTACTCAAATATTAATAAACATTTTTCAACCCAAAATATCAAAATGTGTAAGTAAAGCTGAGGGTAACATTTCACAGGAGCACAATAATGCAGGAGCACAAGGGGAGTGTCACTACTTAAGTAACACCAGCATTGCCTTTAGGTCTATGTCCCTACACCTCTGCTGCTCTCACCAACTTCTGTTTTGTAATTTCACCATGCACGACCACTCCTACATGCTGCTCTCTTCTTGCCACTGTGAGAAATGTTTCCTATTGACTTCAACAGCAGTCCCCTGATGCTCTGATAAGCATTCCTCTTGGAAGAACATTTGAAATCACTATTCCTACCTCAAGGCTCTCTCATCAGTCAGAGTTATAAGACAGCTCTATACCTTTGACAGCACCCTCACATCAGAGAGAGGATGTCAGCAACATTTGATGTCTGCTCTACACAGGGCTACATGAAGCTTTTAAGGCAATCTTATGGGGGGAAAAAAAAAAAGATGTGTCCCCAGATCTTGAGATTCTCAGGTATCTTTGTGAGCCAGCCACTGCTTCCTATCTTCTTCACTCAAAGAAGGAGACCTGACTCTGTCACTATGTTCTTTAAACAATGGCTCCTGCAGACTCCAGAAAACAGAGTTTCAGAGCACTTAAGGCTTTGGATTTGGACAAACCAGGAACTGGCATTATTTCAAACAATAAATATTTGAAGACACAGAAATGCCTTCAAAGGAGTAATTATCCATTAAACGATAAAACACTGAAGGAATGTTCCATCAGAATCAAAAAGACACATTTTCCATTATATTCTTTCCAAGCCATAGTGCAGTAAAACCTCTCCAAATTTTCTTTCTTAAAGACATAAAGGCTTTTGTTAGGTTTGGGATTTGGGGAGTGAAATATGCAGCTATTAATAGTCTCTACGTGAGAGTTGATAGCCTGTTAGTGGTGCAGTGAAAATCAAATTAGAAAAACCTTCATACCTTTGGCCGCCCCCCCCCCAAAAAAAATCACAGAATAATATCACCACAACGAGGAATTTGTCATCTAGACAAAAAGAGATGGCTTAACTACCAAGTTCAAGAAGTCAGAGAATTAGAAGAGGTGTTTATGGAATCTTCCGTTCTGACAACCACATCCTTTTCAACCCTGGGGCTTATGAAAACAGGGCCCTTTCCAAAATGATCATTGGGTGAAACAAGGATCTCAAAAACCATCACACAATATACCAGAGAGGCCTGTTCTTTGTTTTCTGCTCCTTATTCTACACAATGTACCAAAGAACTGTGAATGATATATGCAGTTTTACAAATCACCAGATACGCAGGCTAGCAGATACATGGCCGATGGCTGTTCCAACACAGTGAGTTTGAGGCAGCAGGATCATAAACAGAGAAAGGGGCATTAAAAATAAGTCATTTTCCAAGTTCTGTTAAAAATCTGAACAGAAAGAGATGATGTTATGTTTCACGCCTTCTATGAAAAGAGTAACTTTTCACATTTTAGCAGAGTCAGGGCTGTTTTTAAAACTGCTTTCAGATATCAAGGTAGATTTTTTTTTCAAGTTGAGTTACAGGACCAGACTCCCCAAGTAGACAGAGTATTTATATTTACTGAGTGGCTGGCATAATATCCATATTCCGGGTTGAGGGTTCAAGGAAGCAGAAAGTCTGAGAGGGTTAGGCAGAGAGGTCAGTTGTAGATGGAAACTCAGGGCAGTGCCTTGGCATTGATTATCTGGGGCAGCCCAGGCTATCACAGGTGTGCCTTTGTGCAGACAGAAAGATCCATTTAAATCATCACCCCAGAACTACTGTTTCCTCCTCAACAATAGAAACAGTTCTCTGCTAATCAGAGCAAAGGACCTTAAAAATAGAGCCTACAAGCTGAAGTGTCAATGATGACACATGTTAAATCAATCCCTCCATTTGCAAAATGCTATTTAACCTAATTACTTAATGGAAGTGTTAGGAAGACTTGGCATTCAGGCATTCCCAAAACATTTATCTACAGACATGTGAATTTCTCTACCTAACATTTTAAAAAGTTACAAGAACATACTTTTTTTAGTTGATATTCAAGAACCTTCAGGTAACAATTTATAAGATTTTTTTAAAGCTCCTTTAATTGTAGTAGAACTCCACTAAAATGCATAAATGATATCTATCCTTCATATTAATGAAAAAACTCAATGCAAGTAAGAAAATTTCAAAACATTAAAATAATGCAAAATACTACCTTGGAAGAAAACTTCTGGAAATGTAAAATGCAAGTTTTCATTAACATGAGTTAAAGGATTTAAGGAAAACAGAATCTCCACAAAGCTATTTTTGAGAAACTCAGAAACTATAAACTTAGATCTCTTGCTTTAAAATCAGGCAAAGATTTGTTTATTCTTAGTTTCAGAATGTAATGACTTTAGTAATATGGAATAGCCTTAAATTATTTGCTAAACTCCAGGCACATATCTAAGTCATTAAAAGAATAACAACCCTATATGAAAAGGATAGGAGTCTTAACATATAAGTCTTACTAAAAATTATCAGTATGTATCTGGAGCTCATGAAAGAGACCCAGAGGGTCTCAAGCTTGACTTTTCTCTGGTAAAGGACAGAGAAGATCATTCAGAATGGATTGTTTGCTAGGTGACAAGCCAACAGACATTTGGCTATGACTAAAGAGAAAGACCTCTTTGGCCTTGATTCTAAAATGAAAGATAGGGGTGGCCCAGTCAGTTAAGCATCTGCCTTCCGCTATGCTCATGATTCCAGTGTCATAGGATTAAGCCCTGTGTTGGGCTTCCTGTTCAGCAGGGAGTCTGTTTCCTCCACCCTCTTGTCCTTGTGCTCTCTCTCTCTCTCTCTCTCTTTCAAATAAATAAATCTTAAAAAAAAGAAAAAAGATAAAATGATAAGACATCCCATAGGTAAAAACCACTAAAGACCAATGCTCCCATTACCAAGTGCACTAATTTTAAAGCAATGCCTGTGGTTGTGATTATCCCTTTGATGGTCTATTAATAAAAAGAGAAACCTAAGTTCAGTTCTAAATATTTTATAGTGAATAAATGTTTGAGTAAGATGGAGAGGATGAATTATGCTGTAAAAAATCCAACTAGCTCTGAAATGGAGCAAGTGCTTCCTGTTGAAGCTAAAATGCTTCCCTAAATGAGGAAGAATTTAATAACCATCAATTTCCACTAAAGATAATAATTGCTTTTGGGTTACCTGGGTAGCATAGTCGCTTGAGTCTGACTCCTGATTTCAGCTCAGGTCGTGATCTAAGGGGTCATGAGATCGAGCTCCATGTTGGCTTCCATGCTTAGTGGGTGTCTATATTGCCCTGCTATTCCTCAAAAGGTTGCTTTTATAAGTGGAATCATTTATTAGTTTTGCTATCTAATTTTATCAGCACCCCCTGCCTTTGCAAGATAAGGAACAAAGTTTGATATTCTCTCTACATTGTAGCTCAACTACCACTAGCCAAAACATAGTATTAATCAGAGTTGACAAATCTTATTGATAATTTAGATACATACTGTTTTTCTTGTATAGAAGAACTTCAAAGCAGTTTGATTCGTAGTTGTCAAAAGTCTGTCTGACTTTCTCAATGGTCTTCTTGTCAGTCAATTCTCCATACATAAAACTGGGAAAAAACAAACAATATATTTCAGTTTGCTTTTCAAATGCTTACATAAAACCATGTTGCTGTCTCTTTTGATTGAGTATTCAAATTTAGTTATAAAATTAAATGTTGCTCCCACAAAATATACTAAATTAATGAAACGATGTTTTAATCATGATTCCTAAACTTTTTGCTAAAAGCTCGGTTTAGAAGTTATTTCAAACATATATATATAGAGAGAGAGAGAAAGAGAGAGAGACATCAATTTACATACTTCCTATAGGCATGAATTTTAGTTACTATGGTTTAGTTAACACCAGTTTCCAATAGCACAGTTCGAATTTCATTTATAATATATTAACAGTAAATAACTGCATAAAGTATGAACTTTGCTGTTAGCTCCTCAGCCTACAAATCACTAGTAAATAATAGATACACATCACAGTAACCAATAACATCACTTCTTTCAAAGCCACTCTGTCTTGGTCACAGTGCATCTGTTACTCAGTCCATGCATAGACTCAAAGCTGTAGTTGTGTTGCCTCCTTGGCTCTCAGCAATAAACCCACATGACATTTTACAAAACTGGATAACTAAAAGCAGGAATTAGCCATCAAAGATTAAAGTCCCGCAAAGAAATAAAAAATGATAATGCTGGAAGGGATGTTCAAATTGAACATAAATGAAGGTATAGATGAAACACATAACTATGGGAATGTTAACACTGCTGTCATTTGAGAGACTCTAGATATGCAGCCAGAGGAACTTAGAGAGGTGAACTTATCAACATAAACCAGTAAAGTGATTATGACAAGGAGGATCAAGGTTTCCCAGAGGAAGTGATGCCAGTAAAAAAAAAGTTTCACGTTAAAAAAGCCATAGGAGAAGTTCACAATAGCGAGAGTACAGGAATAAAAGAGTTGTGGTTGATGCAGACTTAAGAAGGAGTAGGAACATCTAAGAGGGGAAAAAAATGCTCTCTTCATGTCATGCTATATTATGAAAAGGCAAGTATAATTCAAATGACTTGTAACAGTTTTTAACAAAGAAATGCTTTCTCAATGTTTAAGTGCTAAATCACAGTGTGCTAAATATGAGTTTTATTATTATTTGCCTTTCTCTGCATTTATGGCCAAGAGTAAGAGAGGTTTTAATGTCTTGATAGACATTGTTAAAGGTCACAGAATAATCATAAATTTTTCCAGAGTTTTAAGTTCACATTGCATGCTTTCATCTTGCATGGTCTTTTTTTATCCTCCCACACACAAGGAAGTGTGAAGAGTCCATATTACACATATAATGCATCCATATTCTTATCAGTTATGAGGATTTCTTAAGATGGTGCAGGTATGGCTAATGGGAGAAAAATAATGCTGAGAAATTGAGGAAGACATACACTGCTGCCAAGGGTAAGGGAACATATAAAACATTGATTAAAGAATGAGATTTTACATGCCACAAAAATTTCCCAACGTTTGAAATTACCTGTTTTTCTAAGAAAACATCACCAAAAGTCTGATAATCTACAAAACAGAACTCAATCAAGGACTATAAGCCTCTAAAACTCTATTCTTGATGCTTTCACAATCATCAATTGTGCATCTGGTATTAGATACATAGTTCTATTGGCTAGCATAAGTGTTCAGAACCTTTTTCCCACTAGAAAAGAAGATGTGCCACTGCTAGATAACTTGAATAAGTTTTTGAAGGTTCAAGTATATCTTAGTTATTGTTTTTCTTCCACTTTCAGTGAGTTCACATATCGGCCAGAAGCTAATCCAAATGAGGTAGAGCCTAAAGCTCATACATGCTTAGGGGCTCTTTTTAGAGAAAATAATATAAAATTATAAAACAAAATTAGGTACAGAGCTTTGGAAGACATCCACTCAAGTGAGGGCCCCTGAAGATTAAGATTCATTACCTTCATGGGACATCTACCCCTGATTGTATCAATCTAGAAAATATACAACAGGAAGGGTATAGTTGATAGCAAAATCCAAAAAATCTAGAGGATTCAACATTAATGCCATATCACAGCCAGAAATTACAGAGTCATGGTCCATCTTATGATAACACTAAACATAAGCAACTAGAACTCTAGAAACTAAGAAATGAAAGAAAATAGTTTGCCAAAGACTGCCCAATCTGCATTACAATATTTCTATCTTTTATTTAAAAAAAAAGAAAATTTTCATTGTCATTATAACAGTAAATTAAGAAAAAGAATCTCAGAATTAAATGACAGATTCTAATTCCATAATCTCAGAGCCAGACTCACAGAGGAAGCCTCCAAGCCTACCTGTAAGACAGCACTGAAAAGCCATTGCTTCTGCCAAAGCCTGAACTCCAGAGCTCATGAGTGTCTCATGAAAATCTCTTGAAGGAATTACACTGAAACTAGAATTACTCAGTTAAAGGCACCTTTCTTGCCCTCCAAAAAATAATACACTATTTTAATACTGTTCATATTTTTTACAGACAGGTGAACTTTTTAAATCAACTAGTTTTTTTTAATTGACTTATTTTTAATCTAAAGAGTCTCTACTATAAAATATTAAAAACAGGAAAAAAAGGTTAAGATAAAGGCAATTAAGCTAACTAAATGTTTCAAACTTAAAAAGAAAGAAAAGAAAAACCATTTTACTCCTGTTAGTAAATGTCAGGTTCTATGGTTCAATAAACTAAAACACAATATCCACAAATAGCCAACAGAAAAACATTTAAAAAAAGAAAGCATCTATAATACAACAAGCAATTAAGATAAAATTTTTGAAAAATTAACTCTAATAGGAATCAAAAATAAATTACAACTTAAATTAAAAAACTGTCTTGGAAATTGATATAATAATACCACCTAATAAAAAATACAACAAAAGCCTCAGTGAAAATTCTAAAGAGAAGATAAAAATAAGCAACTTTTCAAATAAGCTCTAAAAATTCTATAATTTTTCTTCACTAATTTAACCCTCTCAATAGTAAAATTACCTGTCCTAACAGAAGCACTTCAAGAAAAAAAAAAAAATCCCAGATTATTACAATCTGACTACTTTCTTAAAAATTACTTTTATTTCTTACATTGTTTCACTCATATTCTTCATTTTAAGTTTATTAAACCGAATATATGGGACAGAACACATATCTGAAGTGGTAAAATGCAGCAATTAATAAAAAATATTTCAAAATGAACTATAAAGGATGTCTAAAATGTATTATCCATCCTTCCAATGAAAGTATTTCTATCTGAAGTTGTCTAAACCATACTAAGTCAATGCTTCCACATAGTCTATGAGAATGGCACATTTGTTGGTTTGCTCAGCTGTTTTACATGTAAATGTTGAGTGTCTTTATCAGCAGCCTGTCTCCAGATGGCTGAGGCTCAAAGTAGTCTCTGAATGGTTAACGGAATTTGAAGGAAAGTAGGATTTAGAAATGGTGATCATCAGGCTTTAGAAACCATATACCTATATAGTAATTTTACACATTTTTTATGTATACCCTCCAGAAATATATAATAGGAAGATAAAAAAATTTTTGGAACTTCAAATTGCTTAGACAGAATGCAAGCTCCCCTTAGAGTAACTGTAAATGACTTCTACAACAGCACTGTTATCTTATTGGAAAGAAAATAAAATTAGATATTCAGAAGCTATCTATCCCGACTATAATATTGAGTGGTCATAATATAACAGAAGACCACCGCACCTCTTATCAACTGCATAATTCATGGGCAAGACATATAATTGCTTTGACTCTCAGTTTTCTGATACATAAAATAATAATAATGTTCATATACTTCAGAGGGTAAAGGCTTTAAAAAGATAATGCACATTAAGTCACAAATTATAATGTGTTCTACAATGGCTGAATTATGACTGAATGCTTCTTATGGGTGAGGTTGGAAGAAAGCCCCTTCAGCCTCAACCCCACTACTCTCCAGCTCTACAATTCTAGAACAGGGGTTGGGCCATACTTGCTAATACGCAGGGTCACTGTGCCTTAAAGGGATACATACATCATTTTGTGTGTCTTCTTTCTTTATGAGCCCATGAGGTTGGAGCACAAATCCATTCCAGGCCTGCTCCTGAATATTCTGGCCACTTTTCTTACCACACAACTACAACTGGTGGTAAAATCTGGTCTTGGGAATAGAGGAGAAGTTTTCCTAAGGCCTGGCCCAAGCTGAATCCAGCTTGCCTGAGCATTGGGCAGTATACCTTTCATGTATTTTCTGCCCTAGAAAATTTCTAAGGACAAGTGGCCTTGGTTGATAGCAGGATTTACTTATTCTTGGATCCCTTGTTCTACCAATGAAATCTTACAAACAAGCCTCATTATGATACCTACACCAGCAAGGATGCCTATAAATGTTGATGGATTTCCAAGAGAGAAAGGAACCTTACAAACAAAAAAATATATATAACCTATTCATGAGTTCTGCCAATCTATCTTGCTAATGGTCAACAATGATCCTGGACTAAAACACCAAATTCAGTCACTGCAAAAAGAATAATATTATCTATAGGCTGTAATTCATGGCTTCGCAAATGCTTCATCACAGAAACCACACAGATTGACTTAATGTAGTTGGTAAATGTGGTCTCTCACTCAGAATCAGCCACAAGAATAAAATTATCACAAAAGTTAATGGGAGAATGGGCTCAAACCTATAGTTAAATGATTAAAAAGTAAGAAGCCTGAAGGAAGGGGAGGAGTAAGGAGGAAAATTTACAAACAAATACAGCTTTCAAAATCTGAAACAGGTAATTTTGGAATAAATCAAAGCATTACTTTATACAGTGAATTGTAACCAAAGGTTTCACAACCCATTAATTTATATGAGCTTAAAAGGTTTTAGATAGAGTCATAAATGGTAGATCCATGGCATGTAATTAATGGAAACCAGGGAGAGCACTGGACATCTCTAACCTTTGGAATGTAACGTCACTGAGGCACCTCTGCTCTCCAACACTTCTCCCAGCCACCGTGTGAAGCAGAGCCCTCAGCCAAATGGAACCAAACTGACATCCATCATGTGTAATGTGCTCTTGCTGGCTGAGATGACCCTGTGTTAATAAAACTACTTGTGAAATACATCCAATAAAATGTCTCTTAATTGCTTCATTGTCTAATTTGATGGCTTGGGTAAAGGAATATTAATGAGCCTCCCAGAAAAAATATATATATATTTGAAAGCATCTACATACTGCAATCTTCCCTACCTATATTATTGCTCTTCTTGCACATGTAAAAAAACAAACAAAAGCAAACAAAAAAACAGAAGGAACTTTTTGAAATCTCAGGTTAATGAAAGGTAAAATGCTGAAGTGTTTTTCAGCCAACCTATGATAAGGATGTCTTGATGTCTAGAATGTCAGGACATCCTGTGGAGGGGCGGGGTCATGAGATAAGATCAGATACTTTTAAATGGCATCCCCCCAAAACCTACAAGCTTTTTTAACTATGCAACACATTTTGTGTCCTTCAATAAATTGCAAAACAGTCCACACACTTGGAAACATAATTATTAGACAATAAAATGGACTAGATTTGAAATTCCTACCATTCCTGAGGTGTCATTAGAATATTTTTCTGAAATTTTAGCCAAAACAAAAATATGATGGTACCTAGCACACATCACATTTTTTAAAATAGAAAAGGGGGGGTGGCTCAGTTGGTTAAGTGTCCTACTCCTGATTTCAGCTCAGGGTCCTGGGACTAAGCCCCAAGTCTGGCTCCATGGTCAGCGTGGAGTCTGCTTGTCCCTTCCCCTCTGCTCCTCCTGCTGCATACACATGTACTCTTTCTCTCTCTCTCAAATAAATACATAAATAAAATCTTCCAAAAAAAATAGAAATGTATACACTATTATGAAGTACAAGGATGCAGGACAACAATAACACTCCCTCATGTCTGCTAGGAGTGGAAACAGAAAGGTACTCTGGACAGAAATCTGGTAGCAGTTAATCTACAAATTCTGCACACATTATACTATCCAGCAATCCTATTTCTAGGTATAGAGACAGACAATTTTTCACATGGGGCCACAAGAAGATGTGATTAAGGTTATTTGTGGTTGAACAGAGCAAAGTGTCAGAAGTTGCAGCTCACAACTACTAGAATGGATAATAAAATAGAAGGCTGTGAAGACACCGGAGCACTATACAATGTCAGACATAATGAAATAGATTATCATATGGCAATGTAAAAACATCTCAAAAACATAACAATTTTGAGTAAAAGCAGTAAGAAACTATCAATCTTACCACATGGTATGAATTATGTAGATTTTAAAAAGAAACACAAAGTAACATCATTTCAAGGATACAGGCCTTTAATAAACAAATGGAGGATCGATTAGTAAGACATGAAATAAACATACTAAAAGGAATAACTATGCAAAGGAAGGGGGAGGGAACGAAGGGGAAAAGAAATAAAGACAAGAAAAAGAAATAAAATAAAATGAGACTTTGCCCAGAGGGATCATAGTGCTATTGGGACAAACTGAGGAGAATGTTTAATTCAATTCCATGCACCTGGTCTAATGGGAGACCAATTGGGAAGTGCAAAGAAGGAACAAGGAAATGGAAGAACTAAATATTAGCCTTTTGATAATGTAAAATCACAAATTAATATTTTTCATGTTCCTGAACAACTCATATTTGAGTACTTTAAATATAGAACATTAATTTTTATTGGTCATTATTCTAATGTATCTATGCAAGTTGCATAAAAAGATGCGTTTTTTTTTTTTTTAGCATATAAAATGTCATACTGCTTCCTCACAAACTGATGTTCACTGATTTGTAGTTTCTAATGTTAGGCTTGCCTAAAACTTTTCATTATTAAAATCAGTAAAATTCTTTGAATTATTTGTAAGGCTATCCTCAGTGTCAAATTAGTTATCTCCAACTAGAATTCTGGTGATTTCAAACTTTATAATAACTCTTAGCTTTAATAATGCATTTCTATATGTGTATATAATTTTTTCTTTCCTTCTTGTTTCCATGTCCGTGATATTCAAAGGTTTTTATAGATTTATAAAGGAAATAGAAAAAAGCCATATGTAAAAAAAATCAGAATACCATAATGCAGATACTGTTCTTTGAACTGTTTTGTTTTTTTTCTTTTTTTTGGTTGGTTGGTTGATTGATTTTTTTTTTCTTAAAAAATATGTTGTTAGCTTCTTTCAGTGTCTTATCCTGCCAACATATGATTTAGAAAGTTAGGCTCTGCCATATTTTTTAACAAACCTACTACTGGACATTTTGATTATTTCTAAGACTTTATTCTTCTAAAAAATGCTGCAGTAAACATAAAATGGGCAGAGTTTAATTTTAAAAGGAGACAAGGAGGTTTAAAGGGGAATGCACTAAAATAAATAAAGCCTATAAGAAAACCTGATAAGGTTCAAATATCCTCAGCCCATGTATCAGATGCCAGTCTTCATTGTTCTATGAAGGCACTGAACTGGTTGCAAATTTTAGATCAGCAAAACACACTGGGTGTTTTGTGCAATCAAGTAATAATTGTTTACATTAAGAATATTATCATTTCAGAGGCACCTGAGTGGCTAAGTCAGTTGAGAGGCCAACTCTGGGTTTCAGCTCAAGTCACAGTCTCAGGGTCCTGAGACCAAGCCCCACATCAGGCTTCTGGCTCCTCAAGGAGTCAGCTTGTGGATTCTCTCTCTCCCTCTACTCCCCCACAACTCATGCACATACATTGGCATGCTCTCTCTCGCTCTCAAATAAATAAGTAAATCCTTTTTTTTTAAGGCTTTTTTAAAAAAAAAAAGAATATTATCATTTTAAAAATGCCATCTCTAGCAATAGTGAAGAAGAGCTGGGGGAAGGTTTGCATACTTCTTCCCACAGTAAAAATGTATAACATAATCCAAAACTCTCCACTCTCTCACCCACCTTAATTACCGGTAACACTTGGGATGAAATACAATAAACAAAAGCATGTTACACAGAAGAATGTGAGACCTAGGTTAGGGTTTATTGCGACACAAGCCAATCTAATTCAACAAATACAAACACGAAACACTGAGCTATGTCCTTAAGTGCATACAAAAGTGACCAAGATGAAATATCCACCTTAAAGACATTTATAATCTGACACTGATGTTGGGAGCAAAAAAAGCAGCTCTTTTAGGGGGCAATATGTCTCAAAAATCACAAAAACAATTGCAATGAAAACCCCAAGGGATAAGGAAAGCTAGTTTAAGGCCAGATGATGATGTCAAATAATGAACCACAAGGGAGTCAGAGGAGGAAAATCTTATTGAGGGAATCATAAATACCTTCAGGCAGAAGATAGCATCTGAAAGAGGCATGGCATGATAATGGGTTGTCCACAGTACAAAAAGAAGAAATGGGTATGGAAGCATTTACAGTCCTGGAATTCTCTACAGAGCCAGATGCATAAGTAACATTAAAACTAGCCTTTTCCTAACTTAAAGCCTGCTGAGGCATAAGGGAACAGAGAAGCTCAATACAGACCTCACCCTCTCAGAACTTAGAACACACACCTTAGTAGCAGAGCCAGCCTAGGAGCTAATATTCACCTAACAGAAGAAAAAGGCACAAAGGTACCAGTGCTACAAAAGGCAACTTCCCACCACTCTCGTTTACCCATTTCAGACCTAGAAGTGAAGATTGAATGTAAAAATAAAGTTAGAAAAATGAGGATTGTGGAAACGGGATAAGTGAAGAAGACTTTTGAACAAACTATTTCTCAAACCTGGCTAAACATCAGAATCACCTGAGCTGATGGTTAAAGGTACTGATTTGTTACCTGCCCCCACCTCGCACCTTGGGTGATTCTAATTGAATAAGTAATTCCCAGAGGTGAGGTCTGGGACTATGTGTTGTGCAAAACCTCTCCAAGTGATTTGTATGCGTAGTCAGGTTTAGATTCACTGGTATAACATGAAATCCTGGCTTCCATGAAGATGCAAAATATATGCATATATATCTTTCTATTTTTTTTTCAGCATAAATATATAGAAAAAAGGATAAATAAATCACCATATTTTCCTAGGCAAGTCCTTAAACATAACTCTACCTCAATTTTCTTCTCTGAAAAACAAAGTATCTGGAGTAGAAAATAATTCAGATCCCTCATGGTTCCAAAATAACATGATTTTGGTGCTCAGTTAAGTGAGAGTTTTGAAGAAAAATTAACTCAAGGAAAAACATCCCATCTGGCCCTACTGAAATATTGTGAAAAATTTTTCAGATCTAAATTGGTTCCTTTATAGAATTTCCTTCTCTTTTATATGATCTTTTTTCATAATACTCTCTTTAAATGCACAGATACGGCCTATTTTAGAAAGAATTCTTATAAATAATATAAATACCAGATTCTGTTTTACATAAGCCAAACAAAATAGCAATGGTACAATGTACCAACATTACAAAGCACGTGTGATTTACACAGGATGTAAAAACTTTTCTGGGGGGACGCCTGGGTGGCTCAGCAGTTGAGCATCTGCCTTCAGCCCAGGGTGTGATCCTGGAGACCCAGGATTGAGTCCCACATCCAGCTCCCTGCATGGAGCCTGCTTCTCCCTCTGCCTGTGTCTCTGCTTCTCTCTCTCTCTCTCTCTCTCTATCATGAATAAATAAAAATCTTTTTTAAAAAATTCTTTTTTGATGTTCTCTAAATGTTTGTGAATTATGTCCTACTTGGTTGGGGGGCTGTTTACTCTGTTCAAGAGTTTTAGCAGCTCAAGAAGTGCTGATGTGATGCCATCAGTGATTCTCTGCTAGAGGATGCTCCTTTGATCACTAGCACCTCGAACAGTTCATGGCTCATCACAGTCAAAAAATATTTACTGAATGAATTAATAGATTTATAGATATACAAAAATCTTTTTCTTTGCACAAGTTCCCCCAATGGCTCTTAAGCTATATATTTCCACTGACAATTTAGTCTCCTTCATATTCTAATATAATTTTTACTCTACAGTTTTTATATAGGAGTAAATAGACTGTAGTGCCAATGGGGGAGGTGTGGGGAAGGGGGGTGACAGTCTCCACACCAACAATCAATTCTTGGGATACCAGCAGGTGGTATCACCAGCTAGACCGCAAGACCTGACCTTTACTGCCCACCTGCTTGTGCTCACCCACCGTTGTCCCTCATTTTCCCTTAAGCTCTTCTTTCCAGCTTACCTCTAACTCGGCGAATGCAGAGGCAAGGCGAAACCGCCCCTCCAGCGAAAGCGGCTGCCCTGACAAGGCCTCCAGCCAGCTCATCACAGGGACCGGGTGGAGCTTGACCTCTGCCTCGCGCCTGCGCAGATGGACCGTGCCCTGGCCTCCAAAATGATGGACCACCACTCTGACGTCATTAAAGTACTAAAATCCCTGCCCCGGGAGGAGCACAAGCCTCATTTACATAACATACAAGGTGTGCTCCTCTGCCCGTGATGACAAGGCTTCCCTAACGAAAAACTCATCCTAACCCTAAGTAAAAGGAATCCCTTCACCCTGGGTCGGGGAGTCAAGGCTTTGGAAGCCATTCCCCGTGATGTCCTTATTTGCTTCAAATTACGTTTTTGTGTGACAGCTCCACCTGGTGCAGTTTCTGACTCATCAGAGAATGAATTGGTTCGGTCACAGTTGTCCTACGATTTATCTGAATTCTGACACTATCCATCCGGAGACAGCGTAATTCCACAAGTTAAGGGTTCAGTCCCACAAGACCACCCTCCACTACCCCTCCAGACACCCGTTGAAAGCATGGGTTGTTACCTGTACTTTAACCCGTCAACTACAGACTGGAGGTTTCCACAGTCTTCTTGGGTTTGATTAATTTGCTAGGGCAGCACAGAGAGCTCAGAGAAATAGTCTATTTACTAGATCACTGGTTTATTATAAAAGGATATAACTCCGGAACAGGTAGATCAAAGAGATACACAGGCAAGGTATGGGGGGAAGCACAGAGCTTCCACGCTCTCTCCAGGTGCCCAGCACTTCCACATTTCACCAACTCAGAAGCTCTCATGATTTATTAGATTCTTGACTATTGGCAATTAATTCAACCTCCAGGCCCATCCTCTCCCTAGAGGCTAGAAGGTTGTGGGGCTGGAGTACTGAAAGGTTCAACCCTCCAATCACCTGGATGCAAGAGCCTTTAAACTAAGGTTACCTAAGGGCTTTCCAAACAGCATCATTAACATAAAAAAGGGGAACATTTATCATTCTTATCATTCTTATCTTTCCTTATCGGGAAATTCCAAGGGTTTTAAAAGACTGGAGCCAGGAACTACATCAAAGCCCAAATATATATATACACACACATTATATATATATATATATATATATATATATATATATATATATATATACATTACTATAAATATATATATTTTTTTTTTAAGATTTTATTCATTTGTTTGACAGAGAATGAGAGGGCACAAGCGTTTGGAGGGACAGGCAGACGAGAGGGAAAAGCAGTCTTCCCACTGAGCATAGAGACTGATGTGGGGCTCAATCCCAAGACCCTGGGATCATGACCTGAGCAGAAGGTAGATGCTTAATTGACTGAGCCACCAGGCACCCCCAAAATATATATTTCTTATTATAAGAAAATCCCAATATCACAAAAAGTCTAAGCACAGGAGTTTCCCCTTCCCTGGGGAGGATCCGTTCCAAGACACCCACCCATAGGTGTCTGAAATCTCAGATAGAACATAACACTGTATAAACTTATTTTTTTCCTATATATACATACCTATGATAAAGTTTAATTTATAGTTAGGCACAGGAAGAGATTAACAATAATAACTAATAATAAAAGAACAATTAATAACAATATACTGTAATAAAAGTTATATGAGTGTGGTCTCTCTCTAAGCATCTTATTGTATTGTACTCACCTTTCTTTTGATGATGTAAAATGAGAAAATGCGGAGCATTTTCATAGGAAATAACATAGCAGTTCATAGGAAATGAGATGAAGTGAGGTGAATGATGTAGCCAACCAGGAGGAGCATCTGCTCCTGGAAGTGGTTAACTGTGGGTAACAAACAACTGGAAGCATGAAACCACAGGGAAGCAAAGCCACAGGGAAGTAGAAACCACAGGGAAGCAAAGCCACAGGGAAGCAAAACCGGGGTCAAGTGGAGGACTACTGTAAGTTTAGACTTTAACCACATTCAGCATTTACTTAAACTTCAGAAAAGATTCCTAAGATGTTCTATTACCTACCTGCAAGTGCTGCTTTTCTGCATGACGTCAGCTCGATGATATCCAGAGAGTTTGCAAAAACCGTCATTACTATAAACTACAGGCCAATCCACAATCTGGGCATTTCCCAGTAAGAAACTCGATTCTAAAGAAGAAAGAAGGAAAAGGAAGTTTTTTTAGCTTCATTTAACAAGGTACTCCTTTCAAGTAAACAAAAAGATAAATTCATAGACAAATGCAACTATGGTTTGTTATGGTACAAATAATAAAGCCTATTCTTGAGATTGACATAATCATTTAACATGATTATCAAATGAGATCTGCAATAAGTATAAGATTTGCATACAAACAAAAACTCCATTGAAAAGAAGCTAGTTTATAATACCTCTTTCCATTCAAGTATATTCTAAGCTATAAAAACAAGTATGGTTGATATTAAATAAACGTTAATGACTATAATAATTTCCCCCCAAAACAGATTATTTTATTAAAATTAGGGCTACAGTCACTTCTCCACTAAACGAGAAAACTGAACTTGATAATATTGAGGCAAATTTGTATAACTGCTCCAAAAATTCTATATATAACATTATAATTTTGACATGAGGGGACAAATGGTCCATTAGATTGATCTTGAGAAGTCTAATTTAAGATAACATTGAAGAGGGGCATCTCGGTGGCTCAGCTGGTTAAACTTCTGACTCCTGGTTTCAGCTCAGCTCATGATCTCATGTGTCATGAGATGGAGCCCCACAGAGGGCTCTACATTCAGTGGGGAGTCTGCTCGAGATTCTCTTGCTCTGCCCCTCTTCCCCCTTGTTCTCTCTCTCAAATAAATAAGTCTTTAAAAAAATTTTAAAAACATTGAAGGGTCCTTTTCTAAAATGAAATTATTCAAAGATAGTATTTTAAACTACATTCTACACAGAATTTGGGAAATATTATAAATAAAGGAATATCTCTTTTTATTTATATTTTGGATGTAGAAGTGATTCTCCTTTAGGTATAAAATAAAATAAGATCAAACCAGAGAGGGAGGCAAACCCTAAGAGAATCTTAAATATAGAGAACAAATTGAGGAAGGATTGCTGGAGGGGAGGTGAGTAGGGGGATGGGCGAAATGGGTGATGGGCATTAAGGAGGGCACTTGCTGGGATGAATACTGGAGGTTATATGTAAGTGATAAATCACTAAATTCTACTCCTGAGACCCATACTACACTATATGTTAGCTACCTTGAATTTAAATTAAAAAAAACATAATACAAAAAATAGTATCTTTTGATATCAACCTCAATTGAAAAGCCAATATTAGAAAAGAGTAAATTATTTAAGGGAATACTATACTTAAAAAATTCAAAATATCAAAAAAAAAAAAAAAAACCTCCTTTGAATTCATATGCAAAATAGTGTCCTAAAAAGAAAAATTAACTTCTGAGTTTAAGACTTTAAGTTTAAATCCTGACTCAAAGTTGGTCTTCATAAAAATAACAATGCAATTCAACATTTGCTAAGTAGCTGCTAAGTGAAAGGCACTATTCTGGGATAGAATAAAGATCAATAAAACATATCTTTACTCTAAAAAAACTTACATGTTAAGAAAAATAAATATGTAACGACCAATTAAACTTATCAGAATAGACGCTAAATCTAGAAGCAGTGGACAGATTATGGCAAAAATCTGTTTCAAGGTACTAAAAACAACTGAAAGTAGACAGAAACTGAATAAAAGGACAAACCCTTGGGAAAAAAAGAGATACATTAAATAAGATATTCATTTAACTGTCTATTCCTGGAAAGCAAATTTCCAGTTTATATAGTTCATTGGTGATAGAGCTCAAGAAGAAAAGTCTTATGGGACTAAACATTCAAAAGTCACAATTTGAGGTTGCCAGAGCATCTTGAAGTCAAAGGGGAGATCCTTTAACAAACAGAGCCATAAATTTATATATAAATGTACCTTAAATTCTTCTCCGTGATTTAAAGTATGCATGCACAAAATGAGTCTACAAGATATCTGTCTACTCCAGCAATGACTAGTAGGTAAGAGGTAAGCAAAATTTTCACCAACTCTCATGGCTAAAAGACAAATTTCTGAGCTCAAGTCCTATCAAGTTAGAGAAGCTTGGTAGATAACTCAAGCTCTCCATTTAAGTCACAGAAGGCCATGCGTTAGGAATAAGAAACAAGTCCCAAGATAATGGGTTATAACCTGGGACTAAGATAAAAATGTAGAAAATACATTCACACTTAAAAAAAAAAATTAAAATCATAATCAAGGAAACCCACCAGTAATTTAACTACCTGCTCTCTACAATGTATGAACAGTGTCCCCTATGCACTTAAAAACCATTAGGCGTGTAAAGAAACAGAAGACTATTATGATAGTCCAGGGACAAAATAAGCAATAGAAAGAGAGGTCAATATTGGAACACATAAGTAAATAATACATTCTGGAATAAAAAATCCATTGGATAGGTTTATTTTTTTAGTTATTTTTTTTTAAGATTTTATTTATTTATTCATGAGAGACCCAGAGAGAGAGGCAGAGACATAGGCAGAGAGAAGCAGGTTCCATGCAGGGAGCCTGATGTGGGACTTGATCCCGGAACTCCAGGATCACCCCCTGGGCAGAAGGCAGATGCTTAACCGCTGAGCCACCCAGGCATCCCCATTGGATAGGTTTAATAGTAGATTAAACACTAAGAAAGAACAATTTAAAAACATATCAATGCAAATTATTCCAAACTGAAGCAAAAAGACAACAAGATTCAAAGATGTTCCATAGGACAATATCAAGCAGTCTAAAACATAGGTAATTGAGTATGGGGGAAAAAAGGCTGAATAGGGCATCAGTGTTATATGAATAAAGGATGACTAAAATTTTCCAAACAACCTAGAGATCTTAGTTTAGTGAAACTCAAGGAAGATAAATGCAAACAAAGTGACAGTAGAAAAATGGGTAACAGTAAAGCTGAAAATAAGAAATAAGGGGGAAAAAGTCTTTTAAACATCCAAAGCAAAAAAAGTATTTAAGTATGTTGGGGGGGGGGGATGAGATGGGGGAGATAATAATTACAGCATACAAATCATGAAAAACAAAGACAACCAGAAAATAATGAAATGACATCTTTAAAATACTGAGAGGAAAATATTTATCCACCTAGATTTTCATGTAGAGCAAAGGTATCCTTCAGAATGGAAGGTAAAGCAAAGACATGTTCAGAAACAGGAAGAATTCACTGCAGCAGAATCACAATAAAACAAATTCAGTAGGTGTTTCAACTGAAAGGGAAAAAAATCAAAATAATAATAATGATGACCATCACACACACATACACACACACACAAGTCAAGAAGGTAAAAACAAACAGCTGGTGGGAAAAACGGAACACAAACAACAGGGGGTACCTGGGTGGCTCAGTCCATTGAGCATCTGACTCTTGATTTCAGCTCAGGTCACAATCTCATGATCAAGCCCTACATTGGGCTCCACACTCAGTGGGAGTCTGCTTGAGATTCTCTCCCTCTCCATTTGTTCCCACCCCCTATGCTCTCACTCTCTCTCTCTCTCTCTCTCTCTCTCTCTTTCTCTCTCTAGAATAAATAAATACATCTTAAAAAAAAAAAAAAACACTAAGTAAACCATGGGATGGCAGTCCTAAATCTAACCATACTAAGCATTACATTAAATGTAAATGGAATAAATAGACTAATTAAAAAACAAAAATTTTCAGACTGGATTTTAAAACAAAGAAAAGAAACTGATAGTCTACTATTTCTAAGAAAGACATTCAAAGTATAAAGACATAGATAAGTCAAAAGCGAAAGCATGGGGAAATGTATTACATAAACACTAAGCATAAGAAAGCAAATGTAGCTATATTAATGCAAAATAAAATATTCTTAAAGACAGGATAATAAAATCTTTGCCACTTTAAGAAAGACAAAAATTTCTTAGATAAGACTCATATAGCAAGCCCCATAAAAGAAAATGTTGATAAATAAATTAGATATCATCAAATTAAAATCAGCTGCTCATTAAAGGACATTGTCAAAAAAAAAAAAGAAAAGAAAAGAAAATTCACTGAAAAATTTATTTTTAAAAAAGTTTTTTTTTCTGAAAAAAAAATTTACACTACAGCTCTCTGAGAAAGAACCCCTATCCAGAATATACTAAAAAATATCCTACAAAAAAAATAATAAATGAACCAAGGAACAAAATGGGCAAATAATTTGACAGACATCACACAATAGATATACAATGGCCATTAACCACAAGAATAATATGCTCACTACCATCAGGCATCTGGGAAATACAAATTAAATGCACAATGACATATCATTCCTCAACCACTAGAGTGGCTATAAAGGTTAACAATACAAAATGTTGATGAGAATGCAAAAAACTGAAACTCTTTATAAAATACTAATGAGGATATAAAATGGAACAATCACTTTGAAAAATAGTTTCTTGTAGAGTTAAATATTTAGCTATGACCCAGAAATTTCACTCTTAGGCATTTACTCAAGTGAAATGAAAACATATGTTAACAAAAAGACTTGTAAAAAAATGTTCACATCAGATTTATTCATAAGAGCTGAAAACAATGTAAATATCCATCAATAAGAGAATGGATTAAAAATTGTGACATATTCATACAAGAAAAGCTACTCAGGTCTAAAATGGAACAAACTACTCATACATGCAATTATATGGATGAATCTGATAAACATAATGATTGAAAGAAGCCAGAAGCTTTAATTTCATTCATATAAAGTTTAAATACAGGCAAAGTTAATCTATGGTGCTAGGGATCAGAACAAAGTCTGTCAAATCAACCACAGTCAAATTTTTCTTATATTTTTGTCAGCTTCAAGCTCTTTCCCAACGTAGGATCTTATAACTTGCCATTCTCTCTGCCTGAACACCATTCATTTCCTTACTTATCTGATTGACACTTGCAGTTATTTAGATCTAATTGTCACGACCTCTGTATTGTTTCCTGACCTTCTGATCAGGTCATACCTAATAATTTTATACATGATGCACCTCTTCCTCACAGACTTTAATGCAGTTACAATTCTATATATGTTCGTGTTGGTTTTTTTTTATATGTTCGTGTTATATGATGAATGCATATCTGCCTGCTGGGCTGTAAGCTCTATAAGGACAGAAAATATACTCATTTGGTCCCATTTAATCCCCCTATACCTAATACGTTGCCTGGCACATAGTACATGCTTGCTTGTTGGTTGATTATATCAATAAATAAATGAATTAATGTATTCTGCAGAGATCTCTTTATATAATTGATATCATGAAATTTAGTATGCAATGCCTCTCTAAATACTTCATATAAGCTACTTTTAATTTCTTAGCTAATATAGTCCCTGAGATTATGAATTTTATCCCTACCGTACCTACGAGAGTTGTAATATAGTAATTATTTATTGACTGAAATAATTGTCTGTATCCCAGGAAATAGGACGCAAATGTTCTAAAAAAGAACGAATGTAAACATAAAAGGCCGTACTGAAGGAGGCTTCCTCTCCCCCAGAAACTAAGCAAACCAGTGTTTTCAAACTTTTTTTAAGTTGAAACTCATAGTAAGAAATCAATTTTATATAGTATCTCAAAATGTGTTTGCACAGGCACACACATGTACCTACACAAATACACAACTTAAAAAAATTATCAGACAATACTTACTACATGAGATGTCCTCCTTTTTTATTCTACTTCAATTTTTTGGTGTGCTGGTCAAGACTCATTAAATCAATTTTATCCCCAAAGTAAGGGTTATATTTCACATCCTAACCATCTCCAAAGTCTTGCAGACCTTCCTCTGTCATAAGCAGACATTTGTTAGGATTTGGAGCAGGAGCTCTAATTGTTCCTAGTTAATTTTGCTATTAAAGATATTGAACTGCTCCCATCATACCATTTTCAATAACTCTACAATGAGAAAATTAAGACTCCAGCTCAGTAGGGCCTAACTATGATTATTTATTTATTGCTGATATATTATTTCACTTATACTCTAGTAACTGTATATAATAACAAAATTAAAGCAACAGAACCCACACTCTGTGCTAGGCATTGGGACAGATGTCACCTGTTTTCTCTAATCTGGAAAACAACTCCATTCTGCAATAAGTCAGAGACTCACCAAGCCCAGATTCCCCAGGAGCAGCATCTAGAATATAGGTTCCCTAAATTCTAATTCTTTACTGAGATATTTGCAAATTCCAACTTTTTCTAGGTGAAATTGTGTCTTTTTTTGAAGAAGTCCTAAAGTAACTCCCTGCAGGGAGGGTTAATTCTCATATTAGCTTGGAGACAGAGTTGTGTGTGTGTGTGGGGGGGGGGACACCAAAGTTAAAATAAATCTCATTTTTCAAAATATGTATTGATTTTAGCCAATAATCATAGAATACAGACTATTCAGAAATTTGCTAGCTACATACTAGAGTATTTGCTCACAGGTTCAATCAGACCTAGCAACTCAAAAGAGAGTTTTTAAATCAACTCAAAGATTAAGCAAATAGTCTAGAAAATGTGGTGTCCACTCATCTTTATGCTTCAAGTTTGATTTTATTCATTTAGACCATCAGAGAGTGAAGTAACCGCATGTTCACTAGTCCTTACCTCAAAGTCCTAACAACTGCGCATTAGCAATATGTGCTCTGAGTTTATGGAGGAGCATAAGAACTGCTTTATCATTTCTGAATGTTTTATAAAACCATAATTGAGAAAATTAGCCACAGCACCAGGGACTTCATATAACAAGTTATCAACTGGTAAATATTCATAACAATCAAATTATCACAAAAAGCCCTGTCCCCAAACTTTCTGCCTGTACTTGGATTCCCCTCTCAATATTCCCAAGGGAGCTACTCTGAAAAGCCTAGGGAGTTTTAATTAGGTTATTGGTTTCCTCACATACAAACTGGAGAAACCAATACCTACCACTCTGGGTAATTTATGGAGATGAAATAGAGTAATGCAAGCAAAATCTTTATAAATCAACTATTGGAGCAAAAAGCCTTTATAAACTAATAATTTATTATTTATTATGTACAAGAGTCTTGAAAACTATGTCATATATGCAGAGAGAGCTTTCTACGTGTGAGTTCTGTAAATGTATATACAAGCAAAGAACTAGAAAAAAACACAAATATTCAAATGTTGATCCTGCAAACCAAAACCTATGAAACTGTATTTGTCACTGAAAGCTAAACTACAAAATAAAATATTGAGAAGAAGGGGAGGCACAAAAGAAGGGGAAACAGATTTCCTTTTCATGTCAAAGGCTAAATTAGATGAAAACTGGTAAATATTAAACTTTCCAGGATCTTCTTTTGGATATTTGTCTGTTAACTGACACACAATTTGTGTATTTGAAATATTCATACAACTGTTCCATTTCCCTATAGTCATGAAAATTACTGTTTCAGTGAATGTGAAATCTGATATTATTAACAAACATTAAGAACAGGATAGCAAATTAATTAAAATTGTTTCCTGGAAAATTTTAATTTCCTTTGGCTTTAAAACATGGTGGGGAAAAGCAGTCTGCCTACTGAGAGATAACTTCCCTGCAAAGGAGATGACTTGCAAATCTTTAAAGTGAGACCAGGGATCCCTAGGTGGCGCAGCGGTTTGGCGCCTGCCTTCGGCCTAGGGCGCGATCCTGGAGACCCGGGATCGAATCCCACATCGGGCTCCCAGTGCATGGAGCCTGCTTCTCCCTCTGCCTGTGTCTCTGCCTCTCTCTCTCTCTCTCTCTCTGTGACTATCATAAATAAAAAAAAAATAAATAAAATAAATAAAAAAAAAAAAATAAAGTGAGACCAGTTCAGAAGTTTTGGAAACACAAAGCTGTTAAGGAAATTGCCGAGAATTCTTGGTGACCACCACCATCCTCATTGTTCTGAACTGAATATTTGTGTCCTCCCAAAATTCATATGTTGAAACCCAACCTTTCATGTGAAGGCACTGGGAGGTAGAGCCTTTGGGATATGGTTAAGATTCAATGAGGTCATGAGGGTAACGTCCCTCATGAATAGGATTAGTTTCCCTATAACAGTCACAAGACAGTTTGCTTCCTCTGTTCTGCTCTCCACCATGTGAGGACACAAGAAGCCAGCTGTCCACAACCAGGAAAGGGTTCTCACCAGAACCCAACTGTCCTGGCACCTTGATCTTGGACTTTCAACTTCCAGAATTGTGAGAAATAATTTCTGTTGTTTAGAAGCCACTCAATTTATGCTATTTTGTTAGGGTAGCCCAAGTAGATTAAGACATTCATCAATCAATCTTGACAGAGAAATCAGTTCTGATTTGTCCTCATGGTTCTTAGCACACCAAGAGCCATGAATTCTGGAAAATTCAACCTTCTTGGGGATCCAGACTGTTTAAGTCCTTGAAGATGTCTGTATACATTTCCTGTCCAAATGATTCAAATACATAGTACATTCCTGCATGAGAGGCTTAAGAATCAGGTTATTACCCCTACTCAGTGTTAGCAGTCCAGTACATTTCAAAAGCTGTAATTCTACACAAGCAGATTCTTTTTTTTTTTTTTTTAAGATTTGTTTATTTGAGAGAGAGAGAAAAAAAAAAAAACTGGAGGAGCAGAGGGAGAGGGACAAGTAGACTCTGCGCTTAGCATGGGGCTGATGGGAGGCTCCATTTCAGGACCCTGGGATCATGACCTGAGTGAAAGCAAGAGTCTGATGCTTAACTGACTGAGCCATCCCAGTGTCCCATACATGAGCAGAGTCTTAACTGAATCTCTACAAGAAGCTAAGTCCTGAAACATCTCCTATTCTTTCAAGACCATCCAGTATTTTCTCAGAGATAGAACTGAGGCCAATCTAGCTCTCTTCCTTCAAAGGTTAGAAGGTAAAAAAAATAAATCACAAGACCCTGATTCAAAATGGCCCAGTAGGAATCATTATGAGTTTCTCTCAGTTTTGACTACCCATTTAATTGGGATGGAGACTGAAGGGAATTGGAAGAGGCCCCAGGAGTTACTCATTCTAGGCCTCACCCCTCAAAGATTCTGTTTTAATGGGTCTGGGGTGAGATCCAGTCATCAGTACTTGTTTTTAAATCTTCTGAAGTGGTTCTAATGTGCAGCCAGAGTGGAGAAGGACTAATCTGCTGCATTAATCCCCAAATACTGATGGCTGCAATAGAATCCTGTCACGAGTGTCAAAAATGTCAAAAATACAGATTTCTAAATTCTAATGCAGATGCACTAAATAGACTCCCTCAGGATGGAACACAAAAATACAGTGTCTGAAGGAAAATTCCATACTCACCCAGGTTTGGGAAACTGACATAGTACTTTGCTACTCAAAGTGCGGACCAGTACCACCTGTAAGATTGCTAGCAATGCAGACTCTGGGACCCGCCATAGACCTCACAAATCAGAACCTGCATTTTAACGAGATTGTCAGGATGAGTCTCAAGCCCATGAATGCACTCATCTTATGCATTCTTTCTTTCTTTTCATGGATGGGAAAGCAGGCCATGGAAAGGTGAAGGACTCCATGCACACAAGAAAGGAGTGCTGGGAGACAAACACACAGCCAGGCCTCACTGTCTAAGATTTTCTATGCTATCACAGTATATTTCTGGGTTGCTATCTAAGCTTTTGTTTTGCTTTGTCTGAATATAAAGGAAGCAGTTCCTCTTTAAAGAGCCATTTTTTCAGATAAAATTGGAAAATAACCGTAGTCTATGCCACTCGTATTAATCCCATTCTTAAAGAAGATCATATACAAATTATGAGATCAATAGTCCTGACTGATAAAAATCTCTTGAAGAAGAAAAGCTATATTTGGTCAATGACAATATAAAAGCATGGGAGATGTTGCTTCCCTTCCTACAGCAATTCCAGGAAAAAGTGTTTTCCTTTGAGCTGCTCCAACACAATCTGTATCTGGCATGATTAGACAGATTTTGTTTTGTTTTGTTTTTATGAAAACTATACCCTTCTGTAGTCTAGAAATTCTATGGACATTAACAAGTTGAAACACCTTTTGGGGGATTAACACACACTCTCAGTTTCCCTCCTTCCCTCTTTCTTCAACTTTTTCATGCAAGTACCATAGAGAGATGAATTTCAGAGCACTAGCACAGAGTTTTCAGATATTTTAGGAAGTGATGAGACACATGAAAGAATTCTAGAGTACTAAGGAAGAGAGAAAATATCAAGTGGGGGTGAGAATGGGAAAGCACTTTAGAAAAAGAATCCAGAAACACTGAATGAAACACTTTCACTAATACATAGTTTTTCCAAGGTCAAGAGTTGCCTCTGGGGACAACTTACAGGATTTTCTCTCTGATTATGTTCATTTAGTCTTATCTTTGGACAAGAACACCACCCGGAAACCAGCACTGTTATTCTGAAAGCCTTACAATCCCAGGACAGAATTCCTCCAAAAAAGATGTTCAGTGCAGGTGGAAGGTCAGGAAGCTAGCTGAGAGCCATTTCAAGCTGCTCTCCAGATCCCCTGGGCCTCTGTGAAGAAGGGCTGAGCAAAGGTACTCATAGCTCCAAGTTGCACCTCACCTTCCAAATCTTTTGATTCAAAGAGTTAAAGAACACATGTTCTAAAAATCAGTGACCTCAAAGAAATGGAAAAGCATTTCATGTTCATGGATTGGAAGAATAAACATTGTCAAAAAGTCTATACTACCCAAAACAATCTATACATTTAATATAATTCTTATCAAAATATTCCCAGCATTTTTCATAGAGTTAGAACAAACAATCCTATAATTTGCGTGTAGTCACAAAAGACCCCAAAATGGCCAAAGCAATCCTGAAAAAGAAAAACAAAATTGGGGACATCATAATTCTGGATTTCAAGTTATGTTACAAAGCTGCGGTCAAGACCATGTCTATTTGTTTATCACAAGTGTTTGTTGAATGATCGAATCAAATATAAAAATTCTGATTCCTATTTAAAGTCATATAATCAACAATTATTAGAACAATGCTAAATATTGTCAAGAATTATAGATAAGGACCATGCTAGGTAGTTTTCTTCAAAGAACTGACAATTCTATATTTTTTTAAAAGATTTTATTTATTTATTCATGATAGACATAGAGAGAGGGAGAGAGGCAGAGACACAGGCAGAGAGAGAAGCAGGCTCCATGCCGGGAGCCCGACGGGGGCCTCGATCCCGGGACTCCAGGATTGCACCCTGGGCCAAAGGCAGGTGCTAAACCACTGAGCCACCCAGGGATCCCCGACAATTCTGTATTAAAAAAAAAAAAATCAGGTGTCCCTGAGCAGACTTCCCTGCACTCTGGAAACTTGTAAATTTAAATCATGGGATCTATATTATTTTTTAAACTTGTCTTCTGGGTGAGTGATATCTATAGATATATTTAAGCTGCATATAACAGTAACAGCAGAACAATCCCTTGAAGCACATATAGCACATGTTATTTAGGTTAAATAAAATTCTGGCACAGATGGCTAAACAAAAGCATAAATAACTTATATGTCATACCCACATTCACAATATTGATTTCTGGTAGATGCATTGCTCACTTCCACTATGCAATAACAGAATATAAGGCTGAGGCTGGTATCTTTTCTGTTTTTACAAATACACCTTTACCCTACAGCTCTATGGCAAGATAGCATGTGTGTGTAGACACATAATCTTTGTACATTCGACAATGAGACTAATTATTATATAATAATATTGGCAACATTAAGCAGACCATCACTGTGGGAGTTTGAAATATGCAAAAAATATCTGTTAATTTATTCAAACTTGTTCAGCTGTCATCAAAGATAAAAATATGCCTCCACTTTTCATCTCCTTCAAGATCAAAGGTACATTTTTAAGTTTCTGTGTTTCTTTGATGGCATTAATTTCAACGTTTTTCCAACTAGACAAAGTGGTTCAAAATGCATGATTCTTTAACATATATTTCTGAAATTCTAATGAAAAGAATAATAGTAATTTTGTTAGAGAAAGTATTTCTCCACACACCCAAAAAGAATATTCAACAATTCAAAATTTCTACTTATAATAGTTGGTATTTTGCTCTTGAGAAGATGGGTTTCTAAAGAGTAACTGGTCAGAATTATTAGAAGCAAAATGTAACTGCAGTAACAGTTACATAGTCTTGGAATATAACAGAAAACCTTCACCCTGATGTAGATGATGACAAACTTTTACTGAATTTTATTACAGTGAAATTTCTTAAAATACCTAAATCCATAAAATATTTGCTAATTATATAATCTTGGATAAAAGCTAAATCAAACAAAAAGTGGTTATTGGGGGGAAGTACTACATACTTAATGTTTAAGCATCTTTCAATCCTACAAATAAACAAACCTTGGTTTTACAAATGATCTGCATCTGTTCTGAAGGGATTATATATTTTCTTTGGAGTTAACTTTTTAAGACCATCAACAGTAATGGCTAGATAACTAATGAAGAATTCCAATTAAAAGGTGAGACCAACTTGCACACCTGGTAGAAATACAGAAGTGAGCTTTTCTGAATGCATTTACAATCTAATTTTCTAAAGCATGGTTCTATGCTTTTTTCTACTATCTATGCATAAGAGCTAATTGTGCAAGGGAAAAATACAGATCACAAATTCAATTCATTTCTCTCCTTTGGCCAGATTTCACTGGGCCAGTTACAGAGAGGCTGACATTTCTGCCTTCTTCAGCCTCAGCAAGCACTGCCAGCTACTGAGCTAAAGAGAACTGATGTTTTTTTGGCCCTAAATAGTAGTTATTTGTTGGAGGAAGGAATGGTGTTTGTTTGGGGTTTTGTGGTTTTCTCCAAATAAGTAAGCCTTTGGTCAAATGAGTACAAATGCTTTAAGCTCATATTCATCAATTTATGACTTAAAATGACAATGACTTAATTCTTTGGTCTCTTCAAGTTAAAAAAAAAAAAAAACATAAAGAAAATCTCCCCTACTTTACCTTACTTATCTAGATAAAATAGGAAAAAGTGAATATTTAGTAAGCTTTTACTATGATGAGGTACAGGGAAAGATCCACTACATTTATGACTCTGCTGAGTCTTTCCACTGACTTGCAAGGTGGCACTTATAATCCTAGAGAGGCCCAGTGTTTCACCGTGGGTAGGGGCTACAGCCAGGACAGTAGTCTGTGTCATCAAGACAAATGCCTTTGCTCTGTGAAGAATTCTGTTCTCTGAGCCTTAGAAATGCCCCCAGAGAGTCTCAGAAAGATTGCCCGCTTACTTTGACTGTGGTTGCTCTAGGAGAGAGAAAGACTGCTTTAGAAATGAATAAGGACAATGTACTTTCATTCCTCACACAAAGATAAAATATTTTGTTTCTGAGCCCAGTTAACAAAGCAGCTCTTTTTTTTTTCCACCTATAATTCTTTATTTGGACCATCGTATTTACATACATTGGCTGCATATGATGTCAGTTGTGAATATGTTTCATGCCCTGACATCAATCAGTATCGTCAACTGGCATGAATTTACTTACTCTGCACACAGCATTTATAGGGGGTACCAAAGAAGTACATGGCAAAATTTTTACCTCCAAGGATTGATAACCTGGTTAGGAAGCAAAAGCAATATTATACTGAGTGGGAAGCCAAAGAAGACCCTCAGATTTCTAGACTAAAAGACCAAAATTTAATTTTTTTTGAGTGTAGCTTACACACAATGTTGCACTAGTTTCAGATGTACAATATAGTGGTTCAGACTCACTATAAGTTAATGCTATGCCCACAAGTGTGGCTACCATCGGTCACCATGTAACATGGCATGTTACAATGCCATTAACTATATTCCTTATGCTTGTAACTTTTATTCCCATGACTTATTCATTCTATAACTAGAAGCCTATTTATCTCCCACTCCCCTTTACCCATTCTGCCCATCCTTCCAACCCCCTTCTGTCTGGCAACCATGAATTTGTTCTCTAATAACTTACAGGTCTCATCCCGCTAAAAGTCTAAAATATTAAAGACACCTTTGACAGAGATGGAGAAATAGCAAAGTAAGTGAGTTTGTTTGAAGCCAAAACTAATAATAAATTCAATTCTGGCTGCAACTGGGGTTTAGATTACTTGTGAGAAATACAAGAAGAGAAATGCTGTAGGCCATCGGAAACACAGAAGTAGGGCACAGAGAGGATAAAGTTTAAACTATGACAGAGGACAAGCTTGCTTGGAAAAGGAGGGTGAAGATGTATAAGAAAAATGCTTAAAGTTTGAACCTGGAAGACTGTTTATTCTTCAGGAGAGGGGAAAGGAGGAGAAGGGAGGGACAGGGCAGGAAGAGAAGAGAAAGGGAATAGGAAAGGAATAGGAAGTGAAACTAGGAAAAAGGGCCAGAAAAAGTGCAAAGTCATGAAAGACAAGTGTGTGGAGATGGTAGCGGAGCATAGTCTCAAACCCTGCAAAGTTAGAAAAATATGGACAAATAAAAAAGGCCTTTGGATTCACAAGAATGCTCATTTGTAATCTTCTAGGACATTTTGACATTATGGTACAGACATAAGTCATTTGAAAGAGTCACAAAAAGAAATAGTGACCAAGAATTAAAGACATCGACTACAGATGGTGCATTCAAAGATTTAAATATCTAACTGACAATAAAGTTATTCCTGTTAGTTAAAAACACTGATATTGATGTATTTGTTATATGCCAGACACTGTCAGTACTTTGTATGTATTACCTCATTTAATCCTCACTCCAACACCATAAGCCAGGTACTCTTATTACTTGTCTTTTACAGAGGAGAAAACAAGGTACGAATAAGTAAGTCATAGAGCTAGTAAGCATTAGACCCAAGACTCTCATGCAAGCCTGCAGAACCTATGCCTTCTAACCAATGCTTACACTGCCCCTCACAGAAAAATATATATATATTTTTTATTGTTGTGTTTATTATGCATCCTCAGTGCTTTCATCTGTACCTAGCACATAGGAGGCACTCGATAAATTTGTTTCATTAATGAATTATTAACTAAAAAGAGTATAAGGGTCAAGCAAAAGGAGGGGGTCCATTTTTAGGGGACTTTATTCTGGGACCATTTAACCCCTTTTGCAGAGTTTCTCTATTTTCTCAATGTATAAATATATGAAAATAACCTTATTGTGCTTTAAGTTACCTCTGAATAAAAAATATGCCAGCAGACAGAAGAGATTAAGATAAAGATTAACTTCTCCCCTCAATCCAAGTAAGTTGTTTGATTTTCTGTCAAACTTAGAGATCTGAGGCTGGCCCTGCCATCTCTAAAAAGCCAAAATCCATTTTCTGTCTTCTGTGGGATACTGTACAGAACTGCAAGCTGCTTCTCAAGGCAAATCTCACTCAGAAGATACTTAAACTGGTAAGGATTGATTCCCAATGATAAAACGTGCCATCTCCTGACTGTGAAATTATTTTTTAAAAAATTTTAACTAGAATCTACAACTTTCTATACAGTTCTTTCTTATATAAAATAGTCTAGCTTTTCAACCCTTAGAGAAAAAAACAAAAGGAGTAGAAAATATTTTAACTGTATATCAAGTTGGAATAGATGAGTGTGAGATCACTTAGTGTTCACCTCTCATTCTCTCATGAGTCCCATGTGATTTGCCCCATTCAATGCAACTTCCGCTTTCAGATATACCCATTGACTTAATATTTTAAACTATGTAATCACTTATACAAGCTTACATTATAGATTTAATCAGCACTGTTTTGGGAAAAAATCCAATTATATACTTGTTCAATTTAGGAGACAAAATAAAAAAAAAAACATTTATTCAACTAGTACTTGGTGCTATGCACTCTTGACAGTGGAAGATGTAGAAGTATATGTGAGGTATGACCATTATGGTTAACGAGAATAGTTCATGCAACATGTTCATGACTTTCTAATTATATGTCATTACCTCTAGGAACTGCTGTAGCTGTGCACCTAAACTCAGATCTCAAGCTCCAAACCTTTTGAAATCAATAGGACTTGGTACTTAGGATTTATATTTCTTTAATGGGAGCAGACCCTTAGAAACAAAAAAATCTGTTTCAACAAAATTTCAAATAGCTTTTCAACTGTTCTTCCTAAGTTTTTTTTTTCTTTGCTCTTTAATTAATTTTTCTATCTTTTCCATGTGAAAACTTAATGTATCACAAAACTACTATCTAAAATAGATACAAAGATTTCTCTTTATTAGTAATAGTACCACATATAACCAAAAACTAAAATAATGTCTAAAATACACACTGATTTATGTGACAATATTATCATTTCCACCATTCAATCAAATATTCCAAGATTAAGCATTTCCAATATTAAATTAAATATTTTATAAAATGAAAATATTTACATGATTTTTTTAGTCATTTCTTAGCGAAGATCGGGAGTCATGCCATATAGTATTAAGCTAAAGTATTTGGTGAAACACAATGAGGATTTTTTTAGCGTTATTGAGCTATAATTGGCAAAAATTGTATGTAGTCAAGTATACAACTTGATAGTTTCATAAATGCATACGCAGTGGGATGATTATCACAATCAAGTTAATTAACATATTCATCACCTCACATAGTTTCTTTTTCTTTTGTGTATGTGTGACAAGAACATGAAATAGGATTTTTTAAAATTCTACTGTGCTATTGGTAAAGGAAAATTTTTTATGAAAGTCCATTTCTTACAGCACATCAAACTACTTCAATTTCCACAATAATAATACTGGTTTGAATTGTGATTTGTTATTCATGCTTATACGATTTCACAGCATATCTCTTTTATTCATAAAGGTGCTATATGGAATATTTTAATTTTTCTAATTAAAACTAATTTTGTTTGGGACATTTTAAAGCATCTCCCAATATTTGGTTTCTAACCCTACCAAAAAGGAAAAAAATCCTGAAACCAAGATTCAAACTTGCTGGTTGATAAGAAACAAAACCTCTTAAAGTAATATCTCTAACCACACTCAGGGGAAAGTTTACTAAGTTTGGAGAACTTCAGAGAATATCTGATCAAGTATTGTATTTCATGTAAAAAGTTTGGATAACACGAAAATACTAGAATCATATAATATCCCAGGAAAATAGCTAGAAATCTGTGAACTATTTTGCAATAAAGTCAAAGCACTGGGGACGCCTGGGTGGCTCAGTGGTTAAAAGCATGTGCCTTCGGCTCAGGGTGTGATCCTGGAGTCCCGCGATGGAGTCCCGCATCTGGCTCCCAGCATGCAGCCTGCTTCTCCCTCTGCCTATGTCTCTGCCTCTCTTTCTGTGTCTCTTATGAATAAATCAATTTTTAAAAAATCAAAGCACTGTCAGGATCTGACTTTACTTCACTGATTTAATGAGTTACATCAAGACATCTGGTAGAAAAACTTTGTTGAAATAGACAATATATATGGACACTATTTATATGGCATTTTCTGGCATATTTTATATGGCAAAACTCTGTATTTCATATATATATCACCACCACACTGAAATGGCTTATTACAATAAAATTTTGTTTATCTGATAAAGTAAATATTATGCTAGTCTAAAATATATTTAAATATATTTCTTTACATAAATTGTTTTTATTAATATCCAATTTATTTAGTCACAAAATGTTGGTCGCCATCAACTAAAATAAAACTGTAATAATTAAAAGAAATGAATACGTTTTTTTCATTCCACTTCCCTATACGTCTTCTATTTTAAATATTTTTTCCAAGATTAACAACTAACTACATTGATTTTAACCTCCAATCAAACTGGAGGAAAATCACTGAAATAGAAAAAAGGAAAATATGCACTACTTGGTTCACCTGTGCCAGAACCTATAGTGACCTCTTGTGGTAAATACTATTTACAGAGCTTTGGAGAACAATACAACCTTTTCCTAGGCCAGTCTCTGGAGAACATAGAAGTATTGTTCCTCCATGCTAGCAAACAGTCATTAACAATGGAAGTATAACACAAATATTAACTGAACCAAAGGATTTCTTGTTGGAAGTCTACTCAGTCACTGACAATTAAAATATTCATAGCTACTTTCTTCTATTAAAAAATATAGTGTCTTACATGGCTTTTTCAGTAGAGTATTAAAAGGATGGCAGCTGGGTACATGGGGTTCTTACATACCTTACTTCTGAAATCATACAAAAGATAGCCAAAGAGGACAATTTCTAGTGAAGGCAAAGGTGAACTGGGATAAGCAGTGTTCTGGTCAGAAAAGCATTGCTATTTATTACATAACACAGTGTGGGCTCTAGAGCAAGAGACAATCTGCTGGTTTATTTATAAATATAATTTAGGAAGTGATCAGTATAATGTCAACATCTTTGATGTATTAAAAGTAAAAGTGATACATTGTAAGACCTGGGCTAACCAAGGCTTCAAACACTGTGTGGTTCTATCACTGTTTCCTCAGTAGCAGCTTACATGTGAAAGAAAATCTTTCAAGAAAAAATATCAAGAACTTTATACCAAAAAAAATCATATTTTCACCATTTCTATTACATCAGATACTACTAAAAAGGTATTATACTTTTTTGTTTTATTTTTAAATAACTAGTTCTCTATTTCTTCTCCTATAGGTTCCCCTTTAAGATCTGTTTTTATAAACGTTAATTATAAGCAATTTTTTTTAATTTTCCTGTAAAAGATGACTGAGTCAAGAAAGTGCTTATACAACATAAATATCTCAAGCTAATGGAAAATTGAGTATATTGAACTTCTTCTCTTGCAGGGTAAGTGGTTGAAAAAATACTACCTTTTCTGTTTTCCTGAGTCCTTTTTTTTTCCTCTAAAGAGAAAAACATTTCCAGTTTTTCATAAATGTTTAAAATATTAAAAAACAATAACCAAATTATAATAAAAGGATATTAAATTTGGTGTGTATAATATTTCAAAATGGCAACCTAGTTCACTGTCATGGAAACTAATCAATTCTGCCTATTTGTTAAGGAATTAAAAACAAAATACAAATAAAATGTGCTACCCAAAGACATAGTCCGGTTGAGGGCCTTGGAAATGTTTTGTGTTGTTTTGTTCTGTTTGAATCTAAAATCTCACCTATAACTCTTACATATTCTTGCTTTCTTTCAGGTATTTACCCTCTACTCACAGGTTTACTTCTCCCGACAGCCCAATGTACACTGATGAATAGCTTGCATCAGTAATTGAAATTTAAATAAGGGAAGATAGCCTAATAATGTGCCAGACTCCAATTCAGTCAACAAGCACTTTGGGCTGAGGCCCTCTATGAGATATTTCACAGATGTAATGAACTCATCACATAGTTCCCAAACTTTCCATTCCTCGCAACTTATTTTGAACCTCCTGGCCAAAAATGTATCTAAACCTTGCTATTATACCTATACATTGACCTTTACACTTCTTAGACCATAACTACTAGAATCACATGTTAAGAATTACTGTAATTACTTTTATTTATCTAAAACTGATCTTGTCCTTTATCTTAAAACTAAAAAGAGGAATTCCCTACTTGTACCATTTGGGGATTCGGCCATAAAGTATGTTTGTATCCAATCTACTCAATGCCCTTCATTATTTTGTTTTATAGACTTTGAATCACTAGTAACAATTTTAAATGCTTCTCCACATCAGACTGAGTCAACCAAACAAGGAAAATAAAAATCCAGTCTCAAGAGGTGTAAAGTAACAGCAAGCAGCAGCTAGTGCTACTACAGGGCACAGAATACAGCACTGTTCATCTGAGGAATTGCAACTGAAGAGTTAGGAACTTTATTAGGAAGTTCTCCCACTTAAAAGCTACATCCAAATAGACCACACTTTGTGCTCTTTTGTTCCACATCATCAAGAAGTTCTCTGATGTCTAATTGGCTGAGATTTCAGTTCATTGGTAATATCCATGGACAAATAAGTGCCTGATGTTTTTTCTTTGTGTCCAATCCTCTTTCAAATATGATATCCCTCCCTTTTTGCATCTCTTTCTGTATTTCTGTTACTTTCCACATCTCCCTTTTGCTCTTGTGTGTGTGTGTGTGTGTGAGAGAGAGAGAGACAGACAGAGACAGAGACAGAGAGTTTTTCCCAGTACCTCCATCTTTGTATCTGGGTAGATAGCTGTCTGTATGTTTATTTGTGTACATCTCTCTGTATAAATTTCTATTTCATATGACACTCACTAAAAGATCTGATCTTCTCCTAAGAAGAAAATGATGCTGTATCAGAAGGAGAAGCATTTCATGGTGTAAAGGTAAATAGGCAACCCCAGCCTATCTTTCTTCACTTTCTTTCTTTTCCACTAAAGCTCTGCCAACACTTCACTTTCAATGTGGTTAAGTTAGTGAATAATGAAATCTTCACTGTGACAAACCTCATCCATCTGTGAGAATCCTGAAGGGAATTTTCTCTGTTAGTCTCAATTAAACAATTTCTCAGAATGAATTTTTCTATTTCTCTGCCAAATTATATAGAAATGGCAACAACTGTGGGATACTCCCACATGAATGTGCAGACCAATTTAATACTATAATTCTCAATTTCTGGGGTTCTTCCTGTAAAAGTAGTACTGAGACTTTCTAGTTTCTACTACCTACACATGCACATATACTTACCTCACATGACCAACACATTTCAAACAAGGCTCAGAGTTTTGAGCAGTGGCATTAAAAGCTAGCCATAAGCAATGAGAAGTGATATTTTAAATGCCAAAACAGATAAATTTTCATTTGCATGTGGTGTTTCTATTCATGGAAAGAAACATTAAACCAATGAAGCAATTACATACATGAAGTGTCAAAAAGATAAGACATTCATTAATTTGGATGGTAAATATAAAATAGAATAACCAGCATAAGCAGATATTTCTAAGTCACATTAGGGTAAAGTCTTAATTTCCTAGGATATCTTCAATAAAAGATATTCTAAAAACTGTCTCATAGTTCCAATCTATAGAAGAAGTTTTGACCAAAGATGCTTTATTAGTAAATTTCAGCCAAGGAATTCTCATCTTCTTTCTGGTTATCATGTAGAGGAACAGAAGGTCTATGGGTTTTATTTTGTAAGGCCTTCAGTGAAAAGTTCTCTCACAGACCAAATTGCATGGAGTTGAAATAACCCAAGAAGATAAGAAACCTGAAATAAAATGTTTGTATCTTAAATAGTTGATCCCAATAACCTTTAAATTTCCCAAACGGGTTATTTTAATAGTAACATACCCTTGTACTCTAGATCTTCACTTAATACCCGTAAAGGTAATGTATAAATAAACATAGAAATTGCCTACCATTGTGAATTTGTATTTTATATTATCATTAAAAAATCAAAAACACATTGAAATCACACTGGAATGGCTAAAAATATTATAGTTTTTAAAATTAGACTAAGACTATTTAGCTACTTTTTCAACTAAAAAGTCTGTTCTAGGCTTGTATAATACCAGGTGTTGACCAAAGTGAAAGAAATAAAGTCACAAGCTTCAAATTAAAGCCAAATATCATATCAGAGATTTATGAAAAATACCTTGGTACACTAAATATAGATAGTCCCAAAATCAGGGGAAATATTTGCAAGCTTAGTTTTAGAAGAGATCCTAATCTAAGAATTAGTATAATCTAGTCAACCAATTCAGGGTAAGCATAATTATATATATATATTTTTTAGCGTGACCCTCTCTCAGCTACTAGGCAGAGGGCTTCTTGAGAAAAGAAGTGTCTCTACCATTTCTTTTATCCAAAGGACTCCAGAGAGTGTCTGTTGTATATGGCACCCAAATAAATATTGTTTCAATGAATGAGCAAACAAGGAATTATGGAAGTGCATAGAGTATTTCCATTGCTCTACTATAATTAATACACCAAAATATCTTTCTCATAAGTCTCCAAATAAGAGATCTCAAAAATAAAATAACAGGCCTCTGAAGAAAAAAATTTCAAAGGATACTTCACATATCTTGCTTATAAAATTGGAAATTATATAAAAGAATTAAAAAGACATGAAAGATGTAGAGTTCAGTAACATGCAAAGTTTATAAGGTCTTAAAATGTGAACTATATAATGATCCCTATTCAGAATATCTTGGAGGAAATGAATTTATAAATGCTTGGCATTTTAAAGGCTCTTTAAGGCAAGAAAACCTTACAATCAGTAGCAAAGTGGGATGGCATTTTTAAAAATCCTTTCCCCAGTTACTTTTAAAGCACAGATGTATTGCTTCCCTTTTACATTTCTCATCTTCAAGTCAAATCAAATATATCATATAGACTAATACAGACTAATGCATAATGAAAAAATTTTAAATAAAGAAACTTTAAACAGGAACTTAACCACAGTAATTGCCTTCCCATTTTTTCAAGTACTGACTCAATTAGGTTCAACTCCAGCTACTCTTCCCAGCACAAGGGTCCTTTCGGCGATGCTCATTGGGCCCAAAAGCCATTCCAGAGACTTAAATCTTATTAAGTAGCCACTTTCACAGCCATTCCCAACTTGAGGGAAAGCCTTCCACTAAGATTAACTCTAAGAATTTGATCAATCCCTGAAGTCCTCTTGGGGGGAAAAATGTGGGGAAAGGGTGAATAAGAAATGCATTCCTCATCAAAGCAAAACTCAACTTTATTCTCCAGGTGAACCTACACCCTACCAGCTCTGCCTTCCCTTCCTCCCGTTCTGGGCTCTGGACAGGTGGGAGCGAGGTGAGTATGTCTTGGAGAGGGGATGCAACTAACTTTCCTCCACCACCTTATTCTGCTCCCCGCCCCACACCAGGGCCAACTCGTAACTGAAGCCACCAGGTAGGGCTGTCTGCACCCCCCTCCCCCTTAGGAGAGGGATGGGATGGGGAGGACGGGGGGCGCGCGTGGGCAGGATGGAGGTGGGGGTGTTCTGAACTGCAACTCTTCTTACCACTGGAGCGCCTGACGATGTTCTCCAAAAATGTGTTCTGCGGTGCCACCAGCCCTCTCTTGCCCCCCGGCATCCTGGGTCTGGAGAGCGGCGGCCAGGATCCGCGGCGGGGGAGGGGGGGATGCAGGACGAGAAGGTGGAGGAAGAGGAGGAAAAGGTGGAGGAGAAGATCGAGCCGAAAGAAGAGGGGGCGCGGCGGCGGCGACGGGGTCCCCTGACTGTGTCTCCAGCCCGACCCGGATGAGCAGCTCTGGGGAGGAGGACCAGGCAGTTCATGGTAGTAGCGCTCCCCCGGCCGCCGCTGCCCAGACTGTGGCGGTGCCGCACACGGGGCTCGGGAACTGCAGGCTCCGCGGGGCACAGTGCGCCTGCGCCGCCCCCGCTGTCGCTGTCCCGCCGGTGCCGGTGCTGATGCTGCTGCTGAGGCTGCTGCCGCGGCGCCGCTCGCCCGGGCGCGGACTCAGCATTTCTCCCGCTGCCCCGCGCCCCGGGGCCGGGGGGCGGGAAGAGTCACCTCAAGCCCTCGCTCCGCCGGTCCCTCTCAGTCCAGCTCCGGACCCGTCCGCGGAGCCCTCCGCCCCCCGCCCCGGCGCCCACCCCTCCCGCGCGGCCGGATCGCGGCTGCCCAGCGGAGCCCAACTTCAGCCGGGGCTGTGCGCCCGGCGGCCGCTCCGGTCTCCCCGGAGATCCCGACAAACGTTCGCCGTCCACTGGGGCCGCGGGGCGGGCGAGGAAGCGAGAAGCGAGCGGGATGCCGGAGGCAGCCGCGGGCAGTCAGTCGGACGGGTCACATCTCAGCTCCCGCCGCCGGGGTCCCGAGCCCCGGCTGCTCGCGGAGACGCGGCTTCAGGGCGGAGGCGTCGGTCGGCTCCAGCGCCAGCCGAGGCTGAGCGCGAGCGGGGACCGGCTGGGCGGCGCGCGGGGACGCAGAGCAGCCACCTGACGCTGCTACCGCCCCCCTCCGGGCTTGGGCGCCCGAAGCTCCACTCGAGAGCAGGCGCCACCCGCCCTGCCCCACGCCCAGGAGCCGGGGCCGGCTAGGGTCTGCGCGCAGGGCCGGCGCGCGAAGGGCCCCGGCGCCTCGGGCCGGAGCCGGCGCGCGGCGGAGCCCCCCTGGGCCGCGGAGCGCGGGGGTGAGCCGCCAGCCCCGCCGCCCGGGTTAAGTTGCGGAGAAGGTTGCACTCAATGCGAGGAGTAGGGGAAGAGGGTGAATAATTCACACCGGAGAGAGGGCGTGCAGCCGGCAGCATTCGTGCTGGAGAAGACAGTAGAAGCGGGGGGAACAAAGCAGCGCGCGGTGGGGGGCGGGGGAGGGGGAGGCGGGGAGAGGGGCAGATGGGCAGGAATCTAACTACCCTCCAGCCGCTCAGAACGCGGGCAGAAGTGAGACCTTGAGAATACAGGGGCCGCGGAGAAGGGACAATGGCATGAAGCGCGGACGGAGCGCGGAGGCAGGGAAGGAAGAGAGGAAGCTCACGCCGCTGCGCCTTCTTTTATCCAAGGCGGTGGTTCTCAAAGTGGTCCCGGACTGGCGGGAGCTCCTAGGAACTTGTTAGAAATGCAAAATGTAGGGCTCTACCCCAAAGCTAGGTAAGTAGGGACGCTCGGGGCGAGGGCCAGCAATCTGTTTTAAGGAAGCCCTCCAGGTAAAGGTGATGCGTTCTCGCTCAAGTTCTCAGAAGCGCGGATCGAAGGCTTCCCCTCCGGCGGCTCCCCTGGGCCTGTCCAGAAGGAATGACTGCTAAACAGAGACAAGGACCAAGAACAGAAAGTGTGCGCTGCAGCACAGTCAGAAGGCAAGGCGAAGGACAGTGGCACGGGGGTGTCCCCTTTCGCTGGGGTCGTAGTATGCTAGGTAACCAACCCCCTTGGAAATGGTCGAGGCTAGGTTGCTGTGAAGCAGCAGGAATCCTCAGGTTGGGGTCCGAGGAAACTTCTGCTCAGCTCCGGCCTTGGGCAGGGAGGAAAGAGGGAAGGTGTCTGACTCTGCTTAGAAACCCCTAGATTACCAACGACTGGCCTCGACTTTCGATCACTCTCTCTCCAGAGCACGGGGGCGGGGCGGGGGGAGGCCATGGTCTGTGACGGAGAGACGTATGAATACACAACCAGGATCCAGGTTGTAGCCTAAGGTCACCTCTTGCCTCTCTTCTCTGAAATTTCCACCCATTTGCCCAGTGCTGGGGGTGGCTGAGCAAACCCAGAGGGTTGACGCAAGACAAAGAGAGCAGTTTGCTCCGCTAGGATTCCTTCTGCAAAAAATCAAGAGACTGTGGAATAAAACTAGGCTATTTTAGCTTTCTACTCAAGTACTGCTGGTGGTGCAAGTTAATTCCCCTACAGCTAGAACGTCTTCTAAATACATGGGGGTGTATTTAGTTAAATAACAAGAGACTCAGGCACACATTGGATCCTTCTAATCTGCCTGCCACCGGCAGGAGTGAGAGATGCTGCTGAGGTTACAGCTTCCTCACTGCAGTTGCCAGGGTGTGTGTAAGCAGCAGAAGTGGAAAAGCGTTCTTAAACACACATGACTGGCTTCCTCCCTCCCCCATGGGTCTTATATAACTTGTGTTTGTGGGGACTAACCTAATGTACAGACACACCATGGTCCTAGACTAATGAGACAGTCACAGATTGAGGTGGTAACAGACAGACTAATCATATATATATAATTTTTTATATTTTATATATAACATGTGTATATATATATATATATATATATATATATTTCATGTATTGCTATCCTAGACTTCTAACATGATATGATAAATCCATCATCATCATTAACAGGAAATACTTCAGATCTATATGTTCTTTTGCACATCATCAGCTGCCCACATCTCGCCTCTGGGTATTGATATAAAATCTCTGTTTCCCAGCATTTCCCATCTAGTATAAATATCCTGTGTTCCTAATCACTCCTCTGTGGGTGTATTAGCTCACACTTCCCAAAGAGGAAACTCTTTTGGACTCCATTAAGAAGCAGTCACACAATTACTGGTAGAACTTCCCATTTATTTCCATCTGCAGATTTAATTAAAATGACATTTATCTTTTCTTCTTTGTCCTTAACTGTATAGCATTATAACTTTGGGGTTATTTTAATCATTGTAAAAAAATGGTAGTTATAAAGTCTTAAACCTTTGGTTTCCACACTTCTCTTAATCTTCTAGTTTAAATTTCCATTTTACCCAGGAAGAAACCAAGACTCAGAGACTCAGAGACATGGGGTGCCTAGCCCAAGATGGTACAGTGCTTTAGAGGCTGCACTGAGCCTAGAAATCAAATCTTCTAACCCTGTAGCAAGAGCTCCTTCTAAATAATAGATGCGGCTGATAGAAAATAATCTGCTGTTGGGTAAGTACTGGTAACGATAAGCAACATCCAGTGATCTCTATTGCACCACTGATTTTGCAGCTCTGGAGAGACGAGAAACCTCTGGCAACAATTTGCAAGCTCCAAATCAAAATAGTTAAGGAAAATAGAGTGGCACCGTACGGACTGACTAGCCCTAAGGAACGTGCTGGCAGATGTCAGCAAGGTGCCAATACAGCATTTTAAAAGTGTTTTGCAGACACAGTCCATATGTTGTAATCAAATTGCAGGATTTAACAGGTGAGAGAGATAGGAATAAAGAAGCTTCAATGTCACACAAAGGACTTCTTCTTGTTTGTTTCATTGCAAAGATTCCATTTTGAAGCAGGATCATTTGTTCCTTTCTTCTTTCTTGAGGCGTTGTCATTATAGTGGTGCTATCTGTGAGAACCAAGAGTTCTGATGCCCAGAAGTGTTCGCTGATGCCCAAGTCACAGCTCTGAAATGAATGGATGTTAGCTGAACTGCAGGTGCATTCCAGTTTAACAGCAACCAACATAAAGGTGAACATTAGAAATCTGATATATTAGGAGTGGTGGTTTGTATTACTACTGGTTCACTGAAGGATTCTTTCATCAAGCACCCTTCTTTGAAGAACTTTTAAATGCAGTTTATTTGACAATAGTGTAATTCTATGTGAACTCTCAGAAATGCATTAGAAGTAGGTCCAGTCTGACTTGATGTTGGACTCCTTATGTGAAAATAGCTTACCTGCTACTCTCTAGGGGAATGATATTTCTCCCCATCTCGAAGTTTTGTTTCTGAGATAACCATAGCATAGGTCTAAGGTCAATCTGCGGGTCAGGAGCTCTGATGGAGGAAACGAGGCAAAGAAGAAAAAACAGGGCCAGAGGCTGCCCTCCATCTTGGCCTCCAGAGTTGGTATGATTAGCAGGAGAATCAGTCCCAACCATTTTCTGCTCTTAAACCCATTTCCCAAGTGTCACTCTCTGCTTCCCCTCAGAGCCCTGCTCTAGCTTTAGCACTGAAAGATCCAAACATTACTACTCCGTTCCTTTGCATGCACAAAGTCCCACACTTCAATTATAACCTTCCTCCTTTTCCTCTTCTCCATCCCTCCCCAATCTAAGTTTGAGAAAAAGCAGAATAGGCAACAGAATAGAAAGCAAAATAGTGCATAGAGGTTCAGTGCTTAGACTCAGGACTCAGACTGCCTGGAGTTTAACCTTGCCCCATGCTAGCTGTATGACCTCAAGTAAGTAATGTAACGATTTCCCCTTCTGTAGAATGGGGATAAAAATGATCTACTTAGTAGGGCTGTTATGAGTGTTAAAGGAGTTTCTATTTGAAGCCATTAAAATAATATCCGGCATGTAACAAGTACCATATACGTGTCTATAACATAAAATGTTTTTAGCCCCTTCTGCTTTCATTTGCAGTAAAAGCTCTAGGTGGTGATCATTACTAATGTTCACCAATATCCAGTTGCCTTCTCCACCTTCCTGAAATTAGTTGTGGCCATAAACTAGTTCAGATTTCGGATCAACGAAATGTGAATGGAGGGAATGTGTGTTACTTCCTGATAAAAGCAAATAAGAGCCAGAACTCAATTCTTAGTGCTCCTCTTCCTCTGCCGCATTGACAACGGAATGCCAAGCAACACAAGGGAAATAGCTGCCTGAAGAGTCACCTAGACCTGTGGTGACATCATAGAAGCAGGAAATAAGCTTTCATTAATTAAGACCCAGAGATTCTGGTATTATTCGTTACTGTACTATAACCTAATCTACCCTGACTGGGACAGGTTATGAACTCGCTTTAGGTGCAGGAAATTAGGGAAACACATAATTCCCTGACTGTCCATTAGAATCACTTGTGAGTCTGTAAAAATCCCAACATCCAGGGCACGGCCCCCAGGCCAGGTAAATCAGAATTTCTGAGCATGAAACTCAGACATCAATAGTTTTAAAGTTCCCCGGGTGATTTCAGTGTGCATCGAGGCGGAGGACCACCATCCTAGAGCAACGCTGCACTCTGCAGGAATCTCCAGGATTTAGATATTGTGCCAAGATCCTCAACTCCTTAGCATCAGACCTACAGTTCGTTACACATACCCAGCAAGACTCGGGCCTAACTGCGAGTTTCTCCATACTCGTAGCTACTGGGCATCTGAGGAGAGAAATCTCCAAGACTGATGCACCATAAATTCAAGGTCTCCAAACCACCTGCCTTCTCAATGCAGCCCAATCCTTCTATACGTTCCTCATCAACTACCCGTTTCGTTCTCTGCAGTAGCTTTTTCAAAGCTTCTCCTGTGTCTTCACACCTCAGATGTCACCCTCACACCTCTCAGTCTCAGAAGATGACTCACAGAGAACAGGTCATGCTGCCAATCCTTAGACCTTCTGATTTGCCTCTCTCTCTCTTTCCTTTTCATATTTCTTCTAGGTGAATAGGAAGCGATTTCCTTTACCACCCCTCCACCGGTGCTCTGCATCTTATTCACTTGTGTCCCTGGAGAGACCTCACTTTACTAACTGTCCTCCCATCCCTTCATGTCGATTTGTCAGAAGAGTACTCTCCACTTACGCATCTCCTGTCCATTCCTTTACCTACTGGGGACTGGCCTCCATCCCATCACTTCTCTTGAAACTGCCTTCCCAAAGACCATTTTTTCAAATTGCCAAATCCAGTGAGGCAATTTTATTTTGAATTTTACTTTACCTGCCTATGACATTTGGTCTGCTTACCACTCCTCTCTTCTTGAAACAGTCTTTCACCTTAGACTGAATGGTTTTGAATACTGATTATGTGACCTTAGCTTTTTAATTAACCTATCTGTGCCTGAGTTTCTTTATCTGTAAAAATGGAATAGTAATACTGCCTACCTCATGACTGATGTAAGAATTACATGAGATTGTACAGGTGGACAGTCTTGTACCCACATTTCTCAACTCGAATACTTTAAAATCCTAAACTTTGCTTTTCACAAATTTATTTGCCAGAAAAGCCTGACATGAACTGTCAGGAGGCTATTTGTAATTTTTCTTTATCCCACTTGCCGTGAATATTGACATGTTTTGCTGTATACATATTAATGTGTTTAATCACAGGGATCACCATCACTAACCGTGATAGAAAAGATACAAATATACGGAAATCCACAAGTTTCTGAATTCCAAAACACAGATATCATTCCTGAAACTCTAGACACACATGCCTGTGTGCCGACTGGCTCTCTCTGTGAGGCAATTCCATAGGGATCCCTAATTCAATGTATCCAAAGTTTTCTCCCCCTCCAGCGTTTCCTATCTCAGGAGTGCCACCTCTACCCTCCAAGTTGTCCAAGTCAGGAATTTAACACTTTTTTATCCTTCTCCCCCACCTCCAATTATGCTCATTCTGCCTCCCATGTTTCTCTTGAGTATCTACCGCTCACTATTATTCCTGGCACTACTTGAGATCAGGGCACCGCCTGTGCAGTCAGAGTTGAGAATTATTGTTCCTCTAATTTCTTATACTTAAAACAAGTTCAGAGGTGCCTGCATGGCTCAGTTGGTTAAATGCCTTTAGCTCTGGTTGTGATCCGAGGGTCCTGGGATGGAGCTCAGTGTTGGGCTCCCTACTCAGTGGGGAGTCTGCTTCTCCCTCTGCCCCTCCCCCTGCTCATACTTTCTCTCTCTCTCTCTCTCTCTCTCTCTCTCTCTCATAAATAAATAAAATATTTTTGAAAAATAAAATAAAATAAAATAAAACAAGTTCATAACTGCATCAATCAGGCTAGATTAGGTCATAGTGCAATAACAAACCGTGTCAGAACTCATCTTGGCAATTGTATTGCTGCAATGCTCCCCTGACCTTATCTCCTTGTTTCCTGGCTTTTCCTTTCTTCCTCTGCTCTGTCCCCATTTCTGAGCTCCACCTCAATTCTTTTTTTATCCTGTACTTCTTAAAATCTATTCACGTTGCTCTTCTAAGTTCCCCCATTGCCCTCAGGTGAAAGTCCAAAGCCCTTAGCTAGCCTTTATCTATCTATCCCTGTCTGACTCCTGCTTACATATTTATTCTCAGCTCATCATTTCCATCATTGCCACCCCATATCCTCATACTTCCTTGTTCTTTTTTATTCCTTGTACTTACCATGCTCTTTCTTTCTTCCTTCACCTACATCCTATGTCTCCAGGCATATTCCTTCAGATCATGGATTAGATATCATTTCCTCCAAAAGTTCTCTTTGACTTCCAAGACTGGAAAAGCCCTTCCTGTGTCTTCTCCTGGTGCCACCACATGCTTTCTTTACTGCAGCTGTTGTCACACTGTTGTAAAGAAAAGATTATAAATACAGATGAAACCCTAGGTATCTCCTCACCAGCACTACTACTAGCCACTTTGGCATCTTAGTGAGAATTAGGAAAAGAAGTCTCTTGTGAACAGCACAGGACTAAGGCCAGGCACACCAATTGGTGAAATGATTATGACCTGGATTTCACCCTTGATGGGTACTCTTGGTAGAAAGAGGAGGGAAGCTTTCTAGATGAGAGAACTAGAAAAAAGGAAAAGCATAATAGTAGGAAAGCTCATGATGTGTGACCAAAAAAAAAAAATAGATAATTCATATTTAACAAAGAGAAATGGGAGGCAGAATTGGAGGCATAGTTAGGGGCTCGTTGGGCCAGGCTAAGGACTTTGGGCTTATTCTATGGGCAAGGAAAGACATGTTTTGAGTAAAGAAGTGACATGGTATTTTAGGAGAAGGAATTTGTATGCAATTGGGGACTCATCACCAAAAAACATTTTGTAACTCCATATGGTGATGGATGTTAACTAAACTTATCGTGGTGATCATTTTGCAATATGTACAACTTCAAATTATTATGTTGTATATCTGAAACTAACATACTACATGTCGATTATATCTCAATTGTCTTTAAAAAAAAAAGATGCTTCGGAGAGAGAAAAGACCAGGATTGGAGAAATTGTATAAGAAAACCCTGCATAGGAATATTTTTGTTTTTGTTTTTGTTTTTAAGATTTTATTTATTTATTCATGATAGACATAGAGAAAGAGAAAGAGAGAGGCAGAGACATGGGCAGAGGGAGAAGCAGGATCCATGCAGGGAGCCCGATGTGGGACTCGATCCCAGGACTCCAGGTCCACGCCCTGGGCCAAAGGCAGGTGCTAAACCACTGAGCCACCCAGGGATCCCCGACACGATATTTTTGATATATTAATATTATCTCCCCCTAAATCTCCATATTTACTGATACTCTCTTGTTGCCATTACACTGTCACTTCCCACAACAGCTCAGCTCTCCCTCGTTTTAGAATTTCAAAAGCCTAAGCATTGGAAAAACAGAAATGCAATGTGTAAAATGCTATAATAAAGGTTATGTGTATTCTTACCAGGTGCTAGAATGCCCTAAGTACTTTACATGCATTTTTTCATTAAATTCTGGGTTTTTTTAGAATTTATTTAGAGAGAGAGAGAGAAAAAAAAAAACGTGCAAGTGGGAGGGGGGAGCAAAGGAAAATGGTGAGAGAGAATTCCAAGCAGACTTCACGCTGAGTGTGGAGCCCAAGGCAGGGCTCAATCCCAGGACCCCAGGATCATGACCTGAGCCAAAATCAAGAGTCTGATGCACAACTGACTGAACCACCCAGGTGCCCGTAATCTCATTTAATTCTAATAGAGTAAAATAGAATTTCATCCAATCCAACAAATATTTATTGAGTATTTATGTACCAGGCACTCCAGGAGGTGTTTATATTTCTCCCATTGTATCAGAAATGAAACTGAGACACAGAGGAATTAAGTAACTTGCACAAGGTCTCCAAACCAGTATATGATACATCCGGGATTCCATACCCAGATTTTCAGAGCCCAGAAAACCCTTCCATTTAACCATGGCACTATACTATTTCCCAAAAGATCTGGAAATAAGTAACAAGAACCGGTTATCTCATATGTTCCCACTCCCAGGCTAGATGAGAAAAAATTCCCCTATGCTAAGAGAAGAGAAACAGCTGGAGAGAAAGCAAAGAGTAAGAAAATTCTGTCTCTACTGCAATGTAGACAGACCCCTGTATTTCCAAGGAAAATAATTAAAAAAAAAAAACCAATAAGTCTATAGGAGTCAAGACAGAGACAATCTCCCCCTACTCCTGGGTAGCAACAAGACCCTGGAGAGGAGGAGATGGCTGAGTTGAATGACTAAAGACATAGGATCTTAATTACCACAGAGAAATTACCCAAACCTTGTGGGAACGTGGACTTGAACATAGCGGAATGATTTTCCCATGCACTAAAGGGTCACCCAGACAGCAGAGAAAGTGAAACCCAGTGAAATTAAATCACTTATATTATTAGTTTTACCCACCTCTCTCACAACACTGTGAACTCTTAAAGGTCAGAGATCAAGTCTTCTGCATATGTTTCTTTAGCTCTGATTCAGCACCTAGAACATGCAGGCTACAAAATACATTGATTTGTTAATTACTCAATATTTTGGGGAAAATTTTTGTGTAAAATTAAAAATTTTCATTTCTACCCACACTTTACATCATCCACTACAATAAATTCCAAATATGCTATTAAGTTAAACATGTAACAGTTACTTAAAATAGGTTTCTAAATTATTTTTGAAGCATAAGAAATTATAAATAACAGGGTAAAGCAGTTTTGAGAACATCAAAACTCTATCACCTGCACACACACAAAAAGCATAACGTAGATGAAGAGTAATTTGAAGGAATGAGAAAGATTATTCATAATTCATATGATCAAGACTCCTGAAAGACTATTTCCTCAAATGTTTTGTTGCTACTCAGATGTGATAGCTGTAGACATAAACACTTTTAAATTTAATCTGCATTATTTATAATCTGCATTTTCTCCATCACTCTGTTAAGTTTATATCATTGACAACGCAATAAATCAAATCCTGATTTGTAGCATTAGCTGATTTCTGTAGCTGACTTCAAGTTTCTAATGTGACATTACTAAACATGGGGTTAGAAATTGATGCACACTAGCACACCATTATACAGAATTTCTGCCTTACAGATATAACTGTAAAAGTAATGTCAAGAATATAGATAATAGTAAAACGTAGTACCATAATTTAGGAAGTGACAAGTTTTGGGTATTGACTATGTTTATTTTTAATACAATTTAATTAATTGCAAATTAATATAGTTTAATCTTTATTAGTGACTATGTTTCACAACCCACTCACAAGATCCCTGCAAATTTAAAGGTTGGCTCTCACAAGCAGGTACAAGCTGGTTGCAGCACAGCACAGAACATAGGGCTATTGCTGGGTGGACATTTCCCCGACTGGATGGAGAGGGCCTGTCTGCAGAACAAAGGCCACTGGCCAGGGGAAGCCCTGCTTGTAGGGACCAACAGAAGGGATTCTGTATGGGGATCTTCTCAGTTTTCTTTTTTGCTCTAGCTAGATGGACCTGAGTTTTTGTTGCCACCAAATATTCTTGGTGGCAGGGCCCTCCACTTGTACTACTTTCTTACTTCCATTTCTTAAAATGGCTGCACACAGAGGGTATTGCCTCCATTTTACAGGTGAAGTATTGTGGTTGTTAAATGCTGTCCCATTGAATCCTCAGAACAATCTATCTATAAGTTGCCTAGATGCCATTTTTCCTTGTTCTCATTTTTCTGATAAACCATGAGATGTTAAAAGTGACCTGCTCCAAGGCAGGATTCAAGCCCAGTTCTCTTTAACTACAAAACAATTTCCTCAGGCTGCATTCTCAGCAAATGAAGGGTTAGTTAGCAGTGAATAGATCAGCATCTGTAAGATGACTAAGCTTTTGACCTAAAGAAAAGAAAAATCTATCCACTGGATTCCTACACCTTCAACAAAATAGTTACATCATTGGCAAGCATGTAAATTCTATCCTATACCTATTTTTCTCTTTTTCATCAAGATAAATGAAAATACCAACCCAGATTCATATGGGAACTACACTATCATCAGGGACAATCATAGGTCGACCACAGACTCAAGAGTTAGGCAAAAATCCATAAAAGTATCCTGTGAGAATCAACAAGCTACATGGAATTTATAATAAAGAATGCTGACATTTTACTATGACTTGAAAATTATGTGCTAAACATATTTTACTTCAACAGAATGTATAATAAATTTAAATGTGTGTATATACATATATAGGCATTTTTAAAGTCAACCAGACTCAGCTATTAAACATTGACCCACATGCTAGTGCCTAGATTCACCAATTCTGGGTTTAGCAATCCCAGTTCAAACAGAAAACTTTCTTCCCAATATCTCAACACCAGTCCAGAGGAAGCTCCCAATTGGCACTACCTATGGTACCAAGAACAGTTGCATAGGGGATGTGGTATAGGAACTGGCTCAGCCTGGGTCATGTGCTGGGCAAGACCATGTTTGATCATCTCACTATCGGGACAGGCACAGTACCCCAAAAGTAAGAGAGAAGCTGGACAAACAAAATCAATAGACACCCATTACAGTAGTTCCTCAGTAAATGGTAGTTACTATCATGTGAAACAGTTCTGACCTTTTAATCTCAGGAAAGAAAATTAGCAAGTTACTCACTCTGTAGTATCTGACACTAAGGTTAAATAATCTCCAACTCATTTAAATTTTGTCCTTTCCCCAAGGCATCAATAGAGTTCTAGTCGTTAGTTACTTATGATTCATTCCTTCTTCTGATCAACATTTCTTGAGCTTCTACTTCCTAAGGAACTGGGTTAGGTGCTGTGGATCCACTAAGTTTACTCTAAATTTGATAAATGGCAATCTAGCCTGATCACAAGCCCATCTGTTGTGTCTCAAACATCCTGTTCTGAATATGGCACCACTTCTTTAAAAAACAGTTTATGCCACCTCAGCTTCAGTAGGCTAATTGAACCAAACATGTTCAAAGAAGCAAACTCTAAGAATAAATTCCCAAATGTCAGTGCTGTCTAGGAGGAATGAAGAAACATATGGGATCACAGCCATTCTTCAAATTATTCATGCCAAGGTGTCTGAGGGGGCTGGGCTCCAGAGAACAGCTTTATGCCTTCCAGAAAAGTCCTATGGTCATGTAATTCTAATTGTAACCTTGAAAAAAAAGATTGCACATTTAAAAAGTCATTGCAAAAAAAGATTCTTAACACAGAGGGCCATTATGTTATATTCCATTTGCAGTATAAAACAATGTCATAGCCTTAAAATTGGGCAAGAAACGTCCTTTATTGTAAGAACATCCTTTGCATGTGAACATAATGAAAGCCATCCACCCTGTACACCATCTTTGGGGAGATCAGGCTGGTATCTTCTCTAGAAAGGACAATAGGGGTCTTTGAAAAACTATGGCATGCATCTTACTTACAAAAGTGAACAAATGTCTCTTATGCTAGAAAGAAATAGATCAAAGTGGCTCAGATGTGTAAACCAGAGGCAGTTAAAAGAGAGTTTTTTGTTTAAAGGATATGGGCCAAAAAGAAAACAGACACTCAGGAAGTTAAAGAAATCAGCTCAGCTCAGATCAGGAAAGAAAGAACAGCCTAAAATAGCCTGTGCAACTGTAGGCCAGAATCTGCATCATGAGCTAGGAGGATGGGAGAAAGGCTAGGAAAGGGGTTGGGGGCCAGGCTTGAGTGCCAGCCGCATGGTAGGCTCTACATCAGCTCTTTGGCATAGGTAATCACTTAATCCTCAAAAATTTCAAGATAGGTATTATTTATCCTCACATTATAGATGGTGAAACTAACACTCAGAGATGTCAATAATTTGCCTAAGGTCACACAACCAGTTAAGTGTTAGAACCAGAATTCAAGTTCAGAACTATTTGGCTCCAAACACCTATTCCCATAGGCTGGCTTCAGTGAAACTGGGTAGTAAGCAGTCCAAATCCCAATATCCAAAGGGACAGTGGTGAGCTTGATTCCAGTGTGGCTGTTATTTATACCTTGGAGTGAAACATGGGAGAAAGCTCTAGATAGTACAGTATTTTTAGTCAGATGGGTGAAACAGGCAGAGAGGGGTAGAAGGACAAATAGAGGAGACCCCCTAACTGAATAGAGGCAGCATCTTGGCCAATGGCTAGGGGTGAACCTGGAGATGAGCCTAGCTTCAGGGAGAGGGGCTGGTATGGCCATAGTCAGAGAACCACCAGTCCTCACTGGCAACTAAAATTCAAACCCTAACTGGAAGCCGAGCCCCATCATATGGAGTAGGCACCAGGGGAGGGACATGGGATGGAAGCTATGGCTCACTAGGCTACAAGCCTCTAGTACTCATTCCAGAGTCACTGCAACATGGGCAGCAGGACCACATCTGGTGGGTACATACCTCTTAGGTCCTAAGACCATCTCAGCCTCTGAGTAGAGTTAAACCTACAGGTTAAATGTCTTCAGCACTGGTACCCAAGCATGATTTCTAGTAGAGGAGACAAATAATGAGCAAGAAAACCAATAAACAAGTAAACTATTCAAAAGTCAAAAAAAGATCTAAGAAAATAAAAAGCCTGAGACCAGACAAAAAAGTTAAGAGGAGGGGGATACATTTTAGATTAAATGCTCAGAAGAAGTCTCTCTGTAGATGTCACATTTAAGCTGCAGATCAGGAGATGGAAAGAAGCTAAGCCTGACAGGGTAGAAGGAAGAGCAGTCCACGCAAAGGGAACAGCTCTTGTACCAGGCCTCAGGTGAGAAAAATGGGGGACCTTAGAGAAACCATAAGAAAGTGGGGCTGGAGCAGAGTGGTAAGTGGGAGAAGGTTGCAAAGTGATGTTGAACATAAATAAATGCAATTGCATTCAGTTTGTAGACCAAGGCAAGGAGTTCAAACTTTTCCTTGCAGAGTATAAAGGGGAACCACTGAGGCATTTATAGGTGGGATGTGGCATGATTGCTTTGTGTCAGGAAAGAGCAGGAGAGGAAACCATGAGCCCAGCAAGAAAGCTGTTGCCACAATCTAGGCAAGAGGTGAGAGGATGCTGCAATTAATGAACAGTGGAGAAAGGATGGGGATAAGGTGGAGGTGAGCTGGGAGATAAAATCAATGGAGACTCATTGATGGAGTGGATGTGGAAAGTAAGAACAGAGGAGGAATCAGGACTAACTTTTCTGTTCCTGACGTCAGCAACTGGGTGAATGGTACTACTGCCTGAGATGGAGAAGATCTGTCAGTGAAAGGCAGGTTCCAGGAGAGAAATCAAGAGTTGTGCTGTGGACATTTTCAAGTTGGTATATCCAAAGTGCAGACATCAGAAAGGCTATTTGACGTGTTGAGTCTGGAGTTCACAGGAGAGATTTTAGTTCCTGAGAGCCTATGGAGATATCCCAACCAAGGGAATTCTACAGAGATTTTCTCTAAAGGCGTCTACTTGGCCTTTATTTTTACCTCACCAGTTCCACAATTATGCACATGCATTGCAGAGCGTGCTATTCTATATCCTTCCCATCTTTGTCAAGTAAAGAGTTTGAAAGAAAAAAAGAGGGATAATGAGATAAGAACCACAGCAAAAAAATTAAACCCTCACAGTACTATTCACATAAGGAAAACACTAGAAAAAAAAATCTATACATAGTAGGGATCAGGCTTAAATAAGTTATTACACATTCCTTAAAGGAAATATAAGTCAGCCACTGGAAATTGATAACTATAAATCTATATTTATTTTCTGGTATGAAAGATATTCAAGTTATATGGAAAAAGTATTTTATAAAACAACAAATGCTATATAATCATATCATTTATTTGTTAGAGAGAGATAAATTAATAACCATACTGGTATGATCCCTGCCTCCTGAAAAAAAACCTTGAGAAATATATGTACATCAAAGCTTAAATAGTGGTTACTGTGGGTGAGGGAATTCTCAGTGAATTTTACTTTCTTTTTCATATTTTAATGCATTACCAGGTTATTTTTACAGTGAACTATATGGCTATGCTTTTACATCTGTCTTTATAAAAACAAAAACAAAAACAACCATTTTCACTTAGGAAGAACCAAACAACAGTCTGGAAATTTCAGGTGGAAGCCAGAAAGAGCCAGGCTGGCGGCCAGCTGCTCTGCCACTGCCATGATCAAAACAGTTTGTGTTTATTCATTTCAATTCAATTCAACAAACACAGCTCGTGCACCTTTTCTGGGCCAGATTCTAGTTAGATGATAAGGAAGCACATAGATGAACCCATCTTATTCCCAGACCTCAATAAACTCACAAGAAAGTAATCTGGCTTTGATACACATTTATAGAAGATTATATTACTTTGCTAGAGCTGCCATAATAAAATGTCACAGATTGAGTGACTTAAATAACAGAAGTTTATTGGCTCATAATTCTCCAAGATCAAGGGGTCAGTCAGCAGGCTGGGTTGCTTCTGAGGCCTCTCTACTTGGCTTGCAGGTGGCCACCCTCCTGTTGTATCTTCACATGGTCTTTCCTCTATGTGAATCCATCCCTGGTGTTTCTGTGGAGATACCCGTCAGAGTGTATTAGGGCCCACCTTTAAAAACCTCATTTTAACTTCATCACCTTTTTAAAGGCCTCATCTCTAAAAACAGTCATAGGTGTTGGATATTATAACTTTCACATATGAATTTTGAAGGGACACAATTCAGACCATAACAAGATCCACAAAATTAAAATTTCAGTGGTAAGATTCCTATTTATTGTGTGACTTACTATTGATACCTCTTAAATTTGCTGTGTAAAATATGAACCAGATATTCAGAAATATCTTACAAAACACTTAAGAAGAATAATCATATAAAGAAAAACACTTAATAAGAATAATCATATAAAGAAAAGTATCTTCTTATAAAATGATTAGATACCACAATGACATGTTCACTATTATGCATCACATTCAAAATACAGATAAACTGACCAAAATGAAGTGAAGAAATCATGATATTTTCATTTTGGTACCTATGCAACCTAGAAAAGAATATTTGAAATAAAGTTTCCAGAGAGTGAGATTATATTTATTAACATAATAGAGCATTATAATCTATTAATAACTTCTCTAATCACTTTGTCTTATGCATAATGAGGTAAATAGGGCTCGAATAAAATCAGGGATTAAAAAGCTAGAGTGAGGGGCACCTTGGTGGCTCAGTGATTGAGCATCTGTCTTTGGCTCAGGGCGTGATCCCGGGGTTCTGGGATCGAGTCCCACATCAGGCTCCCTGCAGGGAGCCTGCCTCTCCCTCTGCCTATGTCTGCCTCTTCCTGTGTTTCTCACTAATAAATAAATAAAACCTTTTTTTAAAAAAAAGCTGGAATCATCTACAAAATTTTAAAAAATTGTATGTCATCTTCAAAAATTCTCATTTTGTTCAAGAATACTCAAAATCCATTCTCCCTTAAACTGTATTCCAAAAAATAAAAAAATAAAAAATTAATAAACTGTATTCCATACGGAAGAAAACAGAAAGCACTGCCTAATTAGAGAAAAGGTGGCTTCCCAAGGGATTTAATTGAGCAAACACCTAACATAAGGTAGCTGCCCGTGGTAACAAAAATCAAGTAAAGGACTCTATTCTAAATTGCAAACAGGCTTATTGCTTCTCAGCAATATTCAACATAATGCTAGCAATATGTCTTCTTTAGCACACTCAGAAAAATAATAATTAATTAATGCAAAAATATCCCCTTCCTATCTTGCCTTCATTCTCTTTTTCCAAGATTCTATCTGTAAAACAGGAAAAGAGCCAGTAGGACTGCCAAACAAATAGCACTTACCACCACAGTGGCAGGTGTAGGGAAATATTCAGTAGATGTATAGTAGACATTTGTTTGCTCCCTCTCTGAAATGTATTCCTCTGTAACACCAAAGTTCCTCTGATAGTCTCCAACTCCCAGTCTCTTGTCATATGGTATAGATGGCCTTGATCCTAATACACTACCAATTCCAGGAGAGGAGTTTATTTGGTTTATGTCAATCAGCATCCCATATCTACTTTGTCCACAGTGATTGGTTTAAATATGAACATATTACTTAGAACCAGAGATGTGAAAAGATCGAACACTCCTGGGAAGTAGAATCTTTCTCTCTCTCTCCTAGTTGGTGGATTATAAAGCCTAGAATTAAAGAAGCCATTCTGGTACCTAAAAGGCAGAGCCTGGAGCTATCATGAGTTAATAGAGTTTCTAATTGGACCCCACACATGCATCCTTAGCTTCTAGATTTGATTATCTGTTAGGGTGACATACCATTCCCTTGATTGTTTAAGCTAGTGTGAATTATGTTTTCTGTCACTTGTGATCAAAAGATTTCTTATGCAGTGAAAACATTGAATGAAGAAGTGATAAACCAGCCATAAAAGGGAAAGATTGCTACAAGTGTACTCTATATTCATATACTGTGAACAAGCTTACAGTATGTCATATAAAGACAAGGAAGGAAAAGCCCCCCATTTCCTCCACAAGGTAAAATTAAGGTAAATCTATCCAAAGATTCTAATACCAAGTCTTCATATAGATTTTCAATTTTCAATCAACCTATAGATGATCACTTTATAAATTCCCAGTAGAAAATATCCAATCTCAGGATAACTTGACAAGATTTGGAGAATTGGCCACACATCTCATAATTGTCAAGGATAAAGAGTTTGAAAGTAATGTAACTAAATAACAGAGTTTCCTTCAAAGGTATGATAACTTTAAAAAGAGGATAAAAGGGGATCCCTGGGTGGCGCAGCGGTTTGGCGCCTGCCTTTGGCCCAGGGCGCGATCCTGGAGACCCGGGATCGAATCCCACGTCGGGCTCCCAGTGCATGGAGCCTGCTTCTCCCTCTGCCTGTGTCTCTGCCTCTCTCTCTCTCTGTGACTATCATAAATAAATAAATTTAAAAAAAAATAAAAAAATAAAAAGAGGATAAAAATAGAAACGTGTGAAGAAGCTCATGTCAAGCAGTGACTCTTGGAATCTGGGAGTCTTGTGCCAATGATCTGGGAAGAAAGCAACCTGTTCCTATTGTTTCCTGCTTCTGACCCCAAATAGTTCTGGAAATCTTCACTCAGTCACTGTTAGTGGTGGTGATTTCAGTGACACCTTATATTACCTGTTCCAGTTACTGTGTTCCAGTACTAAAATCAATTCTAGTTATAATGATAGCATAACAAATTATTTCAAAATGTAGTGGCTCAAATTGACATCTAGTTTATGAATTTGAAATCTGAACAGGCGTTGGTAAAGACAACTCATCTCCACTTTATTGGGTATTGGCTGGGACAACTTGAAGGATGGGGATTGGAATCATCTGAAAGCTTGCTCATTCACTTGCCTACTGTTTAATGCTGGCCTTGGCTGAGACCTCAGGTGAAGATGTTGGCCAGAACACCTATACATAGCCCAGCTTCCTCACAACACGGTCATTGTTTTCCAAGAGCAAGTATCCTGAAAGGGAGGGAGAAAGGGAAGGAGAAAGAGAAAGAACACCTGTTATGGTCCCTTACTCAAATTCTTTCAGTGTTCCTTCCAGAAGACACATTCCAGTTTTTAATCTTACATCAGAGGCAGTTAGGTGAATATAAAGAAGCAGTGGAAGCCTCTGTGAATGATAAAGCCAAATCATCTGTTAATTTATTATAACATTATAATTGATTTTTAACATTATCAGAATGGAGGAGAATGGAACCTTCTACTAAGCTATAATACATAATCAGTTTTATAAAGATTTTGTCACTGATTATGCTGGGAAAAGGAAGACATGTTATGAAAAGTGAGAAAACTGACAAACCCCTAGGTCTTTAATTTATCCCATAAACCTGCATTATGATTGTCCCTGATTGACAATAGCATTAAAACCTAAAAATAAAACATTCTGTAAATACTATCAGCCTTTGTACATGAACATTATAATGTTTATTTTAGTATGAAAGATATGTGGTCATTGAGATCTATTGATATTAACCTAGATACCCCAGGAAGACTGAAATTTTCTTTTGAGTTGATTCCATGTGTCATTCCTGCATTCTATGTTTGGTAAACAAAAGAGCTCTCATAATAGCTTTGAATCAAGTAAAATATGGACAGCATCAAGAAATAATTATTTCTATTCACTTTCTTCTATATGGATAAAGGAGGAGGAAATCTTCATGTTTCCTGATGGCCTTACGCAAAAGATTATTCAAACATAAAGGCCATCTTACTAATCTTATTACAAATTTGAGGTTTGGTTTTGAGAAAGGCAAAATCAGACTTGTCAGAAAAGATAAGAGCATAGAAGTCATTAATATCCAAAGACAAGAAATAGTTACATACAATATTTTTAAATAAATAATCATAACTATTAATATTTTTAACTTCAAAAAATAAGTAATCCTCTTTTCAAGGTAATTCAAGAGTATTCAAAAAGCAGAGTCAGAACAACTTTTAATAAAAGACATCTCTGTTATCTGGACAGAAAATAACTTTGCTATGTAAGAGAAAGAAAAAACCTCCAAATACTGATTTTACTCTTTATGAATTTAACCCATGTGACAATTTGCTTTTGTTTTTCTTTATGGCTGAATACATACAATTTGCCAAAACTTTCAACACTTTTCTCATGGCTTTTCAAATCATTAGTTGTTGGCATTATATATTTATGACGTCAAATTAGCTTTATCAAGACCAGTATTCTTTAGGAAAACAATGGCAAAATTCCATAAGAAAATACTAGCAAATGAAATTCAGCAAATATGAAAGGAAAATACTGCATGACCAAGTGAAATTTACTCTAGGAATGTTAAATTTATTTTAACATTCAAAATCAACTGATGCAATTCATCATGCTAAAAGAATAAAGGAGGAAAACAATATGGTCATTTAAACTGATGGAGAAAAGAGCATTTAACAAAATTCAACATCCATGTATGTAATAAATAAGAGTAATTTATGAAAGTAGAAACATAAAGGAAAATTTTAACTTAATGAGGGGAATCTAAGACACCTAACATTATATATCATTGTGAAATATGGAATACTTCCAAGATTAAGAACAAGACAAGAATGTCCACTCTTACCACATCTAGTCAACATTTTATGAGGTTCTAGCCAGAACAAAAAAGGCATAAATAGTAAATACAAATCATAAAGTTTGGGAAGAAGGAAGCAAAACAGTCTCTATTCACAGATTATGACTGCTTAGGTTAGAAAATCCCTAGACCCTAAATGAATTCAGTAAGGCTTCTGGGTAGAAAGTCAATGTACAAAAATAAGATGAATATATTTTAGCAGAAAACCATTAGAAAAAAAATTTTTAGTAGCCCTTTCAATAGCATCAAAAAATTAACAATTAGAAGTGTATTCAATGAAAGACATAGGAGATAACTACAAAGAGAATTTAAAATAGTGCTGGTATTGGAATGTCTGGGTGGCTCAGTTAGTTAAGCCATGGACTCTTTGACTCAGGTCATGATCTCAAGGTCATGAGATTGAGCCCCCTGTAGGACTCCATGCTTAGCACGGAGTTTGCTGGAGATTCTCTCTCTTCCCTCTGCCCCTCTTTCTGCTCGTGCTCTAAATAAATACATACATAAAATCTAAAAAAAAAAATAATAATGCTAAGATTAAAGAAGATCTAAATAAATACAGCAATACATCAAGCTCATGTATTGGAAAAAATCAGAAATAATGTTGTTAGGATATCAATCATATCTAAACTGATCTAGCAATTCAATACTCATCAATATATAATTCTCATCAGAGAATAATACTCATCAGATTATAATTTCAATTATAATCCCAGCAGGTGTTTGTGGACACTGATGAGTTTTTCCTAAAATATATGTGATAAAAAATAAAATAAAATAAAATAAAATAAAATATATGTGGGGAACCCTGGCTGGTTTAGCACCTGCCTTTGGCCCAGGGCACAATCCCGGAGTTCCAGGATCAAGTCCCGCATCAGGCTCCTGGCATGGAGCCTGCTCCTCCCTCCTCCTGTGTCTCTGCCTCTCTCTCTCTCTGTCTATCATAAATAAATAAATAAATAAATAAATAAATAAATCTTTAAAAAATAATAAAATAAAATATATGTGATAAAGTGAAAGCCCTTAGCTTTATCATATTATAACTTCTTCTCATCAAAAAGATACTATCAAGTATGTTAACTGGAATTAAAATAAAACTTTAAAATAAGATACTATCAGCACACCTTAGTGGCTCAGTTGGTTAAGCATCTGACTCATGATTTCAGTGCAGGTCATGATCTCAGGGTCATGAGATTAGGCCCCGTGAGCACAGTCTGTTTGTCTCTTTCCCTCTGCTCCTTCCTCAACTTGAGTTCTCTCTCTCTCTCAAATAAATAAATCTTTTTTTTTTTTTAAGTTTCAGTTTATTTTATTTATGATAGTCACACACAGAGAGAGAGAGAGAGAGAGGCAGAGACATAGGCAGAGGGAGAAGCAGGCTCCATGCACCAGGAGCCCGACGTGGGATTCGATCCTGGGTCTCCAGGATCGCGCCCTGGGCCAAAGGCAGGCGCCAAACCGCTGCGCCACCCAGGGATCCCTCAAATAAATAAATCTTAAAAAATAAAATACTATCGGAGACCCCTGGGTGACTCAGCGGTTTAGCACCTGCCTTTGGCCTGGGACGTGATCCTGGAGTCCCAGGATCCAGTTCCACATCGGGCTCCCTGCAGGGCGCCTGCTTCTCCCTTTACCTGTGTCTCTGCCTCTCTTTCTCTTTCTGTGTGTGTCTCTCATGAATAAATAAATAAAATCTTTAAATAAATAAATAAATAAATAAATAAATAAATAAATAAATAAATAAAATACTAACAAGAAAGTGAATAGACAAGCCATATACCAGAAAACAATATTTGTAATACCTATTTCTGACAAAAAAAACTTGTATCCAGAGTAATATAGAGCTTCTAAATTCAATAAAAATATATAACTTTTAAAATATATGAATTTGAGGAACATTCCATAATGTTAAACAGATCATTTCACCAAGAAATCATAGCAACCCTAGATGTGTGGATGCACTGCATGAATCCGGATTAGAATGAAGAAAACATAGCTATAAAGATCAATATTGGACAACTGGTTAAATTTTAATATAAACATGGATGAACCTTGAAAACAGAAAACATTATGCTCAGTGATGAAGCCAGTCACATATTATTCCATTTATGTGACATATCCAAATCAGGCAAATCTGCAGACTGAGAAAAGATGAGGGCTCACTCGGGGTTAGAGTCAATGATACGGTACAGGGTGCAGCTAAAGTATAAGAGGTTTCTTTTTGAGGTGATGGAATGTTCTCAAATTGTCCTGATGGGCATATCTATCTGTGAATATTTTTGAACTCTTGATTTTTTCCTTTTAAAAATGATGGATTATGGATTATATGGTGTGTGAATTTTATTCTCGATGAATACGTCATTTTAAAAAATCAATGGTCCTGGGATGCCTGGGTGGCTCAGTGGATGAGCATCTGCCTTTGGCTCAGGTCATGATCCCGGGGTCCCGAGGTTGAGCCCCGAATAAAGCTCCTTGCGGGGAGCCTGCTCCTCCTTATGCCTATGTCTCTACTTCTGTGTCTCTCATGAATAAATAAATAAAATCCTTTTTAAAAATCAGTGGTCCTTTATGTATGCCCTCTTTCTTATACATACCGTGTAGGTATTCATCATTGTCTCAGGTCTTATTCCCTGGAGGCAGAGCCAGGGTCTCAGATTCTAGTGCACATTGTGTATTGAGGAAGTACTCCTCAGGAAAACTTTTAAGGAAGTAAGGACTGTAGTTCTGGAGAAGAGAGTCAAGCCAGATCTTAAATTGCTCCTGCAGAACTGTCCCTACCTTGTATCAAGAAGGATGGTCTTACGGACCCACATTAATTGGTCTGAGGGTGCAGCTTCCCCCAGCCTTGGAGTTGTAACCTTTTTGACAAGCAGGTTCCCATTAGCTGGGAGCTGTTATCTAGCTGGTAAAATGGAGCAGCTGTGAATCATTAGCAACCAAAATACAGCAGCTGGGGGACAGATGCATTGGTCTAGTAAAGGGAGTCTGGGCAGGGCATCAACCAAATCTACTAGGTGCCCCAAAGGAGTCCTTGTCGAGAATGGCAAATATTTAGCTAAAATAGTTCATTATGATACTGTTTGTAATAACAATTAATTGCCCAGCAATTTAGAAGGCATATGTTTTGTTCATACAGAAGGATGCTATTAGCCATTAAAGATGGTAGAAGGCCATTTAGAGAAATGGAAATAAATTAGAGAAATATTATAAGGTTAGCAGGCTACAAAAGTATGAACAATATAATCCCATTTTTATAAACGTAGCAGTACATATATTTGGCATGCCTCCCTATCCCCTTTTGGATGGGATGTACATAAAAATTTAAATATTGGTTATTGCTCGGGAGCAGGATTATAGCTATTTTTATTTTCTATCTTGTATCTGTTTATTCTGTACTATTTTTTATAAAGAAGCAATTTCAAGAATTATATACCAACAAATTAATTCTCAAATTTAAACTGAAATTGTGTGACCAAACACTAATACTGTGAGATTAAAGAGTTAAGATTCCAGCAATAAATTTGGTTCTTGGAGAAGTTACCATCCCAGTATATTGTCTTCCACTTTATACATTTGGGTGTTTCTTTTTAAAATTTTTTTATTCAAGTATAAATAACATACAGTGTTGTATTAGTTTCAGGCATACAATTTAGTGATTCAACAATTCTATACATCACCCAGTGCTCCTCGCAACAAGGGCACTCTTTAATCCCCATAGCCTATCTCACCCATCCCCTATCCCACCTCCCCTCTGGCAACCACCAGTTTGTTCTCTGTATTTGAGTGCGTTTCTTTATTTGTCTCTTTTTCAGTTTGTTCATTTGTTTTGTTTCTTTAATTCCACAAATGCGTGAAGTCATATGGTATTTGTCTTTCTCTGACTTATTTCACTTAGCATTACTTCTTCTAGGTCCATCCATGTTCTCACAAATAGCAAGATTTCCTTCTTCTTATAGCTGAGTAATATCCCATTGTATATATATCACATATTCTTCATCCATCCATCAATGGACTCCTGAGTTGCTTTCATATCTTGGTAATTGCAAATAATGCTGAAAAAACAAAGGGGTACACATACCTTTTTGAGCCTCCAAACTGTTTTCTGCAGTGGCTGAACCAATTTGCATTCCCACCAACAGTGGTGCACAAGTGTTCCTTTTCTCTCCACATTCTCACCAACATTTGCTGTTTCTTGTGTTTTTTAGTTTCTCCATTCTGACAGGTGTTACACATTCAGTTTTGTCATTACACATAAAGCTGGTCAGATTAGTGGTCACTGACTAACAAGAGATGAAACTACCAATCAAATATCCCATGTACTGATTTTCAGTGACCATCACATTCCAGCAGCCATTCCATTCATAACTTTTTGTTTTAAGATTGTATTTATTTATTCATGAGAGACACAGAGAGAGAGGCAGAGACACAGGCAGAGGGAGAAGCAGGCTCCATGCAGGGAGCCCGATGTGGGACTTGATCCTGGGTCTGCAGGATCACGCCCTGGGCCAAAGGCGGCACTAAACTGCTGAGCCACCGGGGCTGCCCCATTCCATTCATAACTTATTCACAGCCTTGTGTACCCAAAGTCAGGTTCCTGAAAAGACATGTAAGTTTATTGAAAGTTGATTGGGTAGTATACAAATCAGATGGTCTGGACAAATATTTCATCCAAGTTTTAGGCTGAGTCTTGATGAACCACAGTAGACCCCCCAGGACCTCCCCTACTCACCACCCCTGCTGAGAGTCAGTCCAGCAGCCCCGGCCACAACTGATAGGATGAAGAATGTGCACCTGACTCAGTAGCAGCATCCACACACTGGTCAGGGACTTTGGTGTGACTTGGAGCAAAAAGGAGATAGAATTCAAGTTGGCTCTCTTGGAAATTTTCATTAGGTATTACTAAGATAAGAGGTGGCTAGTGAGGAGAAACAGGAACCAAGCCATGCTATCTTGTCAGGGCCATGATAGGTCATGGAAATCAAATATTATGAGGCAAAAATCCTACAGAGAGAACCAAGAGATACAAGCAAAGAGACCATGGCAGCCCACAATGAGGCAGAGTCTTTAAAGTGGCCTCAATTCTTGTCTACTTTCTTTTTTCAGCTCTCAGGTATCTTCATGATAAACTGGGGTGAGCAGAATCCCGGGTGAACTCTGGTTTCCTATATCAAAAACACTTCACTTCACATGCACTACCCCTGATTCACCACCCAGTAACAGGAAGCTGGCCATATGTAGTGTCTCTTGGAATCAATGTGGATTAATTCTCCCAAGGGAAGGGGCCAGACTGTGCTACTTCAGTGTGTTTCTTTGAATAATAATGATCTTCCCATTCTCCTGAGGGCAGAAGACTCATCTGGGTTTGCACATCAGTGTACACCCAGCACAGCATCAGCACCTAGATCCTCTCAGTAAACATATTTTGAATGGAGGAATCAACAAATTAGTTTAAAATATCTCATTTACTTAATTTCCACAGCAGCTGTGTGAGATATTTCTCCCATAATCATAGCTTATTGGAATGCAATTGTCTTTTAGCCCATGTAATATTATACGTTTTTAAGTTTCATCTGAACCATTAAAATCAAGAGCAAGAATAATAGCTAACTTTTAGTATCTCAATTAGTCCCTATAGTCATAGAAAGAGAACAAAAAAATCCCTTGCTTATCTACAATGTGCTAAGCTCTTTTTGTTATTCTAATTTAATATTCCCATCAACCATATGAAATAATATTATACTCTCATTGTACAGAAAAAAACCTAAGGCACAGAGGAATTACATAACTAGAAAAACATGAAGCCAGGATTCAAACATAGGTCAAATTTAAAAATCAATTCTTTTCACTTATCATCTCGTGATGTTTACAAGGATCTTAGAGATCATCCAATTCACTCTTTAATTTTACACATGGGAAAATAGTAAGAGCTAAAGTATAACTTCTGATTCCTAACTCTTTGACAGTTGTGAAGACATGGATACCATTGTTCTCTGATGAAGATACATGAGCACAAAAAAAAAAAAAAAAAAAAAAAGCTAAGGCCAGGATAATTCCTTATTGGAGTCACTGCAAGTCTTGAAGTCCTTACCCAGATATTAGTATTACTGATTCCAATTTGCTGTTATAGTTGTTACATTTGACCATAGGAGAAAAATAACTTAAGCCTCATTATCTACTTTAATTTTTCTTATGCTACACATGGATGGACAGATGGATGCATCGATCAATCCATTGATCAATGGATCTATGGATCAATATATCTACCTATCTATATACATTTACAATTTACCTTGCATAAGAAGTTACTATACTTTATGTAATCAGTTCCTCTCATTCAAGCAAAGGTAGGTATTTAAATAATTTTATAGAGCCACATATTGTCCAGTTTATTTTATCCATATACCATCTTACTAAGGTAGAGGCATAAAAAAACAAAAACAAAAACAAAAAACAAAAAACAAAAAAAAAAAAAAAACCTCCATTTCTCAAGTCTCTGTTTGCCTGGGGACCAAAATCCTCTTCTGTGTACAATCTGAGTCAGCATGAAAAGTGACCCAATTCTGCCATTGTTCAGCACTGAAGATTCCTATTCCTTCCAAGAGAAAGGAAATGTGGACCACTGCCAGTACTGGGCCCTGGGTGCCACTTTCTAAAGCTGTCTATAACTACAGACCACTGGTTTCATCTCGTGCTAATTATATTAACTTTATGTACTTTAGGTCACATTGGGATTAAAAGTCACACCAGCAGGGCAGCACTGAATTTCATGGTAACTTAGGGTTTTCTAAATTCACTTTGCATTTATAAGCAGTGATAGTCTTGCACTAGATGTCAGCGGAGGGAAACACCCCAAGGTGAGATCTCTGTTTCCAACGTCATGGGAGAGGATCATGTCCACGCTGGCTAAGTGTACTGGCAAAGGCTAGACCATGTCCATGCGTGGATTCTGTAGCAGTGGACACTAGACATATGAGATACCTCAAATCTAGAACCTCTATAAATACACACACATACACACACACACGCACGCACACACTAGACTGATACACACTGAAGTAATTTACTATAGTTTGATAATTTCTTTGATAATTTCATTCTCACCACTCCCTGGTATGGAGAAAGATCATAAACTTCAGAGCCTGACACGTACATTCAAATTGAAGTTCTGTCATATACTACTTTGTTTACTACTCTCCTTGAGACAACTTGCTACAATTCCCTTTTCTTTGTGTTTTTCATCTGTACAAAAGGGACAATAATGCATTCCTCATACTATTTCTCTACAGATTAAGTTAGATAATGTAGGTAATGCACCTAGCATAGCACCTAGCAAAGAATACTAGGCTCCTTCGTCTAAGAAGAATGGAAGGCACTTTAAGTTTACAACGATTTGGCTTCACAAAGGTAACTGGGCCACCAACTCGTATTTGAAATGATGTTAAAGAACATATAGAGGCAAGAATATGTAACAAGTGCCTGGAGACTCACATAGAATATTTAGGGATTCAGGATAAGGTGATCTAAGGTTGAAATAATCCTTGGCTCTCATCCTACGAAAATGAATTGTAAGTTTCAATGTGAGCTATGTCTTTCCTAGGAAATTATCTCTTTGAGACATTTTGCTGTAAGGCATGGATTTAAAACATTCATATTCTACCAACTTCAAACTTGTAATATAAAGATTTGTTAAGTTCAAACTGGAATACATGGAATTTCTCTGTAAACACTTCGTACAGGTAGATCAAAGAGAGAAGCTGTTACACAAAGTTACAATATTGAAGAAAGAGGAAAACTATGAAGGGGTGTGAAGGTGCCATGCATTACCTCATTTTCCAGTTAATTATGACATTCTTTAGAGATTCATGTGACTATTAGGCCAGGCAGTGTGTCTAGGATTCTGTGAGTCTTGCTGTGTTCAGGTTTGGAGTGACTTAAACTATGTCAGATAGAACCTGTATCATTTTTTAAAAGCATTGTTATGAGTTCTAGAGGTTCACAAACCTAAATCATAGCAACAGAATTCATGGAACAAGCTTCTTGTTTGAACTTAGGTGAGGTCAATTGAACACAATAAAGCAACTGGTACTTGTATAGACATCTTTGAAAGGCCATTTGTCCTGCAAACAAATTCATGGAGTGAAGTAAATTTAACCATGTAGGCAGACGACTGACTCTCTTAAGTCTTTGGTGTGCTTTCTTTATACAGTGACCACAGAAAAGAGCAAATATGCTATATGAGGGAACACTTGAATCACACACATTGTGAATGCAGAACCCAGGGATGTGATAAAATAATAGTTTGCCACACTCTCCGTGGACCTAAGGTCTAAAGCCCAAATTGGAGTTTTGATGACAAATCAATCAACTAGATTAGATAAATCTCATAAAAGTAAACAAGCTGTTGGCATGAATTGCTGGTGCTTATGAAGAAAAATATTCTCATAGATCTGTATAAACTAAAGGACTGATCTAACAAGGATGGGTTGTGGGATGCATAGGGTAGTGTCAAAGTTTCCCTGAGACCCTTCACTCATGGGATATACCTCTGAGAAATGAAAAAGAATCTAACTGTAGGAGCTTAAGATAGAAATAAGGACTTTTACCGCTGTGTATTTTGATACGAAGATTCCGTTGAGTCTAGGCAGAAATGCCTAAAACTCCAAGTATTCAGCAAATGAATGAAAGGAACATGTTTCTCAAATGATAGTAATTATTATCTTATGACGAATAATTAGAACTAATAACTGTATTTTGCATCATGCTTTAAAAGCTACTTTCACATTCATAATCTCTTAATCCTTCTAAAAACTCCATGCATTAAGTGTATTCTTCCCATTATACAGATAAAGAAATGGAAACACAAGACATTAATTAACCTGACCAAGACAACACAGCTATGGCCCAGCTAACAAAGAGTGTTATTTTTCCTAGTCTCACAGGTTCACTTGAATGGCATTGATATGGCATAGGTAATAATCTCAATTTAAAGTATCCTAGGATAAAAATAAAATCACCAATATAAATTTAAAAAGTATAATGGAAGTACAGGGGTCATCAATTCTTTGGAGAAATGTGGCCATGGAAGGTCAGCACAGAACAATTATTATTACTCATTAAGAGAAAATAATCATTCTCTGGAGATATTTAATTTGCTATAATATTACTAAAGCTTTAGAAAACTCGAAGAATTGTTTACAGTGTAGAGACAATGCGGATTACATAGAACCAAAGAAACACTGGGGAATGTACTTGTCTTGGTTGTACAGCCTTTTTTTTTTTTAATTCATTGTGTTTGTGTGGCCCAGTAATTACATTTTGAAGTTTCACAGCATGGAGAAGCTGATGTAGCAAGTAAGCCAATTTGAATAGGTTTTTCATTGTTTCTTGTAAAGACATGATTTGCGGTTGCAATGTTTCCTTTCACCGGATGCCTTCAGATGATCAAGTCCTCCCTTCAAGAAAGGAAAGGAAATCAACCAAACAGCCAACATTGCTCACCTCTGCCACATTCAAGACAGCTTATTTGCATGTTGCAGTGAAGTCTCTTATTAGCTCTTACTCTGTCTTGAATCCAGAATACTTTATTTTGATCTTACGATAAAAAGACATAATATCGCTACTGTATGATTTTGATAATGCACATTCTACAGAGTTTAGTGATAAGCCTGACACTGCCATTTTCTCAAATTATACTGTAGGACAATTTGCAACCATTTTTCAAATTATCCATTTAACAAGTGATAAAGTATCTCTCTCATGTACAGAATGAGCACCTAATGGAGTTTCTCCTTATCTGAATTCAAAGTCACCCTCCCTTCCTACCTAATCAGTGTAACCAAGGTTCCACAATACTGAGTAGACTCCTTCAGATTTGGAAGATCTTTTATAATATTAAACCCTCTAATAGGCTGAGTACCTTCTGAGCAGAATCAAAGATGTGAAAAAGAACATTCCCAAAGAGAGCTAGGGGAAAGGATGACACACACACACAGTGTTGGCTTTCTCACCCTTGAGCTGAGCCATGCCGATGCCCAGGAAGAAGTTAACAGAACTCAGAAGGCCAAAATCCATGAGAAACCCCTGTGAAGATGGAATTCACAACCTAGAGGTGACAAAAAAAAAAAAAAAAAAAATTGTGGCTGAGAGCAGAAGAGGACCAGGCACCATGGACAGAAAACAGACTAAGGGAAGCCATTTCCCCACTAATATGCTTTGTATCTTAAATTACAGGCCAACCTGTAATCAGCCAGCTGCAGCAGGGACCCAACAACCAGGATGGGCCACTCCCTTATCTCACCCCCATCCAACCAAGCTTGTGATGACAACAGTGGGAGGCATGTGTTTGGTAAGCACCAGGCCTGAGACAAAGTTATCAGGAGGCGCCCTATGGAGGGGGATAGATTGGTATGTGGCCAGGAAGAAGGGAACATCCATCTCTGTCAGGCAAGAGAGCTCAGGAAGTGCCACCTTGACCAGAAAACCAAGGAAATTCTTCTCTGCTGCTAGGCACCCATCTTTGCATTTGTCGTCCTCTTTTCAGTTTGCTAGTAACTCCTAATCCACCTGGAACTATCTCTCGACTTAATTCTTCCATCACCTCAGCGCAGAATAGATGATAGTTAAGAGCAGGAATAGATTATAAGGAAGGTAAAAGAGAAAGAAAGGAGAAAGAGGTGAGCCTTCTTCATGAGTCTTCTGGTCCCAGTTTTAGTACATCCTGAGGTATCATTATAGAAACCCAGTCCTCAGGGATCCCTGGGTGGCTCAGTGGTTTAGAGCCTGCCTTTGGCTCAGGGCATGATTCTGGGGCCCGGGATCCAGTCCCACGTCAGGCTCCCTGCATGGAGCCTGCTTCCCTCTGCCTGTGTCTCTGCCTCTCTCTCTCTCTCTCTCTCTCTCTCTCTCTCTGTGTGTGTCTTTTGAATAAATAAATAAAATCTTAAAAAAAAAGAAAAGAAAAGAAACCCAATCCTCTGACATTATTATAAAGTACCATGTATTACACACCTGTCATGTCAAACTCAATGCCACCCGCTTGACAAGTATTATGTAATTCAGTACAACAGTAACTCATAGGTGAGGAGTCAAACATTTTTAAAAAGTCTTAAAATGAGGGGAACCTGGGTGGCTCAGTGGTTGAGCATCCACCTTTGGCTCAGGTCATGATCCTGAGGTGCCGGGTTGAGTCCCACATTAGGTTCCCCATGGGGAGCCTGCTTCTCCCTCTGCCTATGTCTCTGCCTCTCTGTGTATCTTATGAATAAATAAAAAAAAATATTTTTAAAAAGTCTTAAAATATGTCCGTACTCATACGGATTTTATGTTGTCAGATCCAAAAGTCAAACCCAGGTCAGGGTGGCCCCAAAGATCATTCTCTAAGAATAATGATTTCTAAAATAATAATAATTTCTAAAATTCCCTTTGAAAATGCTTAACAAGCAGGCATCTGCAGCTGAGTGTAAGGCAGACACCCTTTGAGATTAGGAAGATGATTTCCAGCTACCATCCCCTGTGCAGCGGAAATGGGTCAGGGGCCCATTGTCCCAGGGGCTTCCCCCAATGGGAGGCAGGACTGAGACAGGGGAAGTGGGAGAGAAGCTGCTTTTCCCCCTTCTAGTCACACTTACTCTGTCTTTCCAGGTCTGTGTCAGAGAAAGAACACCACCTCTTTGCTTTGATTTGTACCCAAAACACCAGGCATGAATGTTGAATACCACGTACTGCATGACAAAAAAAAAAAAAAAAAAAAAAACTTGAACATTAGATATTCCCTAAAGACTTCATGCATCTCTGCTTCCCAAGTTCCCCTCTCTCTGGAATCCTCTGGAAACTCAATCACCTCTTTAATTTGCAGAACACTTTAGCCCTCTGCTCCCTGTGGCTTGGCTTGGGCAGATCATTGATGTTCTAAGATTCATTAATGTGCTTTGCTCAATAATGGAGCAGTTTCTCTGGTTTCCCTGATTTATATGTCCTGAGGAACAGGACAGAGGCCCATTTTCTTTTCTTCCTTTCCTTCTCCCCCATCAGCTCCCACACAGAGATTTCTCTCACCTTTGTAAATTATTCTATCCACATTAAAAGTCAGTTGCTGTTCACTGTAATTTCAGGTTTGTTTTTTTAAGTCTCTTACTAACACCTTAATTAATCATAACTTACTTATACTTCAGTTGCACAGAAAACACCTGTCTATTCAAAGGAGGTAGCAAAAAGGTGCTCTTACTAATTCTTCAGGGGCACTGGCAAGCCAAGACATTTCTTAAGTTGTAACATTTTAGAGGAAAAAGTATTATATTAATCCTTGATCGTGCCATTAATATATACTCTTGAGTTAATACTTTCCCACAAAATCTTTAGTGAAAACAGTTTAGTAACCAAGGGACTGGTCTATATCTCAACCACATGGGATGAGAGACAGTTCTAGAACTTCCAATTAGAGCATGGCAGGCAGTTGGATGGCCCCAGGATGTGAGGTATGTTTAGAAGTACGGCTGGACCCTGCCCAGACGCTCACTTGTAGGTTACAAAGAAAACCAGAGAAGGGAAATAAGCTCCTGTGAGAAAATGGGAAGAGCAGAGCATAAGGCCGGGGTGCCCTACTTCATCAACACAGGAAGAGCTAAGAACATTTCTACTATTATTTTTTAAGCATTTAAGTGGTTCCTAAAATGAAAAATCAATGTTTTACATAAGTTCAACCTTCGATGCTGTTGGAATTTTATATTTCTGACTTCTGCTTTCCTCCAAATGATGTTCTTGAAACATTTTCTGAAATCTCAGAGGTAAAAGATAAAGGCAAGCCAGGACCTCCAGCATTTGTTAAAATGTTTTGTCTAATCCACCCTAGTTTACTCTGCTCCACTGCAGGCCGATTTTAATCCTCATATGCAGTCCATTCTGACCCTCTGCCCACAAAGATAAGAGGAATAAAGCTTTTACAATAATGTAATATCATATCTGGAAAGGATTCCATAAATCCTCCTGTAAGATTGGTACGAAAAAATCCAATTTAGCAAAAGCTTTAAACACACACAGACCCACACACAATACAACATACCTCCAATCAATGAAGCTCATGATGAACTGGGGCCAGAGGGGAGATATAAATCTGTATTCTGCCCCCCCCCCCAAAAAAAGCACAACTTCACAGTGGAAGTCTTAATTCTGCAAGTCTTTAAAATAGACAATGAGTATTAAGATCTTTAGACTTTCTTTTTCCCCCTGTTGGTTCTGAATCTCAGACTTTCAAAATACAACTTTTTTGTCTTACCTTATGAATCTTCCAATTTTTTCCCAGCAAAAACGGCTAGCTTTGACAAACTCAATTTTGCTTTTTCTTCTCCTTCGCAAGTATATTATCATGATTTCAGACCAAATTCAAAAAATTTTTTCTAATTTTAAGCTTGCTGCTTTATGCTTATAGTATTATCCAGATTTAATGGAGAATTAACAAACAGACAAACACAAAAATCAGTCTAATGGTTTGCCAACCAACAGCAGTTATAGATAAAAGCAGTTTGCTTTCCCTGGGCAGATTTTGACCAACATATCACAATGACCTTATCCTATAAGGCAAAGTGATCGGCTTCCCTGAAAGCAGCCACCCAACTACCTACTCAGGCTATTAATGTCTTTTCATTACCTACATTTTTATTCTACTCTATGATTGCCCTGGCGGCCTTTGAGAGATCCAGGAAATGGGCTATAGCGGCATAGTCCTGTACACCGAAAGAGAAAGTGCTGGTGGCTGTATGTGCTGTGTGCACAATTAACAGGAGGACCTAGCTTTGTGTGAAAGCTGGAGAGTTGCAAAAAGAAAAGGTTTTAAACAAAATTCTCCCTTGTCTTTGGGGAGAGTGCTGCTTACTTATTCTATGGCAAAGTCTTTTATAATACCACATTTTATTTGGTGACGTAGTTAACCTTACTCTAATTTATGTGTTTTAAATCTGGATCTTTGGGATGCCTGGGTGGCTCAGCGGTTCAGCTAAGGGCGTGATCCCCAAGTCTCAGGATCGAGTTCCGCATTGGGCTCCCTGCATGGAGCCTCCCTCTCTCTCTGCCTATGTCTTTGTCTCTCTGTGTGTGTCTCTCCTGGGTAAATAAATAAAATCTTTTTTAAATATCTGGATCTTTATTTATTGGGTTCTTGGAGTGACTCATTTACTCACAGATTTGATTTTCAACCCATTCAGATGCCATTATGCACCATGGGCCACCAGTCCTTACCTCTTCTTTTGTACAAACTCACTTGCAGATTTACAAAAGCTTTGTCTGTGCTTTCATTCTTCACCCACCTTCCCTGGAATGCCTTCGCTTCCGACATTCTCTGACTTCAAAGCCCTCTGGCTTCACTGGCTTCACATTCTACCTTGCAATGTAGTTATTAGCTTGCATATCTCATTTCCTTCCCAGATGATCATCTCAAAGTTCAGAGCCAAGTCTGACTTCATTTTGTATCACCCAGAGCTTATACAATAGCCTTCTTAATAATTATTTGTTGAATTTGAACTAAGTGTTTTTCTCCTCAACATCCAAGCCTTCTCTGACATGAGTTTGAGCAAACTGAGTTACAGCACAGTCTCAATACCTTGTGTAGCACACAAGACTGACCATATACTTGCCCTGTATCAGCCCTACTTCTAAGCATGAATCTCTCCCATCACCTGAACTATGTGACAAACCCATACGTATTTTAAGCCACATTGGTTAAATAACAATGTACCATATTATTTTAAAAGAACAAATTATATAATCTTAAGCAGGTTACTAACTCTTGCTACAATATAAGTGTTTATTTCAGTGACTAATTATACTTGATTCACATTACTTTCCTTTTTTAATTTTTAGTTCCCAATACTACCTTATTATGCCTCTGTGCTTTTGCATATTCTCCTCATGCTTACAATATTCCCTGTCCTGATTGCTTCTCTACTAATTTCTACTTTATCCTAAGGACTCCAAATTTACATCTTTAACCCAAGAGTCTCTCCTGATCCCAAAACCATACATCCAACTGCCTTGCTGACATCTTCACAGAGAGATATTAGAAGCCTGCAGCATTGGTCCAGATATACTATACTGCATGGTGGTCTAGATTAGGACTGTACCAGTGCAGATGGGCAAAAGAAGCAGAGATTGGGGTATATTTTGAGAGTTGTGTCAATAGGAGCGCCTATGACATATAAATGCAGGTTATTTCACATTATTAAAAGTTTAATATAATAACAATGAAAGCATGAACTCAGTTTGCTGTTAACTTTGCTCCTCTTACAGTTAAAGATCTGCTGATTACAGACCCTGTGAGTAGACACCTTACAGTTGTATGTTTGTCAGGCACAGAGAGTTTGATTACACAAATCTATCCTCACTAGTGGAATATGAGATTATTTAAATTCTTTCTCTCCTGAGAGACACCTTTTTGAAGTTGCAGGCTTACATTTCTACCTTCCTCCTTAAAATTTCCATTTAAATATCTCACAGCTATTTCATACTTAACATGTCCAAAACTGAACTCTTATCTCTTATGCTACCTCAATCTGTTCCTTCTCCAACATTTGCTAACTCAAAAATTGCATCATTATCCATGTAATACCAGAAACTTGGGAGCCATCTTTGACAATGATCTCTCCCTTACTACCCAGATCCAATTGATCAGTACATTCTAATGATTCCATTAAATTATAACTTGAAATATGTATCTCCATTTCCAAGGCTAATTCAAACAACCTTCATCTCTCATGGGACCACTGTATAACTGTCCTTCCTGCTCCTAACTCTAGACTTTCTTCAATGAGTTTTCTATACAGAAGCCAGCACATCTTTTTAAAAATGCAAATCTTACTATAGCTCCTTCATTTTAAATTATGCCTGGCTTATAAACACCATGCATAATTTGGTCACTGTGCTCTAGCCACACTAATTTCTCTCTGTTTTTACAACTTTCATGGTGTCAGCTCCATATCTATGCTGTTCTCTACTATATCTTCAACACATAGGTAATGTTTGGCACATACATGTATAATTAATATTTATTGAATGTGTAAAAGAATAAACATGTTTTAAAGATTATCATCTTTATGCCAGAAGAGCAGGTGAATTCATTATAATCCTTTTAACTGCAAGTAATGGAAGATTCAACTAATTGAGGTCTAAACAATAAAGATTTTTATTATATCACATAATTAGAAGACCATGGGTAGGGAAGCTTTGGGTCAATTATTTTGGCTTCAGAATAATATTTTAAGCCTTCAGTTTCTTTCCTTTTCTCTGCTCCCCAAACTCAGCATGCATGAAGAGGACCATCCCCTTATGATCACAAGATTGCTAGAGCATTTCAGATATTATAGGTAGATAACAACATTCAGCTAACAATAGGAATGTTTCCTCCATTCAGCTCTTTTTATTAATGAGAAAAACCTGTCCCAGAATCTCCTCAGCAAAATGACCCTCAATTCTATAGGCCAAAATTGAGATGCATGTCCTACCCATTCCTAACCAAACCACTCCAAGAGTTTAAGACCATCAAAATTAGACCAGTTATCAATTATCCCCAGAGTTGGAATAAAGTTACTTTTCTTAAGCAAAGGAAAATAGTAAAAGAAAATCAGAGCTCTGCCAACAATGAAAAGCTGAGGGACAGGGAGAAATGAGAAATAGAATTGACAAGGAAAAGGCTATTGATAGACAACCAAAAGTGCCACAAAAGATCATCATCATCAAAATTCACAAATACTGTTGGCCAAAATACATTTACTTTATTCAAATGAGTTATCAGGATTCAAGCCTATAAGCAGAGACTTAAGCTTAAATCTAAACACATTTGTTGAGGTAGGTAAATAGCATGATATGTAAGAGTGCAGATTCTGGTCACATCTGATTCAAGCTCAACCAAAGCAGCTATAACTTTTTTTTTCTATTTAATATAGTGAAGCTCCATGAAATATTTTATTTAGGGGAAGCATTCAATGGCTACTAAAAGGAATTTGAAAATTACTAATCTGATATTTTCTGAATGAGAACTTGAGTCCCAGAGAGATTATATAATTTCTCTAAGTCACATATTGGCCAAAGGGCTAGTAAAATGGGACATCTGCAGGAGCCCAAATCCTAGGGAAGAGAAATAGACCAGATTCAAGATGCCAATAAGATAGGTGATGATACTTGGGAACAGTGTGCTTGGGCTCAAATTTTTAGGATGGCTGATGTTGGGCTTCCAAGTCAGGTGACACTTGCTCAGAGGAGAGTGATTGAAGATTGCGATAAGCAACAATTGTCCTATGATTCTTGGTTTCCGTCCTCTCTCTAACATCTCTTCTCCATCTGTCTGAAGCTTCCTCTTTTACGTGCTCCTTAAAAGTTAATGTACCACATTCTCCTCTTTCCATAGCTTTTGCCTCATCTGGTTTTCTCTTCAGTTTCAACTACCAAGTTTTCTCTGATAAACAGATATTTCTATTCCCAGTACTTCTCTTCCAAGCTTCAAATTTAAATTTGTAATCTTTCATTGGTAATCCGCAACTAAATATCCCACTGAATCTTGGCTCTGTCATTTATTGATTTGTTAGTCAAGTTACTTAACCTCTCTGTGCCTCTGTCTTCCCATTCATAAAATGGAGATAATATTCTCTGAAAATTAAGTGAGGTGATATATGTCAAGTGTGCAGAATAGTGCCCAGCGCACTGTAAATGCCCAATAAAAGTTACCATCTCCTGTACCAGCCACCCTAGATTTCTTTGAACCTGATGTTTTTGTTCCTATCTCTATGAACCTCCCTTAAATCACCTTCCCTGTATTGTTTCTCAGGCAAAGTCCATCCTGTTCAAGAATCACTTCTACTGGACTCTTAGAATTTCAGATACAGTGGCACCTAGGTGGCTCAGTCAGCTGAGTGCCTGACTCCTGGTTTCAACTCATGTCATGAGTTCAGGGTCATGAGACCAAGTCCCGTGTTGGGCTCTGTCAATGGGGAGTCTGCTTGGGATTCTCTCTCTCCTCTCCCTCTGACTCATTCCATTCATGTGCACAGGCACACTTTCTCTCTAAAATAAATAAATAAATCTTTCAAAAAAAAAAACCCTTCAGAAGCAAACTCTTGATTCTCCATTTCAATGAAGAAAAAAAAAGATCAAAGATTTGCAGGAAATGTATTTAAGGCTGCAGAACCAGCATAAAGGGATTCTTCATAATTCATTTATTTTTTTACATATCCAACCAGCATTTGGTGAGCACCTATTACAGACACCACTCTAAGGGCAGGAAATGCAGTGATTAGTAATACAAGAGTTCACAGGCTAGCACTATCCAATAGAACTTTCTGCAATAATGCAAGTGTTCTATATCTTCTCTGACTGACATTTTAGCAACTAGCTGGATATAACTTGGAATATTACTCATTCAACTGATTAAATAAATATTTAATTTTACTTAATTCTAATTAATTTAAATAGCCTCATGTGCTTAGTGACTACCATATTGGACAGCCTAATCTAGACCAATATATAAAGAAATAATTATCAGGTGAACAGGACTGTCAAGGAGATGCATATAAAGTAATGTGGGAGCAAAGAAGTAAGTGACCAATTGCTTTTGGTTTTGGGAAAAAGCTTCCAATATGTGAACACAAAGAATGAGTAGGAGATTGCTTATTGGGGAAGAGTGGTGCAAATAGAAAAATTAAACTTCTCCAGCCCCAATAGAACCTAAAGAAGTGGTTGATAACTCATCTGAAAGTTTAATGAAGCTCTTACAAGCTGAGGTTTTGTGTTACTAAATGCTTTCTTTAAGAGGTATATATCATTAGGTTAATTTTTATCCTCAGTGGGACTGGAGGATCACAATTTGGAGGGAATGAGGAGGAATAAATGAAGATGAAAGAATCAGGTTCTGCATAATACTGTGAAATCTATATTTGAAAATAAGTAGCCTCACAAGTTATAATGTAGTTGGGAATATTCTTCATCTTGTGAGTTTATACTGTACTGCAGTACATTATACATTGCTGAGAATTTATGTGTCCTTAGAGGGTGTGTGTTGTGGTGTATATGCATGTGTATATGTCTCAGAGAGAGAGAGAGAGAGAGAGAGAGAGAGAAGGAATGAGAAAGAGAGAGCCTGGGATCCCTGGGTGGCCCAGCGGTTTAGCACCTGCCTTCGGCCCAGGGTGTGATCCTGGAGTCCTGGGATCGAGTCCCACATCAAGCTCCCTGCATGGAGCCTGCTTCTCCCCCTGCCTGTGTCTCTGCCTCCCTCTCTCTGTCTCTCTGTCTCTATGTCTCTCTCTCTCTCTCTCTCTCTCATGAATAAATAAATTAAAATCTTAAAAGAGAGAGAGAGAGAGAGAAGGAGAGGGCCTTATATAAAGGGCCTATCTATAGCTTATTTTAGGGAAGAAATTTGAAGGGGGAAAAACTCTGAGGACTCAAGTCCAACCTAGACTAGAATACTTTCAAAGGCCATCCAAAAAAAAAAAAAAAAAGGCCATCCTACACTGTCCTCCCAGAGTCCCAAAGGCATATTTCTAGGCTACATTACTCAAACTTTGAGAAATGTACTACTGGGTAAAAAAGATGCATCCTTGGTACACTTGGCCATATGAAGAGGGTTTCTAAAAGATGAACAGAGATTCACTTTGAAAAAAATAGAAGGGCAGGTAAATCTGAGGGCACAAGAATAAGATTAGGAAATTTTACAGGGGAATGATGATGGTTCACAAAGCATCTACTTAACAAAGGTTTAAAATCTTGGATCCATTTCTATTTCTATTGAGCCTTGGGTAAGGTAATACTTTGAAGAAAGTTTTAAAAGTCTTCCCTTAACATAATTTCTTGTTGTTAGTACAACTTAGCTTAGTGAAGTCCTGAAAGGAAGTGAGGAAGAACAAAAGAAGAGAAGTGAGCCCTGCCATGTGTTTGTTACACCTACCATGTTCTCCACCAACCTTCTCCATGATGGTCCTTGAGAAGCAAACAATATTGTTTTTGTTTTGAAGGAACTATGAACTATTTGTTGCTAGATCTAACTTTAAGCAAAAACAGCCACATCCAGTGGTATAAGGAAGAGTGGTGGGTAGGAAGACAAGACTCAGAAGAGCAGTGATCTAGCAAATGCAGGAGGAGGAGATCCAAGGATCTTTCCTCCTCTAACACATACACACACATGCACACACTCATAGCTACACAACGATACTAGAGGATGATGACTCTCAAAGGAAGTAAAATATTAATATTTTGATATTAGTACTTTAAAATAAGTAGCCTCACAAGTTATAATGTAGTTGGGAATTATGTGAGAAAGTGAGAAATGTACTCCAAGGGGCATATATGCTACTTACTCCCTAATATTTGAGAATTCTGTCTATATCTATATCATAATACCTAAATGAGTCTACTTGATGAAAGATGCCAATCTGAATTAGTGAAAAATCTTAATCATAGGTGATTTTTAAGGTTATGTAATTACACTGCTATTTAGTAAGTTGAGCACACCTGGTAACTTGACAGGGCTCTACCAAGTGAAGACTACAAGATCTGCATTAATGGTTAACTAATCAGTGTCTCTGGCAAACAAAACCATTTCCAAATACTCTGCTGGAGTACTTGAAAGTCTTTGTACTCTTGCTTCTCTTTTCTTGTTTAACTAATCATTTAGTCATCTTTATTCTTCATGAATAGTATACAGAAAAGCTCCAAACCAGCCTTTGTTCAAATTACACACTAGTGGAATCTAAACTAATGAGATTTTTCTCTATTTATTTGAAAAATATCACCAGCTTAGTAGCCAACAATGTCATGGCTGGCAAGAAAAAGTGATTCAGTAAAATTATCTTACTGAGCTGATGGACCATATCCAATCTTTTTCTGCCCAGTGTTCTAAAGATTCCTGCTGCCTCTCTTATTTTCAAAATAGCTAACTACAAATTTCGGCTTATTTTGAATATTTTTCCTTGGAGTGATAAATCTTTGAGAAGTTGGAGTACTCAGTTACACTGCAATAGGATAGAGCTTAAGATGGTGGGTATAATGCAAATTTGCATGCTTTTCTCTAGGGCATTTGAAAATTGAGCTGAGGAGAAGCTCTGCAAATCCTAGCCTCTTCCCAGTAAGTAGTGGAGGAGTAAAGGACTTCAGAGATACAGTGGGCACTAGCGATTGTCCAAAAAGCCTGCAGCACCCTGCATAGGAGGTAAACTATAATCTACCACCCATATAATAAAGTAGTAAATAAGAACAACTTGATTTAAGAAGACCACTCACAGACTAAGTCTGAGTCTGAGTCTACAGGCAATTTGAGCATTAGAGGCAGGCAGAATCTAGAGTACAAGTCTTATGATGCTGTGTTGACTCTTGTACCACAAAAAACCCAAGTTCTTGATGTTTCCTTCCAACATAAGCCAACTCTTGTCTAGAAATCAAAAACATGACTTTCTTCCCCATCAGGCTCCAGCCAGAGTATGCTCGTAAATCTCTGGGTATGTATGGTTCTTTCTTGAATGTTGGTTGATATTTTGGTTACCATTGGCAAGTAAGACAGATGTGACAAGATGTTTGAAACTTCACTAGTTTGCCATTCATGTGAACAACTTCTTTGTTGAATCAGATAATAATTTCCTATACTAGGAAGAGTATTTTCCCATTTTTTGTGCTATTCACAACAAAACAGCTAGACACCACACACTTAGGTTTAATCTGGATTATTAACATTGTCTCTATCACTTTGTTAGGTCTAGATAGATAATCAACAAAACAATAACTCAAGGCCTAATCTGTAGCATTTACTGATTTCCATGGTATAGATACTCCCACCATGGCCCCTTCCAGCTACAAACATGATGTCAAAGAACGCAGAATTGGGAAGAGATGCACAGTAGCATGCTATCATCTAATTCATCATATAGGTAAAATAAACATAAATAACCTCACAGCATAGATAATAATTAGAGAGTATAATAATAATTAAAAGGTAATGAGTTTGAGATATTTTTTCTTTGTTTTTAATATAATTTATTTCAGTGTAAGTTTTCATAATTTACTTTTTAATGATGGCTGTGTTTAATAACCAGCTTAGAAAATTCCTGAAAATGTAACAACCAACTCCTAGGGACAGTAGAGCTAGCTCCAGCACACCCCTGGTCCAGCCATGGCTTAAATATGTAAGATATTATCTTGAACAAGACTAATATTCTTTGACATATGAGTATGGGTAGCTTCAGAGATTCAAAGAACAGAACACTGTAGGAAAGAAAGACAAGGCTAATAACTAACAAAAATACAGAGAATATTTATAATAATCAAAAATTACAGGAATAGATAGAAAGCAGTGAGTATATAAGAAAGGATTGTTGCATTAAGGTTTCCATAGATGAGACTTCCAATTACCTATCCAATCAATATCTGTTCTTCTTAAAAAAGAAACTTGTGCATCTCTTCCCAATTCTGCGTTCTTTGACATCATGTTCGTAGCTGGAAGGGGCCATGGTGGGAGTATCTATACCATGGAAATCAGTAAATGCTACAGATTAGGCCTTGAGTTATTGTTTTGTTGATTATCTATCTAGACCTAACAAAGTGATAGAGACAATGTTAATAATCCAGATTAAACCTAAGTGTGTGGTGTCTAGCTGTTTTGTTGTGAACAAAAACTTGGCTTGTGAACAAAAACTTGTGAACTTGGCTCGGCTGTTTAGTGCCTGCCTTTGGCCAGGGGAGTGATCCTGGAGTCCCAGGATCGAGTCCCGCATCGGGCTCCTTGCATGGAGCCTGCTTCTCCCTCTGCCTGTGTCTCTGCCTCTCTCTTTCTCTGTGTCTCTCATGAATGAATAAATAGAATCTTTAAAAAAAAAAAAAAACTTTAAAAGCTGTCTATCAAATAACCATTCTTCCCTTTCTTCTTACTAAGAGAACACTGTTATTATTTGGAGCACCTATGTCCCCAGTTAAATAATTATACTTTCTAGCCTCCTTTGCAGCTAGAGGTGGTCATGTGGCACCTTGAGCCAATGAGAAGTTACTTGGTAAGTAACTTACCAAGTAAGTTGGAAGCCTTGGTAAGGCTTCCAAGAAGGCTTTCCTAAGGGATTCATTCAACTAGTACATGTTTGTCCCTTGGTCTTTTTCTTCCTTGTCCAGAATTCTGTGTCAAGGCCCTGATATCTTAAGACTAAGAATCCATGCTTGAGATATTTGAGCGCAAAGTTAGAAGTCAGTTCTCTGATAACATCATTAAGAACTTTTCCTTCCCTACACTGCTTACTTCCAACCCTCATTATCTGAGATAAAATTGGGGAGAGGATATTTGCAAATGCTATATCTGATAAAGGATTAGTATCCAAAATCTATAAAGAAATTATCCAAACTCAACTCCCAAAAAACAAATAATCCAGTTAAGAAAGGAGAAGACCTGAGTAGACATTCTCCAAAGAAGACATTCAGATGGCTGACAAACACATGAAAAGATGCTCAACATCACTCATCATCAAGGAAATACAAATCAAAACCATGATGAGATACCATCTTACATCTGTCAGAATGGCTAAAATTAACACAGGAAACAACAGACATTGGCAAGGATGCAGAAGAGGGGAACCCTCTTACACTGTTAGTGAGAATGCAAACTGGTGGAACTACTCTGGAAAACAGCATGGAGGTTCCTCAAAAAGTTAAAAATAGAACTACCTTGTAATCCAACAATTGCACTCCTCAGTATTTACCGAAAGGATACAAATGTAGTGATCTAAGGCGGCACCTGCACCTCAATGTTTATAGCAGCATTATCAATGGTAGCCAAACTATGGAAAGAGCCCAGGTGTACACTGACTGATGAGTGGATAAAGAATATATATATATGCTACTCAGCCATCAAAAAGAATGCAGCTATGCAATGACATAGGTGGAGCTAGAGTATATTAAGTTGAGCAAGGTAAGTCAGTTAGAGAAAGACAAATACCATATGATTTAGGAAACAAAACAGATGAATATATGAGAAAGGAATAAAAAGAGAGGGGGAAAGCAAATCATAAGAGACTCTTCATGATAGAAAACAAGTAGAAGGAGTTGGGTGAGGAATGGGCTAGATGGATGATGGGGATTAAGGAGGGCACTAGTTATAATGAGCACTAGGTATTATATACAAGTGATGAATCACTAAATTCCACTTCTGAAACTAATGTTATACTGTATGCTGACTAGCTGGAATTTAAATAAAAGTTTGGAAGAAAAAATTTTTAATAAATAAATATAATATAATTAGATTAAGCCACTCTCACTTGGATTTTCTGCTAGACAGAGCCAAACTAAAAAAGCTTGATTAATAAGGGATCAGCATGAGACAATTGGGAAAGACTGTTAAATGAAAATATGATAGAGCTCAGCCATCAGCATCACCATTCCAGTTTAAAGTGTATCTAAGACTCCTTCACTAACTCTCACTCAATCTCCCACCAAACATTTCTAAGGACCAGAAAGAGAAAATCTGAGTTTAGTGCTAATGTATTCTATGAATCAAGAAGGAATTTCCACTAACTGGAAATTGTCAAAGTAGGAATGAGAAGTAACTGCTGGTCCACGGGTCACCCTCTGCTACCAGGGGCATAAGTAACAAGCCCCAAAAGAAGGGAGAGCCAATGATTCTTTGTTTCCAAATGATAGAAACCCAACTCACATTAGCATGAAATTTCAAGCAGAGATTAATGGAGAAGCTTGTATAATATGATTAAGACTCAGCTCCCCTTCATGTGTTGTCTGTGTTTTCTTGTGTTGGCTGAATTGAATACACCTCAGCCTTCATGGCATAGCCCCTAGCAACTCCAGGGTCATGTGCTCCTGGGCTCAAAAGCAGAAGGACATTTATCTGTGTTTCAGCCTGGAACCATTATGTCTCATTGACTCTGCCTGGGTCACTTCCCACCTTAAATGAATCACTGTTACCAGGGGAACTTGCATTTGCCATGCCAGAGCCACCTGCCTCCTCCCTCAAACTAGAGGAAGAGCCCCTTCGAAACCACAGGGACTGAGTACAGCAGCATCCCCTATTGGGAGAGTAGGGATATAAAGAGCTATACTTTGGCCACTTTCTCAATGGATCTAATTTTCTGAGAAGGCATCACTTTGGGAAAATATGATACTCCAGTGAACCAATTACGTCCCTATCCCCACCCCATATCAGCTCTGGGCAATAGAGAAAGAATATTTCTCTGAAAGAAAAATGGAATTGGGTACCTGGAAAAGGAAGGATACATGGAGGGGGAGCAAAAACCATGTCCAAAATACCTTGTTACCCTCAGGTCAGAAATTCCAAGTTCATGCTAATGGAAAACAGGCAGCAGTCTGTCTCCCATGTCAGTAATCTATTCTGAACCACTACTTCCCAGATTGCTCAAACACTACTACATATCTACCATCACACATCAAGAGGCTGCAACTTCAAGGAAAAAACAAACTAGGAACATGGGGGAAAGAGCATGAGGGAGAAAGCCAGCATATTTCATCTTGAAACATACTGTCCTCAGTGTAAAGCTTTGAAGGAAGAGCACTGGATGAAGTCAATGCCTGGGATTATAATTTTTCACATGCCACAATGATTCACAGAGTCAGAGGCAGTGGAAAAAAAATAAGATCTTGCGTCAACCAGGCAGTGTCACCCCACATGAATGCCTTACCAGACACTAGGAATCCACCTGGGAGCAAGCACTTCATGTCAAAAACAAGAGGATGATGATATATTTTTCAGGTATACAGAAACAAAAAGTAACCGAGGGACACATACCAATTACACACAAAGACTTAAGTAGCACAAAGAGAGAAATTTATGTTGACAAAAGGAACAAAGCACCATAAATGTTTATAAGTGAGCTATATAAAGCAAGAACTACTGTAAATAAGGAGGAAAATTGTTCAAAAATATTATTTCAGATTGACAATAACAAAACTAACGTCACTACATGTCAAAACTAATCAGTAATGTAGGGTTAATATAATAGAGGACTGTTTTAGTCATTTATTCAGTGAAGGAACAAACTACCCCCGGACAAAGATTTTAAAATCCCTTCCCTCTCTCTCTCCCTCTTTGTTATTATCCCAACCCGCAACCTACTTAAGCCGTGAAAAGCCGTGAATGGTTCTGTGTTTTCACTATGGTCTTTGTTCTATTTACCATATCCTTTATTTTTCTTGTTCACTAACCCCTAGGCTATATTTTACCTGCCACCTATCTTATTATTTAATTAATATGACATCTTACTGACCTATTGTATTAATTCAAATACATATATTTTAAAGGGGCCTGATAAGACAAAGATTAAAGATAGAAAGTTCCATGCCCTTGGTGCTAGAGGTCAGGGAGGGACAAGAAATGCAATAGAGGTAAATATGGGAAGTACACTAGCTTGGTATGGTTATCGTGATGAGTACCAAAGATTGGGCAGCTTGAACAACAGAAATGTATTGTCTCACATTTCTATAATCCAGAGGTCCAAAATCAAGGGGTGAGCAGGTTTGGTTCCTTCTGAAGGCTGCGAGAACAGAGTCGCTCCAGGCCTTTGGCTTTGACTTGTAGACGGCCACCTTCTCCCTCTGTCTTCACCTCATCTTCCTTCTGTGCATTTCTGACTCTGTCCAAATTCCCCCTTTAGTAAGGACACCAGTCACATTGGGTTAGGACCCACCCCAATAACCTCATTTTAACATGATTACCTCTGTGAAGAACTTATTTCCAAATAAGTCACATTCTGTGACACTAGGGGTTAGGACTTCAGTACATATTTTTTCATTTTGGGGGGGAAGGAAACACAATTCAACCCATAACAGGAGACATAGGTCTTTCTGAAAAGGAACCAGAATAGAATTGGCACTCTGCTGTCCGCCGAGTGAAGTTTCTCTCTTTAACAAGCCACCTAAAATTACCACACTTAAGGAAACTCTTCCCTCCTGTTTTTCATTTTATCACCCTTCAACTCACACCTGTGACCCTCCCTTCCTTCCATCAGTTAACTGGATCCTTATTTCTGGATCTTTTATTTCCTATCTCCCATTTTAATTTTTAGTCACTTAATAAATAAAGCACATTTCTTTTTCACAAAACAAAAGCAGTCACCACCCATGGATGTCAGGGTGGTATAAAGACCTTCATATTTGGTCCCTGAACAGTTCCAATCTACAAATGGAGCCTCTAAGTCCCTCCCAGACTCTGAGATCAATCTATTTCCTACACAGGGAATCTAAGAGTCCAGCCTCAAGCCTACTTCTGGTTCCATGCTAATAGAAAAATTCAGTTCGTCAGTAATTTATTTCCAACTGGTGACCCAGGCTCCCTGTGTTTGAATTGTCACCCTGTCTTCTTCTTATCCTTTATCTCAGTTCCTTCTCTAGGGTTTACCACCTCATGACTAGATTCTTTTTTTTCCCCCTTTAAGAGTAGGATTTACAATTTCTGAATTCTCTGCCTGCTATCTTAATGTAACCAAGAAATTGTATTCTTGTCCCTGGACTTCAATCTTCTTAGAACTGGGTCACTGATAGAATTCTCCAAGGCTTCTAATGTTAAGACATCTGTCCTCTTGAAACTCTACCACTTGTTGGTCTTGTCCCTACTTGAACATCATGGTACCTGCATAAAGGAAGTATAAGGCAAATGTTTGCATTTTTTGAACAAACATTAATTGGTGTTGGACATTGAATGTTTGTTAATGTCACTTCTTTCCCTCTAGACCAAGACCAATACCCCAAGAGTATATCTTTTTCAAACTCATCATGGCCTTTTCAGCCCTGGAAAGTCCTACTTTGCTTGCATATATATTGAAATAATGAGTCTTTCAGATTCAAATTCAGGACTTGATTAAACTAGGACTCAAATTAAGTCATGTCAGCCTAGTCAGACACTGGTTCCACCATATGCATTATGTCTCCATTAAATGAAGCTGTAGAAATTGCTTGGTCCTAATATAAATAAATGATAAAGATATTCCAAGTAGCCCTGATATCTCCTTCTCTTCAAGTGGATCAAGACATATGATCACAGAATCATTCCAATAGAGTACAAGAAAACTGTGCAGTAAAGGCTTAACTCAGGCCTCGTTTCTTCAGCCCTGCACATTCCAAAGAAAGGCCTGATCTAGGAGGATTGGCCATTGGTCAGTTCTTAAGAGATAACCTCTGAGCCCTTGCAATATCCTGCTTGGTAAAAGTGTCTCATATTCCTAACCAAGGCCTTGGTTATATCAGTTTGACAAAATGGTTTATGCTAGCTAATGATATGACTTGCAGTAAATGCCTGTTTTTGTATGCCTGAGGTCCTGGGCCACACTATACCAGTTTGACCTCTGGGGGGTTGGAACTGGGTAGCTAAGGTTAATCAAATGAGTGCTGCATGCCTATAAAACCAATCTGAAACATTATACAGCTAAAAACCCCAGACACCAAGCCTCAGGTAAGTCCTCCTGCTTGGCAACACACTTCATTCATGTTTTCACACATCATCCCTGGGAGGATTAAGTGTACCCATGTGACTGCATTGGAGAGGTACCTACTAGCTTACGTCTTCTCCTGGACTTCACCCAGTCACCTTTTACCTTTGCTGAGTTTAAGCTGTACTCTCACTGTAATAAACCATAACTGTGGGCATAATAGCTGTTCTGAACCCTGTAAGTTGTTCTAGCAAATCATCAAGTCTGAATATTATCTTGAAGATCCCTGGCTCAGAGCCACTTTGAGTGAATACCAAAATGAGTAAGAGAAACTAATTATTTTAGTTTCTTTAACTCGGTAGATTTTTGGAACTGAGATTATTCAGGATTCCTACATAGATCCATCCCTTTACCTTGGTTCTCATCTCTATATCAAATCCTCAAGATGAACTGACTAGACCCAGAAAAATTTTCAGTGCCTCAATGTATTAACAAAATCTCAATCTGTACAGACATGGCTTAAAGAAATGATCACACACGTTTGCATGGATAGGTGTAGAATATTTATTCCAGTATTGCTTGTAAGTAAAAAACCAGAGGCAACTTTTATGCTCTTCAATACAGAAATGTTATAATACATAATAGAATAACCTTGCTATGGAATAGTATATAGTTAGGTTTTGATATGTGGTGCAATCCAAGAAATATTACTGAGGTTAAAAATCAAGTGTACAAAGTACAGCTTCATTTTTATAAAAACAAAATAAATCCTAATTCTTTTGTTTATGTACACATAGCAAAAGAGTTGGAATCTCTAATCAGATGCCATTAATCAGATGCCAGCAAAAAAGGAAGGGTGGAGTAAGAGATATCTTTGGTGATATTTAAACATTTTTTCAACCATTTCTGGTTTGGTCTGGTGTCGTTTTTGTAATTTCCACAGATTTTCTTAAATACCAGACCTCCCAACTTTGAAACCACTTTGCCATTATTTACAATGTCAAAATCACCTGACACTAGTCAGCAAAATTCAGCAGTGCTAGAATTAGTGTTGCGTTTACCTTCACTTTTCCCTCTCAGCAATCTCACCTGAGCCATGCTCCTGGTTTAGCAGAAGGGACCTTACCAGGTGTGAGAACAGGTAGCTAGAAGGTAGTTGACAGACACTCTGCATGAGAATGGGGTTCCTTGATAGTGCTCATTTGACCCTATTTTACCTTGTTATGAAGATATTTAAAAACTAAGTAACTTGTTCTCCTAGGTCATGGAACAAACACCCTAAGCAGGAATTCACCAGTTAACTCATTCTTTATATTCTGTGGAGTTGGAGAAGCTCCACACTATTGATGAGCAGCCTGAGTACCGAGTGGGGGTTGCGACCATTACAGGGTGATAAAGAGCATCTTTCCTGGGTATGTTCTTGCTCAGCCAAGAACAAGGTGAAGGTGTGATCTCATAGAAGTCCACTTCTATTCTAAGTATCAGTTTTCCTCATCTGTATAACACAAGGATCACGATAGATCATGTCTAATATCATTTACAGCACTACAGTTCTAACTGTATTACCACAAGAAATTAGTTTCATTTTCCTTCACCTGGCACACCTTCTTCTCCACATGGCTGCTACTTCCAGCCAAACTCCCTATTGTTCCCAAGAAAAGGAAAGGTTAGGCCTCTATAAAAAGAAACCAAATGATTCCTGTTAGGCAAGCATCATCACCCATCACCCAACTCCTCATCTACCATGAAAAGAAATACATTAACTTGCTTTCCATATTTCAAATAAAGCTACCCACTTCTTATTAGTCGTATTATATGATTCTAACTTGCACAGCAATTTAGGTCTTTTGATGTCTATCAAGAAGATGAATTAAAATTTTGACTAATGAAAAGCACATGTTTCATATTTATATGTCCTCTTTAATCTTTTGTATGAATAAAGGGGGAACATTAATCTCTGACAAAAAAGGAAGTCTCAGCATGGCAAGAATAGGGAACAGGCCTCGATGTTAACAGAGATGTAATTCAAAGAGCTTGTGATCATTTTCAATTTCTAAGACCAATTTCTAGATGTTTCTACCATCTGTCACTCGATTTGAAGTCCTATCAGGAAATACAAGAAGAAAAACATTCATTTATGGTCTTTATTTTCAGAACAAATTGAATCTCATTATAAAATTCCATACTTTTGCACCACAGTTAACCTGCTCACAAGAAGGCCAATGGCAGAAGATTAATGGATCACAAAATGAGGGCTGCTGGCCACAGCAGAATGACAACCAGCATTCAGTCATGGTACAATGTGACCCAAGAGCCCAGCAATTCTATAAGAAATTGCAGCATTCATACTGCACCACTAACTCTGTTTCTGAAACAGCTGAGCATTGGGAGTTGGTGAAATTTCATGTACATTCTATTTCACTTTTGCAATTGTAAATTCTTGAAGTCAAGAGCCATGGAAAAATGTTGGTAATGTCTGTTCTATAGCACTACATGGCAATGGATATCAACAATATTTGTGGTTTCCTAGGAGCAGCTCTTATGCTTCAAATTGTTTGCTGTTTAATTTTAGACTGAACACCAGTAACATCTGAAAAAAATAACCTTGAAAAACTATACTTATAGCAACTAAAGATAATGTTATGTAAAAACTGCAATTTAGCTGGTAAGCAAATTTATGGAACAGCTGTGAACCAACAGATTCTGTCAAGATCTGAGGTAGGCACAAAATATATAGATGACAAAGTCCTTTTCTTAAAGAAATTTATACTCTACCTGGGGCTCAGATCATGGGAGGTAACACTGCAATTTATTTTTCTAAAGATTGTATTTATTTATTCATGAGAGGCACAGAGAGAGAGGGGCAGAGGCACAGGGAGGGGGAGAAGCAGGCTCCATGCAGGGAGCCAGACGTGGGACTCAATCCTGGGACCACAGGATCACACCTGAGCCGAAGGCAGATGCTCAACTGCTGAGCCACCCAGGCATCCCAACACTGCAATTTAGTAAGGAAATATATAAACTAGTCTGAAATTAAATTGAGGATATAAATGCTGAGTCTATCAAAAGAAGGTATGAAACAAATCAGGAAGTGTCTGGATCCAAACCCAGCATAGTTAGGGGGAAGGTGCAACAAAGGGAAACACTTGCTGGCACAGTAGAAATGGCAAGAGCCTCAAGGTTAGAGATAAAAACTTTAAATGGCAATAGGAATTTCAGATAGAGAGGAATCAGCAACATTTTGTAAGAATCATTTTTTTTAAATAAATTTTATGTATTTATTCATGAGAGACAGAGAGAGAGAGAGAGGCAGAGACACAGGCAGAGGGAGAAGCAGGCTCCACGCAGGGAACCCAACATGGGACTCAATCCCAGGTCTCCAGGATCATGCCCTGGGCTGAAGGCAGCACTAAACCACTGAGCCACTGGGGCTGCCCTATAAGAATCATTCTGATTAGTGCTTTCTTGAGTCATTGCCTAGGACAATAAAAGAGTGAGGTGTTGGCAGGGATACCCAAAGTGCTGTACTGAACTCTTAAAGAGCAAAGTTTGGTGACATTAAGCACTCATGTTATCAGGAAATTCCAGAAAAAAAACTAGAATGTTTGGTGCATCTTGTGTGCATATTCATAATTTGGGTTTCTGCTTTGGAAATTGTAACCATTATGCAACGGTAACAACCATATCAATGCTGCAGATGCCAAAGCAGCCACACCTCAACCTGGTCAGTGTTCCCACAAACTTTCAAGTAGTTATGTGATAGCCTGAATGATATAGAAAAGAAAAAGGTTACAAGTCATTTGTATAAATAAATCTTTAATATCAGCTTTCCTATTTTCCTTGTTTCTTTCACAGAAACATACATTTAAAAGCTTCTGGTATCACTCTAATGTCAGTCATAATGGAGTAGCTGATATCAAACTGATCCATCCCACTGAAAAAAATTCTAAAACTTGGACAAAATATGTTAAAATAACTTCAAGAACTGAGGGGAAATGAGCACAGGCAGGATTTGAGGTGCCGTGATACATGCGGGAAAGAAGGTACAGGTAGTGAGCTTTATCACTTTATCAAAATGCTGCTTTCAGGTTTTCTGTAAGCAGAGGCTTACACCCCAGCCAGAAATACACTGGTCTTAATGGACTATGGAGAAAGAGTTTGGGGTTTGGGCCACCACAGGGACTAAACTTTTAAGATTAAAATCACAAAGAGAAGGGAGCTCTAGGAAAGAAAGCCCTATGATCTACATATAAATTCTCCTCAAGTCATTGATCCAACACCTAAACTTTATATGAAAAATGTGAGCATAAAAGAATTCATTCCTAACCAATTTGATAAAGCAAGAAAGAAATAAAGCCAAGCAGATTGTGACCTATTCTCAGAGGATGTGACTGTCATAGTGGAAGATCATACTGATTCTGGAAAAAAAAGAAAAAAAAAAGACCTTAGAACTAATAAGTTCTTAGCAAGATCAAAATATACAAGGTCAATATTCAAAAGTCAATTATATTTGAACACAAAATTAAAAACTGGAAAATGAAAATTTAAAAACTGTACTACTTATAATAGCACCTCAGGTAAAACTGTAGCAAAATAATGTGCACTGATCAAAGAAATAAAAATTAGGTCAAAGACCTAAATAAATGGAAAGATACTCACTGTTCATGGATTAGAAGACTCAATATTACTGCCAATTTTCCCCCAAATGATCTGTAGATTCTACACAATCTTAGTAAAAATCCTAGCATTTGTGTGTGTGTGTAAACAAGCAATTTCTAACATTTATAGGAAAGGCAAAAGAACTAAAGCAGTCAAAACAATTTCTATTTAAAGAAGCAAAGCTGGGGGATTCCTTTACCTGATTTCAAGATAATCTGAAGCCTTAGTATTCAAGAAGTAAGGCACTGGTGAAAGGGTCGACACAGACCAATTTAACAGAGTAAAGATTCCAGAAATAGGCTCATGGATATATATTCCACAAAGATGTTTATACAATTCAATGCATAACAACATAGTCTTAAAAAAAAACATGCATTTCAAACTAAAGTATTCTCAGAAAACTAGAAATAACCAAATGTCTATGAATAGTAAACTGGATAAATAAGCCGTGATGTATCCATACAATGGAATATGCCCAACACTGGAAGAGAATGAATACATTTCACAACCATGTTAGAAGCCCAGCATAAAAGACTTTTTACTCAAATGCCTAGGCAAATGTCAGTCATAATGGAGTAGCTGATATCAAACTAATCCATCCCATGAAAATAGATATCAAAAAGTTATTTCCTTTGAGAAATATTGACTGAGAGGTGACAAAAGGGAGGCTTTTTGGATGGGGATATATTTCTATATCTTAATCTGGTAGTGATCACACAGTAAAAAATTCACTGAATTGAACATTTAGGATCTGTGCACTTTGGTGTATATATATATTATTATACCTCCATTTTAAAAAAGAAAGAAGAAAGAGAAAGCAGAGGGAGGAAAGGACAGAGAGCAGAAGAGAGGGAGGGAGAATAGAAGAGAAGGAGGGATAACTTTATCCACTGCTCTGGTGTGAGAATGGAAAATCAAAACACAAAACAATATTTACTATATGATATATTTTATCTAAGAATGGAGGTAGGGAGATATAAATATGTTTATTCACTAAAAAGCAGCAAGTGATGAATAAACCAAAAATGAATAAACTAGGGAGAAAGAGGTTAGGATATAAGCCACAAAGATGAAAGCTATGTACTTTGTTTATTTTTCTGATTTTGGAACCATATAAATGTTTTTTATGTAACTTTAAAAAATAGATTTAAAAAAGAATACTCTATAAAAATAACAATCTAAAACAGATGTATTTAATAGTGTATCAAATTTATAGTATGACTACATGGAGAAGAATCATTTCAAGTGACTGTTAAGATATTATATTTCAAATGTATTTTCCTGTGGGAATGTAAACAAGAGACAAAAGAACTGCCAGGAAATCACAAGCTACATTCAGGTATATTATTTGTAGTAGAAATATTGCAACTCTTACTTTTAAAATACAGTAAATAAGAAATATCATTAGGAAGTAATATTTTTCTCATAAAAGAGATACAAAAACAAAATAAAAAATAATCTGTTTTAGTTTCAATCTTTGTCCTTGTATTTCTTCAAAATAAGTTATTCATCACCTCCATTGTGGCTTATGAATAAGCTTGAAGATCCAGGAAATGGAGAATCAGATTTGAGGCCCAAATAAATTTGAGGACTAACAAGCACTCCATTATATGGATTTGATTCTGGTAGGAACACAGCAGCAGCTTAGAACTGAATCTTCCCATCATAAAGAATATCTGAAACTAATGATATACTATATGTTGGCTAATGGAATTTAAATTTTTTAAAAAAGAACAGCAAGGAGAACAAACACATAAACTTTATTCTCAGTGAAACCAGGAAACAGAAAATCAGAAAATAAAATTTATAAAAAACTAAAAAAAAAAAAGAAAAGAAAATTTCATATAATTGCTACCCAATGACAGAGTAGTACTGGAAGGGAAGAATAAAGAGTCAGAGAAAGACAACTACCATATTATTTCACTCATATGAGGAAATTAAGAAACAGAACAAATGAGCAAAAAAAAAAAAAAAAAAAAAAGAACAAATGAGCAAAGAAAAAAAAAGACAAAAAACCAGACTCTTCCCTATAGAGAACATACTGGTGGTTATCAGAGGGGAAGGGGGGACGGGAATGAGTGAAATATGTGAGGGGATTTAAGAATGCACTTATCACAATAAGCACTGAGTGATGTACAGAAATGTTGAATCATTATCCTGTGTACCTAAAACTAACATAAAGCTGTATGTTAATTATACCAATTAAAAAATAACAATAATTTAAAAGATGGAACCACACAGAAAGACCATATTTTAGGTTTTTGATGAGGGCAATAGAGGAGAATACCCTTGAGCTGCAAATCCTAGAGATCTACCCTGGCCTTATGCCTCCACAGGAACCTCCTGTAGATATCACAAAAATATATTTCATTAAAATATCTGTAACAACAAAGCAATATGCTCTACATTCACACAAAGGTCTTCTGAAAAATTGAAAAGATGAAAACGTAAAGTAGCTTTTTAACAGACAGTGAAAACACCAGAAAAATACTGACACAAAGCAGATAAAAAGTGTAATCTAACATTCGGACTGAGAGTCTTAAACTTTTATGCAGCAATTGAAACTATAGAGGAGAAATACCCAAACTTAGAGAACAGATGGCCAGACAAGAGGAAGTGATAGTAGATAACAGGAGACTACACAACAGGAACTGACAGCACACAGGACAAAAAAAATGTATGAAAAAGACAAAGCCATTTCAGAAATGAAGACTAAATTACACAGAACATAAGGAAGAAGAAGCACCAGAAAAAGCACAGTAAGGATGTAGAGGACAGAAGCAAGAATATCAAATAAAAATGCAAAGTAGGTGGAAAAGGACTACATTAAAAAATATATATATATATATATATATATACATTTGTACATATATATATGTATTTATTTGAGAGAGTGGGCAGGGAAAAAATCCTGAAGCAGTCTCCCTGTTGAGTGTAGAGCCCAATCCAGGTTTCAATCCCAGGACCCTGAGATCATGACCTGAGCCCTAAGATCACGACATGAGGCCTAGCCAATTGACTGAAACACCTAGGCACCTCAAAAATATATATTAAGAAAATAAATAAAACTTCAGGGAGTTTGGCCAATTAAATTTTTCTCCATAGATACATTTCACAAGTATCCAATGTTGATACTTCACTGCTGAACACTTTCACAGCCACAGAAGGTATCTCTTTGTTTTTGATTGTCCCTGTAAAAGACTGTTGAGATAATTTTTTAAACTTTAACATAGATCTCTCTAGACTAACAGAATCACAGTCTCTAGTTTTATAAATCTCTTTTCTTCTTACGTCAACAGTTAAAATTTGTAGAACAAAAACATTTTCCTAAAAATGTAAAATCAATGACTACTCATGGAAAAAAATGCACCTACTTTCCAATAACTTAATATGAGATAGAAAGTTGGCTGATAGACTGGTAGATGATGATCATACATAAATAGGGTAGATAGATCCATAGTTATATAGATACATAGAAACATAGACAAGCAGGATAGAGTATTTAAGAAAAGACATAACTTTTTCATTCATGTTTTATTTTTCCATTGATTGAAAGAAGACTCATCAACAATATTTTTGTAAGTAAGAGAAAAACACATAAAGATTTGAGGAGGCCCTGGATATGAATCAAGTAGACAAAACACCTCTATCCTGCTGGGTTTTCCCCCCAATCTCTAAACATGCCTAGAAATTATTCCAGCTACTCATCTCTTTCTTTGTGAGGACTACTATGAGCCTCACCAGTAGTACCATGAGGACCTTTTGTAGGATAGATAGTGCCAAGAGGACACAGCAGAAACAGTGTACCCTACAGAGTTACCAAGCCAGTTCCAGAGTAACTTTCTGAATGGAACAAAATGAGAAAAGGGAGCAAAGTGAAGAGGGAATGGAGGTGGGAACTGATGTGAGGTAGACTCCAGGAGTAAAAAGGAAGGAGAGACTCTGAGCAAACTCTGGGGCTTCCCACATTGCTCTAGACACCACCCTCCTTCAATGTTCGAGGTGGGCATATTGGAAGTAGTTAAAACAGAAAGGCCTCTCGTTTCTGTTTGGCCCATCAGAAAATGGCACTATAATACTGAAACTAATATGTAGCAGATACCAAAAGTAACCCACCTGTTGATGCACAGCCTGTGGAGGTATATCACCTTGGAGTAGATAGGTGATAGATAGATAGATAGATAGATAGATAGATAGATAGATAGATAGATAATATATGGGTGATAGAGGGATAGGTAGGTAGTTAGGAGGACAGATAGGTAGAGAGAGCGAGAAAGAGATGGATAGATTCCCCCTCCCCCATTAGTTAACGCTCCCTCTTCTACTTCCATCAACACCTACCTTGGTTCCCTCCATTATTTCTAGTACCCTCCATTATTTCTATGTACTTTTCAACCTGGTATGTGCTAGCTTCTACCCCCATCATCTTTCTAAAATTGCTTCCACCAAGGTCATTCATGACCCTCTATTGCTAAAGCCTGTGAAGACTGGTAACTTCTTCAAATTGAATATTTTGCTGCCCCTGACGTTTTCTACTGGTTCTTGTTATGAAACTTTTCCCTTCACTTGCAGGGCACCTCGCTCTCTTTGTCTCCATTGATGATTTCCAAATTTATATCTACTGCCCCCTCATGCCTGATTTCCAGTCAATCCCATTATTTTGACTTCTTGTTGGAAGGCAGAGGATTTAGAGCATGTACTTGAGCCAGAATGCCTGAGAGGTGTGGTTTTCAGGAAGTCATCTAAGCTCTCTCTGTGCTACAGTTTTATCTGTAAAATTAGGGGTAGGGGTGGTAAATAACAGTATCTACTTCATAGGATTATTGTTCTGATTAAATGCTTTAATATATGTAAATGTTTTTTATATGTTTTTTATATGCTTTAATATATGTAAATGTTTTTTATAATAGTAAAGACAATGTGTTTGTAATTCTTTTTTTTTTTTTTATTTTTATTTTTTTATGATAGTCACAGAGAGAGAGAGAGAGGCAGAGACACAGGCAGAGGGAGAAGCAGGCTCCATGCACCGGGAGCCCGACGTGGGATTCAATCCCGGGTCTCCAGGATCGCGCCCTGGGCCAAAGGCAGGCGCCAAACCACTGCGCCACCCAGGGATCCCCTTGTGTTTGTAATTCTTATTTTTTTTTAATTAGGATCACATTCAAGAATTTCCTATAAGCAGCTCAAGCTTATTTCCTAAAATCTGTTCATTTATTCATTTCTCTCCATCTCTAGTGCCAATACCCTATCTGATCTCAAATAACTGGATAATTAGTCCATATTCACCACTGTAGCTCTATTTCTGGTCATTTCTCCCCTATCTTACCACCTCATTCTTTCACTCTACAACAGAAATAAAATCCATTTTTCACTGCTTGACCATGTCATGCTTTCTTCTACCTTAGAGCTCTTCTCTTCTCTTATGGCCTACTCATCTAGGAATACTCTCTTTCTTTCCTGTCTACCTAGAACACCCAATACCCATTTCCACACAGGGCCAGCATATATGGTGGTACAGATTTATGTGCTAAAGAACTCCAGGGGAACTCCATTCATATCTGAGTCTATGTGACCAGTATCCCCTGGAGTAGTATAATATCTACACAGTCACATATGCTGGCCCTGGTCTTCCAATCTTATCCAGATAATTCTTGCTCTTTCTTTAAGTATCTCTGTAGAGATGGCTTCTTTAAGGAATTTCTTCTGGACTTCCTCACTTGATCAAGGTTAGTGGCCATATTCTGTTATCCTTTGGTACCCCATGCTATTGATCACAGACCTTTTCACAAAATATCACAACCATGTTTTCTTGTATTATCTCTCATCAGGCTATTAGTGGATCAGTACATCCAAACCAAACTCACTAACTTCTCCACACCCCAACACTCTCATCCAGTCTTTTACTTTCCATCACTCAAACTTCCTTTCTATATTGTCTCCTATATTCTTTATTTATATATTCTTTATTTACATGGAGCCATCCATTCACCCAATCCTCCCACCTACCCTCTGACAATATTTTCATTTTCTACTCAGACTTAATTAGTACTCATAGCACTTTTATATTTATTTTTTATGCCATTTTATGCCATTTCCACAATAGCACATATCAACTGATTATATTGTAACTGTTGGTTCCTGGGCTAATCTTTCCATAGACCATGAACTTACTAAAAGCACAGGATAACCCCTGTGCTTGCAATTATTCTGTATTAATACATAGTGCTTGCAACTATTCTGTATTAATATTTTTGAATATGTGAAAACAAATAAAAGAATTTTATAGGATTTAAGTAAACTACAAATCCAAATAAACAATTTTATTAAAGGACCCTGTTAAATTCAATCATCTGTCTTGGGACATTTTTTTCTTTTAAATATATTTTATTCATTTAAAATATTGGTTTTCATTCAGAAAAATAATGAAATGGGCGTTTTTCTATAATCAAATGAACATATTTCCTCATATAAGTAAAAATAATTTTAGTACACACTCCCATATGTCACTACTTGCAAAATCTATTTCAGTGCTGACAATTTAAACATGCATAAAAGAAATATTGGCAATTATGGTTATAAAGGATATTGCTTCAAAGAACACTGTAAATAGTAAAAATGTCCAAAAATAAAATCAAAATCCTAAAAACTGTTATTTTAAGTAAATTCCCATCACTTTTCTGATACCAAAAATTCATATAGCTCATAGATGTAAAAACATAAATGTTTCCTTTTAACAATGAAGCTTCTCCTCCCCTCACCAAAAAGAAAAAGGAAAGGAAGTAACCACTGTGTTTGAGTCTGGCTTCTGATCCTTACTGATTGGGGATCTTGGACAAGTCAACTAATCTCATGGACCCTCAGTTTCCTTATGTGTAAACAAAAGAAAGATTAATAATAATATGACCTCAGAAAGTTAAATTAAATCAAGATTAAATGTGACTTGGCATACAAAAGTGATTTCTAAACTGTACTCGTAGGTTACCATTATTACTACTAATATGATTCCTACCAGGAAAATTGTTTTCCAAAGAATGACTCAGTCCCAGTATGAATTCACTTCTCACATCCCTATGTCTCTTTATTATTGGAACCAACACTGGAAGATAAAAGTTTCAAGATAGTGTTATCTTGAAAGTAGAGAAGAAAATCTAGTATGTATAAACAAAGCATACTTGCACATTATATTTGAGCATACATTGTATTTGCATTGTATTTTAATGATTTTTAGAAAACAAAGCCATAGAAAGCCAATGCTCAAAGTTGCACTTCCACCCACCAAATAGTAGTATAGAACAAGGGTCAGCAAAACTTGTTCTGTAAAGCACCAGATAGTAAATATTTTAGGCTTTGAAAGCCATATGGTCTCTGTCGCAATTATTCAACTAAGGTATTGTGCAAAAACAACTATAAACAATATGTGAATAAATAAGTGGGGCTATGTTCCAATAAAACTTTATTTGGGCACACTACAACTTCAATTTCATATGATTTCCATGTTATGAAATATTCTTTTTCATTTGTTGCGTTTTTAAAAAAGCATTTAATAAGGCAAAAACCCCTTAGTTCACAGGCTGAACAAAAACAGGTGGCAGGCTGGATTTGGCCAATGTGCCAACCCCGGGTATAAAAGACAACATCCGACAATGGACATTTTTCTGGTAAAAGAGCAGTGCAAGTTCATTCTTTTTGGTGTAGTGATTTAGCCAGAATTGGTAGTTTTATAAACTAGAGTACTTTGGAGTTTATATTATATGTAAAATTCTTGATTCCTCCTGGGAACATTGAGGAAATGTGGAGGTTGCTATTCCAAGGGAGGTCACAGTCTGCATGGATTCAAGGTCTACCAACTTGAAACTTGTGCATATTCACACCATCTGCCTACAGGTGGCATGTCATGTAACCTGTCATGTAACCTGGAAAGACATACATCTTATAAATGTGCAAACTACAAAATCCCTGCACCATTCTATTTCCTGGGCAGAGTAGTGAGAGTGTGGTTTGGAGAGCTACTCAAACCAGGTTTAAATCCCAGCTTTGTCACTTCCTAACTGTGTGATTTGAAAGGAGTTTGTCAGATGCTTTAAGCTTAATTCCTCATCTGTAAAACAAGAAAAATGACAAGAATATTTGCAGGGTTGATGGAAAGTGAAAGGAGATCATGTATCTGCAGCATGTAGGGAAACACATGGTTCCTTTTCCTCATGCTATTTCCAATTTCAAAAAAGTTTCAAAATCTATCTACCACTCTAAATTAAGGTGAATTCTCACATTTTATTTTTCCTTTTGTCTGAATCTATATGATTATATGAGGAACCACTAATGTTTCTAAAATTCTTACCACATATTAGTATAAATTGTCACATTTTTATCTACATTTAAAAATGCCTTTTACCAATGAAGGTGCATACGCATGTAGTGGAAACAAAAAGCAAAGAGATTCACAGTCATCCAAGCATTAATCTCAAGTGTACAAAGTGCCAGAAAGTTTCAGAAATCATACATATTTCCCCTTTTAAAACATTAAATATCCTTTAGATTTGTCCAAAAATACAAATCTGCTTTATTTTCTTTTTTAGATGTACAGTTCTTTCATTGTATATCCTTCCATTCTACTCAACAGCAAACCAAAAATCTCCTGAGAATTCTCATCACAAAACTGGAAAAGGCTGAGGAAAAAAAAAAAAATCTCTTGACATTGAAGGGACAATGACATACTGGTATCAGAGCCAATCAAGTATAACTGCTTGGGTGTTCTCTCCCTTGCCCATCAGATGACTGTTGTGCAAGCAAAAGGTTTCGGAGTCAGAATGTTTGCGTTCAAATCCCAGCTCTTCAACTAGTAGGCTGGTTTATCTTGCATAATTCTACTAACCTCCTCTGTGTTAGATGAGTGTCCTCATCTATATAATGGGGCTAAGTATAGCATTATCTCACAGGAAGACCTATTGTGAGGATTAAATGTGTATGTCTCAATTGGGCTTTCCCAAAAGTAGAGTCTGAGATAGGACCCGGGTTCAGAGAGCATGTTTAGGAGGTGCTCCCCAGGGGGAGTAGGTGGTGGGGAGGCAAGAAAAGGAGGAATGCCAAGCCAACTAAGAATACATTGTTGGATTGGTTACCATTCTGAACACCTGGGCCTTAGTTCTGCAAGGGGCCATCGGAGGAACCTTATCGAATGGCCCTTGATACTGTGCTTCTGAAGGATAGGAAGCTGGGACATTTATCTACTAACTCCCACTCTTCATTTGCTAAGGAGCTTTACCTTCCCCTCACATCCCGACCGTCTTGTTCACTGACCAAGCAGCCTCCCCAGGTTCAGAGGAAGCCTTAAGACAGGAAAGCTGGAGCATGTCCTTGAGGTGGGGTGATGGCAACCAGCACAGAACTTTTCACCAAAGCTGCACAAAAATCAAGCTGATATAAGCTATGTCATAGGTTCAGAATTTATCCAGACAATGTATGTACAAGATATGGAAAATCCTAACTGCTTGTTATATCATAGCTCTTATTATTAATATTAATTTTCTCAGAATCAAGTCTCTGCTGTAGGAAGCCACCACCACTCATCCTCTGGGTCCTGAATAGTGAGTAACAATGTCACATACCCAGATAGAAACTGGAGACAAGAGTGCAGGTAGCAGAAAGGCACAAAATAGTGAGCTCAGTTAAGACTTCCCAGGGTTCTAGGTGGCTGCCAAACATTGTGGTAGAAATACCTAATGGACAGACAAGGATTTCGGTCTGGAGCTCAGGAGAAAATAGAAGACCAGAAACCACCAGTGTCTACATCAGAGTTCAAATGGTGATGAGTGACCATGGAGGCAGACAAGCAGGATGGAGAAAAGAACGCTAAGAAGAAAGCCTCGGCCACAAAATTATTTAGGAGACCACGAAAGGAGGATGACATTGGATAACAAACCAAAAAATAACACTGCCAAGAAAAGTAAGAGGCCAGCAGGAGGGGATGGTGTCATGGAAACCAGAGCAGAGAAGACAAACATTTCCAGGAGGAGGGAGTACTCAACAGGGTCAAATTCTGCCGAGACTAACATGAAAACAACTGAAAATGCTCCTTACATGCATATTTCAAAAGATGTGTTTATTTTTAATGGAATAGGATTTTAGGTGGGGGAAGTAGAAACAACAAGAACAATTTAAGAATTAGGCATAGAGGGATCTGTAAAACTCAATTAAATGCAGAAGGCTTGTATTGAGTACCTATAGTACGCCCAGAGTATAACTGGGATAGATTATCCAAAAGTCACCGTAAAGTAATAAAGATTCTTTAAATCTCTTCTTCTCATCTTTTTCTGTCCTTGGAAAGTGGGTTTTATAACCCACTTCATATGATAAAATTGGCCTCGAGCTTTAACTCTACTTGTGTGCATGATTTGATCAGCAAGCACTCCCGACTGCTCTTTCTCCACTAGAATGCAAAGCATGTCATCTGAACAATGGAAGCTTTGCAAGCCAACCTAATTATTAATACACCCACTGGCTTTTCCAAACATGTGCTTAAATATCTTCTTCACTCTAGGATTTGATAGCCTGGTATTGCAAAACAAGAAACCTTACTCATTTCATTGCCATAATAACCAATTGTCTTTTAGTTTTGTGGTTGGGAAGCACTGGCCACTAGGTGGAGAAAGATACCCAGTGGCCCCCCTAGGCAAAGGCATCAACCGAATTTTTAGTTTCTAAGATTCCTTTAGTGACTCCTCTAGACAGTAGGTTGGATTCAATTATGAACAAAAGAAATCTCTATGGATGGCGATGCCAAACATTCCATGCACTTAGAGGTCATTACTCTTTCCCCTGGAATCTATGCATTCACTTTCCAAGAATGAGTTCCCTGCCCTTCTGATCAAGATAATTCTCAGAATTTGACTTAACAGTCATTGTTCTGATTCTCAGCCTTTAGCTTTCCACACAGCTCTGCGTAACACAGTTCTTGTTATCTGTGAAACAAGGGATTATGCTTTTTGGTCTCTTCCTCCAGTCCAGTGCCACACTCAGATACCACCCTTGCCTTTAAAAAAATATAAAGGACAACAACTTTCCCCTCCAGAAATATTTCTCTTTTTCCTGGGGGCCTTGGAATGACAGAAGATCTTCAGAATCCAAAGGAATAAAACTCTAAAGAGGGAAATTTGAGAACCACACTGTCACGCCCATAATCCACCCTAAAATCTGTCTTGATCTGGAATTACAGCAAATTTGCCATTATCCTTGAATAACTTATGTGAGTAGTATTTTATAAAGAAATCTGTTTCTCTAGTCAAAAGACATTTTTATTCAAGTACATAAATTAACTCTATTGAATGCCTTTTGCTATATTCTTTATCTCTTAAACTTTGTTATATCACATCATAATTTTTTTCTTTGTAATGTTTTCTTCTGAATACACAGCTCTCCTATTTTTAATGTTTTCATCACTTTCACAAAAGACCTCAAATATAGACTTTTAATCTTCTCTTCAAGCAAATTTATACATTTGTTTTCTCATCCCTCATCTAAACAATTAAGCATCTCCAAATATGTGAGTTATTTACTGGAGAATATTTTCCTACTTTCCAACCGATCATTGTTGGCAGAGAGAAAAAATAAAAAGTCACAGTTATTTCACAGATATGATTTTCCTTTTGCTCAAGAATATTCCAGAATCTGTCATTTTAAACCTATCCATTTTTTAAATGTAAAAGAGTAGATCCTGTGAGTTCTTACCACAAGTATAAAAACTTTTTCTTTTTTGTATCTGAATGAGGCAATGGATGCCAACTAAACTTATTGTGCTGATCACTTCATGATACATATAAATCGAGTCATTATGCCATAAACCTAAACTTATTTTTTTAATTTTTAATTTTATTTTTTTAAGATATTTATTTATTTATTTATTTATTTATTTATTTATGATAGACAGAGAAAGAGAGAGAGAAGCAGAGACACAGGAGGAGGGAGAAGCAGGCTCCATGCCAGGAGCCCGATGTGGGACTCGATCCCGGAACTCCAGGATCGCACCCTGGGCCAAAGGCAGGCGCCAAACCGCTGAGCCACCCAGGGATCCCCACCTAAACTTATTTTTAAAATGGAAAGATAAAAGTGGAACAGTGTAGACAGACAAAGATACTTAGAGAGGGAGACCATAAAGCTAAAGAGAAACTCAGTGAGAAAATGAAGGAAGTAAGGACTGAATGGAAAAATATCTGCGGGCATGCTGGTGTTGTATCTGCACTTGGTGGTGGTTTTCAGTCTAGGATGGTCCCTTTCAGATTTGATGCCCTCCTCCTTTCATCTTCACATTCACTCTTTTCCCTGAGGTTTAAATCTTGCAAAGCTACCCAAAGATCTAAAGATAACCATTAACTATATTTCAAGAAGTAATCACTATGGTTAACTTAGAGATTAATTAACTGCTAACTTTACCTTTTATAATTCACTAATTCACTAGCGTTGAAAAGTGTGAGGTCAAATCTTTTACTCTGCTTGATCCTTTCAGCCTTTAAGAAAGTGTGCCTCATGCACATGTGCCAACTCCATGCACACACAGGATCACAGACCCTTAGAGCCTAGATGTTTGGAAGATAAAATCCTCGCCTCATCATTTAAATGACAGGGCACCAGAGCCCTGAGAAGAGAAGCATCTTCCTCCACATCTCCTGATGCTGGTGAATGCATTCAAACCATAAAACAGTACTCCTCATACCTAGTCCAGTGCTGTCCCACATTATGATTTTCCGGAAATGAAGACAAGTGTAACCTAAGCTGTGTGTGTTTGTTACATTGATAGGAGAACAGCAGACACTTCCCAATTTCTGCCAGCAGAAACCAATGGAAGAGTGGTCTAGATAGGTCAGATTTCTCTTTCATTGAGGCTTATCGCACATGGGGCTAGGAGGACCATTAAGCCTGAGCCTCAAATTTAGACTCTTCACCTTTCCCCCAGTAAGATTAAGCATTCAGGTATAGAAAGGCCCGAACAGAACTGAAAGACATTTCCCACACAACTTTAAAGTTGGGGCTGTTCCAGGCCCTCCAGAATCATATAAATAACACAATCATGTTGCACAACACACTGTGTGTGTTTGTGTGTTAACAGCATTGATTTGCTAAATGCAGTTATGTAAACTATAGATCTACTTTTATATTTCACTTCTTCATACACCAGAAGATTCTAAAATGAAAGGCTCTGGTATCTTCAGATATCTGAGAACTCTGCTAATAGGAATAGCAGGTTGTTTTGTGGAAAAATTGGGAATTCCTCCAAAACAAAGGCACCACTCATAAACACTCACCCTCTGCTGGACATGCCTTTTGGAGCTTCAGAATATCATGTTGTGTAAGAACATAGGATCCCATGAGATCCTCACAATGCCCACTGACACAGGGACTATTATCATACCCAGTTCATAGATGAAGAAAGTGAGGCCTATGCTAAGTGCTCAAGCATAAACAATGAGCAACTGATTGAGCTCCAACTACAGAGAGTCATGTCCTGGCTGGACATGGAACCAAAGCCATGTTCCAGTCACTCTAGATCATACCTCCCATGGATGGGTTAATTTCCATGAAGCAACCCTAATGCTTCAGAAAAATCACAAGAATTTCTTCAATTGCCACTTAGTGACTTATCGATCACGTATGAAACTCCTTCTATCAGCCTATACTATCAGCCTATACTATCCTTATTAACATGGAGGAAGTAGGGTGCTCCAGCTGACCCAGAGAGGTAAATGTTTATGTGAGCATCTGAGTGTGTGCATCACATTCAAAGTTTCCTCTTAGTGAAACAGGTCTAACTACTAGCTATCTTGCCTGTGATCCTGCATCTCTTCCCGGGCCTTTATTCCTTTTTTTTTTTCTGGCCTTTATTCTTTTTTTTTTTATTTTTTTTAAGATTTTATTTATTTATTAGAGATACAGAGAGAGTGAGAGGCAGAGACACAGGTAGAGGGAGAAGCAGGCTCCATGCAGGGAGCCCAACATGGGACTCGAACCCGGGTCTCCAGGATCCCGCCCTGGACCGAAGGTGGCGCTAAACCACTGAGCCACTCGGGCTGCCCTCTGGCCTCTATTCTGAACTCATTTCTGGCACTAATCATTTTGTGGTCCTTACTTTACATTATAATCTATTGCATGGTACAGTTATGGCTCATTCCTCAGCTTCTCTACCCACTTCCAAATAATAGCCAAATCCTGTTTCTGTTTCTCCGTTGGACCTAAAGGACACTATTTTCGCCCAATATCCTCTCAGCATCCAAACTCCATCAAAGTCTAAAGCAATTTAAGCTGTTGGCCCAGGACTGGGACAAGATAAAGGCAGAAACAGAAGAGTCCTCAGTGCCTCTCAAACTTGTTCTCTGTATATGCCTCTCTTCTGCTGTCCTTGGACCTCCTTTGTCTGCCTGCTACCCTGGATTCCTATAGTCAAGAAAGATAATAATATTACTATGCAATGGCCATAAGTATTTGTAATTCACTGGTCACTGTCCCTCATCTTGTCCCTCTTGGAGAGAAAAGTGCCTTTGATAGAATTTCAGACAGCACACATCTGGTAAGGAGTATTAATTATAACATTTAACTGTTCATTGGGTCATATAAAGTTGGCGCTTCCCAGAGCTAAGTGCCATATCTCAGAGGATGGCCAAGTATGTGACGTTTTCCCTGAAGCAGGATGAGGCAGCTTAGGAAAGAACAGACATTGAACCAGACCCACCCAAGAGAGAAAGCGAAGCCTCAAGACAAGTTCAGAATACCATGTCCAGAGGATCCAAGGCAAAAGAGAAAGAAAGTGGTCCCAGCAAGCCGTCAACCTCAGGAACATAACACTAATCAGTAGGAGAATCCATATAGGCAAGTAGAACAATAAAGGGATTCACTCTGAGGCAGGCCCAAGATCTAAGCAGAAAGGACAACAGGGGAAGGGAGGCTCAGCAAGCAAGCTAGGGAGCAGAGCTCTGTTCAAATCCCTGGCCTGTGAATGGCCAGACCAAGACAGGTCCCTAGTTCCAAAGGAATCAAAACACACGCATGTCTCTGAGATATCAACTTGGCTCAGAAAATGAGACAAGAATCTCTCTCCTAAGTATAAGTGGAGAGCCTTGATCTCAAGACAAAATCTTGCTGATCAGAATGGAGAAACAAATTCAGGGCCAGATGCTTTGGCCTCTGGACAGTCCTACAAGCTCTCTGGTTTGCAGAGAGACAGAGACGTGGCTGCTGCTGGCTTAGCAACTGAGAGGGTGGTTGTCTCAGTTAGAAGGTTTGAGATGGGGTCAGGTTGGGCGATATACCCATATAACACTTTATGCTAACTGGAAAACTATATCCTGTCCATACAAGGTTAAAGTGTGGGCACAGCACTTGGCAAATGGATAGCATCTTTGTGTTATCTGTAAGAATATTCCACTCCCAGTTGGACACAGACCTGTGCAGTGTAGCACAGGCTACATTCTAGCCCCCTTCTTCTTCCTCAATCAGGCAGCCTTGAGCAGTGAATAACCTATCCAACCATACCCAGCAGTCCTGGAAAGTACAGTGACTTAATGTAGGAGGCTTGTTCCAGAAAGGTCTAGAATCAAGAGCAAGGCAAGGGTTTTTCTTCTCTTCTCTAAGGGATAACCAAACGTCCTCCTCATACCCCATAGGACATAAAAGGTAGAATCAAGCAGAATATGTATCAGCACATGATTAACAGATCTTTTTCACTTCCAGAAAGGACATTTCAATATGAATTCAAGCTAAGAAATTTGAGAAACTCCAAAATAAATGCTTTGGCAAAAACATCTATTTCATGACTTTCTTTTCAAAGTCAAGTTATGCTTCTTCCTTGTTTTTTCCAGGCTTCCTCTCAGAGTTTTCATCATCTATGACCAAGCGGAGATAAGTTGGACAGATGCACCATTCAGAGGCCAAGTTCCACAGCAATTTTTTTTCTAGAAATAACATCTGGCTTGATGGCTCTTTTCCCCTTGGAGACTCCGCGGCTGTGGACGTGGCTGGCTGCTTGGCTTACTTCGCAGCTGTGGGGCTGCATCCCAAGTTGTTGCTGGCGTCAGCTGCAGCTGGGCAACATGTGGCTTCATCCTTCCATGTCCCCTCCCTGTCCTTTCACGTGGAGCAGACCCCAGAGGGGTCAGGGCAAAATTCTGGATGGTGTCAGCACTCTGGCCCCGGGCCCCCAGCAGCCCCTGGAAGTAAGATCCAGCTGTGTGGGGACTGGTGTTCTGTACCATGTTACCACTGAGGAAAGCCTCAGAGGCTAATCTCTTCTGTCAGGCAGAACCTGGGGGGAGGAAGGGATGAGTTTCCAAACACAGAGGAGATAAAATGAAAAATCTTTTTGGAGAGTGAGGCCTTTCTGTCAGTGAAGCCTGAAGATAAAGAATGAGGAGAAAGGAAAGCCTATAAAGATACTTAGAGAGAAAGGAGTACAGTTCCTGAAGGTTCCAGAAAAACGTTTGCATTGGACAGACTCTGATCCAGTCATTCTTTGAAAACAATGTTTTCATTTTCCAAATACTACATACTCATTAAAGGAGCTATGGAAAAAGAAAAAAATAATACACGCCTGGAATGAATCATGTTTGTACCATCCAATGGTGGTATTTCTCTATAGATAGAATGCTGGGGGTCGGGGTGTCCCAGATTTAATCACACGTAATGTCTGTTTTCATATTTGTGATACCAAATTATATAAATTCTGCCATGTTCATATTCTTCACAATTGTAGTGGCTAGATAACCAAGTAGTTATATCAGTTTTCTAAATCATTCTCTCATAATTTAGGCTCCGTGGACACCGAAGAGACATTTTGAAAGATGAACAGAATTAGCAACAAAAGGATTGGAACAGGCAATGAGAGGGAAGAAAAAGTGGAAGGCAAGTGCAAGGTTTCTACAGGCTGTGAAACTAGAAGGCTGGTGACACAAAGAGCAGAAGGAGGCGACTCAGAGTATGGTCAATGGACCAGCTGCGTCACATTTCCTGAGAGCCTGTTAGAATGCAGAACCCCACCCTCCACCGAGACCTACTGACTCCGAGTTCGCATTTTCAAAGCACCTTTGAGTAGTTCATAGTAAAGATTGACCATCACTGGTTTAGAACAAGTCCTCTCCCTAACCAGAGATACAGAGTCTGTCCACAGTCACACAGCTATATAGTGGCAGACTTGGTCTCTGCTTCTATTTAACCAAAATTTACCTTATTCAACTACTACTAATAATAGATAATATTTATCAATGACTGGCTGCCAGCAGTTACTCTAATGGCTTTACAACTAGTTCTCACAATAGCCCTAGTAGTCCCCGATTTTATAGATCAAAAAACTGAGTTGTAAGTAACGTGTCCAGCATTCTGTAGTAACTGACAGAGCTAAGACTGAACCTTGGCTCTACCACATGTGTTCCTTTTTTTTTTTTAAGATATTTTATCTGTTTATTGGAGAGAGAGAGAGAGACAGAAAATGCAAGAAAGAGCAAGCAGGAACGGGGCGAGGTGGGGGGAAACAGCAGAGAGAGAGAGAGAGACAGAGAGAGAGAGAGAGAGGGAAACAAGCAGACTCCCCACTGAGTGGCTCCATCCCAGGATCCTGGGATCATGACCTGAGCAGAAGGCAGGCACTTTACCCACTGAGCCACCCAGGCACCCCCACCAATTATGGTCCGAACCAGTGGCCTGGACTAGATGGACGGATGCAAGGATACATGGATGCATGGAGCCTTTTGCTGTATTTAGACCAACATATCTGAAAAGTATCACATATAAGTATGGTAGGGACACAGTTAAATATGACAGTATGCATAGCTACACGGATTTGAACCAAGGAAATCTAGTTTCCCAGCTGCTCTTAATCAATCACTGTGCCTGTCAAACTGCATCAATCAATCTGCCCTACTGACTGAAAAATCACTATAGGCAATGTAAAGTTTACATCTATAAGAAACTGGCTATGTGTTAGGCTTCCCTCCTTATTGGATGTTCTTTTATTTTCTATTTACCCATCAGCTTTTTCTCCCAATTCACTCATTCACTTATTCTTTATGATATTCATTTGTTCCTTATCAGTTATTACAGCCCTGCTCGGAAGATTCTGATGATCAAAACAGTCTCTGCCCTCAGAGTCTGCATTCTAGAAGGAATGATAGAGATCAAATAAATAATTACACATACATACGAAGCAGAGCTGGGAAGGAAAAGTATGTAGTGCTGAGCAAACCCAGCAGGGGGTGGTGATCTCATCTTGGAGTCACCCTTCTTCTGCTCCACCCCTCCCTACAGTTCCCACATACCTTACCTTTCTCCATCATTGTTTCTCCACCCAAACATCAAACTCATTTTCCTAACTCCCCCATTACCTTCAGCACCTATCTTACTGTCCCACTGTGCCATAACTAATTACCACAATCTTAGTGACTTAAAACAATTTATTATCTTAAAGTTAAGGAGGTAAGAAGTTCAAAATGGATCCCCTGGCTAAAACGAATGTGTTGGCAGAGCTACATTCCTTTTGGAGGCTCCTGAGGGAGATTTGTTTCCAGAGGCTGCCCCCTTCACGCCAGCAACCGCACCACTCTGATCTCTAATTCTGTTATCTTATCTTCTGTGACTCTGATTCTCCTGCCTTCTTCTTTCACTTATAAAGATCCTCATGATTATGTGAAACCCACTGGATATCCAGGAAAATCTCTACCTCCAGATTCATAACTTAATCACATCTGCAAAGTCTCCTTTGCTGTGTGTAGCAACATATTCACAAATTCAGGGGATTAGGACATGGATGTCTTTGGGGGCCACTATCTTGCCTCCCATATCAGCCTCAGTCTATCTCCCCTGCCTGGTTCCTGGTTCTGCCTGGTTCCTTGTCTGCATCTATTCCCTTCATCCTATTACCCATCATCTCCCTCTCATTCTTTCCCCTCATAACACAACCACGTAATGATTCCAGTAACATATCAGCCAAACAGGAAGAAGGAAGCGTAATGGGTCAACCTGTGAGCCATGACTTTTCCACTGGACCATAACCTTTCTTCTTTTTTTTTCAAAAAAAAAGCTTTTGTCTTGGATTTGATTTTCTAAAAACCAAAACAGCACATTTCCTGGTTCAGAATGTGCCTGCAAAACAATAGAAAGACTATCATTTTTTCCAGGTAATTTTTGTAAAGGAAAAAGTTACACTGAAACAGTTCATTATATTGGTACAGACACTGGGAATGCCACTTCGTATATATCAAAAGGAACAATTCCAAAAATCTACTCTAACAATAATTAGGGGTAAGTACAAAGATGCCCAATTGTTTATCATGATGAATGGAAAACAACCTAAATATTCAAGACCACAGGACTACAGGATCATGACAGTTCACCTTGTAGCCTTTAAAATATTATAATATTATAATACATATTAAATGACATGGAAATAGTGATATCAATTTTCAGAACAATACAACATGGCTAGTTAAAGTACATGATTATGTGCAGAATTACATACGTAACATGACTACAGGGTTTTTTGGGGGTTTGGCTTTATATGTAGTTTTCTAATTGTTCCACTATGACTTAGATTACTAAGCAATAAAAAAGTAGAGTTTACTGCTGAAAACATACAAACATTTTAAAAATTCAAAATAACAGCAATAATAACCAGAATGCATTCAGTTATTTTCAGTTCACAAAGCGTATTCTCAAACTCTACATCCATAAAATGATTTGGACACTAGCCAGGAATATTTATATTCAAAACAATCACTGAGAATCCACATAGCATAAGTAATAGGTACAAGATGACCCTTACCATCTACTCTTCTCCCTCTTGCCTACTGTGCTCTTGACACACAGGGTTACTGTGGTCCTTTCAACAAACCACACTTACTGTCACTGCAGAGCTTTATACACTGGCTGTTCCATCTGCCTGAAATGTTTTTTCCACAGCTCTCTCCGGCACTAGCTCCTTCTTATCATTCAAGATTCAGCTCAAATGTTACCCACTCCAAAGGCTTCCTTCATCATCTGATCTAATATATTTCTTCTCTTACCCCTTCTCCAGCCAATTCTTCATGGCACATATCTCAAATAATTTTATCAATTAAGGGGCAATCCCTGGGTGGTTCAGCAGTTTAGCACCTGCCTTTGGCCCAGGGTGTGGTCCTGGAATCCTGGGATCGAGTCCCGCATCAGGCTCCTGGCGTAGAGCCTGCTTCTCCCTCTGCCTGTGTCTCTGCTTCTTTCTCTCTCTGTGTGTCTATCATGAATAAATAAATAAATAAATAAATAAATAAATAAATAAATAAATAAAATTTTAAAAAATTATCAATTGAGGCATTTATTTATAGTTTGCTTCTCCTCACTACATACAAACACATCCTTCTACCTTGGCTAAAACATAAAGTATATGCGTGCCAGGCTCATTTTTGCTCTGTTCACCAATTCCTAGAACATGCCTTATACACAGGAGGTACTCAATACAGCTTTGTTAAAATAATTACCAGTCAGGGATGCCCAGGTGGCTCAGCAGTTTAGCGCCTGCCTTCGGCCCAGGGCGTGATCCTGGAGTCCTGGGATCGAGTCCTGAGTCAGGCTCCCTGCATGGAGCCTGCTTCTCCCTCTGTCTGTGTCTCTGCCTCTCTCTCTCTCGTGAATAAATAAATAAAATCTTTTTTAAAAAAAAATTACCAGTCCAGGTTAATTTTGAAGAAATTCTATCCATTGCATTATAGAACATGGGCTACAAGGCAGTTTCTGATTCTGGTTTTTTAGGTCGAATTACCATTTATATACAGTGAAATGTACAGATATTAAGCACAGAGTTTGATGAATATTGACAACGATATAAGCCCATTTAACCCCAATCAAGATATGGAGCATTTCAATTCCTAGAAAGCTTATTTTTAAGCTTTTTACTTCATTTAGGTAATGTTTATTGATATGGTTTTAAGTGCACTGACCATTTCTTCTGCAGGGCCCAATCTAGTTTATATCCATACATTGTTTTGATTTCATCTAGAACCCGGGAGTTTTGTGTCTTCTACCAGCATCCATGAAACTATGGCAGTCTAACCTATTAGCTTGCTAGTACAGTAAAATCTCAGACTCTCAGAGTCTTTGACAACCAGCATTTAAGCTAGGAAGAATTTGGAGACAGATATTTTTTAAAATTCATCTTTCTATTTAACTCTGGTAGAACCATGGAATCCATTCCTATAAGAATATGTGAAACAAAATGATTTCTCTGTGTTCCAGCTCCTCATCCACTGTCACTTTCTCAACAATCCTCAAAGATAGTGGGAAAGGGAGGATTTTTGGATCATGCAATTTGCTTTTGTCTCTAGTGCTCTTCCAGATTTTGTCTCTAGCACTCATCCCAGCAACCCACACAGTCATCTAAGGCTCGGCTGATTTCATTTCATCCAACAGGATTTCTACATCTACGGCAGGTTTGCAACTCCATCTGCTCCAACCTGGAGTAGTGACCTACCCCATGTATGGAAGCTGCCACACCTCTGCTATCCATAAAAGGCTGCTTGCTTGCTTGTTTGCTTGCTTTTGTTCTTCTCTCTCTCTTTTTCTTTTTACCTAGAATTTGGTTCTGCAACACTTCCTGTGTTCACCTTTCTTCCCTAGCCCCATATAAAAGAATAATTTTAATTTTACTGAGTTTTTAGTTGTTGTTACCAGGAGAGTAAATACTTTTCCCATTCTTCTATATCATAACCAAAAGTAGAAAGTTTTGATATATATCCTTGCAAGATAGCATATAGAAACTCCAAAAATATTTTATATAAAACTCAAGAGCTGCATCATTGTTCTTGGGAATGTATCCAAATTCAGCTCAAACATACAGAAACTTTGGATATAATCAACAAACCTTAAAGGCTAGATAGTATAGTTAAGAGACAGCTAACAGCCGCTGGCAGTGATGCTCATTAAAACCCATGGAAATGTTTACTTTGCCAAGAATGATAACCCCTAGTGACCAAAAAAAGAGAGAGATTTAAAAGTTAGATTTGATTGCATGTTTGAAACTAAGGACAGAAAAAACTACAGAATTAATGTTAAGGAAGGGCTTTTTTAATATTGCCATATTAAAAGAGACTTAAAAATGTTGAACTAGCTGAAAATCAATAATTCAGCACAGCTGGGATCATCCATCTTCAAGATTTGGGAATTTAAGTCTACAATTTAGGGAAATGTCTTTAAAATGCTCCACTATTTCATGAATTTGGTTTTTATTGGAAGTCAAATTATGTCCTACAATTGTAAGCATATAGAGATTGCGTTTCCCATCAAATCAGAGACCATAGCAAAAAGGACTATGGCTCTTTTAAAGCACCTCCACAAAATGGGCAGAAACAAATCCCATTTTGATTTTCAAATCAAAAAATCTGACCATCTGCTACCAACTGTCCTCCTGGTCTTTTTGTTACCACCCACTACTACTTCCTTTATTAGTTAGGGATTTTCGCACTTCTGCTTTGGTACAAGGTTATTTTATTTAACTGTAACATTTATGAGTATCTAGCACACGTTTAACACCAACTTCCACTAGGGATATGAGAGTAAACAAGATGCGCTTACTACCCTTGAAGATTTCAGGACTGATTATCTCAGGTTTCCATCTGAAGTTTTAGTTCTCATTCTCCTCCTCTTCCATGCTTCCAATCCCATTTGATCCCCTCACCCATCATTCCAGTGAACTTTATTTTCCACTGTCAATTGCCTTAAAAATCTCTGTCTCCTACTTGAAGTAACACTGGCCCTTAACGTTGCCCTACAGAGTTTAGATTCCCTGCTTCTCATGGATTGTCCCTCTTAATTCAGAAGCATTCGAGCCCCAAGATCCAGGTCTTTTTATTCAGAGAACATCTCCTGATTATACTTCAAATGAAGTCATTCCCAACCTCAGGTGCCCTCTAGTGAGCACAACTAACATGAGTCCACACATCAAACCTATCTAAGTCCTTGAACACACCCCCAAAATGTAATATACTATGCCATAGGAAGCCAATAGTGTGTATCACCCATTCAGAACCAGACATTCTTTCCTAGTCTCTTAGTTCCATCCTGGTATACTTCCTGTCCTGATCATCCCTTAGGACAGAATGAAAATGCGAAGACCACAGACTCCATATATCTGTGGATTTCAGACCTCGATCAGAGGATCTCTCAGATTTCCTGAGGTGCTCTCCAATCTTTGATTTTTAGAAGTAGAATTGCCTGGTGTTTGTGATTTGTGGTAAATTATTTAGAAAGGTGGACACGACAGTTTCTATCCCATATACCCTTTGCAATTAGAGTTTTCCATGATTTTTATAAAGCTATGGAGGCTCTCCTTAAATCTGCACTAGACTTCTGACTTAATTTTACCAAAAGAATGCACTAGATATAAAGATGTGTAGCTTCCAATGTTAGGCTTTCAGGGGCCTTGTAGCTTCTATTTTTATGCTCCTAGAACACTCCTTCTTGGAATGCTGCCTTGAGAATGTAGTACCGTAAGCAAGCCCAGGCCAATTATGTGGAGAAGCCACTAGAAGAAGAATCAACGTGCCCCACTTGCAGCTCCAGTTGAACTGAGTCTTAAACCAATCTGCCAGCTCAATGTATCCACATAAGTTAATCTAGGCAACAGAAGAACAACCATCCAACCCACAGAAGCATGAAAAATAACTCCATGTGGGGATGGCTCTTATACAGCAACTAAAACTTAAACAATATTTAAGATCAAAATTTCTAGGACAAGATTACCCGGGTATGAACCTACTTACCCTTCCACTTACTAGCTATGTGGCCTTAGGCAAGCTGTCTAAACTCTCTGGAGCCAAATAGCTACCTCTTCTTCCATAGCCACACAGTATTAACTGGCTCCACTATACCATATTTCCTAGCCACCCTTACATTTTGTAACCATGTGACTAAGGAACAGGAACTAGATAAGTGCGTATCATTTCTTGATCTGGACCTAAAGACATTGGACATGCACTTCATGCTCCCTTCCCTTTCTGAAGAACCAGAACATGAATGTGCCCACAACCTAACTTCAACCAAAGACAATCTAGCTTTTTTAAATTTTTTTTAAGATTTTATTTATTTATTCATGAGAGACACAGAGATAGAGAGAGAGCCAGAGACACAGGCAGAGGGAGAAGCAGGCTCCATGCAGGGAGCCCTGCGTGAGACTCTATGCCGGGACTCCAGGATCAGGCCCTGGGCCAAAGCCAGCGCTAAACTGCTGAGCCACCTGGGCTGCCCAATCTAGCTTTTTTAAAAGGTATGTTTACCTTCATAACCTAGCCCACAATCTAGTTTCAACTTCTAGACAAAGAAACATCAGTGGGGAAACAAGATGAAAGGAATGTGATCCCCTAAATGACTGGCTCCATGGAGCCCATTGCCCCCCAGCCTAGACTCATTAACTACAACACAAGAGAAATAAGATTCTGTGCTCTTTAAGCTACAGTGTTCTTCACTTTCTTTGTTATAGCATCTTAGCTTTAATCCTAATATACCCTCTGTGCTCTAGCTTTAAATAATGCTTGAGGTCAATTTGAAATTGTTTGGTATTCTTTTCATGAAGAAAAGATGATAGGAATATCATAATAAAATTATTAGGGTCTTTCGATACTCCTTTACAGGAAAAGTGTTTTGCTGCAATTGAACACTGTAAAACAGTCTGAAAAATTCTGTTCAAGAAAATGTCTCATAACTTATTATAGGGATGTTTGGGTGGCTCAGTGGTTGAGGGTCTGCCTTTGGCTCAGGGTGTGAACCCAGGGTTCTAGGATGGAGTGATGCATCAGGTTCCCCACAGGGAGCCTGCTTCTCCCACTGCCTATGTCTCTGTCTCTCTCCCTGTGTCTCTCATGAATGAATAAATAAAATCTTTTTTTAAAAAAACTTATTATAAAGTACAATTATTAAAGGCTACAAAAAAAATTTCTGGCAATTTTGACTTTAGTTGAAAAGTATTCTAAGAGCATTCAAAGTATTCAGCCTATTTTTGGGCAAAGATTATTTGCTTATCTTAGCAATGTATATTTCCAAACTCAATACTTGACCAAATGAGGTGAGATTCCTGTTTAAACTTGGATATTAAATAGTTTTAAAATTATTACTAGTAAATGAGGCAATTTTTACTAGATTCAACACACTATTTAACAGCATAAGACATGCTTTCCTTTCTATTACCTTAGGGGTCAATCATGGAGACAACATGATTGAATAGAATAAATTTTTCTTGTTGTTTTTAACCCAGTGGAATTCATTTGAGGGTTAAATAACAAAACAAGGCTAAGAAGCCAATTTTCATGGGAAGATATTAAGGACAAATGTATTATTTAAATATTCATGCTTGAAAGGAATTATTCTCTGAAATCTCTTTCATTTAGAACAGTCCATATATAGCAAGAATTTTGATAAATTTGTTACAAGCTTTGGGCAGATGTGGAACAAAGGCAAAATGTGACCCAATGCTACCAGGGTCTGAAAATCACACAACTGTACTATGCTACACTAGTCTGCCAAAATTCATACTGGATGACTCATTAGAAGTTTATAAAATAAAAATGGATAAAATATGCATAAGGCCTTATACAAGTATGCTGTTTTTTTCATGTTTTTATGGTTATTACAGAATTTGTGTTAAAATTAATGATTACAGGGCTGAGAGAATTACCATCTGATTCAAGAATAAAATGAAAAAAACTCAGTTATACATTTCTTCATATTTATATGAGTAGATTCATGGTGCTCTAAGGTTCATTTTGGCATCCTAAGACTGATAACTATGGGGAATGAGACAAGGTAAAAAGCCAATACCCAATTCCAGGATATGAGGAATATTAGAACCCTTGTGAAGAAGGGGGGGAGATAAGCCAATGGTAATTCATGTAAAATAGTTTGGATATATATTGAATAATCAATCGTCAGGAAACCTTTTTTTACTACTGGATTGGGAGGGAAAGTAGGTATGGTACAAAGACCAGATGTTTTCTTCTATCTACCAGAATGGGCTGGAACCACATCATGAATATGATCACATGCCACCCCCTTTCCAACTTAGCCCGATGGTATGACTAAGAGATTTAAACAATATTAGAAGCTGCATATTAGAAACTGAGTAAATTAACTTGAGTCCTCATGGCAGATTCTGTTAGCTGGCCTCTATATTCCTAATACATCTTCCTCCTAGGGATCCAGCAATGAAAAATACAGGTTTTGAGTTGTACACATAGTAGCTGTTACCTTAAAATTTAATTATTTCAGATTACTTAATATTATAAAGGGACAAATCATAATATCATAATTTTATTATGAGGAAACCTGACAAATACCACTGTAACCAAGAGACCAAACTTAATACCGCCAATAATCAGGCAAACCAGCATCATTTGCCTCCTGACATGGTACTGAGAACACAACCCTAACTTTTATCATACTTCTACCAAAAATGCATAACCTGAATCTGATCCTGAGGAAACATCAGTGTAACCCAAAGTGAAGAGCATTTTACAAAATATTGGTTTATATATTCTTCAAAAATAAATCTTAAAATATAAAGGCCGAGTAACTGTCCAAACTAAGGGAGACTTACAGAGACATGATGATTAAATGAAATGCATAACCTTTGGTTGGATCCTCTATTGGAGGGAAAATGGCCATGAAGAAATTTGAATACGGACTACAAATTATAAAGTGATATTACAAAGATGTTGTAATTCTGGAGTCTGAAAATTATTCTGTGAATATAGAGGAGAATAAGCTCATTCATGGGAAATACATGTTTAAATATTTAGAAGTAAAGAAATATGATACTTGCAACATATTCTCAAAGGTTCAGGAAAGACTCTATCTATGGAGGGAAAAGGCATGAATAAGCAAATATGGTAAAATATTAATAATTGGTGATTCTGGATTAAGAATTTATGGGAGATCTTTGTACTATTCTTGCAACATTTTTGAAATTTAGAGTTATTTTAAATTTAAAAATGTTTAAGCTTAACTCCTTTAAAATATGAAGTTATTTTTAAAAATAAATAAAATAAAATATGAAGTTATTAAGATTTGAAAGACAAGAAAAGTAATCGTTGTTTTCAATACCCACCACCTTGTTTAATAATATTGGTGAGTTCTAGAACAACAACAAAAAAGCTTATCTCTTAGCAAACTAAGAATGTAAATCATTAGAGCTATTCATTAAACAGCAGTTTTAAGTATTCATGTACGTGTTTAAAATAGATATTTTCCAGAGTGCTCTTCTTTCACAGTCATTCCATGGAAAATACCTGAGAATGTCTTCAGTGAACATTGTTAACCATATAACAGCCAGAAAGCAAAACTTTGAATACTTGAGTTGGTACTATGTATGGTACATTCCAAATCCAAAGATCATGGCTACTCTACAAACTCATTCCTTCAGTATTACTGGCCTATCTTATATACTGGGTATTGTGTTGCTCATAGGTCAACTCAGAGCCCAACCACATTCTCCAATGAACCACCAGTCCCCAAGTGGATCTCTCCAACCCAGACCTCTTCTGAGCTGCAATTCCACATGGACCATCTTCACTGGATGTCTCACAAGCAGCTTAACCTGTACCTGCCAAATGGCACACTTGATATTCTCCTCTAAATCTAGGTGTCCTCCACTCTTTCTCTGTTTTAACAAATGTTGAATCCTTCTAGTTGATTCAGAGAGAAACATGGGAGTCATCTCTGCATGTTCCATCTTACCTTCTACCTTCTCTCCACAACCAGTCATGTATCAAATCCTCCCGATCTCACCTCTAAATATATAGCTTTATTGACTTCTCTCATTTCCCTCCAATAGAGGCAAGTTAGTTTAGTAATTAAGATAATAAATTATGGGGACGCCTGGGTGGCTCAGCAGTTGAGCATCTACCTTCAGCTCAGGGCATGATCCCGGGGTCGGGGATCAAGTGTCACATCAGGCTCCCTGCGAGGAGCCTGCTTCTCCCTCTGCCTATGTGTCTCTGCCTCTCTTTCTTTGTCTGTCGTGAATAAATAAATAAAATCTTTTAAAAAGATCATTAATTATGGCAAAATGTTACTTAGATTAAAAGCCAAGCTTCAATCTCATAGCTGTGTAACCTTGGACAAGTCACGTTGTCTCATTGTGCCTCAGTTTCCTTATATGTAACATGGGGACCAATGGTAGTATCTACTTCATAGGATTCTTATAGGAAGTACTCAATAAATGTTAAATATTACTCTCTCCTTTGCCACCACTCCAGTCCAAATAACCATCACCCCTCAAATAGACCAGCCTGTTGTTAACTTCCTTAATTCCACATTTGTACCTCTCTAACAAATACAAGAACTAAGTGATCTTTATTTAAAAACTTGTAAACATCTCACTGCCCAGTGAGATGTGTCCCAGTGGCTTCCTATTGTTTAATGTGTCCCAGTGGCTTCCTACTGCCCTTGAATACAATTCAAACATTTTTTCAAAGCCTATATGTTTCTGTATGACCTAGCCTAATTTTCCTCCAACCCTTGACAGCTGAAGACCACATGATGGGCAGTCATTTGACACAGTGCTACAAATTTTAAGTTAAATAAAGAAGCAAAGTCTCAATCCAATTTAAAATAATAAAAATATAATTTAAAAATAAAAATGAACATGGTCCTATATAAGTGAGAGACAGTATATTGTTTGCAATTTTTCACCAAGACATCCAGTTCATAGATCAGTTTTCATCCACCTTTAGGTGGCTTATTTTCCTATATTTTATTTCTAATAAATTTTAAAATCCTAAATTACAGTTGTGGACATCAGGAATGGCAATCTAGGATGGATCTCCAGACAGCTCATAACTGAATTAAGCAGATGATCCAAAAATTATAGGATGATTTTTGTCTAAAGATTACTTTCAAAGCTCTATCAGATGCTGAGTCAAGGAACCCAAGACACACAAAAGCAGAAAGGTTAGCAATTTGATCCAATTCTCAATCCACTCTGACAGCATCCAATTTTAACCGCATTTCTTCAGGTTCAACTGAGGCATTTAGATTTGGCTTTCAAATATACCCCTATAATACATAATCGGTTTTTCCTGGGATCAGGGAAGAACATCATCATGTGCTGGGAAAAATGAAATTCTCAGCAATGGAGCTCTTTTCACTGTAGGTCAGTCTTAGAACAAACTCTGTCATTTTACTCTCAGTATTAAAAATCTCAATATGCCAAAATAATGGATCAGGCTGTTTGAGATGCTGATATCAGTAATATACACCACTTGAGCAAACCACTTGAAAATATATGTCAATGACATAAAGCTGTCATTATCAGATCCTCACGAAGAAATATTTTTAGCTCTTCCCTCATTGCAAATGCTTGTGAACACCTTTCCTCTCACCAGCAATTCTCCCTCCATCTCCTATATCAATTTTTTCCTTTTCATTAGGTCACTCCTATTAGCATAAAAACTATGCTGTTACTCCTTTTCAAGGAAAGAAATCTCTGATTTCTCTGATCCGTCTCTAAAATCTCTCCAATCAAGTTTTTGTTCCCATTAACTTCACCAAAACCAGCCTTATCAAGATCACCAGTGACCTTCACATTGCAAAATTCCACAGTCAGTTATCAGCCCTCCTCTTACTGCATTTTGCACTGTTGATCACTGCCTCCTCTAGGAAATACCTTCTTACCTGCTCTTCTGGACACCACACTCTCACAGATTCCTTCTTGAGGCACTGTCTTTGCTTCTCCTCAATCCTTTTGCTTCTCTAACCTCTAACCTTTCTCCTTTTTTCCAAGGAAGCAAATCCACATCTCCAGCCCTAGCTCTCCTCTGAAATCCAGTACTTTGTATGTCCTCTTTGTCTAACAGACACATCATCCCCAAAACTGAAATTTTGATCTTCCCTACCCTTGATTTTCCACTTACAGTCTCAGTTAATGGAAGTTCCATCTTTCCATTTGCCCAGAACAAAACCTTTAGGGTTCATCCTTGATTCCTCTTATTCTCTGATAACCTATATCCATTCCCTCAGATCACTGGTATACCCAGAATGTGACCTGTTTATCCACTTCCACTCTGGTCCAAGCCACCCATATTTCACTTGAATTATTACAACTGCTCTCCTTGCTTTTATTCTACCCCCACTTCCAGTCCATATTTTTCACAGAAGCCAGAGTAGCCATTTTCAAATATACCCAATCACTGGTGCCTGGATGGCTCAGTCAGTTAAGTGCCTGCCTTTGGCTCACGTCATAATCCTGGTATCCTGGAATTGAGCCCCGCATCAGGTTCCCTGCTCAGTGGGGAGCCTGTTTCTCCCTCCCCCTCTGCTGCTCCCTCTGTTTGTGCTCTCTTGCTCTCTGTCAAATAAAGAAATAAAATCTTTAAAAAAAAAAAAAACTAATCACAACATTCCTCTGTTCCAACATTTCAGAGGCTCTTTATCACACTGACCAAAGTCCATACCAGGATCTAAAGGCCTCAGAGTTGGCACTTTGCTCCTTCCATTGCTTTATTCTGTTTCATTCTCATGAATCAAACTACTACTCATTCTGTTTCAGGCACACTGGGGCTCAAACTTCCCAAGGATATCTTCAAATTAGGGCCTTTGCACAGGCTCGTCCTCTGTCTAGAATATTTTTTCCTCACATACCCTATTATGTGCCAAATTTATCTCCTGGAAAAAAAAATTAAACCAAATAAATGGTTAGATGGCTCTTGTTCTATATCAAATCAAGAAACATGAAACTAAAGATATCACAATACCAAGCAGTTTCACCCTTACCCTCTGTCCTGATCATATGGTGATTATGCAAATGATAGCCATAAAGACAAACAAGGGAGAAGGGTATTTGACTGTCATCCTTGACTCTGGAAAAATTGGAATCAGCTACAGAGATGATTCATAAAGATGTATGGTTCTTTATCAGCACCTTCAGTAAGAATAAAGGAGTATTGACATTGACCGAAAGGACAAGAGTTCAGAAACTGATTGGCTACCCTACATGACTTACAGGATCACCACAAACAGTGTAAAGGAGACTTGGATTGTATGGCACAGCACTGAACATTGCTATGGCTTTACAAGCTCTTAAATAAAAGGCTAAGGATTATAACTGGAGGGAAATTGAGCATAGGACACTCCTTGTTTGTGACTCACCATCCACTCTTAACACAGCCAGGTAAACAGGGCGGGTTCTATAGCCAGAGTGCCTGCATGAATCCTGGCTCTGCCTCTTCCTAGCTGTGTGAACTTCCTCTCTCTGGGTCTTGGTCACCTCACCTGTAAGATGAAAAAATATTTTTCACTATCACAATATATTATATTATTGCAAGACAACTGGTAAGTTCCAAGTAAAATATATTTCATGGCTTAAACAAAAAAAAGAGATAATTTGTAATATTTAGATATTTGGGAATATGAATATATATCTTCATTTAACTCTAGAGAATCCTTAAGTTTGGCTCCTGGGTAATATACTAATATCTATCTATTCCCCATTCACCATTCAGGAAGTCATACAAATATACTATCAAGTACTGTCACACAAATATACTACCAAATACTCCGATTGACCACCATGTTGTTTGTTTGTTTTTTTAAGATTTTATTTATTTACTCATGAGAGACACAGAGAGAGAGAGGCAGAGACATAGGCAGAGGGAGAAGCAGGCTCCATGCAGGGAGCCTGATGGGGGACTCGATCCTGGGACTCCAGGACCACGCCCTGGGCCAAAGGCAGGCGCTAAACCACTGAGCCACCCAGGGATCCCCAATCACAATGTTTAATAAAAGGTAATCAATGGTTAAAAATTAAGGAATATGTATTTTTAAATCTTTCCTTATCTTTTTTCTGTAAGATGAGAATTTAATGGTACTCATCTCACAGTTGTGGTAAGGATTAAATATGTTAATAAATGTCAACATATAATATGCACTGTATTATTAGCTGTTATTATTATTATCATTGTAACTTCAAGTAGTACTATTATTGTTATTATATTTTACATTCTCCTTCCTAACATCAATATCTGGAGTTTCCTCTCTCAACTTGATCTTCCATTTTGTACCCCGTGGGCACCAGGAGTGGAACCCACTCAGCCTAAACCCATCAGTATATCTCACTTAACCTAAGTCAGAGAAACCTGGCTGCCTCATGCAGGAAATCCTGAGACACACACTGTCCTCCCTCCTGGGCGAGGTAGCCAAAGAAGTGAAACTCACCTCCCTTGTGGCTGTGGAGTTTCCTGGAGATGCTGAGGATGGAGCCTGCCCAGAAGTAGAAGGCCAAGAATGAATCCTACTGGCAACATTAAGTCCTAGGTCAGCCAAACCCAGCTTCCCTGGAATGTTCGATTACATTATTATAAATCTCCTCTGGCTTAAGCTAATTTGGATCTAATTTTGTTTCTTAGATCTTTTATATATTCATGACTACATTGATAGAGGTGTTATTAATATATTTTTATTTAAAAGACAAAGGATTATTATTTGATGAGGATTGTCTCAGAATCTACACAAATGGGGGTTTAAGTGACTTGCATCTAGTTCTTAGCCACTACCCTAGTCCATTTGGGCTGCTAAACAGAATACCGTAAGTGTTATAAACAACAGAAATGTGTTGCTCACACTCCTGGAGGAGTGAGGGCTCTGTCCTCATGCCCTAATCGCCTCCCAAAGGCCCCACTTCCTAATATCATCACATTGAGTTTCTACATGTGAACTTAGGATGGGGAGACAAACATTCAGTTCAAACTGAATGTAAATATGTAAATACAAAAGCCCAAATTTGAAGAGCAACGCAACGCAAATTATAATCACATGTACCTGCAGATACTCTAGCATTTCATAGCTCTGTTAAGAAAGTCATCTCTACATGCATTGTTTCAAATATCATGTGGCAGTTTATCCAAGACTTCCCATTGCTCTTTCAGGCACCAGTTGGGGCTCTTTCAAGTGCAAGTAGTAGAAATCCTTCCCGAATTAATTTAAACCAAAAAGATAATGCTGTGGCTAATTCAAATGGGAAATCTAGGGCTATGTTAGGAATAGTTTAATCCAAGAGCTCAAATTATGTGATCAGGAATCTGTTTTTCTCTCTTTCAGCCACGTTTTTCTTTAGTATAATGGCAAAAGCATGAGCTCTAGAAATGGGCTGCCAGATTTAGAATCCCAGATCCACCACTTCCTAGCTGTTTGACACTAAACAAATCACCTGACTACAATTAGCCTCAGTTTTTAATCATAAGAATGGAGGAGATAATATTCACCCCATAGGTTTTGGGGGAGGATTAAATGAATTAAAAATATAAATTACTTGGGGCACCTGGGTGGCTTAGTTAAGTATCCAACTCTTGATCTCAGGTCAGGTCTTAATCTTAGGGTTGTGAGTTCAAGCCCCATGTTGGGCTCCATGCTAGGTGTGGAGCCTACTTAAGAAAACAAATAAACTGCTTTATCATCATCATTTTTATCAGCATCAGGCAGGATCTTTCCACCAGGTGATCCTTATGTGATCCTTCGTGAAAGAAATTCTTGGTGAGAGCAGAGCACCCATTTCTGGAGAGCATCAGCAAAAAGCCCCAGAAATCATTCTTATTTGCCAAATCTGGATCGTGTACCCTCTCCTACACTAGAGAGTGGGGTTAGCCCAAGCTGAACAATTTGGGCTGAAGGTAGAAGGTAGAAGGAAAAATTAGAGTGCCATTACCAAAAGAGGAAAGAGAACTTAGTCAAAAGCAACAAATGTCCACGACAAAGCCAGCTATGCCTATGATTATTCAGATAGTAAATAATAGTAGTTGCTGCTTTACATAGTGAAGAATAGTATTCATGCAAAGGCACAGCCTTTGAGCCTCCTTGTAAGAAAAACTCCTTTATTATTTAAAAAGTTGAATTTGATAATTATAAAAAGTCCCTCCCAGACTCCATGAGATTGAGATTCTGAAAAATGTTGAGACATAATAAAAAAAATAAAAAAAAAAACAGAAATAAATCTTTGGGCATTTACAGAATGGACAGCAATTATCATGAAGTCTCCATGTCTGAGATAAACAAATGATGGTACTGAGCATTTGGTATAATTGGAATTAGCCATGAATGCTTCAGAGATGTGCATAGTTTTGGAGGATCACTTTCCTTTCAATATGAAAGAACAAAACAAAATTTAGATAAAAAATTGCATATGTGAAATTTATAAAAACAAAAGCATTTTAAGCCTATTACCAATCTTCTCATTATAAAGTAAAAACTATATTATTTTATCATACAAAATTATAGTACAAACATGTTGCCTTTCAGGGTAGACAAGAGATATACATCTCACAAAATTAATTACAATTTTTTCAATTCTCCAAAAAGTAAGGTAAAGTACAAAATAACTTCCAAATGTAATATCATCCAAAACAATAGAAGCAAATTAAAAAGCACTAATATTGTTGAAATATCCACAGTACTTTTAATAAGTCAGCACAATAAAGAGTGAATAGAAATTTTTTTTTAAAGTTGGGCTCCCTGGGTGTCTCAGGCTGCTAAGCATCTGTCTTCAGCTCAGGTCATGATCTCAGGGTCCTGGGATGGAGCCCTGAATTGGGCTCTCTGCTTAGCGTGGGGCCTACTTCTCCCTCTCTTCTATCCCCTACCCCCACCTCACTCATGCCCTCTCTCTCAAAATAAATAAAATCTTTTTTTAAAAATTCACAAAAAAAGAAAATTTCATAAATTGAATGGAAAATAAACACTTTGTGAGAATTCTTCACCTTGACAATTAAGAAGGGAGTCTCTTCTAGGGCACTCAACCTGAAAACCATGTATCCTTTCACATAATGACTCAGCCTACCTTCTGCCCCTGGTTGCTGGGGTTACAATCACAAAAGACTTTGTCTTCCTCCCTTTGTCCTGGGGGTTTTAATAGATTGTTTGAAGCTGTTTTCTTTCTCCTCTCTCTTCTACTTATCCCCCTGGGACTTAGTTTCCAGATCATTCCTCTCAGTCTCTGTCGTACACAAACACCAAAACTGAGATCTGAACTGAGGTCTCATTTAAGCACTGATAGTCTTTATGTCTCTATTTTTTCTGATGCGGGTGATTTAAATTAATTAGCAAATGGGCTGTTCAGAAAGTGTGATCAGACACATTAAGTCCACGGAGTAGAATTGCATTTCCCTCTGCATTTAGTGTCCCACCAACAAGGAATTTGTCAGTAAACTGCAGGCTCTCAGGAGGATTCCTTTGTGGGTTTAATCTGGTTACAACTACCAAAACACCTACTGTATACAACAGAATCCCGTGTCCCCTGTCCTGCAACTCTTCAATCTTTGTATTAATTTTTCAGGTAACAACAGTACATCATAAGTAGAGGGCAAATTTGAAGCTGTTTTTCTAGCAGAGGTGAAGATTTACACAAATCTTTCTCACTTTCCCCAGTAGATCCCACAAGTAAAAAGGGCAATAAGATTGTGGCAGGGCCCTGAGCCCACAGAAGTTTAGCTTGTGGCAGTGACACTCATGCTCTTCCACTCAGACAATGACCAATCCAATGACTTTCGGCATCTTGGGCCCATATCACTAACAGGCTGAAATAATCATCAAAGATTTTTGTTTGACTCCAAGATGGCTATTTCTAAAAACTATTCCTGCTCCATGGCCTTGACAGAGAAACAACTCAGCACCACCTCAACCTCAAATTTGTCTGCCTTCCAAAACATATCTCTATCAGTCTGGAAAATCAGGAATCAATGGGAAATTTCTTTCCAAACTGTTAGCTATCTCCAGATTTTCCAGCTAGTGGGAAAGATCCCTAACTACTAGTTTTCTATGGAGGGAGACCAAAAAAACATTTTTTAATGGATTATCCACAAGTCTGGGACAAAACTTTGTGTTCAGAGTTAAGATATGCAATAGTGAAATATAGAACACACACACATACACACGTACACACATACACACACACACACACACACACACACACACACACACCTTTATCATTACTCACCGAATCAGCCTCTTCTTTCCTAGGACAAAAAGAAGTCCCCATCTGCCTGAGATTCACATGTAACTACTTCTATCAAAATTAAGAGATTCAGCAAAGAAAGAAAAATCCTCCAAGAAAAAAAAAAGAAAGAAAGCCATTTCTAAACCTATAAAAAGATCATATCCAAGAAAATGTGGCTGATAGATGATTATGATATTATATCATATCACATGACATGATTATAACATGGGCAATAGCAGAGGCTGAGTACAGGTGGTCTGAAAGATTAAAAAAACACAAATATATGAGTGTTCCTTATAATAATGACTCATCCCTCTTGGGGAGCAGCTGTTCCAGACCAGGCCAGTCCTAGGACATCCTGTGAAGTTTTAGCAGTGCCCCAACTGATCTTAAGTGTTAGGTCCAGTGGGACATTTGGGTCAGAACTGCTAGAACCATGCTGTCCCTTCCTTTCTCCCACCTGGCCACCACCACCAGCAGTCTGACTTTCACATTAGCCCCATGGAGGGCTTCCTGTGGAACAGGGGATGACTTGTGACTGGGCTGGACATCTCAGAATCACCGTAACCACAGCACATCCCACATTCCTGAGGCTGGAGTCAAAACATTCTCCTATGTAGTGGCTAATCCAGAATCAGAGTTTCTGATCCAATTGCCTTATTTCCCTGTACAACTTCTAGTTTCAAGCACAAAAGAAAAAAATAGGGGAGAAAAATCTGGGCTCTTTTATTAAAGTCATACTAAAACTGAAAGCAAACAGAGAAGTCAGAATTCCATGCAAAAATGCTCTGCTGGCATTTGGGAAAATTCATGTGAAGCCAAAGCTCAGAGGACAAGAGGGAGCCAAGGAACAGAGAACTCAGAAAAAAGCAGGAAATATCACCCAACAAGATTTCACCACGTACTGGTAAGTTTGTATAAACTTGGTGCTCGAGGTAAACCAATAATTAATGGCTACGAAACCACCACTTGGTCATTCAAATGGCCAAGATCCTTAAAATACAGGCATCCGGTTGAAACTATTTCAGTAAATGGTGTTCATACCACTTCTAAATTCATAACCATAAATCTTTGGAATTAAAGTATATTCTTGACCATTCTACCTAGACAAGAAAGCAGTCACAGTTCTATGGACTCATGGATCTATAAAAACAAGGCTGAATTATCTTTACTTTTTTTTTTCTTTAAATCTTGTTACTCTGGCTCAAGTCAATCTTTTCATATTTAAAAAGATTTATTCCCACATGAGCAATGTGATCCATAGAATCTGCAGGCTATTAAAACTTTAACTTTTTTTTTTTTTGGCCGTTTTCCATAAACGTCTCAAACATTTTTTTTTCTTATAAATATTCAGTCTGGGGGCAGTAAAGAGTGATGGGACAAGTTTATTTTGGGAAATAGTCAACAATCTCAATAACCATGACCCATCTTTGCATACAAGCCAATCTGGTAGATTTGCCAATCCTCTGAATAGAAGGTAAAGACTGTAACTGGCTGCTTTCAGTACTCTTAGGTGTCCCAATTTGTAATCAAGTATCAATTGGCATGGACTCAAATATCTGTGCGTTTAACTTAAGGTTAAACATAGACGTAGCTAAATTTCATCCAATCCAATTTCTCAGTTTTTCTTAGGCCAAGTGTTCAGTGAGCCCAGGCATATTTGTAAGTGTGGGGCCAGCCATTGTTTGAGAACTCCATATTGAAGGGAATATTTACTCCATGCCATATTTACTGCATGATCTCAGGGAGAAAGTCAAAATCAGAACCCCTTCAAGGTTCTAGCAAGCACATATCATCACATTGTGCTCAAAGCAGTCTTGTTCATCACCTTCAGTTTGGGGTTCCTGGCATTGTCAACCACTCTGAACAGATTTGCTTGGCTGCCACCTTCACACTTGAGGGTTTTTTCTAGAAGAAAAACATAAGTTTTCAAGTTGCGATTTTATTATCACATATTCCAGATGTTTCGGGTAGATTAAATGAAAATAAAATTGTATAAATCACATGCAGTCATAGGTGATTTCAAATGCTCCTGAGTGACATTAAACATAAAGAATTTAACTTTAGTACTGCTAACATAATCTCGACTAACTACATTATCCCTGTTGTCTGAACTATCTGTAAACCATTCAGGCTGTTCACCAATATCTGGTTCCCTCCTTCCTGGCACATAGTAGGATTATACTTTTGACCCTGCTGAACCTAGCATGGGTATATGACTCGCTTTGGCCAGTTAATACAAGCAGAAATGTCACTGTGAGAAGGAAGCTTTAGGAGCCAATGCCATTTGACCACATTAGTTTCTTCTCCAGCCACAGTGATCATCCATGCTCTCAGTGTGGCTGCTCCACCATGCTAGATCCCTGAATGAGGGTGACAAAAATATGCAAAATGGATAACAATATGAACAAGAAATACATATTACTTTAAATAATTGAGCTTTGGGAGTTGTTTGTTATGGCAACAGAGCCTAGGGAAAAAATACTGGAATATGAAGCACTATGGCGAATGTTACTATAATCTAAAAGAGAAGAAATTTGGGGCTATATCTGTTACACTGTAGCATATATGAGTATGTATCCTTTTATATATATATACACATTATAATACTACATATTCTATATTACTGTATATTATTATATTGCATATATTATTGTTAGCCGCCTATTAAAACAGACTTCTTTCCCATCTCCTCTACAAAAAAAAGAAAAAACCCTTCTCAAGTCAATCGGATAATCTAAATGCTCGAAAAATAAATGCTCATGAATCTCAAATTAACAGAGATTCCCCCCATCAAAAAAGTACTTGATCCATTTGTCAAAATCATTTGCAGAGTTCCACATCTCCTCTAAGACCAAGTACATTAATCAAACACAGGGCTTCAAGGGGGCTTCATTTTGAGCAACCCAATGGACAAATAAATTAGCTGCCAATGGCTCTTTTGTAATGGAAGAGGACCAGGCTGACCCAAGGAGACAGGAGTAAATCACGAAGGAAACTGTCCACGCAAAAGCAGCATTTTGGGCACCTGAAGGAAACCAAGGAAGCCATCCTGCGTACTCTCGTTTCCAAGAGCGTAAGCCAAGCACATGTGTGTTTATTCGCTAATAAGAAGCTGCAAATGTCCCGTGTCTGGCTGATTTCTTATGTGCTACAACCATACAGATGTTTATGTCTGGGTACACGTCTGAGTGTTGTGCTCAAATGCGGCAGCTCATAAACTTGATCACGCATATTATACCTATGATCTGTAAGAGTGTTTCCCTTCGACACGGTGTATTTCTGGAAGGTTTTCTTCTCTCTCGCCTGGATGGATTTCCTGAGGTCCCTCATTGAAATATGGGCAGAACTGTCCATTTCTACTTTGCAGAGCTTTTCGCTGGTGACTCAGTGAGGGATGATGTCATATGTTATCCTGCACCGGGCTGGTGTGGTTCCCTCTGCTCCCCTAAACCATTCCCTCTGTGTCTGGGGCGGACAGCACTCCCCTGTCGTCAGCTTCTTCCCAGCCAGCCCCAGGCAAACAGCCTCCCCAGCAGCAGATGAAACAGGAAGTCTGACAGCTTGAGTCTGCAGTGGGACCCCTAGTGTTTTCCCACTCCCTGCCCTGGCAGCGTTCCCCACAAGTACAAACACACGCACACAGAGCTCCCATTGTTGCAGCCTTCCCCAGCCCACTGATCCTAATATGGAATGCAGCAGGAAACCCATGATTTCCTGACACTCGCAAGCTGGAGGAAGCAAGGGGGAAACTCCATTAAAAAGCCCAGCTTCCCTCCATGTTAGATGCGAAGGGGGAAAGGGGGAAAGGGGGCAAGGCTGAGCAGGATCCCAACGTGCCCTCGGCCGGCCGGCGGGCGGGGGGAGCGCAGGGGGAAGCGCAGGCGGTTGGCATTCCTAGACGGCCAGCAAGCCCCCAGAACTCCGAGAGGATGGGGGCTTCTTAGCTCAAACTAGAGGGGAGCAGGGACAGAGGCTTTGGAGCGTTCTCCCAAACGTGCGCTGCCCTTCCTGACCAGTATGGTAAGCGCGAGGGCACGTGCCAGCCGCCCGGGCCAGGTCCGCGCCATCCCAGGCTCGCGAGGCGAGGCAGAGTGACCCGGAGCCCGCCCGCCGCCCGCCGCCCGCCGCCCGCCGCCCGCCGCGCTCCAGGGGCTTCGGGAGCAGCCGGAGGACCCAGGCGGCTGCACGGTCCCCGCAGCTGGAGCCGCCGGGATGCACTGCCCGGAGGGAGGCGACCGCAGCTGCGGCTGCAGTGGCACCGAGGACAAGAAGATGCTGAAGTGTGTGGTGGTGGGGGACGGCGCCGTGGGGAAGACCTGCCTGCTGATGAGCTACGCCAACGACGCCTTCCCAGAGGAGTACGTGCCCACGGTGTTTGACCACTATGCAGGTAAGGAAAGGTGGAGAGCCGGTCCCTGCGTCGGGGGCGGGGGGCACCGTGCGGGCGGCCACACCCCAACTCACAGGGGCCTGCTTGATTTCTAAGAGCAGGCAGTGTGGGGTGCGGGCCGGCAGTGGCCAGGTCCCGGAGCGGAACACACAGCCAAGGTCTTTGCTGGAACTATTAGGACAATTCCTACATCGATTGGCATCCTAACACTCCTCCCCCCGCCCCCCCTAAACCCTTAAATCGGATGACTAACACTGGGGAAATACCCTGGACCTGCTCTCCAGGCATTGGCGCCAGAGATTTCACTCCATGTGCGCCTGGAGATTGCTAACTTTTTACGCAAACGTTCTAAAATGTAGTGTGATTGCAACACACTTTTTTTTTTTACCAAAAAAAAAAAAAAAAATCACCACTAACCACACAACTAGGGAAAGAAGTTTGCCACTTTTCATATATGTACCCCATGCCATTCATAAATGAAATGGTAAGATGAACAAACATTAGAACACTCATTTTTCTGTAACGATCGGTGGCTGTACTATTGTACTTTTTTATTTTCCTGGGGCTGTAGATGGGGGGGGGGCGGTTGGAGGGAGGAATACGAAATATTGGAGGGAGGAATACGAAAAGGTTTTAAGTGTCCATTAGGCAGTATGTATCTTGAATTAAAAGGAACATTTTTAATTAGTACGTTTTTAAGGTAAAACATAAAAATAACATTTGAATCATTTTATTTTTTTTATTTGAATCATTTTAAAGTATGTCCAGAAAGGATGAAATTGGACATAAAATATTTTAAGGCGTGACAGTTAAAATAAGGTAGCCACCACAACTTAATCTTTTCAGTTGCTTTTGTTTTCTGAGTGTTCTAAAGTTTGTAGGTGTTCTTATCAATGGGATAGCTTATCTCAATTTTTCCATGTTGATTCTTACTTTTTCTCTTCATTTCCAAAGCAAATATTGTTCTTCAAAAGCAAGTTCATGAAATTCTTCAAGTTTACAGTAGCCTAACTTTATAGGTTTTTTTTTTTTTTTTTCAACAAAATAATCAGCTTCGGTGAGTTATCAGAGATTTGAGACTTCATAAAAGGAAATTCTCCCTTCCTTCACCTTGGCTTTGGGTCAGGTTCAGCAAAGGGGAAGTGGCCCACAGGAAACCTGTGTGAATGTTGGCTTTGCTATGTGGCCATTTGAAATCCTCTCTGTTAGGAAGTAGCTTCTTTTCCAGAGCTAAACAATCACCTAAGTCTCCTCCTTCTCCTACCGTTACAAGATTTATGACAATATTACATAGCAGATTGGGAGAGTACCACAGTGAAAATAGTATCTACTTCCCAGAAGGTTGTTTTATATTTGTAAAAATTAAGAGCAAATTTTAAGGCTGGCTCCCTTAAGCTTTTCTGAAAATATAATGACTGCGCCCAGAGAAGAATATTTTAATGAAAACAGAATAAAAAGAAAAACAAACCAAAACCAAAAAAAAAAAAAAAAAAAAAAAGCCTAATAAGATTAAAAGTAAGTAAGTAACTAAGTAAGTTACCAAAATACTTGACATGGAAACATCTTACCAAATTATTTATTCCACATCCTCTTTTCTGCTAGGAAAGGAAAACTGGCTGGTACCTAATTTCAAAAACTTTGAAAAAAAAAAAAAAACTTTTAGATCGGGGGCGGGGCAGGGGGGGCAAAGTCTGCTAAAGGAAAAGACCTCAAGTCCTTTTGAAAATGATGTATCCTGATCCCCATCTATTGGTCCAACCAATTATCAGTCTATATAAAGAAAGTCTCTCAGAAAGAAAGAGGATAAAACCATCTTTAGAGATAAAGTCAGCCTATAAAAAAATTTTTCGAGATCGAGCAAAGGCTGGACTACCCCTGGATTCCACAAAGATGAAATTATTTTATATTTCAATTGTCTATATACTTACTGTTATTTGTGCGTCAAAGCATCTTAAAGATTTTGGCTGCTCTATGATTTTACCTCTCAAGAAACTGCAGCCACTTTACCCAAAGCCATACATTGCACATAGTAGGCATTTCCCAACACTGTTGCTTTGATTTACACTTTGTACCTTTTTAAGTACACAATCATCCCAGTTGCTTTCAGTTAGTTTGTAAAGGAAATGAAGCCATGAGCCTCACATATCTAGGATCATAATGAAGTGAACATTTCCATTCATAAGGAGATCTTCTCCATCACAAAGACAAGCTCCTTGTACCACCAGCCTCCCCATATATGAGCTGATTGACTGTAAAGCCCTACGCAGTTACCTGAAATCCTGCAGTCAATTGTAAAAGAACTAATGCTCTCTTCCTTATGTGAACAAGTATCAGGTATCCAGTCCCTGGGTCCTACTCGCCCATTCTGAAATCACAAGCAGCAACTGAATTGCCCAGTCTTTAGAAAATTGCAGCTTATGTCTAAGAGAAACTACCCCTGGAAAATTTTTCCCTAACAGCTGCCCACCCTGGGAAAGTAGGGATATAACAATAAGAAAAACTGCTTAAGGTGGTGGGCTTTGAAGTCAGAGCTCACTCCTAATACTAGCACTGCCATTGCTGTGTGGCCTGAGCAAGTCACTTAACCTTTCTGTCCCTCAGTTATCACACACACACACACACACACACACACACACACACACACACAACATTGGTATTAGGAGTGTTTGTGAGAACAAAATAAATTAATATATGTGCAGTTCTTAGACCAGTGCCTCTCATGATAAGTGTTAGGTACATAGCATCTATTATTGTTAAGAATAAGTTCTCTACACTTGCACACAGTTATGGAAGGAAATTAGAATGTAATTAAAAGAAAAAAAAAATGTAATTAAAAGAAAAAGGGGCAGCCCGGGTGGCTTAGAGGTTTAGCGCCACCTTCAGCCCAGGGCCTGATCCTGGAGACCAGGAATCGAGTCCCAAGTCGGGCTCCCTGCAGGGAGCCTGCTTCTCCCTCTGCCTGTGTCTCTGCCTATCTCTCTCTCTCTCTCTCTCTCTCTCTCTCTCTGTCTTATGAATAAATAAAGTCTTTAAAAAAGGGAAAAATATTTTTTAAAAAAATAAAGACTACAGGGCACCTGGGTGGCCCAGTCAGTTAAGCATCCAACTCTTGGTTTCAGCTCAGGTCATGATCTCAGGGTCCTGAGATGGAGCCCTGCATCAGCTCTGTGCTGGGCACGGAGCCTGCTTGAGATTCTCTCTCTCCCTCTCCTCCTCCCCACCTCTAAAATAAAAAGATAGAGACTACAACAAAGGAAAATGGCAATTCTAAAAGTATCCTCCAAATAGAGTAGGAATAGGATGAAATGTATGTATTGTCTTTATAATATAGTAATCATGTGTATTGATAATTGATAAATATGCACAAAGTAATAGAAGTGGAGTATTAAATTGGGAGGGGAAATAGCAGTTTTGCATGAGTGATTATAAAAACAATTAATGACCAACCAAAAAAAAATATTTAAGGTTTATGAATCTTAGTTATTTTCCCTCTGCCCGAATGTACATCTCCTCCAGGCCTCTTTCCTTGGCTCCATAAGGAGAATTCCTTGCTCCACTTTCAACACAGCTCCAGAAATTTGCTTACATTTCTAGAAGGCAAGTTATACCACATAGAGCAATCTACCTGTTTCTTTGTTTTTCTTACTCCCACTCTGCTCTGAGCTCCTGAGGGAGAAGGTCGTGTCTTGCCAAATCCCCTGGTCAATTCTTATCTTACTGGATTGGATGGCTTCAAGACTGTTTCTTTGCTTGGTTACTGGGATAACAATGTCTCCTGGCTTTTATTCCCTTCACTGGCAAATCTCTCTCCATCTCCTGCTCCATCTCTTCCCAACCACTGTATGTTGGCAAACCTCAATGTTCAGTCCCTCGGTTCCCTTCTCGATTTACGTTCATGCCCAAGTTGGTTGTACCTAGTCTCATGGCTTCGATTATTATCTATATACCAATGGCTACCACATTTATATCTCTGGTCCCAATATTCCCCTGAGACCCAGACTCATATATCCAAATGTCCATCTGAATATCTAATAGGCATCTCCAACTTAATCTGTTAAAACAAAATTCTTTAACTCCCCCAATCTACTCCTCCCTTAGACTTCCCCATGCAAGTACATGACCACAATCTTGAACCCAGTTGCTGAGAACAAAAACTTCAGTACTATCCTTGGCTCCTTTCTTCCTATGACAATACCCCTACTACTGATCAGCACAACAGCCAAAATACCTCATTACGTCTAGCGCCTCCATTGTGTCACTCTCATCTAAGTCCCCATCGTTTCTCATCTAAACTACTGTAATCACCTCTCAATTCCCTGCTTCCAACCTTGCCCCCCTCTAGTCAGTTCTCCACACAGCTGGCAAGGGGGTGATCCACAGCTCAAATCTCCCAATCCCTTCACACTCAGACCCCATCATTCATCATGTTCTACAAGGTGCTCCATGACTTGGCCCCTGTCATCTCTCCACCCTCACCTCCTGACTCTCCTCAGTATTTCTCCCTAGCCATACCAGCCAACTTGGTATGCCTAAAATACTCTGATATCCCACTTTCCTTGAAGACTTCACACTTGCTCTTCCCCCAGCCTGACACTATTCCCCTGGATCCTCTCTAGCTTTAATTGACCACATTATTTAACACATCCACACATGAAAGCACAGACACACACACACCGAGTTACTCTTTAACCTCTTACCTGATACATCTTTATTCATGACATTTCACACTACTGGCATTATACTTCTATTTATTTGCTTACCATTTTTATTCCACACTTGAATGTGAACTCGATGAGGACAAGGACTTTGTCTTGTTCACTGCTCTATCTCCAGCTTTTAAAAAAAGACCCCAACATAGAGTTGATTCTGAATAGATAGTTATTGAATAAATGAAGTGGTTTGTCTTAATCACCTTTGTCCCTCTAGAACTTAGGTAATTTTTGGTCCATTGAAACTGTTGAATAAATGAACAAACTGCTGGTCCAATCTTTAGCAATGAACATGTTTAGAAATTTAGTAAACGTATTCTATTTTTGAACTATTTTGCTCACAAGTATCATCTTATGTCTACTGGAATTGTAGCATAGGATGAGTTTTCTTGACCCAATAGCCAATGTCACATCTGTTGAATAATGTAATCCTGTAATGTGTAAATTTCATTTGGAAACAGATGAGCTGCAAATTGCTCCATATGCATTACACTCAGAAGCCTACCTAAATTTTGAGTGGCCCACTCAAACTTATAGTTCTTATATACAGAGTATGCTTCAGAGTAATCCCAAATTCAGCTAAGGACTAGGACCACAAATTAGGGGCAGTGGGATGGAAGAGAGATAGGGCCATTCATGCTTTCGACAAGCGAGCCTGAGAAACATCTCTGGGTCCTGCTTTCTACTCCCTTCTAGGAGGACTCAAGATGTCCTAAGAACCTTTAGAGCTTTCACAGCTTACCATGGAACAATCACATTTCTTGTTCTATCTTTATCTTTTCTTGAACTTTGAGTTTTGTGACAACCCCCTCACGGATAAAATATTATCAAGTGATGTTTCACATAACATATGACATAGGAGCAACACTTCCATTTTGTGTTTAGTTAGATTATATGTCAAGTTAGATCATGTTCATGATATGTTCATGTACACGACTGTCAAATAAGCCTGGTCAGGTTGGATTGTGGGCACAGTGTACCTCATTCACCATTTCTATCAGCCTCTGGCTTAGTATTGATTTTGTCTGTGGCTCTTTCTTCTATCACTCATCTCTCCTAGAGTTTGTCAAAAGCCACCTGTGTTTCAAAACTCATTTTGGGGGCACCTGGGTAGTTCAGTCACCTAAGTGTCTGCCTTTGGCTCAGATCATGATCTCAGGGTCCTAGGATCAAACCCATATCAGGCTCTCTGCTTAGTAAGAGTCTGCTTCTCCCTCAGTCCCTCCCCCAATTCATGCACATTCATGCCTTCTCTCTCCCTCTCTCACACACAAAAATAAATAAATAAAATCTTAAAAACAAAGCAAAACTCATTTTTGAAGTCACTGTTTACAAATCCAGCTGCCTATTCAGGAAATTAACATGATTCATGGAAAGGGAGAAAATCTGGTTGCTCTATCAGCTGAGATGTAAAAGGAAGTTGTTTCTGTTTCACAGAGAGCTGAAAGTCAAGTCTAACTTTTCTACCTAATTAAATGGTGATCAGTCCAAGGTAGACTGAATCATAACCTTAATGGCCAGAGCAGGAAGGGAAACTGTCCAATCCACTGGCAAGGGGAGGGGTGGAGAGTAAAACAAAATGATAGAAAGTAAATAAAAACAAAGCCCTGGGCTTATCATGGTTTTATAAAGGTTTGTAACATAGTTCTACCCATTTGGGAGTGTCTCTTTTGCTCTTTCGGAAGACACTTGAGAGTCTCTAGAGAATGGATGAGGTTCATTTTCTGTAAGCCAAAAGGAAACTTGAAACAACTCTCATGGGACTATGAAATAAATCACCAGGATTTTAACCTCAGACAAAAATATAAAAGAAGTTTGCATAAGAGGAGACAAGCACGGACCAGTAGACTCACTCACTCTGTTCCTTCTAAATGCAATGACGCTCAAAAACACAGTCTTATAGGTATCCAACGCCCTCCAATATCTCCTTTAGAGAGAGTGTAATGTGTGGCCGATGCTTTTTCTGGACCCTTGGAGGCCATACCAAAGGTGTAGTGGCGAGATTTACAGAGACAGTTCCTTTCACAGTCTACCCTGAGATGCTGCTGGAAGCAAGCACAGGTCAGAGGCTTCCAGGGTACAGCTTACACTCTGAAAGCCAAAGCAAACGGGAGGGCTGGTAAGTTATGAGCTGCAGCTCTTAGGACTAAGAAAGAAGAATCGAAGAAGGATAAAGAAAATTAAATATCTGTGACTCCCCTCCCCAAAAAAAACCATGCTCCCAGGACCGGAAACTGCATCTGCAGTTCCCAGCCCTCCTACATTCCAGTTTTAGCTGGCAACTAACCAAGGACTGAGACCAATTCAGGCTCCCTGCGACCAAGACACTTAGTTCCACATGGCCTGACTCCCTTCACTTCCAGGCTAGGAAATCCTTCATAAATTTTACTACCTACCTGCCCACGGAGGTTGGGCTTCAGGGAAACAGTATTTTATTTCTGGAATAGCTTTTTCAAAATCTGCCATTTCTCCCTCTTAGTGTGAGACAAATAGCAAATTTGGCTCAGGGATGGCCCAGCACATTGGACGTTTATGTTTTGGATGTAGTTGACCTGTTTGACAAAGGCAGCATGAAGATGGGCAATAAACAGAAGGCCTCTTGGGAAAGGACAGGTGAGGAAACTCAACTTAATGCTGTTCCTCAAATGAGCTAGGGGTGGTGGAAGGGGAGGTGGGGGGGGGGTGACTGGGTGATGGGCACTGAAGTGGGCACTTGATGGGATGAGCACTGGGTGTTATTCTATATGTTGGCAAATTGAACACCAATAAAAAAATAAATTTATAAAAATAAAAAAAATGCTGTCCCTCATTAATTCTGAGCACAAGATTGCCAGGACCTATGATGGAAGCTCTACCCTCTGTGAAAGGTTGCAGTTTCTGATATGATGCTGAAAATTTACTTTCCCGCATACAAAAATCCATGCCACCCGTTGGGTTAGTCAGTAGAATCCAAACAGTTAATTTTCTGGGTGTAACACAGGCAGGATAAATTCCATCATGAATTCAAGAGAGACCAACTGTGAGTCACAGAGTGGCCTGGCATTGTTCCTGAAAGCTCTGAAGTCCACCAGCTTCTTGAATGTGTTCAATTTTCATGAAACAAAAGGACCTGATTTATGTGTATCTACTTGGTCTTGTCTTTGTTGTGAAATACAGCTTTTATTTCTGGTGCTCTTCATTCCCGTGTTAGTATTGAGTTCCATTATGGCCATGTGTGATCCAACAAGCAGTGTAGTAATATTAATTATGAAACTCAAGTGTCACTAGTATGTGTATTAACAACAATAACAGTAGCTTCCAAAGTCTTTGCTATGATTTAGGCATATTTGAAATATTTTCATACATCGATTCACTGCTTCCTCACCATGATCTTATGAGGTGTCTTATTTTCTCAATTTTACTGATGAGGAAATCAAAGCGCGAAGATATTAACCAAATTGCCCAAGGTTAAATAACCTGTAGAGAAGTAAGTGGAGGCCACGAAGCAGTACACAAACATCATAATCAGTGTAGAGTTTTAGAGCTATTAACATTAATCAAAAAGCCACTGTTAGTTGGCCTATGCTAACCCAACACAAACATGTAAGGGATTAACACCGTGGCAAAGTGTTCCTTGTTAATGTTATGGTCCTGGGCAAGTGTTCAAGTCAGTGGGGCTACTTTCCTCCATTTTAGTCATTTAGACACCCGGGCTCCTTCCATCTTGTGACCCTGCCATCCCTTGGGACCTCAAATTATCTGTATCTAGCCAGTCGGATGAGAAACAACAGGGATAAACTCGAATGGAAAGTTTTATGGGCCAAACCTGGAAGTGACAGACCTCATTTCCAGTCACACTCCATTGGACTTATAAAGGAGTCACAAGGCCAATCATTGGCCTGACTGGGAGATCTTCAGCGGGCTCATTGAGGGAAATTCGAGAACACCTCCTCTCAGGGGAAGAAGCAAAGAAGTCTTCAAAAACAGGAAGGAGCCGAGGACCCTGGGGGTGGTTTTGGTGCAGCTCTGGACGTCTTGGATGCTATGTACTGTTCTTCCACAGCCACCCGGCCCTGCGATTATGAAATGAACATAAACATCTGTTTCCCCTCGGCTACTCCTCCTGCACTTCGTGCTTTGACCTACATTTGGGAAAAACAAAAATGGAAAACTTCTTAAAATGCAGTTCCTGAGAGTCCAGAAAGTCTTCTCCTCGGACTAGAATCTGGTTCCTGAAAGAGATAGCATGTCAATTCTGTGGGAGGCAGAAATCTCAGAACTGGGACTCGCACCCTTAGTAATCAACCAGCTTGACAAACAGTCCTGCTAGTGGGGACCAAGCCTCCCTTTGGAGTTTCTCCAGCTGTTTAACACAAATTAGCAAATCGAGCCTCGGGATGTGATTCTGCTTGCCAACAGGGGAGAGATGGCCTGGGCGGGATGCAACACAGTGAACAAAATTGCCTCCTGATCCTTTTGCAGGACTATCTACACTTGACTAATAAAAATAGTAATTTGCAGGGTGCCTGAGTGGCTCAGTCAGTTAATCATCTCACTCTTGATCCCAACTCAGGTCTTGATCTCAGGGTCACAAGTTCAAGCCTGGAGTTGGGCTCCACATTTTGCATGGAACCTACTTAAAAAAAAAAAAAAAAAGAGTAATTCACTAATACTATTTAGCTAAGTATTTAATATGTGTCAAAACCTGTTACTCTTGCTTACTTCTATGAGCCCCACAATTTCTCTAGGTATTAAGTATCTTCAATTCATGGATGAGAAAACTGAAATTCAGAGAAGTCACCTGTCCAACATTTCAAGGCCAGGAAGTGGCAGAAAGGATGCAAATCTATCAGCTCACATCTTATCTCCTCAGTGAGGCCAGAACACTCCAATTAAATTGGGCTTCCTTTCAACACCTATTAATTTCCTCTGTAATTAGTATCTTATTTGTTTATTTAATTGTCCATTTTTTGCCTCCCTTTAGAATGTACACTTTACAAAGGCAAGCTTCTTTCTGTGTTGTTTTCTATTATGTCCCAATGCCTGGGAATGAGCCTATGACACAATACACAATAGACACTCAGAAATGTCAGCTGAATGAATGAATGAATGAATGACATCGAGAGTCTTACAGTCTTTTTTTTTTTTTTTTTTTTTTTTGAGAATCTCACAGTCTTAACCACTGCACTTACACTGAAGGTAGCATCCTATGTAGTGAGGATAGTTTTCCATGCTGAAATTTGATCCTCCCACATCTTAAAAGGATATATCCTAAGCATCATAAACATATATTCAGAAATATTGCATTGGCTTGATTTAGAACTTGAAAAACAATTTTATTTTTCTAGGAAAAAATTCTAAAACATTTTGTTCCAATTTTCAAACTTGTGAGTTCTGATTTAACCAGGCAAAAAGTTGTTTTCCTAATTTTCTTTTAAGATTTTATTTATTTATTCATGAGAGACACAGAGAGAGAGAGAGAGAGAGAGAGAGGCAGAGGGAGAAGCAAGCTCCATGCAGGGAGCCTGTCCTGGGACTCATCCCAGGTCTCCAGGATCACACCCTGAGCTGAAGGCGGCGCTAAACTACTGGGCTACCGGGGCTGCCCTGTTTTCCTAATTATATAAAGGAGTTCTGTTTTATCTCTGTTTTTTGGCTGTCATATGCTAGAGGCAAAAAGAAAACCTTAAGTCCTTAAAATATGTGCCATATAACTTTTTTCCAGATAATGAGATTAATTATGAAGAAAAACAGGAAGTCAATAATCTTCTTAATGTATAACAGGTGTAAAACTCCTAGGAATTATGGATGATATTTATAAAATGCAAGCATTCATTAGCTAGAAAGTGTACTAATTTTCAGCTTGTATGCTTGCAAGAAATGCAATGAACACGTTCATATATACTAATAATGAGGCATTTTATACTTGTCAAAGTAAGAGATATGAGAAGAAAACTGGCGTCCCCTCCCCCCACCCTCTCTCTCTCTCCTCCTTTCTGCTCATGTTGGATAAGCTTGCACTATGAGCCCCAAATGTTTCTTTCCTCAACTAAAGTGAATTACACACGACATTTGCCATAGTTCAAGCTGGTAAATAAGAGCCGTAAGAATTTTCAATAGTAAACATGTTTTTAACCAAACTTTTCAAAAGAGAGAATGAAAGTTAAATCTTGAGTATCTATATTAGGTACTAACTTTGCTAGTAGAGGTTTTATTCTATTTATTCTGTTCATTTACCCCCTTGATAATTCTCCATACCAAGTCCTTCCTTTTAGATAAACTGAATCCATCAGGCAGCAGATCAAAGCTATTTCCTCTCACTCAAGCTCAGCAAAAATGGAGAAATCCTTATTATCATCCTGAGAATGATGACTCTTACTGTATTTGAACACTGAGGAAACTTTCCTCCTTGTCTTCAGACAATACACCCAGATCTTTCCAACTCCCTTCATAAATACCTGACCTTGTATTTCCCCCATTTGTAATAAGTAGCTTCTCACAAATTCAATTTAAGTCAATCATGAACAACTTGCATTTCAAATCCATAGCTGGCACACCGAAGCCTTTGTAATGGTTTGATAGGAATGGGCATCTTGTCAAAACTTAGACATAGTCATTAACAGGATGTAAAAATCTAAACTAAATAATCTTTTCAAGCACTTCTGTCTTTTGGGGTTTTTTTTTTCCCCACTTGTTATTTAAATTAAGTTAGGTCAATCCGACTAATATAAAGAACTGAAGTCGCCAATATAAGAGTGCTACATTTCTCTCCCCCAGCATTTTAATACATCACTATTAAGTTATTCCCAGGTTTATCTGCATTATAATATCATGTTAAGGCTTTTCAAATACAGAATTTCTTCGAATCCCAGAATTAATCTTGGCTCCAAAAGTCGACACATTTTGTGGTATTCTAGGATACCTGGTCCCATGGTTCCCATAGATCACTGTGTTTTATAGTACTGAATACCCAGTCACCGTAACAGATATGCTAGTCTTACTAGGAGTTAGTATGTAGTAGACTACAAATCATCCTGAATGACTTTTATGCTTCATTTACTTTCTGCCCATTAACACATAAAAGGTTTATTTAGCGAGACATCCTATTTGGCAACCTCACCAATTACCACAGATTGAATTTCAGTTTCCCAAAAGACATCCTATTCCAGGGTACTATAGAACTCAGCAGGTTTTTCTGGATACAAGGAGAATCAGGCTCCAAGCTTTAAGAGTTCCGAGGTACCTACAAGAGACCATTAGTTATTTTGGATCCTCCTACAACATCAACTAACCTTAAGTATAGTAATTTACATAGTAAATTCCTTCACATCACACCCAGTTCTATACTTGGATCCTCAAATGATTTCCAAACTTTCAAGTTAGAGTTTACAGTGATGGGATGGGGAAAGAATGAAAGAGGGTCAGGAATATAGATGAACAGAAACAGATCTTTCAAAGCATCCACACCACATTTGGGAAAACACGTTTTATTTGCCTTCAGTGTCACAAGGAGCTAGTAAACCCTTCACAGATTTCCTTTCTGATTGCATCACTGCCTCAGCCTTCCCATGTTTCACCACCTCATGAACAGTTTAGGAGCCTGTTCCCTGTGAAATGAGGAAAAGAATTTCTATTCTACTGACGGAGACACTTGGCTCTGATTTTACAGCCAATGTCTGCTTATTCCCACAAACCCTGCAATTAACTCAGAGCCCAGAGAAAAAACACCAAGTAAAGCATTTTGAGGGTGAGAAAGATCAGCCGGCAGGATGATCTATTTATCCATTAAAAGTTGTTGCCATTTTTCTATTTCTTTGTAAATGGACACCAACAACCTTTAAACAAAGTATCTGAAAATGGAGACTTCAGAGGATTTAATGCACATTTTTTTCTTTTCATGGTTCTTAAAATCAATAATCTGCCATTGAAAGATATATGACATACTCAGAAAGAACCTCATAAAAATTGTTTTTGTTCTTATTCAGCCTTTCCATGTTCCCCTACTTCTTTTTTAAAGGATCCCAAACTTTCTTTGGTGTGTGCGTTAAGGGTTTCCTTCCCCCCTGCAGAACCTTCACCCAGTGAATTCTATATGAAAGGGAATGTACATCCTTTAAGGGAAAGGCTCATGGTATATTAACTTGACAAGCAGCTCCTAATCAGCCAAATTTCATGCTAATACTATTTAAATTTTGTCTTTTAGTAGGGAAAAAAAACTTCAGAAATATTTTAATGGTATATGTGAGAATCACAGAAATTCAGTTATGGAAATTCTACTGTGATGTAAAAGAAGTCAGAAACGACTCATATCTCTGCTATGGTGAATTAATCAGTGATTCAGAAGGAATAATGCAAGTCTACCCCTGAGCAATGTCTATCTAATCTATGGAGGGAGAAAATTAAGTAAAATTATTCTCCATAATTCTTCAAGGACAGGGTTCTTTCAGCCTCAAACTTTTGGTAGTTTTTCCACTGAAACCCACTAGGATCCTTCTCTTAGTGCAGAAGATGATCCTCCTCTGTTACTCCCCCAAATTTCTGCTCTTTTCTCATTTTTTTTAGAGGGGGTGAGGGAGAGGAGAAAGGGAGGAGAATCTTAGAGAGGCTCCACACCCAGTGCAGAGCCCAGTGCAGGGCTCGATCTCACGACCCTGAGATTAAGATGTCAGTCAAACGTTAGACACCCAGCAGACTGAGACACCCAAGCACCCCATCTGCTCTTTCCTCATTTTAACAGCAAGTCTCGGAAACATAAAGTGTCTTGCATTCTAGGGATGAAGACAAGCACAGGAATGTCTGATCCCTGGAATCCCTGACTGGGTAACTCTACCTCCCTCCCCAGGGAAGGTGCTCCTTGAAAGCAGGGGCTGCCTGGAGTTCTGCTCCATTAAGTCAGAGCAGACGTGGCACAGGAGAGCTGCAGCTCTCAGAAAACATCCAAGTGTTGCCTGAATTACAAAAGACTGCCAAACTCCTTGCTCCTTCATGCACACTGTTTCTCAATGACCAAAGACGGAGAAATTCAAAAGGCAGGACTGGAATTTTTAGTAAAGAATCTGGCATTCTGCTTATCTCTAAATATCTATATTGTTGTGCTCAGTCTCTTGAGAGAATAAAATCCCCCAAGCTTTCCTCCTCTTTGTCTGCTGTCTCTCAGTGGTGTGAATACCCCCCTTAAAATAATTGCTTTTCTCCCCTCTGCCAGTGTGCTCCTCCTAAAAAGACTCCCCCACCATCACATGTGGGCTCAGAGAAGGCACTGGATTATAAATTCTGATTATATTTCTAACACCAAAGAGAGGATGTAGCACCTTTTCCGGGGTCAGGAACACAATGGATGCCCGAGTGATGAAAAGTACAACATACATCTTCATAGACGCCAGAGATGATTGTCTTAAACTATAAAATGAGGGATTTAGACTAGGCACATTTAAATATGCCATTTCTGTATAATTTCCAAAGTGGTTTTAGCATCTCCTCCTTCAAAGAATCTGAGATGATTTCAGTGTGAGTGGACCCACTTTATAATGGAAGCACCCAGGGGGATCCCTGGGTGGCTCAACGGTTTAGCGCCTGCCTGCCTTCGGCCCCATGATCCTGGGGTCCTGCATGGAGCCCGCTTCTCCCTCTGCCTGTGTCTCTGCCTCTGTGTGTGTGTGTCTCTCATGAATAAATAAATAAAATCTTTAAAAAAATAATAATGGAAGCAGCCTCATGTTTTGTGGGTCTGAGTGCCAAGAGAACAAAGGCAGAGCAGTGAATCTTCAAAACGTGTTTTATTTCTTGCTCTCCTCACCTCTGTGTATCTGGAGAACGAAAAGAAACTAGGGAGGAGAGGAGGAAGGACATGGGGTAGCCCCTCATGCTGTAAGCTCAACTATCAATGTTGATGACAAGTCCCAAGAATGAGTGAGTAAGAGCAGAATTTGGGACTTGTGGGCAGATAAATGGACCTTAAATTTGCTTCTCCTGGAACTCAAAGCTGAAAACCACTCCTGAAGATGTTGGAGGCACTTCCTCCAAGTGTCATCCACACTGATGTGTATAACTGAAAACTAGGAAATTATCATCCACCAGGGTAGCTATTGCTAGAGTAGGACCCATTAGTCTAAGAAAGAGATCCTGTGGTTCTGTCCATCTTTAGGTCCTCACTGCATGTCTCTGCAGCAAAACTCTCAGCATTGACAGATGATCTTCCTTCGAGTTACAGATTTCTTTTCTCTCGTTTCCATCCAAGTTCTGCATTTATGCATAACATTTTTATCAACTGCTCTACTCTGTCATCATCCTAGGTGACCCATAGAGGTGTACAGAAGGATGGAGCACATCTATTGAGTTGATTCTTGCCCAAAGGCCTCATTCTGTCACCCATGGGTCAGTGTTTTCCTCACTGGGAGGTTACGATCTGCAGTTTCATGAGAAAATTGTAAAGTAGTCAGACTAACTTTCATACCAATTTTATCAGCTCAAGGCTGGAAGCAATGTTTTCAATATGAGCATTCCAACCTTGTATTTCATGGACATCTCTGGAAGACTGAAATATAAGTGCAGTCCAACTCATTGTTGATACTGAATCTGTGTGTGTGTGTGTGTGTGTGTGTGTGTGTGTGTGTTACAGAGACAAACAGAAACAAAGACAGAGAAACCCTAAGTCTCTTGGTAGAAAAAAGAAGGAAGGATATATATTAACATATTCCTCAGGTACCCATTACACAGCTGCACTTTTCCAGATTAGAGTTCAATCTCATCCTACAAGATAACTTTGACATGGCTGCTTTTAAGAAAAGATGGTATTATCCTTAAAAGCTCTTTAAAATATCTATAGTCTCATTTCATCATCCAATTTCACTCCACCATGAGAGCCTCTAAAAATATCCTGTTGAGTAAATTTACTACTGCCATAACTCTAACATGTAATTTTGCATTGAAACCAGGTATCTCTGAAGTAACCTTTCTTCTTGATAACACAGTGTTATACGGGTTCCCAGGCAACTAATCTATATTAGCCAAACATCCTCAAGAAATCACAAATTGTATAATGTACATGAAAGCATTTTGTGTATCAGAAAACACTATCAAATGTTATTGTTTCCTACTCGTAATAAATCACCTTATTTAGTAGCTGCGCCACGAGTGTAGAATGACATGAGATATAATTAGCCACAAACTACAGCAAAAGCATAAGAGCATATACATCCTCTTTCCCCAGGACTGCATCTCTAAGAGTGCAGTCTTAATCCTGATTTGTCCCTTCACACATTTATAAGCAATGTGGATGTGCGAGTGCCCGAAATACAGCTCAAAGCCGGAGGTGCTGCTTCCTGTACCATAACTCGGACATACAGCCTGCTTGCTCCTTTTAGAGGTGGAGATGAAAAAAAAAAAAAAAAAAAGAGGTGGAGATGCCTCAGAGTTGTGGGCATTATCTCAGCAGCAGGTGTGAAGCGGGGCTGCAAGAGGGTCTCCACCACCCAGATCACCCAGCTGCAGTACCAGAAGAATTGTTTCTAATCAGGAATGTAAATCCATTTTTACAACATTGAAAAGACTCACAATAAGAACATTTGGATATTAAAACACTCTATTCTAAAGACATAATTGTAATTGTGCTGTTTACTGTTGACAATATACCTCAAACAATCTATTGCCTAGTGAAAAACCCAGGCCTACTTCATACCAAATTCACAGAGTGGTTAATAAGTGCAATTAGTTCCTACTAGAATGGATCCAAAAGCTGGTTGTTTGGAAGATTCTGTTTGTTTCCTTCTCAATTTCCCTAGCATTCTCTGACTTCTAAAGTTAATGCTCACCCTTTTACCATACCCCCACCCTTGCTAACTCCCAGACTTGTTCTTCAGACCCTCGATCCATCACAATTTGAAAAGTGATTGAGGTCAATCTTCAAAGAAAAGTATTTTCCCCAATTGCATCCAACTACTACTTAAACAATCCTTATCATTAAGCACCTATAATATATACATTTTTAAGGTAGAGTTGGAAGTAGATGGAGGAAAAAAAATTTTCCCTGGGAGCGATATAAATTGCCTCTAGGTTTCCACAGGAGGGCTATATTTGCTACCAAAGAAAAGATGATAAAAGAGTAACTTGTAATAATCTCATCCCTATTTTCATAAATAATGCAATCTTTCGCTTCTCAATTTCAACTCTAAAATGCCTATTGAGAGTTTGTGAAAATCAATTTAATATTTGTATATTCCCTTCTGCAAAAATTTTATATTTACATATTGAGGCTTCTGATATGACCATGATTCCAGTTTTCTTCTCTTCCTGAAAATCATCCAAAAAAAAAATTGAAAACAAAAATATAAACCATGTTTCCAGTAAAACCAGGACATAAATTCCAAAATATGTTTTGAAGGATTCTGCCCAGAACAGCACAATCCACTGAAGAAAAAAAAAAGGAAGAAAGTAGAAAGAGGCTGAAGAGACAGAGCCCAGTGGTAACAGATCTCAAAATTGCAAACAAAAAATATACTTTTTAGGGGATCCCTGGGTGGTGCAGCGGTTTGGCGCCTGCCTTTGGCCCAGGGCGCGATCCTGGAGACCCGGGATCAAATCCCACGTCGGGCTCCCGGTGCATGGAGCCTGCTTCTCCCTCTGCCTGTGTCTCTGCCTCTCTCTCTCTCTCTGTGTAACTATCATAAATAAATAAAAATTTAAAAAAAATTTAAAAAAATATACATATATACTTTTTAAGGTGAGGGGTGCATCTAGAAGAGAAAAAAAGTACATCCCATGAATATAAAGGAGTGCAAAACAGAATAATCTGAGGATTTTACAAGCCTCCACAGACCTGGTTCAGATCACAGAAGCTAGGGATCTCATGAAGAATCATACAGATAAAGCCATATTCAAAAGAGATTTATTCCAAGTATTTTAGGATAGTTCATTAGAAAATCTATTCACAAAATTCATATTAATAAGTCTAAAGAGAAAAATAGTATGGTCATCTTCACAGAGATTGACAAGGCATCATAAAAATTAATAATAAAATTTGATTTAATAACAACAGCAAAATAGGGAATTGATGGTATGATAGCCTCCAAAGATAACCATTGTCACTTCCTCCCCTCCTTCTATAAATATGTCACTCCATCATCATGAGGTGGAGCTTATTTTCAACCTTCAGATCTCAACTGGCCCTGTGACTTATTTTGCCCAAGAGAATGAAGAGAAATTTATTTTCTAGTACATTGGAGGCCAGGATTTCCTTCCTCTTGGAACCCATTGTCAATATGATAAAGCCCAAGCCCTATAGAAAGACCAAACAAAATAAAACCTAAGGCACTCTGGTAAACAGCTTCAGCTCAGCCCCCATAAAATGTAGCACCAACTACCACACATATAAGTGAGTCATCTTGGTAGCTCCAACCTAGTCAAGCCCCCAGGCAACTGCAGCCCAAGCTGAAGTATGATAAAGCAGAGAAACTGATGAGGGAAGTCCAGCTGACCCAGAAAACTTGAAATAATAAAGTGATTCTTATTTTAAGTCTCTAAATTTTGTTGTGGCTTCTTATGCAGTAATAGGCAACTTAAACACATGGGAATTTTGTTTACATATCTATGTCAGTCTAAAAACCAGCATCATACTTAATAGGGAAAGGCTAAAAAGTATTTCCAATAAATCAGGAATAAGGCAAACATTCCCATATTACCATTATTATTTAACATTTTATGGGAACTATAAGATAATGCACTTGGATAAGAGAAAAATATTAGAGTAATTTTTTTTAAAGGGTTATTCTCTCGCCTCCAATCACTCTGGTCTCTTTGCCATTTTTTGAGTGCAAATTTCCCCTGTAGAGATTTTGCTTTTGCTCTTCCCCCTGCATGACACTTATGCCCCAGTAGCCATGTGACTGGCTTACTTCCTTCAAGGGTCCACTCAAATGTCACTTTATCAGCAAGATCTTCTTCAATTACACTATATAATAATGAACTATTCTTCACTTATCTTGCATTATTTTTCTACAGAATTTATAACCACCTAAAATATTGTAGGCACATATGTATGCACTCATATACCACATCCTTTTATCATTTGTCTAGTAAGATGAGGAGCCATGCCTCTAGAATTTAGAAGAATGTGTGGCATTCAATAAATATCTTCTGAATGAGTCAATATTTACAAGGGTGCAATGCTTTTTAATTATTTTTAATGTTGATTCTTCCTTAATTCCAACACTTATTTGTATCCATGTCTACCTTTCCCCTCTGCTTTTATGAGTCCCTTATAGTGGATATTAGAGCATACTTATGATGAAGCACAGAGAAGTTGACCAGTTCCATAATTCAGGGAACCCAACCATTTTGATGGGTGACATTAACAGCTAGTCAAATAAATCAAAATTACTTTCTTTAGGGGCACCTGGGTGCTCAGTTGGTTGAGTATTCGACTCTTGATCTCATCTCAGATCATGATCTTAGGGTAGTGGAATCGAGCCCTGCGTCAGGCTCCATGATCAGAGCAAAGTCTGCTTGAGATTCTCTCTCTCTCCCTCTGCCCTGGCCCCCATTCACGTGCTCTCTCTTTCTCTAAAATAAATAAAATTGGGGGATCCCTGGGTGGCTCATCGGTTTAGCGCCTGCCTTTGGTCAAAGGCGCAATCCTGGAGTCCCGGGATCAAGTCCTACATCGGGCTGCCTGCATGGAGCCTGCTTCTCCCTCTGCCTGCATCTCTGCCTCTCTCTCTCTCTCTCTCTCTCTCTCTCTCTTTCTGGGTCTCTCATGAATAAATAAATAAAATCTTTTAAAAAAATAAAATAAATAAAATATTTTTTTAATTACTTTCTTTGTAACATGTCATGCTCGAACTATCATTTTTCCTGGTTATGTGGGCAAAGAACTAGCCATGCTTTTGCAAAATGTTATCGTATAATTATGTTGCATAACCATGTTAGGAATAGATACATATACATGTAAAATAGTCAAGAAGATGTGCTTTCAGGGCACCTGGCTGGCTCAGTCAGTGGAGTATGCTACTCTTGATCTAGGGGTTGTGGGTTTGTGCCCCATGTTGGGTGTAGAAGTTACTCAAAAATAAATTTTATAAAAATAAAAGAAGATATGCTTTTGATCAAAGATACTAAATTGGATACACAGTTCTGTCATTCCATGGTAATTTTTATTTGGGCCAAGTCCTTTAACTTTCTAATCTGTACTTTCTTTACGTGTAAAAATGAAGATATAATGAGACTTACTTCATCTAGGACACATGAAGATTAATTGAGCCAAAGTGTCAGTATATTTATCAGTGATGAATAAATGCTATTACTGTATTTGTTGATGTGGGAGAGACCTTTGACACAACTTCTTTGTCCTTCTGACCTCATAAGATGTATTTTCTCCGACTATGGTCAGTTTCCAACATTCAGGAAAGAGTGAACAACACCGGGATCCCTGGGTGGCGCAGCGGTTTGGCGCCTGCCTTTGGCCCAGGGCGCGATCCTGGAGACCCGGGATCGATTCCCACATCGGGCTCCCGGTGCATGGAGCCTGCTTCTCCCTCTGCCTGTGTCTCTGCCTCTCTCTCTCTCTCTGTGACTATCATAAATAAATAAAAAAATTAAAAAAAAAATATTTAAAAAAAAAAAAGAGTGAACAACACCAAATGTCCATAGACTAACTCAATATAGATTGATGTTAGTTGGTTTCGTTCATAAGACACTGAAATGAGGATGGGAGTTGTGAAGTTTTATATATGAAGATCTCTTCATAAAGAGAACAGACTCATGGTACTTAAGTGCTTAGGACACTGACATGCCTGAGACAGTGGATCACATGAAACACCTTCCTGGGGTCCCTTCGAAACCTGCACTTTATTTTTCTTGGTAAAGCCTCCTCCATTCTGTGGGTTTCATCAAATCATCTTCAACTAGAGAATCATAACTGACAACCTCAAGTAAATTCTTACATTCTTGCGCATTCACGCATACTTTCTTCCCTTCTGATACTTGAAAAGATTAATTTTCACAAGTGCTTATTAAATTTAAATTCAAAATAGGAAAAACTGTCTCGCTTTCCCAAAACTACGCTTTGCTGATTCAATAATCTCAAGGAAGATTTAGACAACGGCACAAGGGAGAAAGGTAAATTAGGGTACCTGGGGAGTGGCAAAGAAGGAAAATAAACACAGGCTATTTCTTAGAGCCACTTCACTCAAAGAAGTTTGCCAGAATATAGAGCTGACAGCTGATGCATAGCTGACCCCTGCAGACAGTCCATGTCTAAATAATAAACGACAGTTGATTTAACATTGAATCAGATTATCATGTTTCTCATAAGATATTGAGAAGAAATAATAAATTAAATGTGACTTCTTTAATCATAATAATGATATACATGCCTATGTTTTTCAAATAGTAAATCTTATCCATTTGGCTGGTGATTAGACAGGAATCACCCTGACCCACTTTCACAATGGAGTTTTCCCCAACCCCATCTAAGGATGCGAAACAGTGAGATTCTTAGTCCTACCATCTCCTAACAAAAACATATTTTTATGTGTTTTCTTTTGTATTGTTTGTTGCAATATTTATTCCATAGTCCTCTATGAGGTTTTATGCTTCTACGATGCGCTATGCCCATTGTGTTTATTTTAAAAACTTAGATAGTATCTTTGGTTGCTATTATTTTCTTTTTTAATTGAACTATAGTTGACACACAGCTTTACATAGATCTTAGGTATACCTGAAATGTATACACCATAGTGATTCGACAAAGCTGTTATGCTATGTTCTCCACAAGTGTAGCTACCATCTGCCACCATACAAGACTATTAAAATACCACCGAGTATATCCCTTATGCTATGCCTTTTATCTTTGTGACTTCCTCATTCCATAACTGGAAGCCTCTATCTCTCACTTTTTATTTGTTCATTTGCTTTATTAGATTTCACATATAAGTGAAATCATACTGCATTTGTCTTTCTCTGTCTAACTTATTGCATTTAGCATAATACCCTCTAGGTCCATCCATGTTATTGCAAATGGCAGGATATTCTTTGTTGTGACTGAGTAATATTCTATTGTGTATATATACCACATCCTCTTTATCCATTCATCTATCATGAGTTTTCTTAATGCTTCAAAAGGTGAGGACAGTAGCCAAAGGATAATATAGGCGAGCCAGTTCAAGTTGAGGAAAACGTGAAAATTATGACAAGTGGCATATAAAAAAGAAAGGGAAAAGTTACCTGGGCATTAAGAAAATAGGGTGCTTCATGTTCTTAAACAGTAATCAAGAGCATGGCTTCTGAGCTCACACAAGGTGAGTTATGAAAGAGGTAACTTCTTGCCCAATCCTTAGTTTCCTCACCTGTAACAAAGTGAAATATCTACCTCATGGATATGTTGTAAGGAATAAATCAGCTACTGTACATAAAGCATCTCACAAGTGTTTAATGCATAGAAAAATGATTATATATTTTACAATACTTTAGAAGTAGCATCATTACTGAAAAGTATTTTTGTAAATCTCCATCTGGCCTCTTACAGAGCTCTAAGCAATTAAATTGTAACCTCTGGACTCTATAGTCTTTGGAAAGGAGGGGCAGATTCTCAAAGGATTTCTCCATTTTTTAATCCACTCCCGATTTCCCAGCTCTTATGATTAACAAAGGTGAAGCTAGGAGCCAATTACAAAATATAATATATTGTATGGAGCACCTAGGTGGCTCAGTGGTTGAGCATCTGTGTTTGGCTCAGGTCATGATCCCGAGATCCTGGGACCTAATCCCACATTAGGCTCCCTGCAGGGAGCCTGCTTCTCCCTCTGCCTATGTCTCTGCCTCTCTCTGTGTGTCTCTCATGAATAAATAAATAAAATATTTTTTTTTAAAAAAAGATAACATATTGTAGGATTTTGTTTCATGGAGCACCCAGCACAGACAAATCCATAGGAACTGAGAATAAATTCGTGTTTTCCAGGGACCAGAGAAAGGAGTGAATGAGGAGTGACTGCTAAGGGGGACAAGGTTTCTTTTGGGAGTGATGAAAATAATCTAAAATTGATTGTGGTGATGGTTGCACAACTCTGTGATTAATTTTTTTAAAAACCACAGAATCGTACACTTTGGATGAATTATGTGGAATACGAAATTATACCTCAATTTTAAAAGCTGTAAAAATAATCGGTACCGGAAAAAAAAGTGAAGATTGTAATGTGATCTCTTTGCTTATAAAAGTTAAACTGAAACTGGGCAGGAACTAAAGACTGAAATAACATAAGAGACATTTTCATTTCTAGCCCTTATAAAAATGTATCAAAGTTCTCAGCTTCTAAATGCATATGCAGAATTCTATCTAACCAAGAGAGTAACAACTGACTACTAGGCCAAAATACTCTTTAGTCCTCATCTCTATTCTCCTATCACTGATTTATTCATTGTCTCATCCCTGAATTATTATAAGAGCTTCTTGATCAGCCTGTCTTCTCTCCTATAGTTCATTCTCTACCGCCACCAGGAAGGTATAAAAAAAATCCAAGCACATCAATTTTCTACTTGATATCTTTCACTGGCCTCCAACCATTTCCAGAATAGAGTTATCTGTTCTTCATTGTCTGTGCTCTGACTCCTCTTTCCAACCATATCCGCCACCACCACCACTCCACATGAACCCTGACTTTGGGGCCAAACTGAACCAGCATGTTCCCCATATCTGGCTTCCCTGTTTGTACAGGCCCGCTGGTACATCCAATCACATGGTCCACTTTGGAAAACTCTTGTACATACATTAAGACACAGCTTAAACTTTACCACCTTCTTGTAATCTTTTATTTCTAATTCTAGGAGTCACTAGATGATCTCTACTCTATGATTCCTTCATTCCAACCATTTATTTAAAAAAATATTTTTGGGTGTCTGCTGTGGGTCAAGCACATAGCACCTTGTATGTTCCTTTATTATACCAATTCTCACATGGCTGTAACTTTGTACATTTCTTCCCCCGCCCCCTGTAGACTGTGATCCCTCAAGGAGAGGAATCACATTCTTTTGTTCATCTCTGCATCCCTGCCTCAAGTATACTACCTGGTACACTGTGGGTGCTTAATAATTCCATCGATAAATGAAGAAAGGGAACTACAGAGATTATTTGAACATTGCCAACATTACTTTCAAACCCCCCTTTCACTTCGGTATAAAATACCTGATACAAAAGAGGTATGTTTTATTGACATTAGTAATAGTAATGCTGTTTTCTGCTTGTTCAGATCTAAACAATATAGATATGCAATGCATATGCACACATATAATTATATATACTTTCATATGGAACAGATGAAATAAGCCATAAAAATAAGATCGTTTTTCTCACATCTCACTTTTCATATGTATCTTTTAAAATATATATATATATGTAAACTGGGACGCCTGGGTGGCTCAGCAGTTAAAGCGCCTGCCTTCAGCTCTGGGCATGACCCTGGAGTCCCGGAATCGAGTCCCACATTGGGCTCCCTGCATGGAGCCTGCTTCTCCCTCTACCTACGTCTCAGCTTCTCTCTCTCTCTCTCTCTCTCTCTCTCTGTGTGTCTCTCATGAATAGATAAATAAAATCTTTTTTTTTTAATGTAAACTTGTACACCTGGGAAGAAAGGTGACATTTCCTGTCCCACAGTTCCCAATCCCCACTGTGACACAAACAACTCTGTTTTCTTTAACCACAATTACTCCTGTGAGCTGAAAACTGCCATTCCAGGCCATTTGCTAAACATATTCACTAAAGAATGATGGCCCACTAAAGAAATCACTTCCCTCTCTTTTGACTTAAGAATATTTAGAAACTAGTCAACTTGGAAACATTGTGATCCCAAAATACTATTTTGTTTGCTGCCAAATTTACTCCATCTAATCTAAGTCTCTTGAGGGTTCTACATTAATATAAAAGCATTTACCACTTTGGTAACTCTTCTTTTCCCAATACATTAAACTAAGTTCTTAGGCTGCTTCTTTTGTGATTCTAAATGATCAGAAGGCATATCAAAACTATTAGTACTTTCAAAATATGATACATTCCACAAGAAAACTAGTCTGGAATCCAAAAAAAATTAAATTAAATAAAACCAATATAGGGAAGGAAAAAAATAGAGATTGGATCATGACTTTAAAAAAAGAAAAGCTACTGAAGACTGTTGTGAGCAATGAAGGACATTTTCACATGCAATAATTTAGATTAATTATGAAATTATGGAGTGCCTGAGTGGCTCAGTGGTTGAAATCTGCTTTTGGCTCGGGTCATGATACCATGGTCCTAGGATCGAGTCTGGCAACAGGTTCTCTTGTGGGGAGCCTGCTTTTCCCTCTGCCTCTCTCTGTGTGTCTTTCATGAATAAATAAATAAATAAAATAATTTTTAAAAATATGAAATTAAGGTTAATTTTCTTGCATATAATAGTATTGCAGTTTGGGGGAGAATGTCCTTATTTTTGCTAACGTGCTTATGGGTAAAATGTCACCCATATGTCTGTAGTTCAGGGAGTTCAGGGAGAAAAACTATGCATCATAGACAAAGATATAAAGCATATGCAGTTCACATTATTCAGTCTAGGTTGGGAGGTAGAATGTGTTCTTATCATTCTTTTAGCTTTTCAGTATGTTTCCCAATTTTCAAAAGAAAAAATCAGGACAAAATCCACATTGAAGAAAGTCTTTTTTAAGAAAATCATAGTTGTGCCCTCTGCTGCCACATACATTTTTTCAAACTAAGATGGTAACCTGGTGTTAGACCTAAATAAGTCTGTTGTTGGAATTGATACAGAGATGACAGTGCTTGTTTCTTTTTTTTTTTTTTAAGATTATTTATTTATTCATGAGAGACACAGAGAGAGAGGCAGAGACACAGGCAGAGGGAGAAGCAGGCTCCATGTAGGGAGCCCGATGCAGGACTCGATCTTGGATCCCTAGGATCACGCCCTGGGCTGAAGACAGGCGCTAAATCGCTGAGCCACCAGGCTGCCAGACAGTGCTTGATTCTGATGAACTCCGGAACTGTGTCTAAATCAGAATATTAAATTAGCTAACCCTACTCTAGAATCTTCCAAAAGACCTGGAGTTAGAATTATTTTCTCCCAGAAAGGAAATATTAAAATGCAAATTCATTATTTTTTTAATAATTTTTTTTGCTTGGATAAATATTTCCCCAGGGAAAAAAGTGCATGTGGGACACATGGAAGAAATTCTCCTTCATAAACACAGTTCATTATTTCAATGTCCTGAAAGCTAACTGCAGTTCTCACAAAGACTTTAAGTTGTTTCTGCATTTTTCTACATATATCATATCTCCCCTTCTCCAACCATTCTCCTTAGTCTAACTACAGAAAATCTCCTAAATGGCCAGCAAGTTTCAAGAGAGGCTGCAAGTTCTTTTCTTTTTTTTAGAGGCTGCAGGTTATAAGAGAGGCTGAAACTGTCATGAATCACTTGATATGTCCCTTTGCTTTGAACAAAGCTTTGTTAACAAAACCTGCTATGTAGATGGTAGATGACCCAGCTGAATGCCTTTGAGGATATTCTTTCCAATGTCTGTAGTGACATGGAATGTTGTCTCAGGGCCAAAAAACAGTGAAGGCTCCAGAATTCTCTCTTTGTAGAAAGAAGTCTGAAACACACACACACACACACACACACACACACTATCGGAAGCTTTATGTCAATGGGGCTTGAGCTGACAAAAGAGGATATTTCATGAGATATAGTTTGCCTATAGATATAGGAGAAAATAGCAAGAAAGAAAAATCAGACTTTCTCTATTAAAAAAGAGCTTGAGGGGATCCCTGGGTGGCGCAGCGGTTTGGCGCCTGCCTTTGGCCCAGGGCGCGATCCTGGAGACCCAGGATCAAATCCCACATAGGGCTCCCGGTGCATGGAGCCTGCTTCTCCCTCTGCCTATGTCTCTGCCTCTCTCTCTCTCTCTCTGTGACTATCATAAATAAATAAATTTTTTTTAAAAATTAAAAAAAAAAAAAGAGCTTGACGCTAGCAGGAAACAAGATGACATAGCCTAGAAAGCATGATTTGACAAAACATTAACCAGCTCAGTTTATCTCACAAGAAAAAAACTTTCAGGCAAAAAGATAATTGTCTTTCATTTCCAAGTGCTCTACACAGCGCTTGAAACAGTATGAATGTTTCAATGCCACTCCCTGGTATTCAATACCAGTCAGATCAATATCAGCGCCAGGAAAAAATTAATTTTAAATATTAAAACATATCTGCTCTTGAGAGTCAGTATGATTTCTGAAATCCTCCTGGTCTCCCTTAGGCCAATAGCATGAGAGTGGTATGTGACATGGCATTCTGTTAGCTATCAGTCAAAAACTCCAATTACACTCTGGTTATGTTTCAGTTTAATTATGGCTCCAAAGGGTAATTTCTTGTGCAGTTTTCCAAATTATCTAAATATAGAAAAAACAGAGCTATAATTGAGAAATGCTGATGAAAATTTAGGTATTCATTTTGTAAGTCAGATTTTATCATGAAGTTTGACTGGATTTGAAGGTTAAGCTGAATTAATTGATGTGTATCATCAGACCATCTCCCCACACCTGGTCTTCTTAGCTCAGCACGGTGAGATCAAGGGATTTCTCACATGCTTCTCATTCTTTAGCAAGTACAACTTAGGTGTCAAAGGCATTTTCCTTGGCACTTAAGCCTGGCTGTTCTCTCACCCTGCTTTGTCCTGCTGCCAAGCATTGGTGAGATTCAGACCATATTCAACACACTTTAGAGTTCTTATCATAGACTCACCTCTTGGCCTTGGTTTCCATCAGCAGATTATGGCCTAACATAGCAAATCTTTCATGGAAAAGTTTTTCTTGGTAACTCCTAAGTGAGAGATGAAGGGGGTGAAATGTAGAGTTCATGTATATTTACAAAGCTGAAGTCACATTCATCTTAGAAGTATTGAAGCTAACTCCAATGTTTTGCTTGCTTTTTTATTTGTGTCTTTGTTTCACCCAGCCTTTGGGAACAAGAGACTTCAGACTAGGCCACATTTAGGAAGTTGTAGAAGTTGTTAAAGCAACAGTTATCATCAGCATAGTATGAAATTTCACTTTCCAAAAATGAGGGTTGGAGAAAGTCTCGAGCTGTGTACCTTTAGTCATAGTTAGGACAGCACAGTCAGCATGTAGTTTATGGAGTGCCGTTCATGCTTCAGGAACTGTAAGGAGGACTTTCATATGTATCAGTACATTTCATGGTGGTCCTAGGAGGTGTCTCTGATTTCTCCATTTCTAGAGATGAGAACAGTGCAACACAATTAAGAAACGTGCCCACAGTTGTATCATATATGAGCCAGTGAGCAGAGTTGACATCCCACACCCATGCTCATAACCATAAAACCACACTGCCTTATACATACCCTGGGCTGGATGCTGAGTGAATGAGGGCCCAAACTCAGCCTGTGGTCTTTCTAGGTCATTACATACTGCTAAACACAGCTTCTTTGAATGAACAACAAATCATCTTACAGTGGAAATTGAAATGAAAGTTCATCCAACACATTTGACCCATATTACCAGGGAGAATTCAGGGGAGACTCATAGACTCTTTGTAGTCCTATGTTATTCCAGAACATTAGAAGTCAGTGGTCCAAACACTTTTACTGATACCTATGGGAAATTAGAGTGGCCTTAAGTTGTTTCTGAAAGTTGCTTTGATCAGAACCACTAATTTAGTTGTCAGAACCTGACATGACTGGCCTACTGCACCTGTCAAGAGCTTCCGCATGTCAGGAGTTAAGAGAGTCAGGTCAGGATGCCTCGGCTGTAATTTTGTGATGGTCATGGCTGTCTACATGCAGGACAGAAATACAGGAAAGCCAACTTCCCTCAAGATGAGTAGAGAAAGGGAAACAGAGGTTCTTTACCAATCCATGTGTGATATTTTTTGGACTTTTAGGCAGCAGAAACGGTCATCATGCAAATCAGCTCCAGCCTAAAAGACCAGAGACAAAATTCTGAAACTAAAATAGAAATTTCTGTGGCTCTCCAAATTCCCACTACTTCCAATCCTCAGGGGCAATGGCCCTGACCTGCATTACCTTTATGAAGTGTCATGGCATCTTATATTTTATTCTGTATGGCAAATACTCTGTGACTATGGTGGAATGATAAATTGAATAATTTATAATACTGAAAATAGGACCCATGAGAAAATCTTAAAAGAGTTGAATTTGGTTAATAAGAAGAAGCAAAAGTTGGGAGGTGTCTCATGGTCAAACAAAAACATAAAAAATCTTAATAATAAGAGTATCTGAATATACCTTCTTTCTAGAATAGTCTAAGTTTTCTTGTGTTTAAAAGAAAGAAAATAAAGATCCCATTCTTTTTAAATGTATTTATTTATTATTGTCATCAAAACCATTAAGCACTTTTTGGCATGAAATATTACTCTGTTAGTTGTTGTGTAGAGCAAAAATCTTCTCCATTCCTTTAGGAATTATAGCTTAATTCCTGCAAAGCCTGTTATAGCAACAATATAAAATATTTGCTGGTTGATTGATCTCAGAGGAAAAAAATTATATGGCAAAAAATGTGGAGGGCTCTGGGCTGCAGAAAAGACGTAATGAGTAAATAGAAAGATACTGGAATATTTACACTGAATACATGGCAAAAGCAATATGGGAGGGGGGAGATGATAAATGCCCTAATCAAAATGTCAAGAAAAACAACCAAGCCCACAAACTATAGGACCACCTTATAATCTTGTTATTAAGTCTCACAATGGATACTGCATAAATACCTACTGGCTTTACAGAACAAGTAAGAACATAATGAAATCAAGTTATATCAGGATTTTCATGAAATTAGATTTTCGAAAGAAAATTATTCAACTTATTTAATGTAAGTAAGATATTTAAGAGGCGCCTGGCTGACTCCATTGGTAGGACATGTGACTCTTGATTCCCAGCCTTGAGTTCAAGCCCCAAGTTGGAGGCAGAGTTTACTTCAAACAAACAAGACAAAAACAAAAACAACAACAACAACAAAACCCAGATCATTGAAGACATTTATAACAGGATTCCACTGTATTTGTTCCCCCTTTTATGATAAAGGTTCCATGAGATGGAAACTCTGCTTTGTAAAGGATATGTTCAACTATAGACTAAGTTGAATCTAATGCTCTTGATTTCAAATTCAACTCATGGCAAATCTTCTGTCAATATTTCACTTGCTTTCTTCCCAGAGCACTCATGAGAAGTAATGATTAATATAAATTCCAAATATCAAAGACTGTGCGGGAAAGTTCCTTTGAGGATATTATCAGTTCCCTAGAGTGGCTCACAAATGCTACTCAGGGACAGCTCTTTCACATTGGGAGGCCACACCATACGTGCATTCATTCCGTGGTCATTGAAGATCTGCATTTTTTTAAAAAATCTTAATTTTAAACAGCAAGTAAAAAATGCAGCACCATCCTAATAATATTGATCATCCATCATCTAAGCTTTCTGGGAAAGTAAGACCCAAAAACTGTTTGTATCCTCCCAAGTCTTTGATCACTAAAGAGAAAGAAGAGAAGAAGAGATTTCTAGCCCCATCAACAACTTGCTGGATTTATTTTTATATTTTAAACAAATACTTATCCCCTTGTCTCTGGGACACATTCAGAAGAATGGCTTGCCAGTAGTTTTTGGTGACTTCAAGGGAAAGTTTAGGATTTATTGATATAAAGAAAAGCAAGTACAAGCAAAAGACATTCACATTAACTACCTTTATGTGTTTTCTGCAGCTTTGCTGATGACAAGGACATCAATATCCAGTTAACTTTGCAGAGCAGTTAGTTACATTGTTAAGAACTTAAGGGAAGCAAGCGCAGGCTGGCACCCAGGGCCCAGTGGAAAGTCTGCCTGAGGCCTGCGGGGTGTCTGCCAAAGCAGAGCCCCTTCCAGTGCTGAATGTCAAGTTAATTTATATTCAGGTCAGGAGATTCCATGGTATGAAGATAAATGAATAAATGGTATAAGGATTCCATTTTGAAGACCATAAGTGAATTAAAGGGTCCTGGTGGAATCACCAGTGCCTCTCAGACTTCTCTACCAAATGTAGTCTTTTGGTAGGTAAATCCTTTGGTGGGAAGCCCAAAGGAAGGTGAAATAATGGGAGCAGGAGGCAGGGAGTGATGTAGGGGAAGCCCACCTAGCAGTGACAAGTGGAAAATTTCTTTAGAGTTCCATGTTTTGTCTTTCATATCTTTATGAATTTGTCATTCTATCCCATCATATATCTTTCTTTGTTTTAATGTGAAAACGAAGTGCTGTCATTTGGCTGTTTTATTGGGAGTTGATCTTGCAGGAAGAAGCACCCTTTTTCTCCCTCTGCATTGTCACTTAAACTCACCTGATGAAAAGGCAAGGCACACATTAGCAATCACCATAAGTTTCTTTGCCATAACTCTCCTTAAACAAGCCATTCCCCACTGCCATTTTGAGAGAAAAATCTATAAGCTCTTATCTCAACCAAATACAACTGTCTACAGACCTATACAAACAGTTATGTTTTATAGTCATACAAGAGAGGTAACTCAGAGATTTAAAATTAAATAGCCACGATTATTTGCTACATGCAAAATTTTTATGTAAGTAAAAAAATCTCTGGCAAATAATTCAAATTCATTTGAATTTCACTCATCTCCCTTTGAGTTTTGAAGTTCAAATCAATAGAGGGCAATGTGCGGTGTCATCCATGTCATCAAATACAAGGAACTCACCAGATTCCAGGGGGCATCAGAATATATATTGTCGGCACAGAGGTATTCAAAATGATAGAGGGGCCCTAAGAAGAACTATGGTACTTGCACCTTTGCATTATTGTTTTACTTTAAACTAAAAATTAATTGAAGAAAAACCCCCAGGGGAAAAGTCATTAATATACCTTCAGACTCTCCTCATTTCCAATTTGAACAAGCCCTTCTAAAAGGGAAACGTATTTCTCCGCCTTTATGTCTCTAGGTAGCCCAGATGGCATCCTTAACTGGCCTCTCAATTAGAGTGATCCACCCATGGCACCAAAACTAGCTCCTTTTGTTCTCCTGCTCTTTGGTAACATGCATAAAACTTGGTACTTCTAATGCACCAGCAAAGGATTTGACCCAATGACCCACACAGTGACCCACTAACCATATTTAGCCTAAATGGCCAGAATAGCCTGAAAAATATTGCCATGAAATGACTCCATAGCAATTAAGGAAGGCTTAATTCTTGACTCCTTCAGATGTGATATGGGAAACACAACAGTAACAGTGACTACTCTGGATTGGTGGTCTCCTTTTGAATTAAGCTGTCAGTCACAGATGCTTCCAAGACAAATAGCAGTCATTGACACAGTTGTGCAATAGGCACTGTCTCTGATACGCTGCTAAAAGGGTAGCATCGTGACTAGCATATTTAACAAATGATCTCCTACAACTGACTAATACAGATTGATCGACAGCACCTATTCTTACCCACAACATGTACCACATTCATTTCTGAAACAGATGGTTCTATTAACGTCTCATCTTCAGTCTTGTCATTTCTAAGATAGGGACGATAGAGCTCTGACTTCACATACTCTTAGGGAAAGATATATGATATAACATGCTCAGAAAAAGTGCTTGGCAGTTCACACATTGCAAGAGGCAGGAAACTTTCTAGTTTGTGACACTATTAGGGATGTTATCAAATGGAGGAAATACCTGATTAAAAATGAGCCGCTCTGGAAATTAATAATGGCCACCATTTTGAACACCCTTCAGATCTCAAACATTATATTAGTGGGATGTCTACACATTGCAACAATTCCACAGAAGTGTTAAGATCTCAGTTTCAAAAGCAAGGAAACTGATACCCAAATACATTAATTAGTTTTCCCAAGGTCATGAAACTACATAAAATTAATTTTCAACAAATAAGGGAGTAAGCAAAGCTTTCAGTTTGATGTCATTATACTCATCTCTGATTGAGTCCACTCATGCATGGGTATTTGTGTACACAAAAGCAGCACGGCTTACTGAAAACAGCATGAACTTGGAGTCGGACAGACATGAGTTTAAACACAGTGTCCAGGGTTTTCTGGCTGGGTGACCCTCTCTGCATATGAGTGTCCTTAACTATAAAATGGACTCACATGGACATTGTGAGTCATCACCTGATCCGCCTCACATTGGCTACAGAAATAGCAGGACCAAATTTGTGTTCTACTTCTCACAAGTCCATGTACAGCTTGAACTATCATTTTGTATAATAACATCTTCTTTGCCTTCACTTAATTTTTCCTGCATTAATTTTTTTCACCCTGATTTCCTCACTTAACAAAAATATCATATTTGTTTTAGCAACTCCCTTTAAACAGTTTCTGGAAAAGCATAATATTGAACTCATAAAGAACAAAATTGAATAATTCATCAGTTATTGATAAATAATTGATCCAGTAATATCAAGTTACTAAATACTAAAAAACAAATAATGTCCTCAATTACATCTATGAAAATATAAAACCCACGGTGTTTCCGTCTAGTACCAAAGAACTCCGGATGCATTAAGATAGTAAAGCAGCTCTTTTGGTGGTGGTCCTCAGCATTCCTTTGTCTTACCTTTGAATCATCATGGTGTAAGCTCAAAAATGGGAATAAGTACGAGATTGTTTTTGCTTCATTGAAAAGAAAGGCAGAAGATTCCATGGACTCCATTATACACAGGATATGCTTAGAAAAATGTAGGTTTCTCAAGCTTTCCAAATCTGACCTGAGCATAGACCAGTGTGATCTCTTTGTGGCCAAATGCTTACAAACTGAAGGGTCTGGCAAACTTCTAAAATCCATAACCACCGATGCCAGGGACATCATAGAAGACGTCCACAGCCACACACAGTAGTTCAGACCATCTGAGACATCAAAAAGGAGTGGGTAAAGCCCAGGCTTTGAATTCAGAAAGACTTGGATTCTGATTCTTGTTTTGATACCTATTACACCCATCAGTTAGTGTTACTATCAGATGGTTGATGACCTTCTCTAACCCCAGAGGAGGTTCCACAGGGACATAGGGAGGGCAAGGACTCCCTATGTTTCAAAGACCCAGTTTAGGAGTGTCTCATGCTCCCCCCACCCATTACAGCTCTCGCTGGCAACAACCAAGGCAACTGGGCTCAACTCCATGTCTGTTTCCCATCACCTTCTCAAGCACTCATTCCTTCCTTCTTCTAATGTGCTTACTTCCCTCCACTCAACCTCCGCCTTTTACCGTGGGCTTCAAAATATTTCCCTCTCAGGCTCTCATCTCTCATTTCCTCTGTAAGCTAAAAGGATGACATACAATAAAAAAAAAAGTCAAGAGTTTTGAGAGTTTAAGAAAATTGGCCTTAATAATAAGCCACTGACATTAAGCTCCTGGTAAATTTTCAGAAGGTCTCTTCAGAATCTCTACCAAAACCGCACAGTGGGTAAAAGCCTGGGCTTTGAAATTAGACAAGCCTACGTTCTATACCCAGTTCTGACTCTTACTACTAGTGTGTTCTTGGGGAAATCATATAACCTGAGACTTTTTTCCCACTGACTGTTAAAGTGAGAAATTAAATGAGATGATTCACATAAAGCACTTAGCACAATGCCCACATGGTAAGTATGCCGTGACTATCACCTATTATTAATCCTGTTAGCTCTCTCCCCCTGTTTCTTACACCTAGTTTTCCATTGACCACTAAGATTCAAGATATAGTTTTAACAATTCTTTTCTGCTTAACAGTGCGTGGAGTGAGAATACTTTCTACTACTGTTTTTATATCCATGTATAAGAATTCAGCTGTAGCATGTGCTATTGTGGGCTAGCCTAGAAACCTAAACATTGAGGGGGTGGGGAGACTATATTCCAAGTTGCAAATTCAGCTTGACAAACTTCAGATCACAATATGTTTACCGGCTTAGAAGAGATCTTAGAGTCAGCCCTTAGTGGAAATAGGCTCATTGATTCCTTTTAAGTATTCCCTGAGTTCCTACCCAGCTCCACATCACAGGTCTGGAGACAGAATTGGCAGGGGATGCAGAACAAGGCTGGGATCAGAAAGAAGTAGAGCCAATCAGGGAGGTTCCCAAGAAGTAAATAGGTCTTGGCCCTTATTGTTAGATGAAGTGAAGAATGGAGTACAGAGATCAGAGAGTTAAGTTGTGTGGATTGTGATGAAATATACACTGAGGTTTTCTCAGTGTAGTCACTCAGAGTTATAATGGCCCCTTAGAACCTCAACAGGTCTCCTAAGCAGAAGACTTGGAAGGGTCTGTCCTGTAGCAGGTACATAGTTCTACAGCAGCATGTCCAGCAGCGGGTACAGCAGGTACCTGCTCACCAAATGTATCTGGATTTCCAAAGCATGAAATATGAAATTAAAACCTTTGCAGACCCTACCCTCTGTTTATCATTTCCTCTTCTTCCGCCTTTTCTGTAGGCCCAGAATTTAGTTTTCTCTAGTGAATAGAGGTTAAAAATAGAGGGAAAGAATCAAGAAGGGAAGAAATGATGAATATTTTCATTGCATAGTGTCTTAGAAGACACTATATAAGCATCTACTGGCAAATGTAAAAGTATCTTTTTTCTCATTTATAAAAGTGAATTGTCTCTTTCTCATACTTGAATATGTCCTTGGGTAAAAGTCATCATAGAGGTTGTCAGTGACAGAGGTCACTGTCTGATCACCAATCATCGTAGAAATCTTTTTCGTTTTGCCTTCTTCTCACCTACATGTTATAGGTGAAATGAGATAGATTGCTTAGATAAAGTATCCTCATAGCTCCCAATAAGGTAACAAATTATGATGCAGGTCACTGACTAGGTATGTTTATCTTTTGATTAGTGTACTGAAACAGGTGAATACATTTTCTTTCATGATATAGTGACTAGAAATTCATATATGGATTTTGATAATTTATGTCAAGGTGATGCAATTAAATGAAATGAACCATTTATAAAGCTAAGGGAATAATAAAATACTTCAGTTTGGGAACTTATTGACCTACATGCCTTAAATCTAAGTCAGATTCCCCTCAACACTAGCATGATAGAAAAAAAAATTTGCTCCCTCCCAACCACCTCTTGGCCAGATTATTATTTATTACTGCTCTTTTCCATTTTAGCTCCCTTTGTCATTGTAAGGTAATCAGAAGGAAATTCCACATTTTGCTAATTCAAGGAGATTTCAGAGTCAGAAAAATTATGAGATTTGGTGTCTTAGAAAATGAGCTTTTCTTCTGTAATTACATAAATTCCGTACTGATTTCTATCTCCTAACCTTGCTCTCCTTCCTCTGCTTACTGTTAATTCATTCAACATTTATTGTCATGCTGGAGCCACGGTGAACAAGGGACACAGTGAACTGCATCATTGCAAGTTACAGTGGTACTCCTAGCTTTAGATGAAGCTTGATGCATGACTCAAACAACATCTTTCAGACCTGCCTTCTCAACACTGGTTCCACTGTCAGATTTCTTTTCCTAGTTCCAAATGGCTACTAGTAGCTCCTGGAACTATTTTCTTACTCACCCACTTCTAGCCAGCTACATTCCCATGTAGCTCAAGTAAGGACCTGGAATTGAGTCTTGTTGGTCCCAATTGGACTGACTTGGGTCATGTGTTAATTCCCAACCAGTCAACAAAATAACGGATATAGAATATGTGATAGGCTTGTGGTAATCACAGATCACTCTTGCAACCCATCAGAGTCCTCTGCACAATGTTGGGAAGCTCAAGACACTTTTAGGAAACAGAGGAAGGTATTAAATTGGTGCTGGAAGAAACAAAATACATCCAGTACACTCCCTATCCCTACAGAGCTAATAGCTTCTGAAGAATTGGCAGGATGATGGGAACTCACAACTCAGTGCATGCATGAATCATTTCTGATACATGAAGGCTAACAAGTGTGAAGCCCTGGAAATTTTCCCCTAGCAACAGAAGTCAGACTGACTTTTCTGTTAAAAACCACCACTGAACAGCCACCATATGCTCAAAATTGCTGGCCTCTGGCAGTGATTTAGAAGTAAAACCTTTCATGTCCAATTAGCCTACACTTTGATTCATGCAGTGCCTAAGAATTCACCTTTATTTGTAAGTTCAAGGCTTCAGATGAATTTGACAAGAGCTACTGAAAGTTAAAGTGTTTGCAAGGGTGTTAGTTTCCTCGGGTGATCACGATTTAATTTTCCCCATATACAGCTGGTTAGAGAAAACTGCAAATAGTTGGTTCCATTCATACCTCACATTAGTAAAACTATTCATTCTCCACCTTGTTTACAACCTTATATATCTATATCTATGCCTAGTCTCAGCCCCAGTCATTTTGTTAGCATTGGCCAAGGTTGAGGACCACTGCTCTAAGTACAGCCTTGTTAGAGATGAAGTGTCTCCTAAGAAACATGTCGAATTTGCACATATGACTAACTTAAGTGCTATAGTCAATCAGTTAAGAAACAGTTAACATTGATTTAGGATTAAATCAAGTTGAGAAAAAGAGAGAAATGTTTAGATCAACACCAAACCACCTATTTGTGCATATTGTTGCCGCCACCACCATAGACACATCACATCTCTGCTGCCATCACTTGGCCTAGGTCACCACCATCTTCCTGGGCTACTACAACAGACAATTCTCCTTTGCCTGCTGTCACAAAGCAGCCAGAGTGAGCTTCTTAAAATATAAATAAGAACATGTCACTTCCTTCCTCAACAACCTTCAAAGGCTTCCCACTGCTCATGCTACAAAACATACTAGCTCTCCAGGGTATTGTCTGCTCACTCCCTCATTTACTACACACTGGCCAACTTGACCTTTCATTTCCTCCACATCTTTCCCATCTCAGGGCTTCTGTGTATGTTGTTCTCTCTCCCTTAAACACACACACACACACACACACACACACACACACACCTCTCTGATCTCTTCCCACTATCCAAATATTCTTTGCCCTGCTCACTTTACTTATTGCTAAGATCTCATCTTAAAGTCACTTCCTCAAAGAGGGTGTCCCTGAACCCTAATCTAAAATAAGTCCCATGTTTTACACTCTCTGAGTGCCTGATTTTATATTTTTCTAATGTGGGGTTATTTTTATGGTATCTGGCTCCCCCTCTAGACTATAAGCTCCCTGAAGACAAGGACAATTCTGTTTTGGTCACCCAGCACCACTTTCTCTGACCCATAGTAGATGCTCAATAAATATTCAATGTAAATAAAAGAAGTGTGTTTTATTGCAGCATTTACTTACACTGAGAGATACCGTAAGAAATAGATCATGAAATGTATAGCCATGTTTATTCAACATAGCATTTAGAATCCTGTTCATGACATTCTATAAACATTCCCTTTATGAAGACCAAGAAGTTTTTCAAAGTATGGTTATGTTTTTCTTGAACGACCAGTTGGTGTTTTGCTATCGTATTCCATAAATCATTCAGTTTTGATTCTACAATGATTCTATAAGTCAATAACCAATTAGGCTTCCCTCTTTGCATTGACTGATAAGAAGTTCAGGATCAGATTTGTGAGCCTCTCCAATCTCAACGCCTGCCAGCACTAGAGGAGATTCTCACATACATACTTTGCATTAACCTCATTCCAGTTTCATCTAATCAATCCTTCTGTCATTTTCCCTCTGCTCCTCTTTTTTAATTATAATCTATTTATAAGCCATCTTAAATGCTCTCTGGAACTAAGCAAGACATAATAAATAAATTAAATAATGACCAACAAGTTATTTAAGGAAAAGAGAAAGTATATCTATGGGATGAGTTGTGTTTCAGGGGATGCAATAAATAAGACCTCTTGTCCCTGCTGGAGAAAGAGAAAGAAGAATCCAACAGAAAAAGACCAGAATGGGTTTAATCACATGGGTAACAATGGGCTTCTTAATCCATCAAAAAAGCAAAGACCTCTGTATCCAAAGAGAGAGGAGAATTTTTACTTTCCTGAGCAGACAGATCCCAAAGGGTAAGTGGGGAGGGCTGAGCAAGGCACATCCAGGTATTGCTCCCACACTTACCAATCAGATCACCCTAATTCTCTCCACTCTTCTGGGGGAGGTCATGCCAAGAGTGTTAACACTAATTGATACCCTTCACATGGAAACTTTAAGTCAAGAGAAAGAACATCCCGTCTCCCCAAATATCATTGACTTGCAAACATCATTTAACTAGTGGATATTTTATAATATAAAGTTTACTGTATTGGTTTTCTATTGCTGCTGTAACAAATTACAAGCTTATCATCTTACATTTCTGAAGATCCAAAATGTATCTCACTGGGCTACAATTAAGGTGTCAGCAGAGCTGTATTCCTACTGGCTCTAGGGGAAAGTCCATTCTCTGCCTTTTCTGGCTTCTGTGGACCTCTTCATGTCACTCCAACCTCTGCTCCCATTCTGACATGTTTGTCGCTGACTCCCGGCCTCCCTCTTTCCCTTATAAGGACAACTGTGACCACATCAAGCCTACCAGGTAATCCAGGAAAATCTCCCCAACTCAAGATCCTTAATTTAATCACATTTACAAGGTTTCGTTTGCCACATAAGGTAACATATTGACAGGTTTGAGGAATTAGGAGGTGAATATCTTTGGGGGACCATTATTCTCCTTACATTGTTACACTAAATAATTAGGCATCTGTGGATATGCCAAGGAATGAATGTGGGATATGATTAAAACAATATCAAAGAACTGTCTCCAGTATCTGGAACCATCCCCTCAAATCAATTCCTTACAATTACAACAGTTAAGTCCAAAGACATGATATAAAAAAAAATAATTTTTGGCCCTGGAAAAGTAGTCCAGGAATATCTCTAAAGCTGATTTTAACCCTAACAAAAACAGCCCTTACTCCTAATCAATAGCCCTCCAACATGCAGCTGTGAGGAAAGAACTATTTTATTATCTCCCCCACCCTCCCATACACTGACTCCACCCTGCCCCCACCCTGACCCCTACCCCCCACCCCCACCTGGAACTCACCAGTCTCTGTTGTTCTCCAGACCCTCCCACCCCTTCCACCCCCACTCCTAGGATTTCCTGCCCTCTGGTCACTCCTCCAGTCCCCTTCCCAGAAAGGCAGCAGCATCAAAACAGGGACATGAAGTTGGGGCAAGAAGCATTTCCTAAGAACAGGAAGGTGAAGATGCGATCTTTGGCAGAGAAATTCAGAAATTCCCACAACTCTTTAAGAAGAATTCGGCTGGATTTTTAGATAATTTTTCTAGCCCGTCTGCTAGCTCTAGATTTGTATTATGTATATTGTTTATTCTCTTGCCTTTCCTTGCTCTTGAACAAAAGGTCAAGGCCTCTAATTCTCAAGGTGAAAACTCTTCAGAATTCAGGGTGGTGACAAGCAAAGGGACATTCAATAGATACTTGTTTGTACGAATCATGAGCATCCGGCTGTCATTTGTCTGCAAATGGCAACTCCTAATTCTCTCATCTGCTAAAAATAACACTCACCTGAATACTTCAAAAGCATGTGGCTTTAGATAATATCATAAGTCATTTCTCTACTGTTTTCTTCCACTGGTTTAGGCCACTGCCCCCTTCTTGCCTATCTCTGCTTTCCTCCAGCCATTTCTATTCTTAGGTGGGTCACCACTTACTGGTTTGTACGGCTGATCTCTTCTCACTTTTCCTGGGATCACACAACGGCAACCAGTCACAAATACCATACCTCACAGAGAGCCAGAAGACCTGATCTTTAGACTTTAGACCAAAGTCTAAAAGAGAAAACTTTTTGTTGACTGTTAAAGGATCAGCCAATGTGATAATTTAAAAAAAAGAAAAAAGAAAAGAAAATGTGAATTTGTCTCAAGAGATACAGCTATTGCTCATTTATCCTTCACTAATTCTATATTTTCAAAAAACTATCTGGAACATAATTAGCAGCAATGTTTTGTTATTTCTCTCCTTCTTGGCTGGGGACTGAGATTTGGAAGCAGTAGGAGTGATGATGGGGCCAGTCCCTGGTAGAGGTTGGGGTCATGGGCTTGGGCTGCTCCCCGCAGGCCCTGAAATTTACAATCTCAAGAGCTGCCTTATGTCACATGTGACCAGACCAGGGTTGTCTCAACTGTCAGTGATGGGAACCAGCCAAACATGCCATCACTGTCTATCTTAGAGTATGCCCAAGCCTGAACTCAATAGCTTTCCTTTTCTAGAATTGATCAGTTTCAATTCAATAATTGTGTCTCCTTGCATCTATGCCAGAAAGTATCACCAGGACCCTCTGCTGTGATTTCCTGATGTGAAGAAAGCTGCAAGTCTGCAAAGACTCTCCTCCAACCTATCAGATGCTCCTGAAATCCCTATTAAGAGTTATTAGTTTGACATGATCATCTTTAAAATGTATACCCTCCTTGGGGTGGTGGGGGAGGATTTTAGGCTATCCATTCATTCAACAAATACCCACTTACTGAACACCCATTATTTCCAAGACACTCCTGGATCCTTTGTCTTTGCATGTAAGGAATTCAAGGTCCAGTTAGTTATTAGTTATTAATCACTTGTAGAACCTCACCTCAATGTGTGGGGAAAACAGAGAACTATAGATTTTGCTAAGGGAGCAGAGAAGGGGAAAGAAGGACACCATACTGAGCCAGAGAGGGGAAAGTGAGGTGAGGGGATCTCACCCAGAGAAATGAAATGTGTCTGACTACTCCGAAAGCCAAGACTGCCCAGGCCCTTACACTAAACAGACAGGCGGACAGCCGTAGTACACCCTTCCCCAGGTCTAGAAGAACACTTTTTAAAATAGCTCACAGAACTTCAAAAAGACCTTCAGAAATCCCCAAATATGAGAAAACACACTGGCTTTTATTTTGTTCCAAACTGCCGGGTACAGTAGAAATACTGAAATAAATTACCGAGCAAATCAGCCCTTTCCATGGTCTCATTTGCCCAAATCACTTGCCTCCCTCCCTTTACTCATGTTCTCACATTTTGAGGTCAATTTCCCCGCAGCGATGACCCAGGGGAATGAGACAACATTTTCCAAGCCTCAAGATTATTTGTTTATAATTTCCTCTCTTTACAGTCGTCGTTTTTGGCACAAGTTCCTTCCAGGCCTCAAATTCCCACCAAGGCCACCAGCAGCCATGTCCTGGGGCTTCACCAGCAGAACCAAAAATGCGCTTTTGCCCCCAGCCTTCCCAGAGGGCCAGTGAGAGTGAGCTTCATTCCTGCATTTCTTTTGTAGTGTACACCTCCCACCTCCCCATTCATATACATCTGTCAACCACCTGATCTTGTGTCCACATGACTTCCACTGCACAACCTCATTTTCCTTCTGACCAATGAGTGACAACTCCAGAGGACCATCCTTTTATCTTTAATTCCTCTTTTAGCACTTGGGCCTTTAACCTTTTGGTCTGGTAGAAACCCTAATGCCAACTACCCTTGGTGTCCTTGACTATGTGGTAGTTTAAACTCCTAAGGATCAATAGGTTCCAAGACAGACATGATGGTGTTAGTATCACACAAGAGTTGAGCAAGTGAGCCCCCGCCCCAGACCTGAAAAACAAACTACTGAATTATAAATGTGGCAAGGATACAAGAAAGGATATTAAATTATAAATTTTTATTACCTTCCCCTTCCCCTTCTTCCTGCTTCTACCACCCCACCCCTCCCACCTACCCCCACCCCCATGCTATGGAAGGGAGAAAATACCCTTGACTGCTCAGTTTTGACCTCCTCTCCAAAGCCCAAAGGAGAGTGCCACACAAGCCCTGGGCTTTCTTGTGTTGGCAAAAAGAAAACTAAAATATTTACAGAAGGTGTGCTGGTGACCAATGGAGGATAGGGACAAAGCTTCAAGGCTCTTGGTAGGCCCTGAAAAATCCTGAAATGAATTTAAGAAGCAGTGCTATGGTTTATGATTTGAATCCCCCTTTGGTGTCTTTATCTTTCACTTCTGGTCAGAATGGTTTACAAGAAAAGCATCCGCAAAACTAAGAGTAAGAACTCAAAGCCTCGGGGTGCCTGGGTGGCTCAGTCAGTTAAGCAACTGCCTTCAGCTCGAGTCATGATCCTGAGTCCTGGGATAGAGCCCCACCTTGGGCTCCCTGCTCCATGGGAAGTCAGCTTCTCCCTCTGCCCCTGCTCATGATCTCTCTCTTTCTCTCTCTGCCAAATAGTAAATAAGATCCTAAAAAAAAAAAAAAATCAAAAGAATTCAAAGCCTCAGATTGCTAATCCACTGACCCAGTTGACCTGAGGCACCAAGCCTTGTACAAAGCTTCCTTTTAGCTTTGAGTGACAGTGCGTATCACATTCAGTGCATCCCTCTACTACCCGTGAACCTGTCCTTAGCAAAACTGGCTAGCCATGCACTGTACATTGCTGATAAGCATTCCCAAAACCCTATTTTTATTTTTAGATGGTTTGAGGACAAATAGTTGGGGAAAAACATGTGAACAAGGACATAAAAGTGGTAGATGTTACCTTAGACAAATGGAGAAAATACTTAACAATAAACTTACAAGATGGTCTCACAGCTATTTGTTGCAGAAAGGCTCCAAGAACTGCTTTATCTCAGATTGTCATACATACATCCTCTTTTGATCATAATTAACCAGAAAATCTTAATATTTCTGGACAGTTGTAAAGAACTAAAACATAGGAGTGCCTGGGTGGCTCAGTTGGTTAAGTGTCTGCCTTCAGCTCAGGTCATGATCCCAAGGTCCTGGGATGGAACTCCACCTCCTGCTCCCTGCTCAGTGGAGAGTCTGCTTCTCCCTCTCTCTGCACCCACCCCGTCTCATGCTCTCTCTGTCTCAGATAAATAAATAATCTTTTTTAAAAACAAGTAAAAAATAAAACTATAAAACTATTCCCTATTTTGTTGGGGATACTAGACTACAATAAATGAAATAAATAAAGGGGAAAACAACACCAGTACCTAAAATTCTAGGCTTCCAAAAAACAGAGGCAGATAACTAAACATAATCTAGGACAACAACCATGTGCAAAAATATAAAACAGAGAAAAATTGTTTAATATTCTCCAAACGATCTTATAATACTTTGGTAGAGGAGTTATTGAGAGCAGAAACACATACTCTATCTGTTAGGCTGGTTTATTTCACTATGCCTAGATTTTGTCAATAAAGGGCCATATTTGGAACCAATTCACTGCTGTTGTCTTTACAGCTCATACACTTGTTTTGGTTGACAACTAATACATTTAGGCAGATTCCAGCATCCTCAAATGCACAATATTTTCTCGGTACCTTTGAAAAGCAAGTATAGGTAAAGCATTACTGGCTCCTCATAATTCTGTGGAGAAGACGAGCTATGCCACACAAGTTTATAATCCTCCACTGCAGCAAGCACCAAATGTGCATCCTCATAAAAATCTAAGCTCAGCCCTACACCCTCAAATAAATCTGGAGAAGCCTAAGACAAAACCAGAGAGTGAACCTAGAAGCAATGGGAGAATGTGACAAGAGACAATCCAGATGACATTTAATGTAATCTATGTAGAAACATTGATAATCACAACATGATAACAACTGATGAGCACCCAAATATCCATTATTTTTCTGACTTAGGTGTTCATGGTAACAAAGTATGGGGGGTAAAAATTATTCTTGGGGCAGCCAAATACTTTGGGTACATCCTTACACATGTAGCATCAGCTCTGGGGCTGAGATCCTATTCTGTTTCATTGATTCTTGTGCTGGTGCAATGCTTCTTTGATTAGTATAACTTTATAATACATGTTAATGTATATTAACATGGTTATCCTGTAATTTTTTTTAATGATTAGCTATTCTTATCAATTTCATTTTCCATAAAACTACTGCAATCACTCTGTTGCGTTCTCAGTTCAAAAATCTTATTGGAATTACTTATTGGAATTAGCCCCCGTGGCTCAGTGGTTTAGTGCCACCTTCAGCCCGGGGCGTGATCCTGGAGACCCAGGGTCAAGTCCCATGTCAGGCTCCCTGCATGGAGCCTGCTTCTCCTTCTGCCTCTCTCTCTCTCTCTCTCTCTTTCTCCCCCTCTGTGTGTGTGTGTGTGTGTCACGAATAAATAAATAAAATCTTTTTAAAAAAGTATTCTCAATGAATATTTTTACATATGAAATGTAGAATTTTATCTCCTACTATCAGACATTATATCCTCAATATTTTACCTCATTTCTTAATATTCTTTAAAAGCTTACATTTTGGAGTGCCTGGGTGGTGCAGTCGGTTGAGCTTCTGGAATCTTGGTTTCAGCTCAGATCTGATCTCAGGGTTGTGAGATCGAGTCCTGCATCAGGTTCTGTGGTCACTGTAGAGACTGCTTAAGATTCTCTCTCCCTCTCCCTCTACCCATTCCCCCAAGCTCTATCTCCTTCTAGGATAAATTAATAAGTCTTTAAAAAAAATAAAATAAAAAGTTACATTGTAAGGTTATTCCATATCTGAAAAGGATCAATCCCCAATTACTGAACTTTTAGGTTGTTTCCAACTGTTAGCAATTATAAATACTTTGGTGATTAATTGTCTTATATGGATATATTGTTATTCCTGGGGATACACAGTAGAAATAAAATTGCTGAATCAGAGACAGACCCATGTTTAGGCATTTGATCTGTACTGACAAATGACTCACCAGAAAACTTGAACCAATTTGCATTTCCTCCATCAGGTATGAGTGCTCATGTTTTCATGTACTCACCAGTATGGTGCCATTCTCTTCATCTATGTCAGTTTGATAGGCCAGAGATTATATCCTGTTTAACTTGAACATTTTTGCTCCAATATTCATTGCCCCTTAATTTATTTGTAAATTGTACATATTCTTTATTTCTTTTCTTTTCTTTTGAATAATTATTCTTATTGGGCAGCCCGGGTGGCTCAGCAGTTTAGCGCCACCGTCAGCTCAGGGCATGATCCTGGAGTCCCGGGATGGAGTCTGGGGTCAGGCTCCCTGCATGGAGCCTGTTTCTCCCTCTGCCTGTTTCTCTGCCTCTCTTTCTCTCTGTGTCTCTCATGAATAAATACATAAAATCTTTTTAAAAAATTATTCTTATTGATTAGAATGCACCTTATGTATCAAAGATAACCTTCTTCAACCTCCATATATCATGACCATTTTTCCCAATATACTTAAACCTTTCTTTCGTTTTTAAAAATCGAATACATTGATCATTTTCTTTATGGTATTCTTCACTTGCTGTTTTATTTCCAAATAGTAACCAACTGTGTAAATACAATATATTGAATACTTCGTCTTTTTCCACTGCCTTTTATATACTAAATCCTTACACATGTAGCATCAGCTCTGGGGCTGAGATCCTATTCTGTTTCATTGATTCTTGTGCTGGTGCAATGCATCTTTGATTAGCATAACTTTATAATACATGTTAATGTATATTAACATGGTTATCCTGTAATTTTTTTAATGATTAGCTATTTTTATCAATTTCATTTTCCATAAAACTACTGCAATCACTCTGTTGCGTTCTCAGTTCAAAAATCTTATTGGAATTACTTTAATTTTTTTTTAACTTTATCCACTCATACATGAGAGACACAGAGAGAGAGGGGGGCAGAAAGAGAGGCAGAGGGAGAAGCAGGCTCCACGCAGGGAGCCTGATGCAGGACTCGATCCCAGGTCTCCAGGATCACACCCTGGGCCCAAGGCAGGTGCTAAACCGCTAAGCCACCAGGGTCACCCTACTTTAAAATTATTAAACAGAGCATCTTTATAATACAGAGCTTCCCACCTAAATCCATGAGTGTTTCTTCTCCATGTGCTTCTTTTATGTGGCTGAACAGGGTGGTCAGAAAGGTCTTGCACATTACCAGACACTTTATAGTTTGTGTTGTCATTGTGAAAAGGGTACCTTCCATCATATTTTCTAACTCGTTTATAGCTGGGTACCTGATACAATTTTTATGGGCCTAATAATTCTCTGAAAATTCTTCACCGGAACATGCTATTCCACTTTTATCATCACCCCAGTGCTTGTATTTCCACAGTGACTATTTCTAGACAAAAGGGGGAGTGCCGTCATATACAAAGTGCCGCATTTCCGTGTTGTAGGTCAGACATGGCCAAAAAGATTATATCTGTAGCATTCTGTAAACTTTGTTTTTCCCACATATTACTTCATCTAACATCCACCACACCTGTCTAAAGTGGATGGGACACTCTAGAGTAATCGAGGTATCATTAGTCTCATCTTAAAGATAAGGAAACAGAGGCTCAGCTCTGAATCAGCCTCCTGAAGAGCGTGATTAAAACGCAGACGCCTGGGTCCCACCCCACACCTAGTTCTTCAAAATCTTAGGGGCCTGGTGTGAAACCAGGGAATCTGTGGTTTTAACCAGCTCCCCCTGGTGGCCGCCATGAAGCATTTCCATCACGGAGTCCAAAGGCTAAAATTTTACATTTCTGCCTCCACCCTAGGCATTTATTCCACAATACCTCAATGCAAGCTTAATAATTGTGAGGTTTTTAAAAGCAATTTATAAAGAAGCTGGCATTTTTTAACGAAGCTCTTTATAGAGGGGATCCTGCAAAAAGCCTGCTCTGGTTTGCCACAACAAGCCCCTGTGTGCAGGCTTCACCTACAATTCAGTCATGTCTTCCCAAGGTCCTAATTAAAAGACAGCTCCCCTGAACCCTGTGGCTAATGCCAAGCTGCCTGGAGACCATGGCTTCCACAGCCCCAGTGAACCTCAGGACACCTTGGCAGTGGTTCTGCCCTATACTGGCCTAGAATCTGGCAGCCCTGTGGCTGGTAAGAGTTGCCTGGAAAAGTGGCAGGGTGCTCCAAGCACAGAGACCACCCAGCAGAGCCCCATTGCCATGGCATCCTCTCACAGCAGGTGGCCAGCTCCAGTGGAGGCCGGCATTGCTGGGGACCCCATCCTGCCACTTAGCGTCCAGAAGAGCTTATGACGATCCTTTGAGAAATGCCAAAGATTCATCTACAGAAAATAGGTGTCTCAGAGAAAACTTTCAGTTTGGGTAGAGCTTGATGCACTTTGTAGTCACTCAACCATTATTTATGGAGTTACATGGCAGGCCCATGCTAAACTCCATGACGTGAGAGTAAATAACACACAGCACAGTATGGCCCGGGCACAGTATGGCCTGGTGAGCAAGGCCCGGTGAGGCTTAATGTATTTGGGGGGAATCAAGAAAAAGTTATGGAAGTGAGTTTTATGGTTGTGAATGTTTTCCAGACACACAAGTGTGGAGAAAGCATTCCAGCAGAATTTCTTTTTCCAGTATTCCAGAGGGAACAGCTTAAGCGAAGGCATCATGAGTATAATAGATTACAAAAAGTTTGGATCATCGGAGGGTAAAAAAATAAAAGAGAGGGTAAACCAGGGCCAGATTACAAGGACTTTGTATACTCTTAGAAGGTATTTGAAGTTTATCTTGGAGATCTTTGGGAGCCACAGCTGCATGAACTCCGGTGGCAGTAAGGAAAGCACAGCAGATGAGCCTGGAGAACCGGAGGTGGATTAGGAGGCCTTGGCAATTGACAAGGCTGGGAGTTAGGGGTCACCAGGGGACAGCTACAAGAATGGTAAAGAGGACCCAGGTTCCTGAGCTATCTAGCAGGTAGAATTGTCAAGATGTGCAGACCAAATGAATGTTGTGGAAGGAAAAATGAGGCCAAGCAGAACTCTGAAATTCCAGGGTGTGGACGTCATGGAATCATGACTTTTTTTAAATTCCTTGAAAACTCTTGACAGGAACACACTATTAGTGTATTCATCCCCAGTCAGCTCCAAGAGTCCTAGAATTAAACAAGCTCTTCCCTCTTCTCCTCCTCCTCCGTCTCTTCCATCATCAAACAAGTACTGACAAGGGCAGACTTTTCCAGAACACCCACCCCACACCCAGAGCCAAGACAACTCCATTCCCACAAGCTCTGTTCTCAAAGTATTGTTCTTTTTTTTTTAAGATTTTATTTATTTATTCATGAGAGACACAGAGAGGGAGGCAAGACACGGGCAGAGGGAGAAGCAGGCTCCCCACAGGGAACCAGATGAGAGAGTCAATCCAGGGACTCCAGAATCATGCCCTGAGCCGAAGGCAGATGCTCAACCACTGAGCCACCCATGTGTCCCTCAAAAGTATTGTTCTTTAAGAAGCCGTTTGTTCAGTGATGCCACCTTATATTTGTGAAAGCTGCTCTGTACAAAATCGTCATACTCCTGCTCTCTTTTGCTCCTCAAATTTCCAATGAGAAAATCAAGACTTAGAAAAGCTATGGCTTGCTCAAGCTCCCAGAGTTCATTTACAGTGAGTCCACAGTTCCATCCAGTTCTTCTGCCTTAAAATCCAGGGCAGTTACAACTTGAAATAACTACAAACCAAATCCCCTGTCAAGAGAAAGAAATGTGACCAGGGATGGAAAATGCAGGGCAAATATGTGGTACCCTGTTCACATGGGGTTCTCCTTATTGTAGGACACATATACAGACCTAACCAAAAAAAAAAAAAAAAAAAGTCCTCAATTTGGAGTCCTTCTTTTTAAAAAAAAATATATTTTTTATTTATTTATTCATGAGACAGAGAGACAGAGAGGCAGAGACACAGGCCGAGGGAGGAGCAGGCTCCATGTAGGGAGCTCCACACGGGACTCGATCCCCAGTCTCCAGGATCAGGCCCTGGGCCGCAGGCGGCGCTAAACCACTGGGTCACCCAGGCTGCCCTTGGAGTCCTTCCTAACAGATTCTCAGGTCGCCTGTTTGGTTTTCTCCTCAGTCTGTGTTCTGCAGAACAAGACCTCATACCACACATCAAATAAAAGACCTCCCCAGGCAACTTTATTTGGGGGCGGAGCGAGGGGTGGGGTGGGGAGAGGGTGGAAGGGGAGGGAGAGTCTGCTGCTCAGCGAGTAAGAAGCATTCCTTGCAAAAAAGGGGAAAGAGCTGGCTGGGGTGGGCTGGTGTAGATGGGTACAAAAGGTTTCAAGCTGCATGAAGAAGATCATATCTGTTGGAAGTTTGAAACCCATCAGGAAGGAATTCATCACCACTGATATTTAGGCAAATGTATTGTGTATTTCTAGCTTCATAGTTTTCTAACCTACCTTAATTTGGAGAAAATCTCAGATGCTTCTGAGCTGGTTCCTTATAAAATGAACATGCACATTGTGAGGCTTCAACCAGGTCACAAACACACACAAGCAGCTCCTAAGAGTGGCCGGTGAAGCTAGGTAAGTCACTGCCCCAGATGGGCTCTTCCAGAAACGAGGAAAAACAGGTCAGTTCAGAGAAGAAAAGATCAGTGGGTGACCCTGAAGACGTCCAGTCAGCTAAGCATGATGATAGTCAGAATTGAAAATTTTCATTTAAACTCTCCATTTCTAAAAAAAAACAAAAAATAAAAAAATAAAAAAAATAAATAAACTCTCCATTTCTTACAGCCCCCTAGACGCGGACAAACTGTTGCAATGATTACCCCCAGATTTTGAACGGCTTAGAAAGAGTTTTTATTCCCCCTTAGGGTAAACATGATTTGTTTACTTTCCAGGTGAGAGAGACCTACTGGCTTGCCCAACCTCTCACCAAATGAGTCACAAAGCAGGGACTTGGATTCAGACATGAACAAAAATTACCTGAAGCTTAGATATAAGGCCAAGAGCATGAAACTGTCCTTTTGCTGCCATGTTGGGGTGCCCTTCCCCCCAGGGATCAATAATCTAGGGGAATGTACCTTTGGTTGATCCTGCTGTTAACTAGAAAGAAGCTTAGACTTTCTGAAGGTGCATGTTAACTTGTAAATCTTGTCAGATAGACACGCAAAGAATTCCTGTTTAGTAGAAAAGAGAACACTGAAGGTTATCTTTCCCATAGGACAACAACTAGTTTCCCACTGAATCTAGTCATTCCATCCTAACATTTTGCTTTTTAAGTACCTGTACATGTCAATTCTTCAAAATGCTCCTTGTACAAGATCTGTCATCTTACCGCTTCTCTCACCAATGAGTCAATAAATCTTTGACCTATCTTCACCCTATGCTCACCTGAGAACACGTTTTCAACTTGCTTAAAACTCTATTTCTTGCTATGTATATAATCTAGTGTTTCTTCCTCCAAAATAGCACCTGTACGGCATTGCATGCAGGCACCTCGTCGAATGTGCCTCATCCAACCTCCCAAATAGAGTACACTCCACATAAGCCATGCAGACAGCTGGCTAGGTGCTGGGGATGGAAGGGCGGCTTCCTCCCAACTGACCTGGCATTCCCACTATTTCAGTTCTTTGGATTCATCATGTCGACCTCAAAAGACTGCTCTTGGAACACGAGATGGCCAGCCCATCAGCTAGCAAGCGAGGGACTCTGGATCAGTTTCCTGGTGCTTCTGATGGGCTGGGCTGCTGGTCAGAGCTGGCTTCCCAGGAACGATCCACACTTCCTCATCCAGGTTTGCAAATGACACACACAGGGGCAGACGCGAGGTGACTGAAATGCCGAGGGGAGTAGGCTCAGAGCCCGACTGGGACATTTTCTTTCTGGGTGAAACTCACTGATCCTTTAAGAGAGCAAACCCCTGACTTAGACTTCATTAGCACCCCATCCAGCTCACAAAATTAACCACTCCCATCTGCCCAAAGGAACACAAGGAAGCAAAGAGTTTAATGGATCTAAAGAAGGCCCTCGTTTTACATCTTAACAGGTCACTGACAACTCCTCACACTTTACTGAGAGAACCAACTGAGCCATTAGCAGGTCATTTGGCCTGCTCTCTTTAAAACCCCTCTAAGCTCGGTAAACAACTCTAATAGCTCCAAGAATAGTTGGTGATCTGGGATTTTAGCCTGACCACGGCCTGCCAACAGATCTGCTGGCTGCAGGTGCTTCCTAGCAGTTAGTGCCTTGCAGGGAGCTTCAAGCTGCAGCTTGGCACATTTTGAAGGACTTTCTTCCCTCTGAACTGCCCCTGGTGTTCCACTTGTGTACCATGTGTTCAGCATCAACCACATATACCAGGGATCCGGCTGTGGCCTGCGCAGGATAGGAAATATGGAGATTCTGTCCTCAAGGGTCTTCCTATCCAGTGGGAGATATAAGACTCGGATGTAAGTAGCTATCATGTAGGGTAGAGAGTGACCAGTAATTCACAAACATTATGAATTTTTGTACCAGCTATGTGCCCTGGCTGTTCAGTGGAGAGCCTGCCATTACTTCAGGTTCGGGAAGCATTTGGTGAAGGAGGGAAGGTAATAATTGCTCAGCACTTACTGTGGACCAGGCTGTGTGTCAGTCATTTTCTCACTTAATTTGCTTTTCACAAGTGCTCTCTTTGATAGGTGATGTTATCTCCATTTTTAACAAATAAGAATGGAGGGGCTCAGCGATGTTAGGTGACTTTCCCAAGATCACTCAGATGGTGAATAGCAAAGATAGGTATTGAACACAGAACCATCTGACTTAAAAGATCCTGCTCTTTCAACCTCACTACATTTGCTGTTAGCATTTTAGGGCACACCTACCTTCTGTGCTGTCATGACTGATTTGTTTCCAAATTGAGGAACTTTGTAGGATACAGGTTGGCAATAAGGCATCCCCTGCTACTTTAAGATATGGATTCACAAAGCCATCTGCACTCTCGACAGTGTATGATTAATGCTTGGATCTATCCCTTGGTATTCCCTAGCGTCATCTGTGCGATCTGCTTATCTGCCTTCCAGTAAAATGGGAGACTAACAGGGCAGAGAAGAGAGAAGAACAGTGATTTCCAGGGACAGAGGTACAAGCTCCCTTAGGATCCTTCCACCAGGGCTGTCCAAATACACAGAACACACAGCCACTACCCAGCAAAGCTGAAAGCCAGCAAGATTTCCACCTGAAAAATGCCATCCTCCCTCCTCCCACCATTTTGCCTTGGTACAGGAAATTACTTCAATTCCTTCTCTTTTACTTTCTTTTTTTTTTTTAAGAGTTTATTTATTTATTCATGAGAGACACTGAGAGAGAGGCAGAGACACAGGCAGAGGGAGAAGCAGGCTCCCCACTGAGCAGGGAGCCCCAGGAAGGATTCATCCCAGGTCCTGGGGGTCATGCCATCAGCCGAAGGCAGATGCTCAACCACTGAGCCACCCAGGTGTCCTTCTCTTTTACTTTCTTCAGGAAAAAGAATTGGGGACTTTCACAGCTTAACAAAGCCTTCAGAAAAAAATCAAAATTAGTGAGTCAGGGCAGCCAGACCCTGCATGCTCACCTATTCCTGCCCACATCCCCCAGTAAACCCTGAGTGACTCACAGCCATGAAGCTCCAGCAGAGAGTGTGTTTGTGTGTGTGTGTGTGTAGCACACGCACACACAAGCAGCAGTGCCCCTGCACGTTCCCACCCCCACCGGCACACACGCACGTGCACACACGCACAGTAATACAGTGATGTCCCTACTGTGTGCCCCCACACTCCTCCACGCTGCCCCGGCATAGTGTTTGCTACATGTCACGGTGCCCAGGCTCTGCCCATGAACCGCTCGTCCCTGCACTCCATGACAGGAGGAATCACATCTGGTGTTTCTACTCCCAATACTGAGTGTGCTCCAGGAACTCAATAAAGCCTTGAGTTAGGGAAGGACAGACTGAAGCGAAGACTGCCCAGAGCCTCCTCCCACAGCCCAGCCTCACTGGGCCTGCACTCCCCCGGGCCTGGTGTAAGTTCCGGCTGTCAAAGCTGCCAAGGGAGAGAAGAGTGAAGCTGACGGGAGAGCAGGCCAGAGGGAAAGGCCCCAGAGCTCCTATGACAAAGGTCAGAGCCATTGCTCAGGAATATCCACAGTGCCCAAAGGGCCGTGAGGATGACTCGCATCTGCAGCTCGCTCCACAGATGGCCCTGGGCCTGTAGGTCGTGGGAGGCTCCAGGAGGGTCTCCAGAACAGCTGCCCCTGACCTGTGTGTACTGGGCTCACCAGAGGCCGGAAATTCCATGTTGTAATGGTTGGATTTTTTCCCTTCATTCCTGATCCATGACTAGGTAGTGAATTGGTCATTAAAGAAACCATTTAGGCAGATTTCGGGAACATCTGACTGGGTTCTGAGCATGTAGGAAGGGGAAAATAAAACAAGACAAAGCTCTGGGCCACACAGTCTCACCTTCATTTCCATTGCTTGCCTGACATGTGAAAGGAAACAAAAATGTTTGGATGCCCCTCTTCTGTCAGCATTGTCAGCAGCGGTGCACGGAGCTGGGTTCACCACTTGAAAACACACATTTGGAAGCTCCTCTGAGTGGCCGCAGCCATGTTATCAGGCTGAACACATGTTGATCTGGGTAGATTAGAGAAATCGTTCCTGGTGTCTAGGGAGACAGCACTTCTAAACAAGTGTTTTTCAGAGAATGAGCCATTGAGATGTACTTAGCATACATGTAGCCCAGGGTCCTGGAAACAAAAGTCAAATCAGTACCAAATCAGCGAGGCTCAGCAACAGGCTGAAGAATGGGGCGGGCAGCGGGCATGTGTGAGAGAGGCCGTGATAAAGGTTACTGAGCAGTGGATCTTTCTTTCCTGCACAGCCAACAGTTGGAAGAACCAAAATTATCTTTACGCTGCACTTGCACATTTTTTGATCAAGTAGGGGGAAAAAAATCACATTCTCCCTCACATTTTACTTCCTTTTTCTAAAATGAGATTAAATGGAGCTTGGGGGGGGGGGGCGGTGGGATTTAAATTCACTCTCTCCATCCACTGTGAGATTGTATTACTTTTGCATTCCTGGTGTTCGATCTCAGTTTAGTTACAAGTTGAGACTTTATTTCATCCCCAGACATGTACAGAGTGGCTGGTATCCCTCTATTAATTCTCCCTTATGGACACAATTACTTGCAAGGCAGGAAGCCAGCTGGGTAAATCAGACTGTCTACTTTTCCCTCTACGTACACCCTTTAGGTCTGTGCAAGCAAACCCATCCCACATCTCCTCCTGCAACTGACATTCAGTATTGTAATAAATCAATTAGGCTAAAGCACTGGACTATTTCATTAAAAAAAGAAAAACTTTTATAAAATAAATGTTAAGCCCTTCTTGTGTCATTCTTAGTCCTGCCTTATAGACTATAAAATATGTAGGTGGGTTATTATTCTTTGTTTCATGATTTTATTAACATTTCAGAGACAGACCAAAGCCAAGAGATTTCGAACAGAGAAGTTGCTCATACCATTCTGTAGCCTGAAAGATGGCCCCAACAAAACAAAAGAAAAAAAAATAACCAAACCAAGAAAGCTTCCAGCATCCTTTTCCTTTCACTAGCTTGATATCCTAGGGCCTACACAGGGATCGATGAGTAGCCTACAGAGTACCCTCGTGGCACCGATAATATTCATCTCAGTTGAGAAATTTGGACTTGAGCCCATCTGCTCAAGCCCATCTGCTCTCACTTCAGGCTAAGGTTGCCTTGCATTTGGAAATCGCACTGTCAGCTTGGTTTAGAATGTTACATGGGTGAGGCATATGCTTGTCCTTACTGCCCAGGAAGATGTTGGCATGGAGAAATGTGAAGCCTCCTGACTGAAGCTGGCATTTATAAACTCTCCTCTTGTCTTCCCTTCTAGTTACTGTGACAGTGGGAGGCAAGCAACACCTGCTTGGACTGTATGACACTGCAGGACAGGTACCTTTTTGCTATTTTGCTTCATTGAGGGTTTGGGGGGTGAGGAGAATGATCCATTTGGCTAGACACATGGAGACTGAGAGTACAGATATTATTACCTCTTCTGATCACTCAGGACAAATTTATTGTCTATCTAAATGAGAACCAAAGGCATATTCTTAATATCTTAATAACACGGATAATTACAAAAAACTAAATCATTATGTTACTCAAGGTGTTGGTAGGCAAATACTCATTCATTCATTGATGGATGACCATCAATAACTAAAATAATGAATTTGGCCAAGAGTCTCAAGTTCTTCCTAACCACACCAATTCCAGATTGGGATTAATGAGTCAATTTTATGAATTTTAGTTTCACCCATTTTTTTCACATTATATTCTTTGCCCAGCCTTTATTTGAATTGGCTAATGAGCCATGGAAAAGTCCAAAAAGGGACGGAGAATGAGCGGGGGTAGGGTAGGGAGATGGATGAAGTGTTGGGAAGAAGAAAAGCCAGGATCCTGAATGGTTTCCAAAAGTGAGGGTCGACCGCTGAATAACTGGAAGTTGACTCTAAATTCTCTAAGATTCTTGAAATACTCTCATTTCTGTCAGAGATGTGTCTTCAAGTTGGAGAATGTGGCCAACCAATAATGGAAGGCTGTAGATTAGAATGAACCCTCAATATTTATTCAGTTAGCACATGCCTTACTTGGATGAAAATGCCACCTCATCTTTCTTTCCTTGCACCCCACACTCCACTATGAAAAGTTTCTAGTGTTACAAAATTCATGGGTTAAGCAATTGATGGCTGTGGCCCAGTTTCTTTGATAGAGCTTTTGTTACCATTGGGTCATTTATTTAGGTCAAAATCAGCAGGTTGTTCAGTCTGTCCAAACTCATACATCTTAAGTCCTTTGGAGTGAACACTGACCATGCTCTTTCCCACTGTGAGCTTCCTGGTAATTGTTCTTTGTAGTCATGCATTTGTCTGGGCCTTTTTTTTTTTTTTTTTTTTCCACAATTATCTGGAGATACGTCTTTTTGCTCAACTTGAAAATTCTGTACTAAGAAAAATAATAATAAATGGCATTCTTTGGGGGATTTCTGTGTGCATCTGCAAGGACCATGTATAAATGTCTGTGGGACACCAGAGGCTGATGTTGGGCAGGCCAGGACAGTGGGGAACCTGGAAAATCATACACCAGACTCAAGACTCCTAAGAGTTAGTCAGTTACCCATCATTTGCAGATGACTGTTTTAGCCATCTACTCTCAGGAATTGGGGAGTGCAGGAGACTTCTCATATCAATATCAAGACACACAACCAGGAAAGGATGCTCCAAATGCCTAAATTGGAAAACTGGTTTGGCTCCTCTGGGTTAAGGTACAACGGCCTCAGTGTACCTGCTGCTTGACTGCCCCTCCACCAGAAAGCCTGCCGGTGATAAAGGCACACTGCTTTTTGGACCGAATCTGCCTACTTTCATTCAGTCATCTAGTTATTAGGGCTTGCCATTCATCAGAAACTCATAGCCCGAAAGGGACAGTTTATACCCTTCATCCCCATACTTAGAGTTTATGAATATAACCTAGTTCGAAAAGTTCAGTACAGCAAAGATTATTGCCTGACTCTGAGTCCTCTCTGTTTCTCTCGCCTTCTGAAAGCTCCCACCCAGTGCTCCCTTCTTCTGTAGCAATCCATGACAAGTGTTAGCTTCTTCACATTCATTGTCCCCAGAACAACCTCCCAAGCCTCTGTTTAATTTCCAATCCAATGACACTGTTTAAAAGCTCCCGTAGAGTTTAATTATTCTTTCCCACTGCTGTCCTTTTTAGAACAAATTTTAAATAACACTAATATAGGACTTGAAGCTCTAAGGCAGTATAAAAATATCCTCAAACTCCAAATTGAAGAAAATAGAATGATCCAAACCTCTGACACAGAAGAAGCGATGGGCACTGATAAAATATCACAACAAGTGGGTTATAAATATTTCCTCAACTTAATGCTTTCCTCTAATGCTTTCTACCAGCTACTTTGAAAGCTCAAAGGTGGACAAGATTCATTGGGGAGCATGCAGCTTGGGTAAAGAAATCAGGACACATCTTAAAGTTCCTTCTAGGCCTAAAATTCTATGATTAGGACTTTTCACAGACTACTTCAAGAAGGCCTAAAAGACCTAGAGTAATTAAACAAAATGATTTGAGGCTAGACCCAAGGAAGATCTTCCAGCAGCAAAGGATCATTAAATATTGGTGTGAGTTACACTAAAGGGTAACATGTAATTCATTTTGTATAATAGTGGTGGTTCTCAAACTTGAGCAGACATCAGAATCATGTACAGGTCCTTCTAACACCCAGCCCCTGGGCCCACTTCCAGAATTTCTGATTCTATAGGTCTGGAATGAGGCCCAAGAATTTGTATTTCTAACAGGCTTCTTAGTGCTGCTGCCACTAGTCTATACACCATATTTTAGGAAACACTGTTCTGGGGGTGCCTGGGTGGCTCAATCTGTTAAGCATCTGGCTCTTGGTCTCAGCTCAGGTCTTGATCTTAGGGTCATGAGTTCAAGCCTGGGGCTGAAAAAAAAAAAAAGGAATCACTGTTTTGTAACCTTGCCACTCAAAGTGTGGGGTCCACCAGCAACATCGACATCACCAGGGAGCTTGCTCGAAATGCAGATTCTCAGGCCCCAGTTCCAGCCGATTGACTCCAAAAATTCATTTTAAGAAGATCCCCTACATGATCCTTATGCAATAAAGTCTTTGGTGGTCAAAGCATGGCTCTAACAGGAGGATGCAGCAGAAAATACTCCTTACCTGAGTTGATCCCCCTGGTTCTATACCTCTGCCAATAAGGCTTTGGGACACATTTTACTTAGAAACATGATCCCCAAATTTCCACTTCCAGCCTCAGGCAAGATCCTCCACTGTCTCCAGTTATATCCCAGCAAATGTCACTGAGGTCACATGGTTAAGGAACATTCATCTAATTCAAAAATACTCATATGGTCAGAGTTACTAAGAGGTGATCCACCTGATTAATCCCTGAACCACAGAAAAAAGAAAAAAAAGTCTCTGAAACCAACTCTAGAATTCTATCTTGCTGTAATTGAATAATTAGATTTTCTCACATGAATAAACCAGGAAGCAGTGTCCCTCATCTTTGTCTTGAGCTAATCATGGGTCAGAGTTAGTGAAAACAACCTCAAGGGGCACATATTCTGCAAAGCAAAGTGATAGGAACTTGGCATTACCACCCTCAAAGTTAGCCCTAGACAAAACGATTTAACCTGGCTCCGTCCACATTGTCATCCCTAGTGTACCTCGGTCACCACTGCGGCCCCCACCAGGCCCACCTGAGGCATGCTCCTGGCCTTTCAGAAGTGCGCCAAGCACTTTCTAAATGAGGTCACATGTATACACTCCTATCACATGGCAGGTCCTACGCAACATGCGCTCCCTCCCCAAATCCCTAAAACAAACACATATTTGGACTTTGAGTAGAATCCTTTGAAAACAAAGTCTTCAGCACTCTGGTTCATCTGTTAGATAGAATTCCAAACATTAAGTTAGGCAATGAGGGAAGGGATTCTTCACAAACTGACTCTGCATATTACCCCTCAGCTCACACCAGAGAGGCAATAAGGCTGGGCCTGTAAGCCAAATCTATTGAGGTCGTGCCAGGTTATGCTGTACAGCACATGCCTCTAGTAGTGCATTACTGAAAATTTTTCTGAAAGGGATTTCTAGAGCTCAGATCTTTGGCTCAGCTACAAAGAGTCCCAGAGCCGACTTTTCCATGACATACTTGCAGGCCAGTATGTTTCAAGTGCGTCATTAGAGACCAAGTAGAGAACAGGATGCTGGGGTGGGGATGCTGCAGCAAAGCCTGGGCATCTGCCAACTGAGGAATGCCAAGCTGGGGGACCATTCGGTCCCCGGTCATGGCTCAGAGCCAGGCATCCTCTCATCCTGCTGCTGGCCACCTAGAATGGAGCCAGCCATAGCACTAAGACATCTTGCCTCCTTCTGTCAGTGGGCCCTCCACTACAAGAGCCATGTGGGCAAAACTCTACTCAGACTGTGGCCCCTCAGGCCAAACTCCAGGATAGACATATCTCAAAGGCCATATTTGCAAAAGTGGCAGTTGGCAGCACCACCAGGGAAGAGTGAGAATCTCCTGGAATCAGGAGCTGGGCTTCTCAGCAGGGTGAACCCCCCGGGTTCTTGGCATACAAGCCCCTCAGGATAGGGGGTTGTCTGTATGTTGGCAAGCATGGAAGGGTGTCTGTCACTGAGAAACCACAGCCCCGAGCATCTCGGTGGTCACCAGTGACCATGGAAGTGTGAGAGTATAAAGGCCATCAGCCACACCTCTCCCTGAGCCAGGACTACACACTGCATGTCTTCATCTGCTCTGGTTTCTGAAGTGCCTCTGTCCTGAAGAGTTTGAAGAGGCCCATGAGGCAAGTATAATTGGGGTTCATTAGTGGCAAACCAGGGTCCACTTGGAAGGACATGAACCTTCCCTTTTGCTATTGGCTGACCCAATGGGGCCATCTGGAGCACAGAATCTGGCATCAATCCTCCATGGAAAGTTTGCCTAACGCCTCAAAACAAATGTTTTTCCTCAATGAGCCACTCAACTTTTCTTGCTCATATGTGCCTTAATGTGGTTTTAGAAGTGTGCAATCCGGAGATTAGAAAGAAGTTTGCTCACATGACAAGTTATCAGTAAAAGTAACCTTAGGACACAATCTTACTTCTCAAATTATAAAAGAATATGGGGTTGTAGGGACATTGATTCAGAATGCTATTGCTATTAGAGTATGTAAGCACGTGGGTCCTGTTACAATTCAGTTTAGAAAAAGTTAATTTCAGATTCAGCCCTGGTATCCACTGAGGGCAGGGACACTGCAGCTGTTGTTGACAGGATGGACTCTTGACCACTAAAGAACTTAATACATTCAAGACGTTGCTCTAAGTGGTCGACACATACTAATATTTCATCCTCAAACAACCCTATGGGGCAAGCACTGTTATTAATCTCATTTTACAGATAAAGAAACTGAGGCAGAGAGAACTTACCTACTATCACACAGTAGTCACAGGCAGTGCTGGGATTTGAACCCAGAGAACATGTCTCCCTAGCCCATGCCTCTTAAGCACTATGCTACACTCCCACCCTCTGGATGTTGCTCACATTTTCCAAACCAAGACTGACAGATAGGAGAGTACTTATGGGAGAATTATGAAAATGAGACTTATGCTAAAATCCAAGATAAATGTCACTAAACCCAAGAGGACTTGGAAGCAGAATTCTATTTCCAATTGAATATGCATCAGGGATAGATGGGCTTGGGGAGGAGAGACTCAGTACAACTCTCCTTGTCACTCAGAGTGTGATCCCTGGACCAGAGCATCAGTATCACCTGGAAACTTGTTAGAAATAAATTCTCAGGCTTCATCCCAGACCTGCTGCTGAATGAGAAGCTGCACGTTAACAAGATTCAAGGGGCCCTAAAGTCTGTGAAGGACTGGTCAAATTGTTTCTCTTCCTCACTACCTGGACTATCATGCTCTGGCTGTTCCAGACTATACGGAAGGCGTGTGGCCATCCAGTGAGGCTCCCCCTGAACTGCTCTTTCCCAAGAGTGGCCCATAGTCATCCGAAAGTGCCAGATCTGTCTGCAAACCAGTGCTCCGCCTTCAGGGTGAAGTTGGTACTCAAGAGCCTAAAGTCCCAAATCCCTCCCTATCCCCTGAGCCCCTCCCCATCCACCTCAGCCCCCTTGTCCATTTTAGCCCTCCAAAGCCCTACTCGAGTGGCAATTTTAGATTGAGATGCTGTCTCCTCCAGAAACAGTCAAGCACCAGCCTTCCATCCTCAGTTTCAACATTGTTAAGCGGCCTCAAATACCAGCTAAACCACTTATCCATTTCTCAGAGTTCCTTTACATCCTCTCAACATGTGGTCATCCAACCTAGGCTTAAAATGTGCCCTATTGTGGAAAACTTATCAGCTGGTACAAATTCAAATCCCCCAACCTCCCACCACCCGCCCAGCACTCAATCTCAAGAGGACACTTCCCTTTATTAATTCTGAACCCCCTGCTATGTGTCATCACTGCAGCCTGTGGCTAATGGGGGCCAACAGGAGCCCTGCCAGCCCATGATGTGAGGGCTTCTTTAAAGGTGTTTTTGATTCTGATCAGTTCTGATGAAATCACTCAAGCTGTCTAGAGTTTGGCTTCTTCGACTTTGAAATCAGCAGAGGGGACAGGGAAGTACAGTAACCTGTAGTTCTGAAACTTGAATTGCAACAAAGTCACCTGACAAAGTCGCAAAACAGCTGGTAAAGCCCCTGCCCAGGGCCACAGCCACAGGAGAGCTGCGCAGGGCCTGAAGATGTGCATTCCTTACAAGCTCCCAGGCCAAGGCTGCTAGGCAGCGACCACACCTGGGGAGCCACTGCACTAAAGGATCTCAAAGGCCTCTTCCTACTCTGATTTGTGCTCTTCCGATTCGAGTAAATAAATATTCTACATTATTATCACAGAGCTAACCAAGAGCAAGAGAAACTTGGCCTGTCTCACTTGCAAATAAATTGAGTGACTTCTATATTTTCCTTTTCTTTCCCGCAAGGGAAGAATCAATTCTTACTGACCTTATCAGCTTCATATAGCTTCTTTAACAGTGCTACATGCACAGGAGAAAATTAATCAAGGTTTTTGACTGGAGTTACACAGCAGAACTAAGGCTTCTACAGAAGAGATATCCAGAATACAGAGCAAGATAAACCCCAGCGAAGGACAAAGTGGAAGGTCACTCAGCTGGAGGGCCTTGGCTACCCTGCCAGGAGTAAAGAAAGGATCAAAACCCCAGACTCCTCTCACATTCTCAATCCATGGGCTTCCTAACTCTTCCAGAATGTAAGCAGAATTGCTTTGATAGCTTCTGGGTATAGAATCAAATAAACACAATCCATTCAGACCACCAGTTATTTGTTCCTACCTTATCTAGTTGTGACACTTCTGATTGTACAGTTTCTGGTTTTAGGACTTTGAGGTTTTAAATATACAGTATCTGCTTCCATCTGCTGGTAATTTCTAGCAATTGCAGGCCACGAATCGATCTAAAACATGCAAGGTCCCACATTTCTTAGATTCCTGGGTAAAGCATGAGTCTGTATTAAGATTCCTAGATAACTTAATTTAAAAAAAAAAAAATGCTTAACCTGTCACTTGAGGTTCTGAGCTGAAGCAAATAATGTGGTCACAATTAAGAACCGCTGCTGGATTCGGGCTAAACAATCCATCCCAGTATTTAATAGTTCTGAGACATTAGTTCATTACTGAACTTCTCTAAAACTTAGCTTCCTCTTCTATGAAATATGATTGTGGATGCTACTACCTCTCCAGTGCAACTGTGAAGATTCAACAAGGTAATGCAAGTAAGTGACTGAAACAATGCCTGGCCCTTCGTGCTAAGCCCTTGATGCATCCTCAGTGATTGTGAAGATAAGAACAATGCAAATCAGGTATTCTCAACTCCATGCCAATTCCAAACTGATTAGACTGGAATGCCCAGGCCCTCTTTCAAAAAATTGTTATTTAATTGGTCCTGGAGTGTGGGGAGAGAGGCAGGTAGTTGGCTAGCAGGGTGTCAAGATATTCTCAAATCTCCCCGGGTGATTCTAACAAAAACTCTGCCATAAATGACCCACGGAATAGCCACGTGTTTATTTGCAGGTCACTGCAGACCTGGTGTCAGCCAATCAGTCAACGGCATTTATGGACTGTTTGCTGTGGACAGAGTATAAGTAGGGCATGAGAAAAAGAAAAAAAAAAAAAAAACAGCATGGTCCCTGATCCATTTATCACAATCCAGATGGGAGGATGAAATGGCAGAGAGCAGGTGGTATTGTGCACAGCTGTAAGTTATGGCCTGGGAAGAAGAGTCTTGGCTTGTCAGCCTCATGGCTGCATCCTAAGGAAAAGCCCCAGAGCAAAAGGAAAGCAGGGCAGAGATGGTGGGCAAGAAGGTTTGGTTACAGGGTTCATGTATAAAGAGAACTTAGGATTTTTCAGCATCCTTGCCATCTTGCCCTGATTTTGGTTAGGTAATTAAAAACCTTTGCTGAGATTCTAGTGGGATTAGCAGTGGTAATAGCTGCAGCCATGTGTTCCAGAGTCCCTGAGGACCGGGCACTTGAAGTAGCTTAACAATAGATCAGCGCATGCCCATTGACCAGAGATGCCATACTCAACACGCTAAGGGACTTCCTTCCAGTCACACGTGTCCATGTATGGACATATTCTCTTATTATAAAGACATCATGAGAGTCAATAGAAAGTTGGCAAGACTGATATTTTTAAATATCCATGACATATTAAGTTTTAAAGATCAAGTGGCACAGCAATATGAACTATGCAATCAATTTTAAAAAAAAACTAAATACGTGTCTATTCTGTTATATCTATTATAAATATATAATATTCAGGAGGATACTCTTAAATCATAGCTTCCTCTGGGAAGAGATGAAAAACTATTAGAGATCACATAGAAGGTGAAAACAAATTTTCACTTCTACTCTCTGGATTACTCTAGGGAATGTTTGAATTTTTGTAATGAGCATATATGAGTTTTATAGTTTGCTTGAAATGTTAGGGAGAGTAATCAGAATCCTAATAAATGAACTGTTATGTTGTCCATGTCTATGTATGTGATTAAGTGTGAATATGCAGGTTTGGTTGCCCTAAACATGTATAGTATGTGCATGTACATAGTGTGCATACATATATAAAGTATGCATGTATGTAATTGACTACCATGTCAATTGTGGTATGTGCAAACACGTATGTATACATAGTATATACACATGGTATAAGTATACAACATAAATAAAATTACTTTTGGCTTATGTGTTACTAAATTCTATGAAGATATAAAATGTTATATCGAAATAGCAGATTTACCTTGGAACCTCCTGAAACACTTCACGTACAAAAGGTACCTGCTGACTTTTTCCCAAAGTTGAGATGATCCAATGTTTTACTTTGTCTTTATCATTTTACACTAAAACAGTATATATACCAACAACTTATGTAACCAGGAACTCTTCACTTAGAGCATATTCTGGTATGAATAGTGTTTGGGGGGAAAAATAATTAATATGGTATTTTATTTATTAGGCCACACAATAGCCTCTAGGTAGACGTAAGAGGAAATCTCAAAATCTGGACTTTAAACTCTCACAAAATACATTTCTACAAAATTGTGGGGTCTGATCTGGCAACAGCTGTTTGCTTTACATTTATAGCTAGCTTATTCTAAATTAAAATTGCATATTTAGGAAGAGAATTGCTGTGCCTTGGCCAATGCTGCACTAATTTAAATCATTCGATACAGCATAGTTCCAATGCAACAGGATATTGCAATAATCCTTATTGAATTACATACATTAAATGAGTGAACTTTAAAAAAAAAATGGGTGAACTTCATAGTATGTAAATTATCTCACCGAAGCTGCTAAAAAAAAAAAAAGTTCTCTTTAAGTTCTTTAAAAGGGGGCAATTTATAATCTCTTTACACAAGGAAGGGTGTTTTCCTGACTGATGGCTCCTCTATTTCTAGCAATACCTGGAGGCAACCACCAGATCCCAGGGCTGGGAAGGAACCCAGTCCTAGGGCCCTGCAGGGGAATCCTGGCTCAGGACACTCAATTGTAGGGGAACGCCCTTTCCCAGGCTGCACAAACTCTTTGCTCTTCCTGCAGGAGGATTACAACCAGCTGAGGCCACTCTCCTACCCCAACACGGATGTGTTTTTGATCTGCTTCTCCGTCGTAAATCCTGCCTCTTACCACAACGTCCAGGAGGAATGGGTCCCGGAGTTGAAGGACTGCATGCCTCATGTGCCTTATGTCCTCATAGGGACTCAGGTTAGAGGCGGCGATGGCAGAGATGGTGGGGGGGGCGGGGGGGGAGGGGCAGGAGGGCAGCACAAAAGGAAAGACCCTTTAGGTGTCTCTTGAGCATCCTCTTTCACCAAGAGATAAGAGAGTCTCGGATATATCAATTCGATAGACAGCCCTCTCTGCTTTTTATTTTAAATAACAAAGTACTTTTTGAAGCAGACACCCTTCTCCAGCCCTGAGCCAGAGGAATGAGGTGGGGATGTCAATCACACTTACTACCTAATATTTTTCATATCTGAAATCTACAATTGCTTGAAAGTCACAAAATGGGTGTGAATGTCAAAATGACTCCAGCAGTCAGAATGAGCACCTGATAACAGGAGCTCCTTAACACCACTGGAGAAGGAAGACAGAAATTGACTCCTCCGTTCCCTTTAATTTTTTTTATTTATTTATGATAGTCACAGAGAGAGAGAGAGGCAGAGACACAAGCAGGCTCCGTGCACCGGGAGCCCGACGTGGGACTCGATCCCGGGTCTCCAGGATCGCGCCCTGGGCCAAAGGCAGGCGCTAAACCTCTGCACCACCCAGGGTTCCCTCCTCCGTTCCCTTTAAACCTCCTGGTCTTACAGATCTTAGGAGGGAAGTTAAAAACAGATGTATCAGATAAACAAACCTGTGATTGTAAAAGGCTATGAAGTGTTTTGAAAGCTAATAAAGTTCTATAATTTGAATTTCCAACAGTAAGCCAATTGCACAAATGTGTTCAAGATTGTTTCTACTTTTTTCTAGTTTTGAAAGGATTTTATTCTTTGCTATGTTAAAACTTAAATTACTATCCAAAGACACAGAAATGTAATAATACTGATGGGTTTTATTGTTATCTGTTTCATATGCTCCTATTTTCTATACATCATTTTATACTCTGACAAAGAGAAGTGTTCAAAAATGATAAAAGAAAAGTACTTCCTAGAAAAGATATGGACAGATAATTAACATATCCAAAACTCAGAGTAGAGTTAATGCTTCTATTCTGAAAGATAATTCTTTAAATGCAGTCTTTTACCTTAATTCCAGATGATAATGTTCGACCATATAGGTAAGGCCTACATCCCTGCTGCCAAAATATGTGACAGGACAGAAGCATCTCTGTGCCATTTGAGCCTGCTTTATCATCGGCGGGCACTGCATTGAGCAATCAGGACTAAACAAGAAGAAACCCACAAATTAGGAAAGCTGAGCAATGTGCTTATAAATGGACCTCTAATAGATGAATACATTGGTTTTTCTTTAAAATTCAAGCTCACATTTACACCCATTCATGTATGCATAGGTTCACATACACAGTGAGATTTTAAAGCAACTAAAATATTTAATTAAATTACCAAAACTAATCCAAATGTATATACCATTTTCAAAGCAGTTCTACCTTTGAAAAGATTAACACGTATTCCTTGAGCAGACCCTTTGGGAGTTCCTCTTGAGGAAGTGCCTTCAGAGCCTGCAGTGACAGTCCTTAGAATATTCCAACAGAAGGCAAATCGTTATCCCCATGAGGGTGAAGACAAAGATGTATTCAGAGCCAGGAAATAGACTATTAAGAAATGAGTAATATAATTTCGGATCAAATGAGGCATCACTGTAAGGTAATAAGACCGATCGATCATCGTGCATTTCCTATAAGCGGGATCTAAAAATAAATAGGAAATTTCAAAAACACCTCAGACAACCTCAGGAGTAAGTCCTCAGCTCTCGGGGGACTTGCTTTTGAAGAAGAAAACACATGGAAAGCCTGCTGTTTACTTACAAAGAAAACACTTTACTTTTTTAGATGTAACATGGACATGTGTATGTGCCTCCTTAAAGAAAAGTGAGCAACTTCATAGATCTTAAGAGGGAGAGGGGAATCTCTACCATATCACAGTTTAAAATACCTGGTTAGGTCTGAAAAAATATGTGAGTTGGTCACATGTGTATTTTTTTTTTTGCCAGATTGATCTCCGAGATGACCCCAAAACCTTGGCCCGTTTGCTGTATATGAAAGAGAAACCCCTCACCTACGAGCATGGTGTGAAGCTTGCAAAAGCGGTAGAGTCAGATTTGAATTTAATTTTAAATATATGCTAAGAGAAGAATTTGGTGTATGATTTGGAATGGGTGAGCTCCGTAGGCTTTTGCTTTAAAGTACGTGTTCGTGGGTCTTCTGTCTGCTTCATGCTGTCCCCCCCCTGTTTTAGTTAGGCTGGAAGGGACCGACCATTTGGTTAGTGTTCTTCCCAGCCACTGTTGTCAGTTTCTTGTTAAGAAGGAAGAAAGGAAGGCAGGCAGGCAGGTGGGAAGGAAGGAAGGAAGGAAGGAAGGAAGGAAGGAAGGAAGGAAGGAAGGAAGGAAGGAAGGAAGGAAGGAAGGAGAAAGAAAGAAAGAAAGGAAGGAAGGAAGGAAGGAAGGAAGGAAGAAAGAAAGAAAGAAAGAAAGAAAGAAAGAAAGAAAGAAAGAAAGAAAGAAAGAAAGAAAGAAAGAAAGAAAGAAAGAAAGAAGAAAGAAACAAACTTGGTGAATTTAAACTGCTGAAGCACTTATCATCTGATTTAGCAACCTTTAGAATATCCAGTTGCTGTTATTTAGTATGAATAAAGTGAGTCATTAGGTATATATTTGTATATCTCACTGCTTATTATCAATGTAATTCATTGAAATGACCCCATAAAAGGCATTTTGTGATTTCCTTGGGAAAAACTTGGATTAGCGTCTGGCAGGGTTATATCTGTTCCCCATGTAATGAATGGCCACTTAGGACACTGGATTATGTCACAAACAGTATCTAGAAGAGTAACATAGAGCAGAAGGTAACCAGTTGGAGAATCCAAGTGGCTGCTGACAGAATAATATCAACTAGCTCACAGCTGGAACTGTTTTCACCAACCTTTCTTCATTCTTGAGAGCTTAACGTGAATGGTGATTCTGATGGGGAAATTACGTAAGACCAAATCTTTGTCTCCCGATTACCACCAAGATGTGTGTGCCAAAGCAGACAATAAAATGGGGACAAGTGGAGGAGCTGTTTTATACACGAAGAGGCTTTTAAATCATATTTCCATAATCTGAGTCCACCTCCTCACTGATTTAGTCACAAACCCACAGACCCGGGCCAGAGGTTTTAGAAATTGTTCTTTTTCTAAAGTAACTAAAGCTTCTAGGGGTTTCTGGGGGGCTCAGTCGATTAAGTATCTGAATCTTGGTTTCAGCTCAGGTCATGATCTCATGGTCATGAGATCGAGCCCCAAGTTGCACTCCAAGCTCAGCCTGGAGTCTGCTTGAGAGTCTCTCTCTGCCCCACCCCCCAGCCCTGCCACTTGCGCTCTCTCTCTCTCTCTCTCTCTCTCAAATAAATAAATAAATAAAATCTTAAAGTGACTAAAGTTTCTAAAGTAACCAACCCTGCAAAATGCATACACTGGGCAGAGAAGGAGTCACCCTTTTAAACCAGTCAAGAAGAATATTACCTACAAATTCATGAACAAAGATGTATGCATTTCTCTTCTTAAAATGTTCTTACAGGCACCATGACTAAGTGATACACTCAAACCGAAGTGAATTAAATAGAATTATGTTTTTATGGTCGTGATACATGAGAAAGTGTCACAAATTGTTGAGACAACACTTCCTACTTCTGTGAATATCATGTCATAACTACCAGTATGAGCCATTCATTGAGTTCTTAGGATACTAAGCACTCTGCAGGCTCGGCCTCATTTCAGCCTCCAGGTAATTTTCTGAAGCACATAGCGTGTGTCTCATCTTGCAGGTGAGGAAATAAGAGTCTTGGGGAGATGAACATGTTGGATTCGTGCAGCAGTTAATCCCCCAAGCAACTCTAATTCAGATGTGGGGATGTCATCCTTGCGTACCTGACCATGGTCTCCTCCAACCATTTATTTTGCCTTCTGTAAAATGGATACATGTCTATAGGTTCCTCAACCTCTTCCTCACACATTCAGCTTAACTTTCTTCCCTAAGGGACACCTGGGTGGCTCAGTGGTTGAGCATCTGCCTTTGGCTCAGGTCATGATCCTGGGGTCCTGGGATCCAGTCCTGCCTCAGGGTCCCTGCATGGGGCCTGCTTCTCCCTCTGCCTATGTCTCTGCCTCTCTCTGTGTGTCTCTCATGAATAAATAAACAAAATCTTAAAAAAAAAAAAAAAAGAAAGAAAGAAACTTCCCTCACTAAGGCGCATAGACAAATAACTCCACCAACAAGTATATGTGATTTCCAGCTATGCATTTTTCACAACGAGGAGGTCCCCCGGGAGAATCAGCATTTTGCAGGAGCTTGGTCTGTGTGCCTCGCTTCTGTCCTAGCGCCACCATCATGTTGTCAGTGTCCTGGCCTAACTTCTCATTTAGGGGGTTGTTTTTCCCTCTGAAAAGAAGTCACTCCAAAGCCTCCCATCTTGTTTCATACTAATTTTAGGAACAATGGCTGAGTTCACCACTTTATTGCCTTTTGCCAGTTTCTCCTAGCAACTGCTCTCAGATACAGAGAGAATCATGTTTAGCTTACGAAATCCAATTTAGAAGAAATCCAAGCAAGAGTTTAACTTGTTTCATCACAATACATGTAATTATAGAGATGCTTTAAGTTTCTCTGCTCCCTGACTTTCCTTTCAAGTAGTTTATAATAACAGCTAGTATCTATGGAGTGTTTGCAGTGCGCTAGGCTTTATGCCAAGCACTTCACATGCCTTGTCTTAATTAATCCTCACAGCAACCCCCTGAGGTGTGTGTATTATTATTTCCACTTTCCTAGAGGAAACTGAGGCCCAGAGAGGCTAAGGTCACACTGCTAGAAAGTGGCAGAGCTGGGATATGAAACTGCTTTTCCCACTATGCTCTTCTTCCCTCCTCTATTCTGAAAAGAAACCCTTAGGTTTGGGGCTTCTTTTTTATACACTGAAGCCCCATATTTTAATGTGCACATTCTTCCCATAGTTTAAAAGCTTTGCATGTTAAAATTTCTCATATCCAATTCCTTTTGCTCAAGACTTTTCAACTTCCAAAGCATTTTTCATCTATCATCTCCTTTTAGCCTCAAAGGGCATTTTATTTTTAAAGGATATTTTAACATCATGCATATTTACAATTCCTTACACTTGTCAAAAGTCAACCACATTTACATAAATATTTTGTATCAATTGATAATAAATATTCATCATTATCCCTCTACTTGTTTTATTCTCCCTCTTCCTGCCATTATTGCATCTTTTAATCTCCAGCCAGCTTTCCCCATTTGCGCACATGGCTACTGCTACTGGGTGTGCTTGTCAGTAACTCACTGACCACCTAGCATGTGCAGGACACTTTGCTACACTTTAGCTCTAAGAATATAATTCTTTGTGCATTCTCTTTCCCAATACCATTTGATGCAACCTAAACATGATTTTCTAAGTTCCAACTTCCTAAGGTATTTCTTGACAAAACATTTTCCCTTTTGCAGCCTTTGGCCTCTTTTTGCTCTGCTATCTTCTTCACCCTGTGTCTTTCTTACTGGTTTTCTCACTGTTTGTCTTTGTACCTATTTCCGGCTGGCTTTGTGACATGCATGCACCAGTGGGTTTAAAGCAGCAAAATTACTGCAGAAATCCTGTAATCTATGTTCAGATACCTTTTTTTTTTAAGATTTTATATATTTATTTGAGAGAGAGAGAGAGAGAAGGAGGGAGAGGGAGAGAGAATCTGAAGCTGACTCCACACTGAGTGCAGAGCCGGACGCGGGGTTTGATTCTACGATGGCAAGATCATGACCTGAGCCGAAACTAAGAGTCGGACACTTAACTCACTGAGCCACCCAGGCACTCCTCAATATTCAGTCATCTTAATCAACTGGAATCTTTAATACCCACCTACTGACTGCAAAAGTCACCGTTAACCTCCTTGTTTTCTGTGCTGGCCATTTCTTTCTTCTCTCATGGTCACTGAAAATTGATTGGTCACTTCACTGCTGGAGTCTGGGTTGCAAGAATGAAATGCCTTCCTTCAAGAGGCCCATGGCCCCTTCCCTCATGTCCCCTGCATGAATACTTAGTACTGAGGTAGCAGAGAGGGGTAGTGATGGACACATTCAGGGAAGGAGGATTCAGAGACAATTTCTCAGAGCCAGTGACATCTGAGCCAGGTTTGAAGGATAAGGACGAGTTTGTCAGGTGGACAAAGTAGGAGACTAGGAAGGAAAAAATTCCAAATAGAAAGACAAGTGCATGTAAAGGCATCCTTTAAAGCATAGAGAGTGCATTGGCAAGCGATGAGCCAGATTTCACTCACAAATGCTTTCATCAGTCTACATGTGTATTTTTAATGTGATTTAGTGGCCGACATTGAACAACGGAAACTTTCCATGAAGATACACACTTCTGGCTTCTAAAAATAAAAAATCTGAAGGTCTGGCAACACTAGGCTAGGACTTCATCAACTGCAACCTTTAAACAGTCTTTTTTTTTTAATATATTTTTTTAAAGATTTTATTTATTTATGATAGACAGAGAGAGAGAGAGAGAGAGAGAGAGAGACATAGGCAGAGGAAGAAGCAGGCTCCATGCCGGGAGCCCGACATGGAACTCGATCCCGGGACTCCAGGATTGCGCCCTGGGCCAAAGGCAGGCGCTAAACCGCTGAGCCACCCAGGGATCCCCTTTAAACAGTCTTTTAAACAAGGAACATACTCTTCAATTTGTCACAATCCCCACCACTCCATATTACCAACGCTCAAGCAGTGCACTCACATTATCTACCCATCCCTGAGCTGGCAATCTCTGCTTTATAGCCTTACCAAAAAATCAACTGCAAATCTATCCAGCCTAGACAGATTTTTCCTCTTTGAGCAATTTGTTATGATGAAATTTATCTCACAAGCTGTTGGGTTCTTTTTCCTTTTCTTGGCTTTCAAGTTGCCTATACCTTTCCTAATTCTTAAAAGAGAGTTCTTCTCAGTTATTAGCTTATTGTTTAGATGCCAGCTTATTCTGTTTATTCCACTAATATTTTCTCTTCTCTCCACTTATAGGAAATGCCTTACTCTTTCTTTTCGTCCTCTCTCAACACCCTCACTACATCCAAAACAACATCTCGATTATTTCATTAGTTCTTTTCCTTCGGCCACATTTTTTTTTTTTTTTCATTTGGTAGATGGCAGCCTCACAGAGTGGTTAAGACTCTGGCTTAGGGGACAGACAAATTCAGACCTCCGATATTGTTTTAGCTGTGTGCCCTTCCGGAGGTAACTTCTTCTCTCTGGCATGTGTTTTTTGAGCTGCAGATGAGGGTAATGACAGACTCACCTTGCAAAGCTCTTACTACCATTAAGTGAACCAATGAAACATGAGGTCCAGCTCAGCAAACTATAGTTGTTGCTAAATTCATGTGCCTCTCAGATGCATCTATGGCTGGGGAGACCTCTTTGCCTTTATGGCTTCCAGTTACACTCTATTTTATTCTATAACCTGTCCTACCTCCACAAGGACAACCTGGAAGAAGGGGTAGTTTTCCTTCACTCAGTTGGTCACTGTGGGTTTTGTTTGTTTAATTTCTTCTTGTCAGACTCTTGTATGTTCTGCACATGCCTGATAAATTTCCCAGCTTTGGGATGATAAATTTCAGCTCTAACAAAGCTATGAGAAACATGTTCTCTCAGTTTGTATTCCTCAATCTCTGGGTTTGCTTTTTTTATTTCTGGAAAAGAAATCATCTTGACAAAGTATGTCACAGATTGCTAACATGTATATCTAAACAAGGATCCACAAATCCTGAGCTCTTACAGATTGTTCTAAATATTTGACTATGTAGGTCACTTTGCTCCAAGAGGCAGAGGAAGCTGTAAGGAAAGTCATGTTTCCTTGAGACTGTTTTCCATCTCACCCTGTGGAGGTCATAAATGAGGTGGCTTATTGTCAGTCATGTCTATCACATGGCTGTGCCTTTTCCCTGAACCAGGGTGAAGTCTTCTCTCTGACCTTCAGAGCACCTGATACACGGTTAACAAAATACTTGCCTCATACTTGGATTCTGTTTCTCACACAAATTTCCCAAATCGCACCCAAAATCTGTGTGCTACTTTTCCCAGAACCATCAGTCCAAAACAATGTTACATTAATACAGTTACACAATAATCCCCCAATCCACAGTTTCATTATCTTCAGAAATACCTGAATTGAGACAGACACATTTGGGCTCCTTCTCCACCTTCGAAAGGCAAACCCTACCATGCTGTTAGCAGCACTCTGGAGTGAGGACGACACAGCGCCTCTGCCCACCATACAGGATCAGTTGGCTCAGAGCCCCACATGTGAACTGAGCCCAGCTCTCCTGTAATTTCTGAATCAAGTGGGGCTTGCCATCTTAGTGGGGAGGCACTCCAGATAGAATGGCCCCACCGCACTCTCTGGGTATGTTTTCAGGATGACAGAGAAGAGGTAGCATATGACAAGCGATCATTCAGCTGACATCTTCACTAGAGTGGTGTGCATTTCACATGTGCATAGCAAGCATTGGCTACAATCCCAAAATGTAATAGATGACATTTCATGACATTATTAGGAAAATGTTCTCTATTTTTTATCCCTCTTTTGCACCCAACTGTTTTTAATGATTTTAAAAAGCCTTTTTCTTGTGGGGGGGCCGGATTTCAGAGGTAGAATGTAATGATTCATCAGTTGCATATGAAAAAGCTACATTTTAATCCAAAGGCCAAACCATGATTAAAATGAAACCATAAGGGCAGCCCGGGTGGCTCAGCAGTTTAGCTCCACCTTCAGCCCAGGGCCTGATCCTGGAGACCCAGGATCGAGTCCCGTGTCGGGCTCCCTGCATGGAGCCTGCTTCTCCCTCTGCCTGTGTCTCTGCCTCTCTCTTTCTCTGTGTCTCTCATGAATAAATAAATAAATAATCGTAAAAAAAATAAAATAAAATAAAATAAAATAAAGCCATAAAATAGGCTTTTAATATCCAACATCTTTTCTGTGGGTATTTTCCTTTAACTCATACAGTATCTATTCCTTTTATGGGGGAAGTGCATAGTATGTGGACCCAATCAGAAAAACTTTATTTCATGCTTAATTTTTGACCAGCTCCTTGCAGAGTTGAGTGGTAAGGGTGACCACCATAGAACAGAGAAAACACACACCAAGTGAGACCCAGATTCTGGTCTAGTTCTTCCACTTTCTGGGTGGGGGCCCTTAAACAAGTCATTTTATCTTCTGGGGCAGCTCCCATATCTTAAGTGAAACTACAAATTCCTACAGTCCACTCATTGCAAACTGGCTGGTCATTGCCACAGAAATCACACATTAGTGTCTTGGTTGGCTCACAGAATATTTTTTAAATTGGTAATTATTTTTTTAAAAGAGTTTATTTATTTATTCATGAGAGACACTGAGAGACAGAGACATAGGCAGAGAGAGAAGCAGGCTCCCTGCGGGAAGCCTGATGTGGGACTTGATCCCAGGACCCTGGGATCACAACCTGAGTGGAAGGCAGATGCTCAACCACTGAGCCACCAAGGTGTCCCTAAAAATCCAATAGTCCAACTCTACAAGGATGGGCAACAGTGAACCATGGCAACAATTGTCCAAAGCTGAGTAAGACTACCAACTCTAGAGGGGGTGTGTGTTTCAGGCCACCACATTTTCCACCTGTCCCTACTGTCTGGCACCCACTCTGCTTTCCTCATGAACATAAGCTACTGCAATAGGCATGTGATTTTGCTACTCTGCTTTACTCACATATCTGCTGTGGCTTCCAAGGGCTCACCATCCAACTACCCTCCTGTGAATCTTCTTTAATTCTTCAGTTATTCGTATAATGTGAAGCATATAATAAAAAGCATTTCTCCAGATGTCCTTCACATTAAAAGGCCTACATCATGTCATTAGCTCATACCAAGCTTATGAGCAATTAAAACCCTGAGTCTCCCTCACACGAACAATCTCATGAATTTGACTGCCAAACATGGTCTGCTCTGCCTGCCTTGCTATTCGTTAAATGAGAAGCTATAGTTCTGAACTGAATTCCTATATTTCTCAAAAAGATTTTTGTGATTATCAAATATACCATAGCATGAAATTGTCAAAAGCTTTGAAAGAAAATCCTAAGCAAGAACAAAATATTTTTATCATTTAAGTACACATAGAATGTATACTTAACAAGGAGGGTGTCCCCTCAGTAAATGTATTTTATGATTTTTATTTTACATGTTTTGGGTTTTTCAACTCCTTAGAAACATGCCTTTTAAAGTATGTTAAAACCAAATAATAATGTCAACTGGATATTACCTTGCTGAGAGATACTTCATCAGAAGTGCACTGTAGTGAAGAATGACCTATCAAACCTTATCACCCGCTCCCTTTCTATATGCTTTCCCACCAAGTTGACACTTTGCCTTCCCGCATACAGAAGGAGATACATTTCACTTGTACCAGATTTATACATTCCGCATTCCGCATGCATATGAAAGGCTGCTAAAAACAACATCATGTAGCCCTGTTGTTCGCAAACTATATTTAAACAATATCGCCGCTTTTGAATCCTCACGCAGTTTTTACATTTGTTATATTCTTACATTAAGAATGAGTGGCTGCGGATCACTTTCAGAATTTACTGCTTAAGCTTTTCACTTTCAGAATTTACTGCTTAAGCAAAAGCAATCCACAAGCATTTATTGCTAATATCAGGAAGTAAAACATAAAAGTTAAGATAGCAGATGCAAATGAAAATGCAAAAGAAACCACAACAACAGTCCAAACCAACCCCGGGCTGTTTGTGGCACAGGCCTCAGTAGCACTTGGCTGGGCAGGACACTGAACCCCGCTCTGCTTTTCTTTTTTCTTTCCCTCTCATGCCTTTCTCTCTCCTTTATATATATATATATATTTATTTTTTATTGGTGTTCAATTTGCCAACATACAGAATAACACCCAGTGCTCATCCCATCAAGTGCCCCCCTCAGTGCCCATCACCCAGTCACCCCCACCCCCCGCCCACCTCCCCTTCCACCACCCCTAGTTCGTTTCCCAGAGTTAGGAGTCTCATGTTCTGTCTCCCTCCCTGATATCTCCCACTTATTTTTTTTCTCCTTTCCCTTTTATTCCCTGTTACTATTTTCTATATTCCCCAAACGAATGAGACCATATAATGTTTGTCCTTCTCCGATTGACTTATGTCACTCTCTCTCTCCTTTTTTTGTGTTGAAGATCGGAGCACAGTGCTACTTGGAATGCTCGGCCCTAACTCAGAAAGGTCTCAAAGCGGTTTTTGATGAAGCGATCCTCACCATTTTCCACCCCAAGAAAAAGAAGAAGCGCTGTTCTGAGTGTCACAGCTGCTGTTCGATTATCTGAGGCTGCGGGGCCGGGCCTGCGCCCCACCCGACGGCGAGGGCGGGGTGGCAGCCGCCCTGAGACCTGAGACCGAGCTCAAGCCACGCAGGAGGCCAGGCCCGGGGAGGAAGCCCCTTGCCCGGGGCGGGGGGGGGGGGGGGGGGGGGGTGGAGCCCGCCGGCCCGCCCGCCGCCCGCCAGCTGCGCCCTCCAGCCCGCAGCCCCCGAGCCACGGCGGGACCAGCTGCGCTCGCATCTCGCCTCCAAGAACGTGAAGCTCGTCGAAAATCATCACCCAGAACCCCGAAGGGGAACTTGGTTCCCGAAGTGGTGGCCTTACCCGGTGTCTCCTACAAAAACGCAGGAATTACTATCCTAACCTTTTTCTCTGCATCTGTGGGTCTACCTACGTGTCTTGCATTTATTTGCATTATTTTAAGAAATGTACTAATGTACCACTTTACTCAGGCCTTGCAAGTCCCGACCAAATTAGCCTAAAGACAAAGTATTTTATATTCGTTTCCATTTTCAGCGTGTTTCTGCCAAAGCTACAGAACCAACACGTACCTCTGAATGCCTGACTGTAAGAAGAAAATGAGAAAATGCTAAACCTTTTGGAAATTTTACGCAGCCAGGATTTGTGAACCTGGTTGAAAGAAGAACACCACCTGAATCGTTGCCGGGCCACAATTTTGCCAAAGATTCACCCCGGAAACATTATCACTGATGGGGAGCCTTATTTTTTTTCCATATTTATACTGTCATGGGAAATTACAAATGAACTGTTTTTAAGAAAGTATCATTTCTGCTTTTTAATCGAACTCCCTGGGGGAGAATCTGGCCCACCTAGCTTTTAAAATATTCTCTATTCTGCAAAGTGAACTTTCCCGCTCCCTTCCTTCCCCAACACATGCTCTTTCCCCCCTTGATTTCAGTTTCTCCCTTGCCCAATAATAACCTGGGACATGAAAAGGGAAATGTTTTAAAAGTCCCCAAAGGTTAAGCAAAGTGCTTCAATTTATCCACTTCAACCTGAAGCACTTGGCAGCTTGCCCCATGTACACCCCCAGATCTATTAAATGACATTTTCCAAGTACAGCTGGTGCTAATACATTGCCTCTCTCTCATTGTCCCAGATGTGTATTTAGGGGATGCATCTGTGGGTACCAAGCCTTGAATCTGTTCATCCCCTGCTTCCAAAATGATGTGCTCTGTAGAACAGGAACCTTGGTCTTGGGAAGTAAAAGCTCCCAGTAAGGAATTATGTGCCCTTTCTATATACCTCTGCCAAACATCCAGGGATTCTTGTATCACAGAGCGAATTATTTCCCAGCTTTTAATTAGAGACTATAAAGTCTCCTAATTAGTCTTATTTGCTTACAATTATCCTGGAAACACCCAGGTAGCCACTTTACTTTTTATTTCAATTGCAGAAGCAAAGTGCCTCTTTGCAGCATCAAATTACACTGATTTCAGCATACGAATTTCCAGATTCACACTCCTTCTGTTGGAAAAATCCAGTCTTTCTAGTCCCTTCTGCTCCTGGAGGAAGCACATAAAAAAAGAAACATATGATGTGGGTCTTTTCTGGTGAGACCTTCCGTGACATCCCCTCAGTTGTTTGGGTTTTGTTTGTTTCGAATTTCTGAAATGTGTTTTCCCTTCTTCTGCGTTGCAAGTCCTATTTCCCTGCTTTCCCATCTAGTTGCTAAACATTTTCTTAAACATGCACATACACGCTCACGCACACACACACACACACAGACACACAAACCCCACACACAAAGAAAACGGGAGTTTTGTAAGTCAAAGCTTGACATTTAGAGAAAACTAGGACTTTCTTCCTCTGTAAATGGAAATCAACTGTGCATAAACTATAACTCCGCAGAGGTTATGAATTTATTCTTTACAAACAATAATGAGCATTTAGCCCTGTAATAAATGAAGTGCTGTTAGCCAGTTTTGTTGCGTTATTGCATAGTTACATCTTACTAAAGGCCCACTCCTCACTTCTCATTGATGTGGGTAAAATATTCAGTGTTCTATGTTTGCTCCACCAAGGAGAATTTTCCAGATGTGTGCTCCAATAGGCAAATGGTTCCCCAGGCCATCACCTCCCTACTGGACCACAGGGATTAACTTGTTCACAGTGAGAAGATCACTCTCTCACCTAGAACGAGAACCTGGAGAGAGACTGTTCATGTCTAAATGGAGAGGTTCCCAAAGGTCTTAGGAGCTCATTATTAAATAAAATAAGAACAAAACGACCTAAATTAGTTAGTATCATTCCACCAAGTTAACCATGTATCCTCTGTTTCATGACAAGAGGCAGTTCAATTCACTAAAAAGTGTTTCCTGCCATAAGATTAAACAAACTATATTCGGAAGTCAAAGAGAAGAAGAGATCTGAAAGAAGGATCTGAAGAAGGATCCTTGATCCTTGACCATCTTCCAAAGTGAAGAGGGGACAATCTCCATTGGAGGGTAGAGTCTAAGCTTTTCAGACCTAGAAGAGGCCCCAGAAAATATAGTCCAACTCCCTCATTCTACAAATGAGGAAACTCAAGTCCAGATGGGTCCAAAGAAATGTGTTGTGGCAGAGCTGGGATAGACCTCAGCTATTCTGCTTCCCATCCACTGCCCTTAACTCTGCACTGTAATCTATTCGTTATCACAGACACTAAGTTGTAGTTTTGTAGGTATATTACTGGAGTTGTATTTGTTTATCCTACAGCTCTTAGCCTCATTTCAAATATATACTTAGGCCACTATAAATTAGATAATCCATTACACTAGTAATAACCTACAGACAAGAATTTGATCTGTACTATGCTTTGAACTGACAATATACAATATACTCTAATCCCAATCTAATTGTACAGTATGCAACAATGTAATCAATCTAATGGCTTAATCAAGTAGCTAGTTTGACAGATTTTTTTTTCGATCAAATGGTTGGTTATATGGTAGAATTAATGGACTCCCTAGCTATTTTGGAAACACAAAAGACTACCACAAGAGTCAAAACCATGTCAGGGTAAGTAATCTGGGCTGATTTCTGCCAAGAAAAATTATACTCAAAAAATAATTACTGGGGATCCCTGGGTGGCTCAGCAGTTTGGCGCCTGCCTTCACCCCAGGGCGTGATCCTGGAGTCCCAGGATCGAGTCCCACATTGGGCTCCTTGCATGGAGCCTGCCTCTCCCTCTGCTTGTCTCTCTCTCTTTCTCTCTCTCTCTCTCTCCATCTCTCATGAATAAATAAGTAAATCTTTAAAAAATAATAATAATAATTACTAAATGCAGTATCTACAACAAGCCTAAACCGGGAAGCAGTAAACTGGGAAATGAAAAAAATAAGTCATACACATATGACAGGAAGTTTTGGTCCTGAAACTCCAATAACAATATGTCTGATCATGATATGCAAAATACCATTTTGAAGATTTCTGGTCCTTAAAAGAAGTGCCAGATGCAGTAGATGTAACCATCCATACACAATCTTCATAGAACCATCAATGAGGAAATAATATTTAAATGGTAGTAAAGGAGCAATCACAACTATACTCACAATTTTAGGAGAAATTAAAGAAAGTTAAATCCCAAACCTGAGGCCAACGAAAATGTACACTGTGTAGAGTATAGGTTCTTGTTACCAGTGAATAACCTCATAAAGTAGAGTCCTCAAAAAGAAATATTTGACCTGAGGTAAGCCTTTAAAGATGGAGCATTGCATTCACAAAGGCAAATTCAAGCATGAGACCAAAGTGATGGAAGATTAGAAATTGACGTTTTGCTTTAAAGGAATGTTTGGCACCATGCTGGAGATGATTATCTAACCCTTTACGTCTTCAGTTCCTATGTTTAAATGCCAGAATGCAAAATGTGCTTTCTCTCTCATAAGTGAGAGCTACAGGTCACCAGCTACTCTCTTACAAGTCATTGAGTAGGCTGCCCAAGTACAAATAAGGAAACTCAACAGAATATTTTCATTTCAGGAACCATTAGGAGCAGAAAGGGAAAAAGAAGACTGGGGAATTCAAGTTTTTTACAAAGAAAGTTAGGTACTTTAAAAAGAAAATATTTAGAGAATGGAGAGAAAACTAAAACAAAACACAAGGCAAAGCACACACACCTGACAATTCTCCCAAGCAGTGGCTAAGTACTGCCTGGCCTCCAGAGCTCTGGGGAAGAAGGGAGGACTGTTCATGTGAGGAGCATTACCAGAGTCAGCCAAGAGGGTTAATCATATGCTAATTCTAGATAACTCCACCTCATCATTCCTTAAAAATGATGAAATTCCAGACAATGCTCTTTGGGTGTTCAGTAGCAGTGCAGGTGGGTCATCATGCTCGCACCTTCTCTGCTAATACAGAGCAGATGGTCAGGGGAAATTTACCAAGGAATATGAGCGCATCAATTATCTTGAAAGTCTTTTAAGCACTAGCATGACTTAAAACCTGAAAAGGATGACTTTGTGATATCTGGAAAGACAGCTACTTGTATGAGAGATATTTATTCATCTTCAGTGGATTATCACTAAACAGTGGCCTTTAGCATGCACAACAATACCAGAATGCAAAAACATGAGCTAAAGCAACAATTCGTGGTGCTTCCATGGTCAACAAAGCCCAGAAGGGAGATGAAAGCGCCAAGCTCTACACAGAGGCGCTTGGGACATCAGAGGCTGGACGGCGCTCACTGGAGATCTCTGTGGATTAGGGAAGGAATGAGTCAAGGAGGGTTTGGCTCTTCTGTGAATTCAGGGATGCAAGTTCAACAACAGTTCTTGGCTTTTAACTTCCATGGCAGGAAATTAGAATAAAAGCTGCATGATTAGTCTTGGTCACAATCTATTTTTTTTTCTCCTTAGGGAATATTATGTCCAAATCCAGAGTCCTTTTGTGCATGTGTGCTTTAAACATGTTCCACCCTGGTGATTCCACTGTTCCCTGGGTTCTGCAGCGACTCAGAAGCTTCACGCTGCTATAGCCAGTGTGATTTTGTTGCATTTTTAGCCATGCCCTCTAAGCCTATCAGTATATGCAGTTATCATTGACGAACAGAGTCTGATCGGTGTTTTAGGGGATATGATGTTGGGGGCAAGATGAGGAGAGGGTCCCCAAAGCCCAGAACTGAGTCTCACCTACAAGCCATAATATTAGCTCACTGAGCTTCTCCGTAACCCTGCACATGCCAGTTTTTTGAGTTTATATTAATTCTTTGCAGGAAAAAATAGTAATATTTTCATGGCAGACAGGTATGTTTGGGGCAGCTTTGTAAATCCACACCTAAAATTACCACCACCTGCCATTTTTTAAAATCATTTTTCTTAAGCGATCGAATCTTGTTCTCCTAGAGGAGCCACGGGTGAGAAGGTTAATGAATTCTACATTCTTCTCATCACCTGGCTTAAATTGTTTTTTGCCCTGAATAAACAGTAATTACTGTATAAGTACATCTCAGCAGAATTTTATCCCAACTGAAACAGTCCATGTTCTCCGCCATGTGATCGCTACAGGGGAAATGATAGACAAGGGAAGTACTTTGGCTTTCTTACCACCTGCTTCTTACATAATGGCTATTCTATGTACACTTTGTAATTAGTGGAATATTAGCTCAGGTTCTCTTTAACCTTGGAGTTTGCTTTATGCCACGTTCTGACTTTAAAGTCGTTGAATAGTCTTTTTTCCTACTCTCATTTCTGAGTTATCTGAGGGTGTCTTCATCAGCCACTTGAGAACCCTGACTTCCCCAGGCCTCTGTTAGAATGGGAAATTGTGCAGCCCTTTGCTACTCCAAGTGTATTCTGGGGACAAATAGCCAGCATTACTGCGGAGTTAGTTAGCACTACAGAAACTCAGGGCCAGTCCAGACCCACTGAATCCAAATCTCCATTTTAAATATGCATTTAATAAGACCCCCAGGTAAAAAAATAAATAAAAATAAATAAATAAAAGACCCCCAGGTGATCCACACATTGAAATTTGAGAGGTACTGATCGACGAGAGGACCAAGCTTACCATCAGTTTTTATATCCAAACATGTAGCTGCCTGATGAAGAAACCATCAGCTTTGTTTATTCCTCTGATGCTACCCTTTGGGTATTTCTTAGGCTAATATTTGACTTGTTCACATTTATTGGATGAATGAAAAAGCTTTCAGAAGCCTGTCATGTGCTGCCCAGCTGCAGTAAAGCAATAAGCATATTTTGGAATTAAAAGCAGAAAAAGCAGCATCTGGTTTGAAAGATCGGCTAAATCTGAAGTACTTCTGTTCTTAAAGGGTTTTTTTGGTGTTTATATAAGGAAGAGGGAAAAAATGCCCTCCAAAACTATTTTCCTTGCAGAAACAAGAAAGATTCATATCACGGGAAGTTATAAACTTATAAAATGAAGATAAAACAAATTTCTGAGGCATAAAACTTTTGATGAAGCTTCTGTCTGTATTGCTTAAGATGCGCTGTAGATGCCAAAATAAGAATTGACTACAAACATGTCCTCTAAATGGGGCATTCCACAGATTTGTATCTGGATTGTCCCAAGCACAGATCAGAGTTGTATTCACTTATTCAATGTATTTTTACTAAACATCACCAGGAGCCATACTTAGTTTTCCCCACACACCCACACCGAGCCTCACATACAAGAGTTCTTTAAAAATTGCATGCACATGCACACGCAAACACATGCACACTGAAGTGTATCATCTCATTCAAATCCCATTGTTGCTGAAGAAGTCCTGAAGCCAAATCATAACTGCCCTCAAACAAATAAAGAAAGAGCACAAGGGTTTACCACTTCCTTTGTACCCAAATGGCCTACTAGTTATCTGGCTAAAGATCAGTTATTCCAACCCAGAATAAGGACCCGATGTCATTGCACAGATACAGTCATTCAAGGACCACCCCCTCTATGAAAAACCACCTTCTGCTTCCTGCAGAAGGCTTCCCTTTACACTGTTGACAGAGTTTTGACTTTGATACTCAAAATCCGGTGTCCTCCTTCATGCTGTAGGCTGCAGGACACTTGTGTCCCAAGATACCTTTAAACTGAAAATATTTTTAAACTGGGACAGCTTTTACATCTGGGAGCAGTGTGGCTACCCAAAGCAGCTAGCATTCTTGGAAGGGTTTAGTCAAATCCCAAAACAGAATCGTACCAAAGATTATTTTCATTATTGCAAATGTGTCCCTGATTTCTTGCTCTTAACCACTGGTACTAGCCGCCAAAAACTGCTCCTTACACCAGGGACTGCCACAGCCCTGCGCACCCAGTCTTCCCTCCCTTCCCCAGGACACAGAATGAAGCCTATTTTCTCTCTCCAGAAGTAACTAATGGAGCGAGAAAATTGGCATCAACAATCAATCTCTCTTCAAGAATCCATTTACTCGTAATTTTTAAATGTTTAATTTCCAGTCCCTTTATGGCAACAGTAAAAGAAAATCTCAGTCCAAGATATCAGAAAGCCTCCCTTTTTTGAATAAAAAACATTTCTACTAAATTAAGCACATTGGAATAATCAAGTGCTGAAGAAGAGAAACCCCCTGATCAGAGCCCACTTGTCTGCAGCTTATAGTGTAGAGCTTGGCATGAGTGAACTGATGGCACTTTAGCTCCTTTTGGCTTTGTCCTGAAGTTGGCTCAGATTTTGTTAATGTTGAAATTTGCATCCCATTTCAATTGGACTTTATTTCTCATTAACTGGTGTTTATGTTTCAATAGGGAAATGTTTCAACATTAGCTTCCCAAGGTGGCTCAAGCAAGAGCTAAAAGCTGAACAAAATCTTCCTCTTAAAAAATTTACAACCTATTTTAAAATGCTGATGTCTTAAATCTGCTCAGTAAAATTGGCCACCCTCTCCAAAAAAAATTTTTCATCCTGGTATGCAGATTTCAAGAGGGAGACAGAAGATGGAGGTTCAGAACAGCCTAGAATCTTAGATCACCTTCCTTAGACAGTGTACCTCACCCTGCTGTAGACACTTAGGAATCTCACATAAGCAACACAGAGAGGCCTAGAAAGTGCGATCTGTTCATACATTTCCTGTAGAAAGAACCTGCAAAGAAACAGGATTACATTTCTATTTTAAGTGCAGAGTTCTGCATGTATCCTTCCTTGAAATAATGACAAGTAATAATTCATCATAGCCCTTTTTGTGTATGCATAGTTTAAGTGAATAAATGCTCTTTTAAATAACTCTAAGCTGTATATTATTTGTGACTTGAGGATATCTATATTTCTTGCTGGTAATTGTATCTTCAACATCACCAAAAGAATATTACCATTCTCATCCTGGTAATATTTATATTCTATGTAAAAGCAAAATACTTTCTCTTTTGGGGAATGTTGCTTGTTTATTTGTTTGTCAGAAAGGGGTTGTATTTGGGGTTTGAGTGATTTTCCCAAAGCCCCAGTGGCCCACAATCAAGGTCAAAGCATATATGATTCTGCATATCAAGAAGCCTTTAAAAAAAATTCGGGCACCAGGGTGCCTCAGGGTTTGAGCATCTACCTTTGACTCAGATTGTGATCCTGAGATCCTGGGATCAACTTCCACATCAGGCTCTCCACAGGGAGCCTGCTTCTCCCTCTGCCTATGTCTCTGCCTCCCCCTGTGTCTCTTATGAATAAATAAAATCTTTTTAAAAATAAAATTAAAAATTCAACTATTCACTATGCTAATGAAATTGTACAGTCAGGGGAACTTAGAGTCAATTATAAAGCTAAAGAGCTTAGGAAATGTTTAACTTAACTCCTGATAATGAGGACCTGGAACAGAGGATAGAATAATCCCTCTAAATTCCTTACCATCTGAGACAAGTGTCTGTCATACACCACAAATTACAGTGCTTTGCACCTGCTCCTTTTTTTCTCATCCTTTCCCTATTTCTTTTTTTTTTTAATTTTTATTTATTTATGATAGTCACACAGAGAGAGAGAGAGGCAGAGACATAGGCAGAAGGAGAAGCAGGCTCCATGCAGGCTCCATGCACCAGGAGCCTGACGTGGGATTCGATCCTGGGTCTCCAGGATCGCTGGTCCTGGCCGCTGCGCCACCCAGGGATCCCTTTTCCCTATTTCTTTTTCCTGTTGCAAGACATCACCTCTTCAGAGGTCTTCAGCACCCCTTCAGATACTCCAGGATCACAACAACTAGCCACTAAGCCTTCTGGATCTCTCTGTACACAACTCCAAGCAATCTCATTCATTAAAACAAAGGGAACTCATTTTAAAGAAATCCCAGATTTATCTAGCAAATAATGACCAAAACTCTTCTACTCTAGTAAACTTTCACTAGTAGAAATATTCAACAGAAAATAAAATTTGCAGAATTTGCTAAATAATGGTTTCAAAGTTACTTCTTAATAATTTGCTTTAATGTTTTGAAGAGAACTAAAAAAGATAAGGTACACACTATTTTATAGAAAACATCTCCTGGAGGAAGAAGATGAGCAGTCCTCTGGGAAACTTGATGAAATAAAAATTTTAATCAATGCTGCATTATTTTCCATTAGATATACAACTCACTTATTATCCCAGAAATGCATGTTATTACATTTAAACCCCAAATAATTTGAAGAGTGAATTGGGTCACTGCAGCAAAATTTGGTACTCTCCTGGTGGCTCTTTCATTTCCTAATCAATGAAAGAAGGGAAGCATGAATTACCATTTCAATCAATGGATCTAATAAACCTAGAAGTAGCATGAGCTGTGAGAATTTATATGTTTCATTCAAAAATGCTCCCACAGAAAAAAAAATTCAGGAAACTCCCCTTCTCCATACCTTTCGTTAATTGCAAAATAGACACATTTCTGGGACTAAGGAGTTGCTCCGAGTTTATCTAGAGCTCGCCTCAAAGCACTGGACCACCATTCCCCTGCCCCAGTGCTCACACTGCTGGGCAATCTGTTGAGAACACGCAACCCTCATTTCCACAGCAGGTGTCTTTGAATTTCCCTTTGAGGCTCCGTTCCTTTTCTCCCTCAGTCTCTCCTGCTGCAAGCTTTGATCCAAGGTACAGCAAAGCATTATCTTCCCAAAGGTTATACAGGAAAGTAGAAAAAAAAAATGGCAATCTCCATAAAACAACCCAAGTTTGCACCAAGCCTCCCGCAGGTGAGGATGGTCTAACCTCAAGAACTTCAAAGACTTCCCCCAAGCAGTAATGACTGGGAAGGAACACTCCAAAAAGGCGTCATGCTCCAATGGAAAGAGTTTGGTTCTGGGTCAGAGAAACCTGGCACACGCTGCCTACCAGCTGTCAGATGCTGGGCAAGTTACTTGATTTTTCCGAGCTTTACTTTCATCATCTATATAATGGTAATGGTAAAATAGCAATTACAGTGCCTAGGAGCGTGGTTGGCACAAGAATAATGAAGAAATACTAGAAAGGATCCTGCTTAGAGTAAAAACATCCATAAATGGCAGCAATATTTATTTATTTTTTTTTGGCAGCAATATTTATATCTTTATTTCCCAAACACAGTACCTTGCACAAAATTAGGGTTAATAAATATGTGTGGAAGTGAGGGATGGAGGGGAAAGAAGGGGAAAGAGAAAAAGGAAGAGGGAAGAAAGAACTTTGAAAAAGATTCAAGGTTAGCACGGAGAGAGGTATTTCACTCTTTTTAATTAATAACTTTTTTTGAATATATATATGCTGTAGTTTCTTTCATAGTATAGCCTGGGAGCATCATGGAATATTAGCTAGTGGGGATCCCTGGGTGGCTCAGCGGTTTAGCGCCTGCCTTTGGCCCAGGGTGTGATCCTGGAGTCCCGGGATCGAGTCCCACGTCGGGCTCCCGGCATGGAGCCTGCTTCTCCCTCCTCCTGTGTCTCTGCCTCACTCTCTCTCTCTCTCTCTCTCTCTCTATCATAAATAAATAAATCTTAAAAAAAAAAAAAGTAATATTAGCCAGCCCCATAGAGCTTGCAGATCAGTCTTCTGATCACTGTTGCAGCTTTACCACCCATTACGGCCATCATATTCACCTGCTGCTTACAGCTACAGGTCATCACCTGTGTTCTGCTACTGCAGACCCTCTCATCTCTGCTGACACCAAGAAGCCCCGTTCCATGGTGGTTTCTCTTGCCATCAACCCCAGTCTACAAAGGACAAGCACTAGGGAGCTTCTCCGTGAGGCAGGGTCCCCCCACTAGTGCATTCCTTGGCATTCTGTGAAATGAGTATCTGGTGACCCTCTAGGTGACCAGAGCCAGCTGGTGAATTCTCAGGTCGTATGAAATAAATCCATTCCAGAGATGCATCTCCCTGAGCCATTTATCCTCAAATATCCTTCCAGGAAAGCTCTGGCATCTTCTCTCCATTAATATAAGCCACTGTTCTCCCCACAGCTTTAAAGAGCCATCCCAACATCTCAGTGGGACCAGATCCAGGTGCCCTAGTAAGGATGTCAAATCCTGACTCAGGGGAGAGCGTCTCCATTTTAAAACTCATATCCAGTCTTCTATTCTCCCACTCTCCCCTTCATCCCTTGAGATGACAGCCCGACACCCTCCAGATCCATTCTTACGTGATCTAACCCATCCCTGGTCACGTTCATCAAGGCCTCAGGCAGCTTCAGTGGAAAATCTTATTCTCCCATCACACAGAAAGTCCTTCCCCAGTTGGGTCATCCTTAGACTTGACCGTAATTATCCATGAGAGGTTGTGGGCAGTATTTGAAGAGGGCAAGTATTACCGTGTGAGGCATCCTCCTTGGATGGAGCCTCGGCCTGGTCTCAGGAAGGGGAGGCTGATCTCTAGCAAGGAGAGGACCCCTTCTACAAGGGAACCTCAGGCTCACTCACTAAGTGTCCCCATTCCAGGCTTCCCTGTCCCACTCCCTCCTAGGAGGACCTTGACTTAAGGATGGAGATTTCTGGGATAGTGGATTCAGCCTTTTTCATAATTCAGCTGCTCTCCACTTAGGTCTGAGGCCTGGTGTTCAGCACAGTGTGCCCTCCATCTCCAGGAACAGAGGCCGTCTTCAGTTGTGGCTTTCATACTGTGCTCGGAGTGCTTCGACTGATGTATTCAACAACCAAATAATCCCATAGTTCTGACAATTACCATTGTTACCGCATCTCTCCAATGTTAGAGATATTGATTAGCCAGTACATACCTCTCCATATGTATCCCATCCCAGGGAACTCTTAGTAATTGTGATGCTACGGATGCCTTATGGCTTTCACGCCAACATCACTGCCTATGGCATTTCAGCTAAACATCCCAGAATATAGCTGTCCTGGATTTCATCCATTTGTCCCGTTAGATCCACTCTCCACTCTTACTCAACCTGCTTCCCAGGAGGCCAACATTTATGGACTGAAGCAATGGGCTCCCTTGCTCTCTGCCTTCCCATTTAATTCTGCAGAAGTCAGGGCATGGAGCAGAGTGAGATCGGGGTACTTTCTCCCACACCTCCCTCACCACCAGGCCTTGATTTGGGACAGCTGGGTCATCCTAAGAAAGATCGCAGCTCCCATCAGGCATTCCTCCTTCCACTCTCTCTGGGGTCTGATAATCAATTCCTCTTCTTCTCCTTCAGCCTAGGGATATTCATTGCTTCTAAACCAGTATTCAGAATGTTTTAACACCCCTGGTTGGTTTCCTTAACTCTTCCCACACATTTATAAATAGCATCTTCCTTTAACTGTCCTCAATATCCTGCTGCAGTGTCTCACTTGTTTCCCACTGGGCCCCTTACTGATGCTGTAGTCACCTTCTCTCAAATTGCAGCAAAACCTTAACTGCTTCTGTTTTTCTTCCCTAAGTTTCCTTAAGAAGCAGCCCTTTCTAGCAGAAAATTCTGAGGGAAGTCCTTAGGGATGGGCTGAAGACACTTGAGAGGTGCCACTCAGTGTTATCCCTTATCACCAGCCACTGTCCGAGACAGATCCCAGGCACTCAACTACTTTTCTGTTGGTGTGGCTTCTTGCCTGCCAATGGATCTGCACTAAAGACTGGGATGGATTTTGCTCATGTTCTTTGTTCCTGGATGTCCACCTCAGCATCCCAGTAATAGACCATCAATCTCAACATTCACTCTACTATTTTCATGAGGACATATCAATTCCTCATTCAAGGAGGGCTCTTGGCTCCCAGCTGGGAGATACCAAGCATCTGAGTCCAGACTGAGCTACCTCTGGGACTCAAGATCTCCAGTCATTTGTCTGGATCTCTTCCTAAACATGACATCCTAAATTAATGTGTAAGTAAAAGTAACTTTGAAGTTAATTTTGAGTGTGCTTGCTATTGTTATTCCAAGTACATTAAAGACTAGAGAGACTTTTTTGAAAGTTCTCATGAATTCAAAAGACAGAGGACATGCTTTATTAATACAGATTTTCTTGGCGTATCATGAAAAAAGAAACAAGGTTCATTTCAACCCCAAAACGTGGGAATTAAAGATACTTGCATAATGCCAGAGTTAAAAAAAAAAAAAGTCACAGAGAATCAGCTGCTGTAAAATTTTAGAGAGCACAAGAGCTAGACCATCACAGACTTTCCCCTGAGCCATCAGGGCAGCTTTACCCCGACAAACATGTAAAATTTCCAAGTTAAAAAAATTACAACTTAAATTTAAAATACACTAAATGGAAAAGAATATTTGGGATTAATCATTTTGGGCATAGCTTTGGGAGAGCATCACATGAGTCTAAAACCAGAGTTTAGTTGCACATGTCTTTAAACCTAAATGATGGCTTTAGTTACATATTTTTTCTGAGTTTGTTCTTTTTTTTTTTTTTAAATCACAGACAAGCCTCTTTATTAAGAAGGACCTCGAGAATTTTACGTGGGGAAAGAATCACCCAGAACCAGGCATTGCTCAATTTCAGCTACAATTGCCCTCCCTTCTTAATTTGAGCAGTCTCTATTTCTTGTGTAGGTAAGTGCTCAGTTAAAATGAGAAGGAAGTATTTTCTCTTAGGAAGCTTGCAATTTTCTTTGGGGGCATGAGGACAAAGCATTGGTTTTATTAATTTCTGGTCCTTCTATCATAAATCTAGTTGAAGACCAATTGTGAAGTAAGGAGAATTTAAAGACTTTCTAGACTCATTTCCTAATTACTCCTATTGCATTTAAACCATTGGCATATTACAAATCCAAATTGGAGGAGGATTGTGATATATTCAAATTATGTTCTGAGATTCAAGGTAAAGATAAATTAATTTGCAAATCTGTGACCCAGAGAAATTATTTCAGTGAAAACACAGATATTATTTTGATGGTTAGCATCAGTATGCCGCCTCTGGGCCTTGTGCTCGAGTTGGACCTAAGGGAGACAGGAAACCTCTTCCACAGGGGTGGTCAAAATTAGACAGTCCTCGAATCCAGGGGTATAGCTGCTGCCCGTGCAGGTGGGTCTGTGAAGCTCAAGGCCGCCAGCTGTGTTCCGTGGGCCACACCAGCTTCAGATGGTCTCGCACTCCGTGGTGGCAGTGGAGCAGGCTCCGCAGTCACAGCGGACAGCCACAGGGTAAGTGTAGAAGGGGTCCACTCCGGGGGCACAATTGGGCAGCTTGACCGTCACTTGTCTGGTCTCATTGTAGGTACAGACTCGATGATGGGCTTCGATATAGGGGGGTTCCAGAATGGGCTTCTATCCCCCCAGGAAGAAAACATGGAGCCTGTTAGAACATATCTTGTTTCTTGTTCTTGGTACCACTTATCACTATCAGAAATTAACTCATTAGTCATTTGTTTACTTGTGAATCTCTCTCCTCCCAGGAGAAAGCAAATTCCTGAAAGCAGCCACCTGCTCTCTGTGCCATATCCTGAGCTCCCGAAGAGCCTATGGCACGTAGCAAGTCCTCAATAACTATTTAGCAAATGAATAATACTGATCTTTGCGGAAGTCTTCTAACTGGCCTCTCTTCTACCATCACCCCCTACAGTCTACTTATGACACGGCAGCCCCAAGTGACTTTAAAATTAAGTCAGATCCTCTTTCTGCTCAAAGCACCAGTGATTTCCCATTTCACTCAGAGTAAAATCAAATATGCTCACCCTGTTAATCCAGGGGTCAGAACATTCTTCTCCCTTATGAATAACTCTTTCACCAGTCCAACAATTTGTTCAAACATCACCCTCTCACAGAAAACTTTCCTGACCATCCTGACCATCTTCTTGAAAATCAACACACCACCTCCATACCCTGCCACTTCCCCGCCCTCTTCCTGCTTTCTTTTTTTTACTCCATAGCACTTGTCAATATCATGCAACACATTATATATTTTCTTTGTGTTGTGTTTCTCCCACTCTAGAAAGTAAACGCCATTAGGACAGGGATTTTTGCCCATTTTACTCATGCTGTGCTTCTACTACCTAGAGTAGTACCTGTCACCCGGGAGGTCCTCAGTAACTTTTTGTTGAATCAATGACCAAAAACAGAGCAAGGCAGGTTCCAGAATGCCCTGTGCACTGTTCTAATAATCAAAGGATTCACTTCCTGATTTCACCTTTATAAATCTTGAATTCAAAGATAATTTTATAAAGAGTATAGAGATCAGGAAATCAGCACAAAGTAGTAGTTAAAATCTCAAACCCTGTCGTGGAAACCCCATTTTCCAGTAATTTGCCAAAATGACCAACACAAAAGAGAGGCACCTGCTATATATTCTCTAGGCCTTTTAGAAAACATAGAGTTTTAGAGAGTTGTCCCTTGGTCACATACTGGCAAATCTACAAGAAAGGGTGATATTGTGGACATCAAAGGAATGGGCACTTTTCATCAAGGAGGTACCCCCGCCCCAAATGATACCATGGCAAATCTGATAGAGTATACAGTGTTAAACCAGTCTATTGCTGTTGATGTTGTTATAAACAAGCAGACTAAGGGCAAGATTCTTGCTAAGAGAATTAATGTACATACTGAGCATGTTAAGCACTGGAAGAGCCTAGATAGCTTCCTGAAGCATATGAAGGACAATGATCAGAAAAAGGAAGAAGCCAAAGATGAAAGATGATTTCAATTGAAGGGCCAGCCTGCTCCACCCAGAGAAGCACACTTTGTGAGAACCAATGGAAAAGCGCTGGAACTCCTGCAACCCCTTCCCTCTGAATTCTTGACATGATAAGTGTAAACAAACAAACAACAACAACAAAAAAAAAAAACCTGTAAGACTTAAAAAAAAAATAGCAAATCCTGAGTCAGACCCTCAACCTTGGGTCCCTGTTGTTACCACTTGCCCACTTAACTTCTTGAAGCCTCAGATTCCTCATCTGTAAAACAAAATCTCTACCTCACAGCATCGTTGCAGAGACAACGTAGGATGATACGTGTAATGTGCGATGCCCAGCACCAAGTAAGTGTTTGGTAAATGTCATCTATAGTTCTTATCAGAGCAGTTGTAAGAGTAAGGAAGTACTAAATAAAGTAGCAACTTACAAGCTTTCAAAAAACAAGGCCTTCACTTGGATTGGGTACATAAAGTATGTTTAATGGAGGCCCAGGATGACGTTCTCACATGAACCTCATGAAAGTAATGACTTTGCCTTTGTTAAGGACTGTGTGGAAGAGCTCAATTTAATATCACTGCTTCCTCCTCCTTTTCAGGGAGCATTTGACCCTCCTTAGTTTGCTTCATATCCTCTTACCCTTAGTAATCTGGAATCTCAAGCAGAGTTGCCAGATAAAATCTAAGACACTTAGTAGTATTTGAATATCATAAGAAACAACAACATTTTTTTAGAGTAAAGTATGTCCCAAATATTGCATGGGGCAGGCTTACACCAAAAAAACAATTGTTGTTTATCTCTCATTCATATTCAACTGACCTCATGGTTTGGATTGGGGTAGGTTTTTGGGGTTTTTTTTGTTTTTTTTTTTTTTTAATAAATCTGGCAACCCTAAAGCCAGGCCATGAGTAAAGGCTATTTTCAGCAATGGTTCCACCTTTGAAGTAAATCCAGCTACTTTGTTGTCAAAGACATCCTCATTTTAGACATGCTCTCCAGTTAAGTTCCCAAAAATAAGGACTTTATACTTCAGAAACTCTCAGATTACTGGGAAAATAAATTTCATTCTTTTATTTATTTTCTATAAGTAACCTCCCTGTATATATAGTACAGTAAAGGCATAGATAAAAGCTGGTTAATATTAAGTAGAATCTTATTCCCTAATGGCCTTGGTGCTTCAATTTCTCTGGTAAGAACATAGTCCCTGACCTCCCGGGGATGACCAGGATCCAATTAAAGACATTCATCAATCTTTAAAGAGAAGAGAAAGTGAACTGAATTGAAGGAAACATGGTTTGAAATTTGGGCCCAGAAAGAGTTCCAAAGAGCTGAGAAATGAACTTTGAGTAGAGGTAGGCATGGCCAGGTCATGCCCTGAATATGAGGCGATGCCAAAATACCCCAAGTAGGTTCGATGTCAAGTCACAGCTATGGTATCCTTAACAGTTGAATTATTTGGCTATTAGGTCTTATGCCCCTGGATGAGTGAAAAACCCAGCAAATTAGGTAAAGTAGTTTTATTTAATTTGGAGATTTCATCACCATAACTCAATCCATTCATGGGGCTATAATTTTATCTAAGTGATAGTAAGTTGCTCTCTGAGTCCCTGAATAGATGGCCATTTTTCTGAGCACCTCTCATGGTGCTCATGGACTTTTAAGTTGGCATCAATTCAGCTAAAAGACGTATGACTCCAGATAGAGGACAGGCCCATATAATTAACAAATATCTATTGAACATCTTGCTTGTACATGACACTTCAACAAGAGCTAACAAAAGCACAGGAATGAAACTCCTCTCCTAAAGAACTTAGAATCTAGTGTTGTGTGGTGGTGAAAAGTAAGACAAAAGGTAAACTAGAGTCAGGGCTGACCAGGGAGTCAGAAAAGCTCTAGGGAAGGAGTTGGTCCTGGACACAAATATCAAAGAATATATTTAATAATGACAGATGGAAATGAGAAGGGATATGAGAAAAAGGCCAAAAGTGAGATTTCATGAGAGATGTTTAATAAAACTTTTCAAAATCAGTCTGGTGAGACCAGAGCTCAGGTCATGGGTAGACATTGGGAAACCTGGCAAACTTCATATGGCTGAGGACCTTGGAAGTTAGCTTTGGAATTTGCCATAGTGTGGGGGGGGGGTCATTAAAGGTTTTTGAGCTGGGGTGGGGTGACAAAATCAGAGCTGGAGCTTCATTAGTAACCAACTCTGGCCTCAGGAGAAAGGGTCAACAGTCATTCTACAGTGTAATGGGACACTTTGCTAAATGAGCCTTTTATCTTCTAACCTTACAAACATCTCATCTCAGTCCAAAGACGGTTCTAACTTTGTCTAAGACTTTCATCCTCATTTTAAATGCAATGTATCTTAAAAGGCTAGATATCATTGACTACAAAGGACTTAGTGAATAGGTCTGTGACAATCCCTGAGGTCCCCACAAATTGCAGGTGGGGCCTGGGGCAGGGCAAGGCTATGCATGAGCCACTGTGGGAAGAACTGAGGACCCACCCTCACCTACTAGACAGTGTAAGGCCGATCTCTTGTGAATTGGCTGGCTACATCACAGGGAGAGGAATATAGAGAAATTTTGTTTACATGCTCCAACCAAGGATTTATTCCCAGCTTTCTACTGATTGTCTACATAACTTTGTGGTCACTCACTCCTTGAAGTCCTTCATATCACCTGTAAAATGGGGAGAATAATAGCATATCTTAACCTCCCAAAGATGATTCCCAAATATACAGACACTATGTAAATACAAATATTAATTTTACCAATGCTTTGTTAGAGGGGCAAGATCATACTTGTTCCAGATTATTTTTGGAGAATGCCAAATAATTGTCATTTAAAAAATTCCACAAGAATGCCCCATTCTACCTCATTTTAGTTAAAAAGTGAACACAGAAATCAACCCAGGTGGCTGGCTCTGAAGGCTTTGTCACTTGCGTCTGTCTTGAGACTCACCTCCCAGGTTTCACAACGGCCCCAGCAGGCATCCGTAGTGATCCGAAGGCCCCTGCAGCCCGGTTTTTTGGCCACAAAAGTAAACTCCCTCACAGCACAGCCCACAAAGGTGAGCAGGTTCCCACTGGAGGTGCTGAGGACACAGCTGCAGCCAGCCAGGAGCAAGAGGACCATGGGGCCAAGGAAAAGGTATGCCAGCTTCATGGTGTTCCTCCAGAAAGGGAAAGAAAAGTGAGTTTATTAAAAGAGCCAGAGTCCTGGGGCACGTGGGTGGCTCAGTCGGTTAAGTGACCGACTCTTGGTTTCAGCTCAGGTCATGATCTCAGGGTTGTGAGATGGGGCCACAGTGGGGCTCCATGCTCAGCACAGAGTATGCTTGAGATTCTCTCTTCCTTTGCCCCTCCCACTCATGCTCATTCTCACACACTCTCTAAAATGAATAAATAAATCCTTAAAAAAAAAAAATTAAAAAGAGAGCCAGCTTTCCCCCCGGGGGTGATCAATAATATGATGGTCACTGTCAAAGGCACCTTGCTCTTAGCATCTCAGAAGAAATGAGCCAAGAAAATGTAAATGCCTACTAACACCAGCACAGGTGCCCAAAATTTCCTCTGACTCCAGCATGGTTTCCTTTGACCCATTGTGCTCGCTAAACACCTAACCCTTCCAGGGCATCCTCAGGTGTTTCCTTATTTCTATCCACCTGTGGATTTGACTCATGTGTTAGAGAGGTTTGTTCCAATGGTCTCTTCAAAATAAATGCAAAACATGAGTCACACCAAAAGTAATGCATATCCTAACATAATACATGAATACACACAAATTATTTTTGTTCAGATCTAGGTAGAGTATTTGGTGCCATGTTACCTGCCTACTCAAAATGACATTTTCAGTGTCATGAATGGGGAATGGGAGGGGCATAGGGAAATAAAAACTGTACGCCCAGATGCATTGTTGCTAATCTAGCCTACCACAAAACATGGATATGTGTAAGATATTATGAATCCTGGCACCTGACTTGGTAGCATTCATAAAAAATGTATCTTATTAGCTACAAATTGCCTCTGCTCTAGGTGTCCACTGTAATAGGCACCTAGTTGTGATTCAATTTGAACCCACATATTGGAAAGCATTAGAGGTATTTAAAACATAATCCCAATCTACTGTCAAGTCTATCCTCTCTGGGTCGCGGTCATTTTCTGTGCTTTCCTGGAGCCAGAATCATTCTCTGCATGCTGGGCCCACTGGACAGAACATACCTGGTTGTTAAAGTGAGAGTAGACACTGCATTTATGGAATGTCCTCAATTCATTATTGCCTAAAATAATTCATGATTGCTGCAAAATTATTTATTTTCCAATCTGAGCTGTCGGTCTCATCTACTTCTATTGATCTACTTCTGATCTGTCACATTAGTAGGGCTCTTTGGACTTCCCTTCTGGTGGAATGCAGTTACAAATATGGAGAAGCACTTACCTGATTTTGCTGGAGCTAACTCCTTCTAGAGCTCACACTTGCACCCAAGATTTCAGAAAATCACAATGAGTGATAGAAGTTTGCTCTGGGTAAGTGTCTCTACCCTCTGCTACTGGGCTGCTTGACTGCTCAAATATATAGGAAGGGTCTTGTCAATCAAAACAAAAGAGAGGCAGATCCTTACAGGAACCACTAAACACATCAAAGCTTTGGGATATAAAGCCAGTCTCTATTTTCCAAAACTGATTAACTTAAAGGGTGTTGTTTTGTTTCTTAACATCACCTACTGAAACAGAAAGTTACCTTGGTGGGTGACATAATCCTAGGGAAACAGTCAAAAGTAGTTCACCTGGTTCTCGGGGGAACAAATGCAGTGGGGCAAGATGGATTAACTTCCCTTTATGGTAATCACAACTTTCCTTCGGAACAGAAGTCAGTAGCTAGCAGCTCACAGCAAACTCTTTCCCTTAACTCACAACACGTTTCAATACATTGAAAATAACAAAACAATAATTCTTCCTGGAAAGACGCAGGATCACAAACTGAAAGGATGGAATTCACAGTAAGAAGAAACCTTTTGAAAGTCTTAAAATTAGTTAAGGATTAACTAATATTAATAGCACCTTAAAATGAGTCTTCTAGAAAAAAATCCAAGATGTTCAAAGAGATTATCTTCTGGCATGGGAATTAAAGAGGACTTTATATTTCTTCTATATGGCTTTCAGCATTTTTCACACTTCCTACACTGGACAGGTTTTTATAACAGAAAATCAATTAATATTGACACTTTAAGAATTAAAATAAACCAATAAGTGTACATTTGTGCTGCATGGCATGATATTCAATGTTATTCTAACAGAAATGTTTCATTAGCTTTCTGGTTCTGGAAAGTCTAACTAAGAATGCAATAGTATTCTTTATGAGCATGGGGCACAGTTTGTATTCCAATCTACAACAGTAGCATACAAATGGATTAAAAACCTCATTGGTCATGGCATTATTCTGGGTGCTCTAAAAAATAAATGAAGCAGACATCATCCCTGCCCTTAGGAGTTTACATTTCACAGCAAATAATGACAGAGTCAAAGACATTTAATATGCACATTACACAAATAATACTACATAAAGAACTTAAAACATTTGTTTCCTGCAAAGAAAAGTGTTCTTAAAATACATGCTACTCATTTAGGGCTTGATTTTTTCAAAACATGTTAACAATCCTCAGTAAATCTAATACTATACCATCAACATACCTACCTCTAGATTCAGATTATGATGTGTGCTTTATAGAAAATTGAACAGGGCTTGGAATAAAGGACTTTCTCCAGTCCTTCAGCCTGTGAGTAGCATAACCAGACCTGGGTACTGTGGAACAGGCTACTTACCTGGTGTGATCTTATTAATTTGCTGAAAGTTTGCCAGTTGGTGGTGAGCTGCCATCATGAATTGTGTTTCTGAAGAGAACTCTTCAGCCCTTTTACATCAGACCTGAAACATAAATACTTGTGTCTGTAATGTCACAAGATAAAGACAATAAAGAGAAGCCAAGAGTATCTTTCTTTTACAATCTCCAATTTCCTTATAATGCAGAGCTGTGTATCATACCTACCCCCCATCAGCACTAACCTTGTAAGAATGACAATTTACAGTCACTAAGCACCTACTATGTATGAGGCTCTGTGGAATCTGCTGTGTTCTTCCATATGTTATCTCTCAATCTTACAACACTTCCATATATCAACATGTTTTTTTTTTTCCCTTTTTCCACTGGAAGAAATAGAGGTTCAGTTATTTTGCAATCTGCCCCCCTCCAAAGCCTTCGACAGCACTGGGGATGGTAAATAAGTTGGTTTCATCTCTACAACCAAATGTTGGAAGGTGCTGCCTGGAACACTGTGTTAAGACTTCTGAATGGTCACAGTGCAGAGTGCAGTGGCTCAAGAGGGATAGCAAACAAAGATTTGGGTGATGGCTCCAAGCTCAGGCCCTGGAGAATCTTATGTTTCTCTCATTTTGTTCTATTTTCATCTTCATATGGATTCGTTATCACCTTGGAGGATGTCACAAGGATCTGCTTCACTAAGGATAAGGAAGGAAAGGGGAGAAGGGGCATAGAGTCTGGGGGAGCATGTCAATGAGGATGAATGAGAAAGTGTCAGGGCCCAGAGGAGACTGAGCAACTGAGGTCCAGGGATGGCAACCCCAATGGGGAGGCCTGAGGATGGGCAACATGTGAAGGGGATGAAGACATTGCAAGAGCATGGCATCTTGCTTCCCTGGCTCAGCCATGCCGACGGTCAGTGGCACAGCTTCCTTTGTGACTGATGTAGCCAGGTCATTTCTCTCAGCCTCAATTTCATCATCTATCACAAGATGAAGTTGGACCCTATGACTCATAAGGCCCTTCCTCACACCAGAATTTAAAGGTTTACAAACTCTTTTATGAACAAAACCAGCTGAGGGCAAGTCAGATGGAGAATCCAAAGGCTCATATTATAAAGTCATCTAGATTTGTATTCAAATCTTGACTCTGACACATGCCAACTTGTGATCTTGGCCAAGTCTCATAAACCCTGGGTCTGTCTTCCACAAAACTAAAAATACCTCCTTCACAAGGTTCACGTGAGGATTCTACAGAGTAGTATGTATAGGGGTGCCTGGGTAGCTCAGTCGGCTAAGCGTCTACCTTCTGCTAGGTCATGATCCCAGGGTCCTGGGATCAAACCCTGCGTTGGGCTCCCTGCTCCGTGGGAAGGCTGCTTCTCTTTCTCCCTCTGCCCTTCCCCCTCCTTGTGCTCACTCTCCCGCATGCGCTCACTCTGTCTCTCTCTCTCTCAAATTGATAAATAAAATATTTTGAAAAAATTAACATATATAAATTGCTTATCTCAGTGCTCAATACATGATAAGCAAGAAACCAATGTTGTTTCTTTCTTTCCCATCATCATTGTGTACCTCTAAGAAATAAAAGACTACCAATAAGAAATTATGTCACGCCATTAATTATTAAGCATACTCCAATTTCAAAGGTATTAAAGGTGAGGAATATGTTAGTCTGAGAATAAAGGAAGCAGTCTCCGGGGGCTATGAGACCCTACCAGCATCCTTAAACCAGAAGACGTGGGGTGGGTACCAAGCTTGCTTCACCAGTCAGCCTGTGGTATTTTGATCTGATGCTAAAATTAAAACACATTTTTTAGTATGAAAAAAGTCTGGAGTGTAAAATTTAGTTTTGAAGGTCCAAATCTCACACTTCAGGGGTACACATTTTATAATGGTTCCAAAATTCAATATATGAATAAATCTTCCTGAATATCCCAAACAATTTCAGTTCTGACCAAGAACAGAGTCAAATGAACTGAGCCAACAACATGCACCGAATCCCCACTTTGTTCCACGGGTACTAAGTGAGGGCCTGCAGGAGCAAAGCTGTTTGCTGTATAACTTACAATGATATCTTAAGAGTTGAGAAGAGATGTGCATGCTCTGATATGTTTTTCCCCACTGCTCTCTCAGAATACACAATGCTCTATCCCAGGGTCAAATTAATTAGCATTATGCCTCCCTCCTGTGGATGAATAAAAAAGCCACGAATGAAGCTCTGTGTTCCAAGGAATTAATAGAATTAATGATTTTCTGCAAATCCATATAAGGAAGGTCAGTCAGCCTTTGGACTTTACAAACTTGTATGTTACTTTTAATATCCCTTATTTACAGGGGGAAGAAATCTGGGTTTACAAATGAAGACAAACGGTGAAGTCTTGAAAGAAATTAATTTTATTGAAAAGACATTTCTTCCTTTCAAAGCACTGGGTATTTGTGGGACAGCTCCTCATATTATTGACTTAAAGAGATAATATTTGCCCTAGATGATGGTGTGGTTGCTATGGTAACTTTTTTTTTTTTAACAAGACTAAAAATAATGAAGCCTGTGTCTGATTTACTAGGACAAGTCAGGCCTTTCTCCACAACTGTTTGAAAGAAGAATCTGTCAGTTGTCACAGATTTATTTCAGATTAAGGGGCACATGGTTTAGGCGCTGAAGTGGAATGTTTTTATTTCCGCCTGACTCTTCCACTTTTGAAGGTCATGGCTTTGCCTGGCATGGCAGACACATGCCTAATAAAGAGGAACGAGAGGAGCTTAATGAGTCACAAAGAAACATTCTTTATCTCAAGTGCATCCTGTATTCTCATTGGAACGAGTCCACAAAGCTGCCAGGGCCCCAAAACCTGCATTTGTAATTCCCCAGGCAGTTGCACAGACAAGGCCAAGGTTGTTAGCTAAGCTTCGAAGCAACAGCACTTCATTTGTTCACTGTTGGCTTTACTCCAGAAAAAGAGTCCTAGGATCATAGTTCCAGAGTGCACGCGTGTGTCTTTGTGTGCCCATGCTTAGGCTCGAGTGACAGAGCAGGGTGAAGGCAGGGTAGGGAAGGAAAAGAGGAGAGCTGCTCTACTCCCTAGAGTATTCACTGCATAATTTAGCACATATTTAGTAAGCAACTACTCAGTGCCAGGCGCTGTCCAGCCCTGGAGTCACTGGGTTCCTTAAATAAGAAACAAAATGATGATGTTGGGAGACATCAGGGAATAGCTAACAACTGATGCTAATGACAATGTTAATGCTTCTCCTTTCCTTTCCTCAACTTTTCTTTCTTCTTTCTTTCTGTCCTCCCAATGTTATTGAGTATTACCATGTGTCACATATACACTGAGTACGTGTGATGCAAATATAAATGGACCTAAGGACCTGTCCTTAGTCAATGGTCTAGAGAAGATGATAAATAAACCAAAACACATATGACCCAGAAATTGCACTCTTGGGCATTTATCCCAGGGAAATGGAAATTTATCTTCACAAAAAAACCTGTACACAAATGGTCATAGCAGCTTTATTCATAACAGCTCCAACCTGGAAACAATTCAGGTGTCCTTCACCAGGTAAATAGCTAAATAAACTATGGCCCATCCATACCACACAATACCACTCAACACTAAAGGAACAAAATGCATGACAACTTACATGAATCTCTGGAAAATCAAACTGAGTGAAAAAAGCCAATTATGAAAATTTACATACTGTAAAATTCCATTTATGTAACATTCTAGAAATGACAAAATTATAGAAATGGGGAACAGACTTGTGGCTTCTGGAGGTCAAGGAGACGGGAAAGGAGTGAAATGGGTGTGGTTATAAAGGGTCAACATGTAGAATTTTTCTGATGATGGAAACGTTCTGTCTCCTGACCGTGGTGGTGGATACAAGAACAAAACATGTAACAAAATCGCATAGAACTAAATACACACACACACACACAAAAAAAAGTACAACTGGGTAAATCTAAACTAGGCGGATGACTATATCAATGTCAATACCTTCGTTGTAATATTGTCCTACAGTTTTAAGAATAAAACATATTGCAGGAAACTGAATAAAAGGTACACGGGATTTCTCTGTATTATTTCTTACACCTACATATGGCTCTACACCTATCTCAAAATAGAAAGTTTGATTTAAAAATAAATCAACATTTTATTTGGGGGGTGGGCAAAACAGATGAAGGTGGCCAACAAGTTACAAGATAAGTTCTGAGGATGTACCCTATAGCATGGTGACTATAGTTAACAAAACTGTATTGCATATTTGAAAGTTGCTAAGAGAGTAAAAAGTTCTCATGACAAGAAACCCTGTGTAACTGTGTGTGGTGATAAATGTTAACAAAATTTAATGTGGTAATTATTTTGCAATACCTACATATATCAAATCATTATGTTGTATGCCTAAAACTAATACAATGCTATATATGTCAATGATATCTCAATTTTTTTTGATATCTCAATTTTTAAATGAAAAAACAATTATTCTGCCTTAAGAAAAGCAAAATAAGGAAGTTCATTTTTAAGTATTACTGTTAAGAAATTGAGTTAAAGTAACTAGAGCCTTGAAAAATCAATCAATATATCGTTAAATGGGATAAGTGCTGTGATAAAAATGGAGATGGAAAGCTATGAGAGTGTGGACTATAGGGTATCATCAAGAGAAGACTTTTTAGAGCGAGGACTCCAGTGAATTAGAAGTAAATACATTCTAGGCAGAGACATATTGACTCCACCACTGGACCTGAGAGCAGAAGGTATGTCTGTCTGTCTTGTTCACCATATTTCCCCAATGTCTAGACTACTGCCCAGCTCACAGTTAACTATCAAAAACCGTCGAGTGAATAACTGAAGACATGGAAGAGGGTATGGTGAGTTTGAAAAGGTATAAGGAGTCATCACAGTTGAGCATAGAGTGTGTTCACGAAGAGAGACAGGGGTGAGGGCAGCAGCAGCAGATGGGCTCTGGGTCAGGTCCTCTGAAGCACTCAACTTTTATTCCAACATAAAATAGGAGCCAAGTTTGTGTTTTAGAAAGATCCTGAAGCTGCAGTGAGGAGAAAGATTGAACTTAAGACTCCAGCTGGGGAGGCTAGTGTGGTTATCCAGGTGAGTACTCTGCTC